>NC_138552.1:28973130-29573130 GCF_964273705.1 Natrix helvetica | reverse complement strand
TGACTTTGCAAATTTTCATACTTGCTTATAATTTTTGCTGGCCTCCATTAATGCTATTACGAAAGGCCAACACTCCCATTTAATTAACAGATTAATAAATCTGGTTGTTGAAATGGAGTATATCTTCAGTAAGAATTGGGCTTTACACACTTTAGATGATATTAAATTGATTCCTGCTCTTGTTTTGTAGAAACGATTTTCAACATATCTTGTAGATGTCCTTGTTTCAATTTTCCTTTATCTACAATAAACCATCTTCTAAATGGCTCAGAAGCCAAACTGAAATGTAGCCAATTCAAATTCCCTGATCGTCTCTTCTTCATGGCCCCTCTCTCTTTTGACACAATTAGTTTAAACAAAAATGCAAATTGGAAATTAAAAGCAATCTCCAGTATGATTTAAACTTTCCAAATAATAAAACTGTTGTTTGAATGATTATGTGCCATCCCCGAGTCCCTCCGGGGAGAGGGGGCAGTCTAGAAATTTAATAAATTATTATTATTATTAAGTCATTGTCAACTCTTAGCAGCTACATACATTTTCTCCATGATGATCTGTCCCAATCTCATCCTTCAGTCTTCCAACATTGCACTCATTGCCACTGTAGTTGAGTTCACCATCTTAACTAGTCTTTTCCTTCTCTCTCCTTCCACCTTTACCAGGATTACAGCCTTCTCTAGAGAACTCAATACCAAAGGTGCCTTTTCAAGAGGCAACTGAACCTTCTGGATCATTGAGGAGTTGGAACTGTGCTTTCTGCTATGTGTCCCTTCCCTGTTGAGCACAGGCTCAGGCTGTTGGGGATGAGTCTGTCCTGTCTGCATCTCAAACTGAAGTGCAAATGGTTCCTGTAGTCTGCACTTTTTCTGGAAATCTCTTCATGTTCCCTCATCATTCAAAGGGGGTTCATCCCAAAGTATATAGCTAAATGTCTATAGAGTTTCTCAGTCATCCAGGTCATGGTTGTCCTTTTTCAAGAGGCAACTGGACTTTCTGGACAGTTTTTTCCCCCAGAAAGTCCAGTTGCCTCTTGAAAAAGTACCTTTGGACAACCAGGACCTGGATGCCTGAGAATCTCTATAAACATTTAGAGAACTCGATCTTCAAATAACGAACCCGAAGTAGAGCATTTTGAACCTGATCATTTGTGCCTCAAGTGAAAACTCTGAGTAGGTTTGTCTGATGAGGATCCATTGCCAAAGGTCAAAACAATTCAGTAATACGGAAGGATGCTTTTGAATGACAAGGAATGCCAATACTCATTTTTTTAAATTATAGAACCAAAGCAAAGTTTATTGAATAGCCATCCTTTATTAAGGTGAATCTTTTTAATAGAATGTTATATTGTCAGTTTCCTAATCTGCATATTAGTTCAAAGAAACAAATTTTGCAAAATTCAATTTGGTCTCCAATTTTGATGTCTCATAGCATACCCTTATTTTTAATAGACTAAAGCTGTCCAGGCCTGTTCTAGATACGACATTGTGGTATTAAGCCTTTGGCAGTTCTGACTAACAGGCTGTTTTATCCTTAACCATTATAGAAAGGTTAGAAACATCGTTGGCTGTAACATTTTGAAATAATAATGTATAAATCATGACTCAAAAAGACAAATGTTACAGTCCAATGCAAAGTTAAGCACGCTTTGCATCACTGATTTTATTTCAACAAGAGTACTGAATTCTGTTCTATTTTGTTCAGGTAGAAAGCTGTATATAATTGATATTATCTTTGAAATTAATTTACATTCCTCTAATAGCAAGATATTTTATTTTTTAAAAAAAATACAGACAGTATAGAAAATATCAAATTGTTTATTGGGAACAATTTTTAAAATTAGTTTTATCAACTCTGCTAAGCAATAGTATATTTCTAACTTTTTCAATCCCTGATTTTATTTTATTTTAAATTCTGACTTCTTAAGAAGATTTCTTCTTAGCACATGTAAAAATGCTTCCTGATTGCCAAGAGGGTTTTTTTAATCAAAAGAAGAGATTTAATATTTTTCTCCAAAGGTGGACTTAAACTGCAGAATCAAATGGGAGAAATATGCATAGTTTGATTCCAAAAGCAGCAGATGTCCCTTTTATCCCAAATTTTGCCACTAATTGCTGCTGAGGTCTTTGTTTTTGGTTAGCTACCTATGAATATTCAGCACCAAAGTTCTGAGCAATGCAATATATCATGTCTTCAGTCTGGCTACATTCTATTTATTAAGTGTATTTTTTATATGCACTGTTGCAATATTCATAGAATAAAATTACCCTTCTTTTACATTCTCAACTATTAATTAATGGCTATGCTGATGTTCACCAGCAGACGTGCCTTACTCACTCTTTCTTTTTTTTAAGTTGCCCTTCCTTCTGAAATAAGATAATTTGTTGGCTTCGGACATCATGCATTTCTATTGGTGAGAACTTCATTCAGTTTAGTTGTTTTAATTAAATGCTAATTGAAAATTCTGCAGCTCCAAAGATATCTAGAAGGCAGGAGTTGAAGGAAAGCTGGCATCTTGGTTATAGAAGAAAACTGTATCCATCTGGCTACAACCCAAGTAGCTACTTGGCCTAATCTCTGGGCACACAATGGACTTTTGTCTTCCCCCTCCCCCAACTTTAACACCTCTTGTAATAACAAGAAACTGCTTCCAAGACTACAGAATTTCAAAAGTAATCTGACATGCCCTGTTGGAAGTCCTGCTGCTCAGGAAAACTAAGCCCAAATCCCCATTGAATGTATAGAGATAACTGTGTGGTGCTTTAGCACTCTAATCACTACCCAAAATAACATCATTATAATAGCTCTGACTAATTTTGATCATTCAGTATGATTTTAATGGTTTAGCATTCTTCTGGGATTCTCTCTTCTATTCCTTAAAATAGGAGTGGAGAATCTTATTTTGACACCGAAATAGATTCAGCTTCTGATAAACATCACAGTGATTGAATATCTGAAGTGCGCAAGACTAGCTACATTCTGAAGTTCATTCAATAGGAGCTCCAAATTCCAGAAAGCTGAGAGCACATTGAGGTGATGTTTTTCTGAGATTTCTTTCTCTTCTTCACTGTTGGTTTTGTGGGTGTGGGTATTCCTTTAACAATTATAGTTACTAATCCCTTCAAATGAAGTCCTAGAACTTGATTTCATTTTGTCTTTGTATCTTTTTACAAAATTCTTCAAAACTGAAATAAGCCTCTAGTAAAGTCAACATGGGAAAGTTATCAAGGCCATTTTTTTTGTTATTTATATATCCACTTAAATTGTTAAAACATCAGCCATGTTCATTTGTATGTTCTGTGTAGCATCTTTTTCCATATTATTTGTATACCATGTCATTTTAAAATTCACTTTCATATCAGTCTCACTCTTAAAATTAATTTCTGGATCCATTGTTTACAAATATCTTCCAATATGAAAGTATTTTGTTCCATTCTGCAAATGGGTTCGTCTCCTTTAACTCTAATATTTTGTTTCTTCTGGTTCCCTCTAATGTCCTACCTTCAAAGTTCAATCCCATATTTAAAAAAAATAAAAATAAAACAATAGCATTTTTCCACAGGAATGGTTGTTATAATTAATAACAAAATCTTATTTCAACTTCATCTGGACCCTTAGTTCATTTTTAATTTTCTAAAATCAATTTTTAATTACCCTATTCCTGTTTGTTAAAACAAATTGAATTTAAGTCCTTAAATCTGTATTAAAAACCTCTGTGCCTAAGAATTGAAGGAAACTCACCAAGTGTTGTAAAATATACACTTGGAATACTGCATTCAGTTTTGGTTGCCACAATGTAGAAAAGATGCGGAGACTCTAGAAAGAATGCAGAGAAGAGCAACAAAGATGATTAGGGGACTGGAGGCTAAAACATAGGAAGAACGGTTGCAGGAACTGGGTATGTCTAGTTTAATGAAAAGAAGGACTAGTGGAGACATGATAGCCGTGTTCCAATATCTCAGGGGTTGCCACAAAGAAGAGGGAGGCAAAGGCACCTGAGGGTGGAACAAGAAGCAATGGGTGGAAACTAATCAAGGAGAGAAGCAACTTAGAACTGAGGAGAAACTTCCTGACAGTTAGAACAATTAATCAGTGGAACAGCTTGCCTCCAGAAGTTGTAAATGCCCCAACACTGGAAGTCTTTAAGAAGATGTTGGATAGCCATTTGTTTGAAATGGTATGGGGTTTCCTGCCTAGGCAGGGAGTTGGACTAGAAGACCTCCAAGGTCCCTTCCAACTCTGCTATTGTATTGTATCCATCTCTTCAAAGATTGCTAGTATCTGAAAAAAAATTAACAAGCAATTTTCAAAAGTGTTTGGAAGCGGAAGCACAGTGCCCATAAAGGTTCCAACCATGTTTTGGATGGAGATGGTATTCTGTTGAGCCCCAGAGCTCTAAACCTACTGGAGACAGTGGTCATCTGGCTTCCTCCTAAAAGGCCATTGTCTGGAGCACTTGTGGGTAATCCCAAACAATATCTTTATCCAGAGAGTAATTTCAAGGAGATGGTCTGTTCACCAGCAAAACATCTTTAGTTTTCCATTCCTTCCCTGGAAGTGCTCCTACTTCTGAGTGTGCCTATTGGAGGCTATAAACTGAAATTAGTATAAAGTTTGAAAGCCTTTCCACACTTGGATAATAACAGTTTTGAATTGTATACAGTTGTTCATAGTATTCAGGCACCCCTGTCAGCTGTGTTTCTCAGACAGCTCTGCTCAAAGAGACAGTGAAAATGTGCTACTCTACAGCTTCAGAAGAAAATGAGTATTTCAGCTATTTATGATGTTATCAGAAGGTTATGGAAGCTAGATATTTCTTGAAGTCTTTATTCTTCCCAGTTATGACAAGACTTCTTTCTCCCTTTCACTACAATAGAGTCAGGTTTGCATCAAAATTGAAGTGGACAAATGCATTGCTTTTGTCATATTTTTAGCATTTTGTAAATCCATAAAGCTCTATTCCTCTTAGGTTTTCATTTCTGTGACTTATCAAGTTTGATATCTCTAATTGGAAGTGTTTTTTTTAAAGTTTAAACACTGAAAATGATGCCCCTTTCTCTGGTGTAAGCCTTTGGGCAATGTTAACTAATAAGGTCAGAAACTTGCAAAAGTTTCTATAGCAGAATATTTGCTTTTATGAATACATGGATGTTTATGCAAAATGTTTACATTTTTCTAATGTAATTGGCAAAAAATAACAAATAGTTAAGATCCTTTTTCATATCAATTTGAAAATGCAAATTTAAATATATTTGCATTCTAATGCAAACCTAACATATCCCCCCCCCCCCAATTTCTGGTTGTAACCATGCAGGTTTCATATGATGCTCCTTACCGTGTGTGGTACATTTAGGAGTTCAATCATTAAGAAGATTTTTATCACCTTGATGATGAGAAATGCCAGACATCAGACTTTTTCAGAAGATTTGATTTAATTCTTCTGATTGGGATTTTTGAACCATCTTCTTTCTACCTCTGATCAGGAATGTAAAGATCAAGTTCATCATTGCACACAGCTTTAATTTGGATAGCACATAGCACAATGCTGAAATGAGGCTTGTTCTGTTCTGTACAGAACATCAAATGATGCTATATTACTTTACAGTTACAAAGGTAGAAGTGAAGGATAATGAGCAAAGCCAGGAGTAGATTCACGGTGTAGGACACAGTAATGAATGGCTGGCATTTAAATAAAAAAAACAACAAAGGAGGGGGAGGCATAAAGAAACTGAGAAGTAGGAGACTAATGTTACAAAAGCAGCACAATTCTTAAGGTGTTTGTATTTAAGATGGAGAAGGAAGAACTCTAAAAAGTGTTGTGATGCAAAAGCTTTCCCACTGAAACTGAAAGGAGGAATGCAAACTGCCATCTCCCTGAATTAGCATAGGGATTGTTCTGTTTTCTGAGTGTATTTAAGTAAAAGAAAATAAATTACCTCTATCTAAATTATAGATAGATGGATAGATAGATAGATGGATGGATGGATAGATGGATGATAGGTAAAATATCCGTCCATCTGTCCATCCGTCTGTCCGTCTGTCTATCATCTATAAATATAGAGATAGATAAATAGAGAGACAGAAAGATAGATATTTATTTAAAATAAATTGTTAAATAAATAATTTAAATAAATAATTTAAAATGTGTGGCGCAACATATTGGAAAGCCTTTAAACACAAATTAGTTATCCCAGAATATTACCATTTTTATTTATTGTTAAAATATGGAATAAAACGTAAAACCATATGTAAAAGTGGAATACAGAAAAAAAAGGATTAAATGAAAAGAACAAAATAAGGAACACAACATCGTGTTCTGAATCGCTCCCACAATTTACCCCAATCAGACCCATGTATGCAGATCACAACTGAGCTATTTTAGTCAAATAAGGATGGTGTGTAAGATGTGTTTTGAACTCACATGAAATATGTTGTTTTAGTATAAGGGTCCCAATTGTTTGTTCATCTAATGCAGGGGTGTCCAAACTTGGGAACTTTAAGACTTGTGGACTTCAACTCCCAGAATTCCCCAGCCAGCCTGGCTGTGGAATTCTGGGAGTTGAAGTCCACAAGTCTTAAAGTTCCCAAGTTTGGACACCCCTGATCTAATGTGTGATCCAAGATACTTGTCTCACTCTTTCTTATACTCATTTCTGATTATATTCATAATATTATCCAAAGGAACGGATGCAAATAAAAGAGTTTATTTTGGTCTGGTGTTGGAGAAGGTGCTTCCAATTCTTTTTTTAAACTGGTTGATTTGGAATCTACATTTCTTTACAAATCAGTTCTTCGTACTTCTTGAGAGCTGTTAGGGCTTGCAAACATGCGTCTGACACTTACAAACCCAGAACTTCTGTCCACAAACCATAGTAGTATTCATCATATCATCTAGGATTGTTGGATTGGGAAAAGCACCTGGTTGATTTGAACCAGAATGTAGCCCATAAAAGCACCTCGTTGATTTGATTTGAAAGAGGGAAGATAAGAAATGTGACAAACCCATTCTGATTATTAAACTGTCTTATCTGTGGCTTTCTTTAGATAAACATACTAACTCAATTTGACCATGGTTAATTTGAATTTTTGAGAAAACAGCACTTAAGCCGAGGACGCCATCAGCTACAGATGGATCAACAGAGTTTGAGGCTTTGATTGTTTTCTTCTTCTGAAGATGATGTTTGCATGATGGGGGAGTTTTAGTAAGAAGGGGAAAAAGATCTCAGGATGTAAGTATCACTTCCTATAATAAACTGATTTTTTTTTATCCCAGGGATACAACCTTGTGCTACTGTTGAATATTTTTAGCAACCACAAACAAGGTTTTGGAACTTGTCCCTGTCTCAGGACAGACTCATTTTTCTGCCCCACATAGGACATTTTTTTTCTGTTCCCTCCGGAGAAGTTCTGCAAGGGAATGTAAAAAGATCTTGACTGACATATTCAATTAAGTGGATTAACTTGTGTGCCTAGTCTTAATTTTTTAAAGGTTCATTTGATGTCAGATTTCTTTTAATTAATTGACAGGTTTTTATTACAGGGAAATTCTGTTTTTGTTTACTTACTATGATGCAGAGGAGACAAAAGAACAAGTCAGAGAAAGTATCTTTGAAGAATAGGATTTAGGAAATGGTTTCAATTAATAGTATCAAGGGATAAACTTGAAATCAAACACTGAAGGGGAATAAATTAAGGTCTTGCAGCCTAGTCCCAAGAAAGCTGAGCATCCTTGTATATTGTTCACATCAATGAACTTTTCAAAATAGCTAAAAGCTTAATGTACTTTGTTTAAGAAGCTCTAGAAATATGAAATAACAAAGGTTTAGCTATAACTTTCCACCCCTTTAGTTTTATCATGGATTCATAAACATTTCTTTTTCTGATTAATCCATTATTCTGTGACCATCTCCAGATTCTGGGTTATGTTACCATATAATAACTTGTTTGTGATGTTGTGTGTGAGCTCTTCAAATTGTTTTTTTGTTTCAAGTGGCACATTTTGGGGTGGCTAGCATGAACTCAAAATCTCTCTGTGTTATGATTGGTGATACATTTTTGATGATTTATTTTTTAGCATATGGCATATCATACATGAGACATGGTGGCTCAGTGGCTAAGAAAGGTTGACAGTTCAGCAGTTCGATTCCCTAGTGCCGTGTAACCAGTGGTGGGTTCTGGATCCCGTTGCAACTGGTACGGTGCAATGGGGCCGGGCGTCCACCACATGAATGCGCGCAGCATGCGTGCAGTGCGTGCATGTGTACTTACCGCCACAATGCTCCAGCTGCTTGGCAGAGCATCGTGCAGGCGCCGTATGCTCCGTGCGCGTGCGTGGAAGCCCCGAACAGCTCAAATACAGGTGAGGGTGGGTGGCTGGGCCCTCCAGAACACTATACCGGAACGGTACCTAGAGCTCCCAGCAGGCATCATTGCGCACTTACCGGTGCGTACTGGTCATATCCCACCACTGTGTGTAACGGAGTGAGCTCCCATTACTTGTCCCAGCTTCTACCAACCTAACAGTTCGAAAGCATATAAAAATGCAAATAGAAAAAAATAGGAACAACCTTTGGTGGGAAGGTAACAGCATTCCATGTGCCTTCGGCATTTAGTCATGCCGGCCACATGACAGCGCTGGCTCTTCAGTTTTGAAATGGAGATGAGCACTGCCCCCTAGAGTTGGGAATGACTAGCACATATGTGCAAGGGAAACTTTTACCTTTAACTTTATATCATACATGGACTAGCAATATATATTAACATTTCATCCAGATTAATAAAACACAATAAAATATAAATGTTAAAATTATCTTTGTTCAAATACCAATATCTAGGCTATTTAACTATTGAAGCGCAACATCCTTTATATATATTTTTAAAAAGATACTGGACTAGTATATATCCTCAGTTCACAGCCCATCACAATGTGATCTACAGTTTGATGTAGGACCCCACAGTCATACTGAGGGGAGGTTACTGTGCCCCATTTATACAGAGAGTCCTGGCAAAGGCCATGTGAGATTTGAATCCTATTTTTATTTTTGATGAGATTTGTACCAATAGAGCATTTTTATGTATTTTATTTTTGATCAGTTTATTAAGCTTTTATGTTGTCTGATTCCAAAATGATATTTTTGCTGTTAAAATGCAAGAAGACATAGAAAAACTGTAAAATACCAAAGTCCATTGAGTGTTGGAAGAGTGAAATTGCAACCCCATGGACAACATTCCTCCAGGCCCTCCTGTTCTCTACCATCCTCTGGAGTCCATTTAAGCTCACCCCTGCTGCTTTGGTGACTCCATCCGGCCACCTCATTCTCTGTCGTACCCTTCTTCTTTTGCCCTCAATCTTTCCCAGCATTAGGCTCTTCTCCAGTGAGTCCTTCCTTCTCATTAGGTGGCCAAAATATTTGAGTTTCATCTTCAGGATCTGGCCTTCTAAAGGGCAGTCAGGGTGAATCTCCTCTAGGACTGACCGGTTTGATCGCCTTGTCGTCCAAGAGACTCGCAGGAGTCCTCTCCAGCACCATAGTTCAAAGCCCTCAATTCTTTGACGCTCAGCCTTTCTTATGGTCCAGCTTTCACAGCCATACATTGCAACTGGGAGAATCATAGCCTTGACTATACACACTTTTGTTGGCAGGGTGATGTCTCTCTGTGTTGGTGTGTGTGTGCGTACATATGTGTGTGTGTGTGTGTGTACATATGTGTGTGTGTATGTATGTATATATGTATACGCACCTGCATATGTATAAAGAGAGACTATAGCAATAGCGCTTAGACTTATATACTGCTTCACAGTGCTTTACAGCCTTCTCTAAGCAGTTTACAGAGTCAGCTTATTGCCTCCAACAATCTGGGTCCCCTTTTTACCAAATCCAAAGGACCGAAGGATGGAGGGCTCTGTCAACTTCAGAATTGATCTACTGGGAGCCGACGGAATTAGTTTGCAGTACTGAATTCTAACCACTGCACCACCATGGCTCTATCCTGTTATTTCATTTACATATAGACATTAAAGGGATCCATTATGCCAGCTGATTCTTTCAATAAGTACTTTACTTTACTTTACTTTTATTTAGACTTCTATACCGCCCCCTCTCCCCAAAGGGACTCGGGGCAGTGTACAGTCAGATAAAACACATCAATAGATAGAAAATACAAACATAAGTACAAACATAAAAGAGGAGGCATTAAGAAACAAAAAAGCAAAGCAGTTAAAAACAATATTTAAATAACCCTAAAAATACCCAATTAAAATATCTGCCAGGAGGTAGAATAAACTATGAATGGGCCAGGCCGGCTAAACGGAACAGGTGAGTCTTCAGTTTTTGTCGGAAGGAGCGGAAGTCGGGGGTGGTTCTGATATCGGGGGGGAGGTCATTCCAGAGGGTTGGGCCCATCACAGAGAAGGCTCTACTCCTAGGCGCCGCCCGTTGGCATTGCTTAGTGGACGGCACCCGGAGGAGTCCTTCCCTGTGAGAGCGAATCGGTCGCAGGGAAGTGTGTGGTAGGATGCGATCCCGCAAGTACCTAGGTCCTGAGCCATGGAGCGCTTTAAAGATGGTAATTAACACCTTGAAACGCACCCGAAAGACCACAGGCAGCCAGTGCAGCTCGCACAGGAGCGGTGTTATGTGGGAGTACCTAGTACTCCCCATAATAGCCCGCGCGGCTGCATTCTGGACTAGCTGCAGTCTTCGAGCGCGTCCCAAGGGAAGCCCCATGTAGAGGGCATTGCAGTAGTCCAGCCGAGACGTCACCAGTGCATGAGTGACCGTGCGTAGGGCATCCCGGTCCAGTAGGGGGCGCAATTGGCGCACCAGGCGAACCTGGTGGAACGCCCCCCTTGCCACGGCTGCCACATGGTCATCCATTGACAGCCGGGCATCTAGGAGGATGCCCAAATTGCGCGCCCGTTCCACAGGGGGCAATTGCTCGCCCCCTATGGTCAGTGATGGAATCAACTGACTGAACCGGGGTGCCGGTAGCCACAGCCACTCAGTCTTGGAGGGGTTGAGCTTGAGTCTGTTGTCCCCCATCCAGACCCCGACGGCTTCCAAACACCGGGTCATCACCTCGACAGCCTCCTTGGGGTGGTCTGGGGTGGAAATGTACAGCTGCGTGTCATCAGCGTACAGATGATACTCCACCCCAAAACCACGGATGATCTCCCCCAGCGGCTTCACATATACGTTGAACAGAAGGGGCGAGAGGACCGACCCCTGAGGCACCCCACAAGTGAGTGGCCTTAGGGTTGACCTCTGCCCCCCTGCCAACACACATTGCGTCCGGTCGGAGAGGTAGGAGCCGAACCACCGCAGAACGGTGCCTCCAACTCCCATCCCCCCCAGCCGGCGCAATAGGATACCATGGTCGATGGTATCAAAAGCCGCTGAGAGATCTAATAGGACCAGGATAGAGGAACAACCCCTATCTCTGGCCCTCCAGAGATCATCGACCAACGCGACCAAGGCCGTCTCCGTGCTATGTCCGGGCCGGAAGCCGGACTGGCATGGGTCTAGATATTCGGATTCCTCAAGGTGTCATGGAAACTGCTGTGCCACCACATTCTCTACAACCTTCGCTAAAAAGGGAAGGTTGGAGACTGGACGATAATTAGCTAGCTCCGACGGGTCAAGGGAAGGCCTCTTGAGTAAGGGCCTCACCACCACCTCTTTCAAGGCGGCAGGTAAGGACCCCTCGCTCAAAGAGGCGTTCACCAAGCCCAGTAGCCAGCCTCGTGTCACTTCCCAGGATGCCAGTACCAACCAGGAGGGACACGGGTCCATTAAACATGTGGTCGGTCGCAGCCGTCCACGCAACCTATCCAAATCCTTGGGGGCAACAGAATCAAACTTCTCCCAGAATGGTCTCACAAGACTCACTGTTGGCGGCTCCTCTGGTCCACTGAAGGGGGCCTATCCGCTCCGGATCTGAGCGATTTTGTCCTGCAGATATTCCCCAAACTCCTCTGCTCTGCCCTGTAAAGGGGCTTCCCGCGTCCTCTGTGATAAGAGAGAGCGGGTCACCCGAAACAGGGCGGCAGGGCGGTTATCGGCGGACGCAATAAGAGCGGCACAATGTCTGCGTTTGGCCACTCTTAATGCCACAAGGTAAGTCCGTGAATAGGCTCTTACCTATGTTCGGTTAGATTCGGAGCGTGAGGACCTCCACCTGCCCTCTAGGCGTCTCCTATGGCGCTTCATCACCCTCAGGTCCTCGGTAAACCAAGGAGCCCAGGTGGGTCGCTGCCGCAGGAGAGGCCGCAAAGGCGCAACTCGGTCCAGGGCCCCAGCGGCCGCCCTATTCCAGGCGGCCACTAGGTTCTCGGAGCGAGAGCGGGTCAGGGCTACAGGGAATGGCCCAAGCTCCGTCTGGAACCTATCCGGTTCCATCAGGCGCCTGGGGCGGTACCAACTTGGACAGTTTGGTTCCGCCTCCTCGCGGTGGGGGGTAGCGCCAGGGAAGTCCAGCCGGAGACATGAGTGATCTGACCATGACAGGGGAATGATGGTTACATCCCCTCTTCCCAGATCACTCGTCCACTGTTCAGATACGAAAACAAGGTCCAGAGTGTGGCCACCTTCGTGTGTGGGGCCCTGAATTAATTGGGTCAGGTCCATGGCTGTCATGGAAGCCATGAACTCCCGAGCTACCTCGGATGCTTCCCCCGTCGACGGCAAGTTGAAATCCCCCATAACCACAAGCTTGGGGGTCTCAACTGCCGTCTCTGAGATCAGCTCGAGGAGCTCGGGCAGGGCTGCTGATGCATAGCGAGGAGCCAAGTATACAATCAGCAAGCCCCACTGCCTCCCTGGGCCCCATTTCACACCAAGGGACTCACATCCGGGTATCTGAGGTACAGTGAACTACCTCGGCTCTAGACATTCCCGTATAACTACCGCCACCCTTACCCAGGGCCCGAGGCTGATGGAATGCACGGAAACCCGGTGGGCACATTTCCACAAGGGGTAAACCACCCTTGTGGCCCAACCAGGTCTCCGTTATCCCTGCAAGGTCCAGCTCCCCCTCTGAGATCAACTCATTAATGAGGGGGGCCTTGTTGGTCACGGACCTTGCATTGCAGAGCATCAGCCTCAGGCCCTGGCTCTGTAGTTCCTGACCACCTAGATTGCGGGGGTTGGTACAAACGACCGGGTGTAACCAACAACCATGGTCTCCCAACCGACGTTGTGGTCTTCTCCTGTCCTCGCATCCCCTCCTCCCCGCGACCGATGTAATAAGACAACCCTCTATTGGAATGTTCTTTCCCCTCCCCCCTCCACCACACTCACTTCCCTCCTAGACTCACCTGTTCGCCTGGCACTGGCCCCCCTCCTGGACAGATTCCCCCCCACCCTAAAACCCTCCCTGGAACCCCCTAAAAAAGATAAAAAACATTTAGTTAAAAAACCCCTAAGCTTCCGTTTCTTCCACCTCTCGGGGTCTATAAACCCGTCATAAAGGCGGGCCCTTACGAGCGTCAAGGGCCATGCCTGCGAGAGGGGGGACTCCCGCAGGCGGAGCAGGTCTAGCCTCGAATAAATAATCTTAAAAATCTTAAAAAACACGATGGGGTCAAAGGTGTTGTAGATGATGAGTGGTCAGTCAAAAAAAAGGGGGGGAAGAGTGATCAAATGTCCAAGTGGTGGTCTGGGTGGTGGAGAGATGGTCCAAAGGGTGGTAGCAGCCTAGATGATCCTAGGTGGGTGGGAGTTCATAGAGAGAGTTTGTAGATAGTAATCTGGAGTTCTTAAGGAATGGGGTTCCCAATTGGGAGGGGGGCGATGTTCTTGGGGGCAGATGGTCTTGGCCTAGGCATCCCTGTGGCCTACCCATGGCCCTAATATAGGGCTTCCGGCAGCCTCCGGTGTTCCAGGCCGCCCCCAGTCGCCCCCAGCCTCCATTCCAGTCCTGCTCTCTCATGACTCCCACCCAAAATCCAGATGTTGGTGGGTCTCACCCAATGTCCTAATGATGTTCCTGGCGTCCATGGCAGCTCTTTCAGCGGCTGCTGCTGTTGGTGCCAGCCTCTCTCCTTCCAGCGTCCTTCCAGCATCGCTGCAGCCACAGCCGCAGCCACTTTCTCTCTATTCACCAGCTTCTCTCCTTTCAACTCCTTCTTTTACTCTCTCTCTCCTTCCAATCTCTCCTTCCAATCCTCTCTGCTCACCAGCCTCTCTCCTTCCAACTTCTTCTTCCCTCTCTCCTTCCAGCGTTGCTCACCAGCCTCACCAGCCTCTCTCCTTCCAGCGTTTGCTCACCCGCCTCTCTCCTTCCAGCGTTTGCTCTCCTTCCAACGTTTGCTCACCAGCCTCTCTCCTTCCAACGTTCCAACATTTCTCTACCCGGCGTCACCGCGGCTATAGCCTCTCTCACGCAGCCTCTCAGCTCACAGCTCACAGCTCGCAGCCTCACATTCCTCCTTCCTCCCGCTCTCTGCAACGCTGCCGCCGCCGCTGCCGCCACTGCCGCAACTGCCGCAACTGCCGCACCGCCGCCATTTCCGCTGCCGGCTTCTCTCCCCACTCCGCACACCATCTTCTCTCTAGCCTTCCCTCCAACCGCCCGACCCACCCTGGCAGACCCAAATGGGTCCAAAATGGGCCAGGGTGGTCATGCTGTCTGACTCCCGGCCCTCAGATGGAACGAGGGCCGGATACAGCCTCTTTCCCCCATCGCCGAGCTCCTTGTTGTTCCGGAGCTTCAGGAGGCGACCGCCATTGCCGGAAGCTCCTCCTTCCTCTTCTTCAATATGTACAATATTGTCTTCTTCCCTTTTCCAGCATTCTCATTGTTTTATTGCCCTATCCTCTTTCCAGCACTGAGTAAAATAAGAAATATCATTTTTTTTGTTGAGGGTTGTCTTTTTGAGTTAGTCTTGACTTCTGGTGACTGCCCAGACCAGGGTGTCAAACTCACAGTCCGTGGGCCGAATGTGTCACGCATTCACCATGCCCACCCCTATTTTATTGAAGGGGAAAGTTGTGACATGTTTCGTGATGACAATGTGATTCTGTTTAAGTAGCTGTTCTAATCCTTGAACATACACAAATAGCAATGATTGTACAGGGTTTAATGATGATGAGTAGATTTTGTCTTTTCTCTCTCACACTGTTTGCTGGTTGAAAAAGTATGTGTACTTGGGGGGGATAAGTCTCAGAGCATGTATCATTGCTTGAACAATTAAATGTAATCTAATGAAGTGTTTTAGTGAATGTAATTTTGTCTTTGCTCGATATAGTTCCATGCTTGTAATTTATTTTCTCTTCTTCCTAAACAAATATTAGTTTTGTTTAAGTGGTCCCTATGCATTTTTGCTTAATCAGAGTTCTTGCAGCCACAAATCCCTTTGCATGCTAGGAAACACAATATTCTCAATTATGCAAAAGCGGAGGCAATATCAATTGGAATTTCAAAAAGCAGGTAGGAACAGGTGCATCTAATAGTTGTGATTGCCCCTCTGCGCTTTCATAACTCTATAAACAAATTTATGACCCGATGGAGTTATTTTGCCTTTAATCTTCTGCTCACAAGTGTCATCCCAGGAAATTTTTTTTTTTTTTGACAAGCTCATTGGGCATTTAGAGATTCCATTTCCTAAATTTCAATTCAGGTCCCTCAGGAAGTTTCAGATTCTAACAGAGTAATCATAACTTAGAGGAGGAAAGAGAATAAAATATAAAGTCTCCCTGGAGTCAAGTGCAACTTCTGGTGATTACATAAACCATGTCAGTTTCTTGGCAACAATTTAGAAGTGGTTCACCATTGCCTGCTGCCAAGATTTTTTTTAAAAAAAAAACCTTCCAAAACTGGTGTCTCATTCTGGCATTTTTTGATAATTTCATCCAAACATAACTAGATTCAAATATGTTTAACTTTTTAAAGCTTGATTGAGTGCTGCTACCTCCTAAAATGGAAGGGGGCAGTGTTGGGCTGCTGTTGGTTTGGACTGATTCGGGCGAACCGGTAGTTGTGAGCTGCAGGTAGGCCAGGGCCTGAGCCCGGGCCCGCCCTGGCACTATGCTGTCCTACTTAGCCTTGTTTTTGATGCTGCACGCTTGTGCGGAAGGCCGGGCGCATGCACGGATGGTGCGCACCAGTGGTGGGTTGCAGGTGGTACACACCGGTACAGGCGTACCGGAGCCTGCCTGGAGCACTGGATACCGTTATGGTACGATGCTCCGGAGGGCCCACCTGCCCGCCTGAGCTCCTTACCAGTCTTTTAAGTCTTTGGAGCTTCCGCGCACATGCATGGCACATACAGCGCCTACACGATGCTCTGCTGAGCAGCTGGAGCATCTCAGAGGCTTGTGGAGGCGCTAAGACGCATGTGCGTGCTGCACGCATCCATGTGGACGCCGCCAGGTGCACCGGTTGGAACGGGATCCGGAACCCACTACTGGTGCGCACTCACATTTTCAGTGCTCTATGAACCAGTTGTTAATTCATGTGCCGTCCACCTCTGGAAGTGGGTATGGTGAGTCTCAAATAATCTCTGCTAGCATGAATTTCCTTTTGCTTATTCCTGCAGCAAGAATTTTTGACATCAACAATCTGCTGAAAGTGAGTTGTGGAAGTGTGCCATTCAGTGACGTGCGGTGAGGTTTATGGCTGGTGAGGCTAGTGACGTCATCAGGAAGGCTGCCTCAGCCTCCAGCACACGTGATCCCATTCCCCGCCTTCCTGAGCATGCTCCGCCGGCTTGCGCTCCGCAGTCCTCGAAAGCGACTGGGGAACGACGAGAACCTTCCTGCCTCTGCTGCGACTGCAATAGACATCCAGAAGTGGCAGGGGCTGTTGGGCTGGAAGCCCAAACCCCATTAGCCACAAAAGCCGCTTCTGGACGTAGTGTAGTATAATAATCAGAAAACAGGAGGTGTATAATCAAAGACTACCAAATAATTGGTTTTTCTGCAGTTTACAAATAGAGCAGTGGTGGGTTTCAATTTTTTTTAGAACCTCTTCTGTAGGTGTGGCCTGTTTTGTGGGAGTGGCTCGGTGGTCATGTGACTGGGTGGGAGTGTCTTGGCGGTCATGTAACAGGGTGGGAGTGGCTTGGCGGTCATGTGACATGGGCATGGACAACTTGGAAAATGTGGTGAAACTCACTTAACAATGCTCTTGCTTAACAACCAAAATTTTGTCCTCAATTGTGGTTATAAGTTCTCTTTCTTTCTTTCTCCCTTTCTTTTTCTTTCCTTCTTTCTCTTTCTTTCTCTCTCATTCTCTTTCTATCTTTGTGTCTCTCTTTTTTCTCTCACTCTCTCTCCATTCCTTCCTTCCTTTCCTGTATCTCTCCCACTTTCTTTCTCTTTTCCCTCCCTCCTTCCCTCCTTCTTTCTTTCTGTCTCTCTTTCTTTCTCTGTCTCTTTCTTTCTTTTGCTCTCTATTGCTGCCTGCGGACTCCGAGGAGCTAAGTAAGCTGCAACTAAGCACGGGGCGGGGGGGGGGGAACTACCATCTGTCTCACCCTGCAAGTCCTTTGCTAGCAGGAAGGTTTTAGGATGCCTGCCACCACCAAAGGACCTTCCTGGAGTTGCTTTTCTGAGCATGGGGAGATGGATGGCGCAAACTACCGTCCTTCTCCCTGTGCTCAGAAAAGGAAGCCTGTGTAAGTCCTTTGCTAGCAGGCAGGTTTTAGGATGCCTGCTGCCACCAAAGGACCTCCCCGGAGTTGCTTTCTGAGCACGGGGAGACGGATGGAAGTTTGCGCGGTGCCGCCGACGCCTAGGAGGTGTGAACCAGACATTCACTTGCAAAGGCCTTGCAAGGTCACCGAACTTGTCAAAGATGCTGGTCACACCACGTAAGCTCCTGCCGCCGTCCCCACTCCCTTGCTTGCTGACGGCCCTGCGGCCCTGCGTTATAAGCGAGCCTGGGATGCTTGCAAGGCCGCAAAAGGTCACCAGACTCGCTTATAGTGCAGGGCCATGGCAGGCTGCTCCAGATGGCCTGCCGCCACCCCCCGCCCCATGCTTAGTTGCAGCTTACTTACCTCCTCGGAGTCGGCAGGCAGCAATAGAGAGCCAAGCAGGACAAAAAGGTAAGTGGGTTTAGATATGGTTCTTAGAGGCAGGTGGGGCGATTGGTGAGCCAGCCAATCAATGAGCGGTGGGCAGGGCTAGGATAGTGTGGACGGGCGGGGGGAGCAAGCGATGGAGCGGCTTCCAGACGGGCAGGGGTGAGTGAGCGAGTGACAGGGCCAGGGCAGGCATTCTGGAACTTACTTTCAGGCCACCAGTGGAACCTCTTCTAACCAGTTCAGTAGATTTGACGCACCGGTTCTTCCGAACTGGTGTGAACCGGTAGAAACCCACCTCTGAAATAGAGGATATGATGACAATCATCCATCATAAACACAATCACAAAAATCCAATGAAATCCAGGCATACCAACATAAAATAATAAATAGGAATGCATTAAATTTTATAGATAGCTATTATGTATCTTGTAAAAGACTTCAAGACTGGTTTGCTGTTTGTCAAGATACTTGTTCCCAATTATTCTGTTTTGTGTTTTTAATTTAGTGCCATTTATATTTTTCTTCTGATTTGGTTATTTCATATCAAAAGTGTTGGTGGCCTCTATGAAAGCTGAATTTTACCTGGATAGTGAGAAATAAATTTTAGAATAAAACTGATATTCCATTCTTGGTCCATTCAGCAGGATTTCCATTGCAGTTTGTGTTTTTCTGTTTTCGAGAAAGATTGATCAAATATATTCTACTCTCATTCTTTGAATCTTTATGTTAATATGTGAGGGGACACACAGACACACACACACACACAAGTTCAAATTGTTGTCTCCTAACTGTTTGACCGTCACTCAGCTCTGAAAATGAACAAAGATTTAGAATTCTTTATATTCTCAGTAGATATTCTTTCATTTTATATTCCAAGCAACATATTGCCCACTGTACCTGAATACAGTAAGAAGATATGGAGATATGGCAGCTTCTCACTTCAAGCCATCAAGACTGTGCCGTTAAGATAACTAGTTAAAGTGCTGGTTTGGTAAAGTGCTTGATACTACTTTTGATATGTCATAAAATAACAGCATTTCCAGGAAAACATTGTAACGTAGGATCCTTTCAGAACACTATACATATAAGTACAAGGAAGCGAAGGGGTTGTCTAGGAACAGCATTAGACCATTAGTGCACAATACCGTAATATGTTTTAATGAGTACTTGAGTAAATGCATAAGCATTATCATAGAAGTCCTATTACAAGCAAAGCAATAATTGTAAAGTTTCCATTTCAAATCTAGAAGAAATGCTTTTAGAGATGTCTAAAAGTGCTTTTTGTTTGCTTGTTTTTTTGCTGTGTGCTTCTGAGAAAGGGAAAAATGAAAGGGAAGAATCTTCTCGTGTTGTGTGTCTAGAGCAGGGGTGTCAAACTCACATCATTACAGCGGCATCACGTGACATATCGGGACTTTCCCCCTCTTCGTTAAACCAGACAGGGGAGGGGCCAGCACGTGACGCATGCAGCCTGTGGACCCATATGGTCTGGAGCCATATCGAGCTTGAAACAAATTGGCATTCGCTATATCAGTTCAGATAGAACTAGCTACATGTTCTCATTACAGAAAATTTCCAATGTATAATCACATTACAAATGTGCTGTGCTCCATGCTTAATACAACTTTTCACCAGTGATTTTAAATTGTTTGTCTTTGAGTCATTCATTGAAAGCCATAGGAAAATATGTCTTGTTCACTGATTCCTGTACGATGCAGCTAGAGAGGATAGTAAATTGAATTTTCAGGGGCCACTGCTTTTTAAGTGTAAGTATAAGTATAATCTTTATTGTCATTGTGCTTTTGGTCTAAATGAAGTAAATTTCTTTTTTTAATAATAATTTGATTGAGTAGATGAAAACTAATATAAACTAAAGTTGGAAAAGATGGAATGTGTAGTAAAAAAAAAGAACAATACAAAAGGAAAAATAGGATACAAAAAAGAAAATATAAAGAAGAAACTTCTTTCCTCACAAGTATAAACAATTTTAAGAACTTATATTTTAGTTTTTAATTTTTATTCTTTACCTTTACTTTTAACAATATTGGTATTTAATCTATTCAAACATCCTAGAATTTGAGGTATTTTCATTTTTTCTTGTCCCTTTTCACAAATTTTTTCAGAACTTTAATATTTTTTGTATTATTAAAACTTTTGTAAATTCAATATAGGAAAATTATCCAGGCCATTCTCTTGGTTTGTTATTTGTGCAATCCTTTTAACTATTAAGACATCACCCAGATTTTTTTTATGTACAATGTAGCATCCTTTTCTATATCATTCTTATATCCTGTCACTTTCTAAATCCACTTTTAAATCAAACTCAATCTTGTCAGATATAATTTGGTCCTCTTTCATAACATCTTATAAACACTATTTATAGAGATAGACACTCTTAACATTAACGTCTGTGTCCATTGTTCAAAATATTCAATATTTCCAATGTTAAGATATTTTACTCCATTCTGTGTTAAAAGCATGAAATGGTGTTCTTCTCCTTTAATTGCAATATTTAATTCCTTTGGGCTATTTCTAGGTTGCAATCTCAAAATCCCATCATATTGGTTTTTTTCCCCAGTGTTCAATATAGTAGTCCACAAAAAAAGATTCTTTTAATTAATTTAGAAATCCCATTTCAAGTGCATCTAGACTTAGTCTGTTTATAACTTTCCAAAAACAACACTCTACTCATTCTTTTGCCATTTATTTTTTTAAAAAAAATTGCTAAGTCTTTAAATGTATATTTAAAAACGACTTTTGTTGTGGATTGAAAGAAACTCACTCACTGAATGCAATCAAACTTGCCATTCCGAAGATTCTTAATATTTGAAGAGTATTAAATGGGTTCTAAAAGTCATTAAGAAATGAGGCTCTGCTAACTCTTATATCCATATAAATTACATTACGACTGTGAACATAGTTGGAAACCAGCTGACTCCAGCTGCTTCATTCACAGCTGACCTCAAAACTCCCAGTTCCAGTGGTCTACTCATGAGGCCACTTGTCAGAGTACTTATGGGCAGTTCCATGATCCCTCTTTTTTTCTGGAGATATTTCCTTGGCCAAGATCCAATGTCCGACTGCCGATTTCAGCCATAATGCCATCCCCACTGTTTGAGGGATGTCTAGCTGTTTAATTTTTGCACAGATACTTCCATATAATCTTCCTCGTGGTAAAACTGTCACTTGTTTTCCACAGGGATTTTGTTGGATCTACCCAGATGGACAGTATAAAAGTTTCTGAGCGACATAGCTTGTATTTAATAGTGCCATCTGCTGCTAAAATATAGCTTGCTGGCAAAATTATTTCTCTCTTTTCCTGCAGCTGGTATGTGCCCCACACCAATGAGGGAGGTTGGGAGACTCCCTGGTGTAATGTGATAGGGAGGAAGAAAGCAAGGTGAAATCATGATTTTAAATGGCCAGAAATCTGCTTGATTAATGTGGGATGAATGCAATATTCAACTGTATGAAACTCTAAGAAGCCATACAAAAGTAAGAGCAATACTTCATTCCTCAGTCTGAACTGAATAGCAATAGCACTTAGACTTATATACCACTTCATAGTGTTTTACAGTGCTCTCTAAGCAGTTTACAGAGACAGCATATTGTCCCCAACAATCTGGTTCCTCATTTCACTGACCTCAGAAGGATGGAAGGCTGAGTCAACCTTGAGCCTGGTGAGATTCGATCTGCCAAATTGCTGGCACTCGGTGATCAGCAGAAGTAGCCTGCAGTACTGCACTCTAACCACTGAGCCACCACAGTGAAACAAAGAATATCTGTGTTAATGAAATACCTTATGGTTTCTGTTGTGGCCCAGCCGGTGCCGCTGTCACCAGACTCCGAGAGTGATACTCCATACGAGTCAGCTCCAGAGGAGATGTGCGATCCTGGACAGGATTCGGAGGCTGAGCAGGAATCCGAGAGTCTGGTCGGCCACCAGGTGGCGCCAGAGGCATGGAGCAGCGGTGAGAGCGAGAGGAGGAGGACTCCCGATGCCCTGCCTTGGAGCAGCGGAGAGGATAGTGACTCAGGACTTAGTAGGGCGTTTTGAGATGCCCGTTTCCGGCGCGCCCACAAACGCAAGGAGCGTGGGCGTAATTATAGGCAGTAAAGAGCTCTCAGGTGCTGTTGGGAGACGCCCTTTTTAGGTTATAAAAGGGTTGACTCTGGACAGGCTCTGCGTAGCAATCAACAAAGGACTTTTGACAGCAACTCTAGTCTGGGATCCTGGCAAGCTGGATTGCTGCTTTTGTGTGTTCTGTCTTTGTGAGTTCTGTCTTGGTGGCTTGCTGCCACAAAACCTCTTGTCTGTTGGTGTAATAAACCTTGTTCCCTTGTACTGTTCTGGAGTGTGTGTGCTGTGTGGGCAACGGAGGAAGGGGGGTCAGAACAGGTTTCCCTCCTCCCTGCTGGCTTATTACTTCTTCTATACTCCATAAAATAATTTTGATACTAGACAGAAACAAAACAGTAATAATACTCCCCTACGCCCCAATGGAAATCTTAGTGTTACCGGAGACAAGGAATAATTAATTGTTCCCAATGAAAGTAATTATTTCTGGATATTGCTGTTATATCAGATAAGATAGATGGTTTGTAGCAACATCTCTATGATGTCAACTTGAGAAGAGGGAAATATCCTCATAATAGTTAGCTGTACTAAAATTAGAATATCAATATCTGTTTTCATGGTTTTTGCCTCTTGCCTTTCAAAGACTGATTTGGAAGTGTAAATTAATCTAACACAATTTTATATCCTGACTACAATTAAGAAGGACCACCACCTGGGCTTCCGCTTAGTCATCAAGGAAACTTAAATACCCTTTCTTTTCAGCTCTTTTTATGACCCTTCAGATTGCGTGCATTTCGGAGCATTGGGGGAGAGGCCATATCTTTCATTTCTTTTCTGACTATTTTTATTTTTTACTCTGACCAATTTCCAACCATATTTTTATATGTGCCTGAATATTTTCTCCCTTTCCTTCTAGAGACACAGCATGCAATGCTCATGAATTTATCTACTGTATTAGAAGCAAATGCACAGCCACGACATTGTCAGCTTTGTTTCATTAATTTTGGTGACAAATGACATCTGCATTTTTATTTACAGATTTTGCACTTCAGAACGTATTACGACACATTATGCTGCAACTCCACCTAATGTCCTTTTCAGATTTGGTTCATACATTTTTTTAAAAAGAAAAT
Organism: Natrix helvetica; assembly: GCF_964273705.1. Lineage (NCBI taxonomy): Eukaryota > Metazoa > Chordata > Lepidosauria > Squamata > Natricidae > Natrix > Natrix helvetica. The sequence goes on along the minus strand of NC_138552.1, from coordinate 29,549,894 downwards.
CCATTTTCCAATAATAAAACATTTTTAGACTATGCCAGTAAACACATAAGGAAGGATAGTTCCAGATTTCCTGGGAGAAAGTAGCAAGCTATGGCAAGCAGAGCCCTCTCTGTGGATACGTTCACCATCGCCAGCTGTTCTTTGCGGGTGTTGGAATGCTGGAAACTGGCCTGAAAAACGAAAAGAAGGTTGTTTTGCGCTGTTTTTTGGGCTGTTTTCAGGCCGCTTTCTGGGCTATTTGGGAGCCATTTTTGGCCTGAAAAACAGCCTGAAAAAAGCCCCTAAAACAGCCAAAAAACCTGACATGTGTGCGCCGGCTAGCTGGTCTTCCAATGCTCCGGCACATGTGAAGACCAGCTGCCCGGCATTCATGTGCATGCCGGAAACCCAAACACCGGCCAGCTGGTCTTTGGGTTTCCAGCACTCCAGCGCACACGCAAGCATGCACATGTATGCGTCTTCCAGTTTGGGCACACAGTGCTGAAAAGGTTCACCATCACTGCTATAGCTTGTATGTCTTCCCTGTGCCATTTTACCAACAGTCTTGCTTAGCTGTAGGAGTTGTCTTATTCTAACTACTCACCTTGAGCTCTGTAGAACATTATAGAAAACTTAATATGACGGTTGGCTTTCCAGATGGATTGCTTTCCATCATCAGATGGACTATAGATATATCAGTACAAGGCTGCTAGTAAAATCTGTGGTGATTTGTAAACCAATATTTATGGCTTAGTACATTGCACAAATAATGTGGTTATTTAATAAAATATATTTAAACCAACATTGGGTGATCTGACTCCCAAGTATTAGTCACACTGTTACTGCTTGAATGTACTTTGGTGGTTTTTGAGAGAGGGAAAGAAGGAGGGAGGGGGAGAGAGAGAGAGAGACTGAGCTATTTAGATTTATTATTCTGTTCTTTTAAAATCTTGATTGTTTGATTTTCTCCAAGCCCATGCTTATTCTTTTCCTTTTTTTAATTTCCAATTTATTTGTCTAATTTGTAGCATAGCGTCTATTAGCTTTTGTATATAATCTGTCTGCAGCTGTTTCAGACTTTCCTTTTATTCTCATTCCCACCCTTAACGAAAGAAAACAAACAAAAACGCATTCTTTTCTTTCTAGTACATTCGGTTTTATGCCGAATTAATTTTCTTAATTTTGAAACTTTATCTGTGTTGTTGAACTATTGTATATATAATACAGACCTCCAATTTCCTCAAAGAAATGGTACCCAAGGAGCATATAATTTGTTTGTGGAAATTTTTTTTAAAAAAATGGATTGTGTAGTGCTGGTGTGATTGTGATAGTATGAGTGACTCAGAGATAGCATCAGGATTGGGACTACAAAGCAGAAATCTGATTCCCACACAAGAGAAAAACAATTTTGTGAACAAGGGACATATAGATAGCACTTGACTTATAGCCACATATGGGCCCTGGGTTTTGGTTAGTGTTGTAGTTGTTGTAGTTGTTAAGTGGATCACTGCATGACCAGACTTGATTTTGCTACTGTTTTTATAACAATTATAAAGAGAGTCATCATGGTTGTATCTGATGGAAAACGGCAAAAAGTCACAAATAGCGGTCACATGGCCATAGCACAGCTGGCCATAAATGTGAGCCAGTTGCCAAGTACCCAGAATGCGATCACATCACTGGGTAGGGCAGTTGTAACTTTGAGGAGACATTTTAAGTCACTTTTTAAAAGTCTATTGTAACTTCAAATGGTTGTTAAATAACCAGTTGTTAGCCAAGAACTTACCTGTACAATTGGTTTGAAGACAGGAAATGAATAGCCACATTGCTATTCCTTTAAAACAGGGGTGTCCAAACTTGAGAACTTTAAGACTTGTGGACTTCAATTCCCAGAATTCCCCAGCCAGCATGGCTGGCTGGGGAATTCTGGGAGTTGAAGTCCACAAGTCTTAAAGTTCTCAAGTTTGGACACCCCTGTTTTAAAAGCTTGGGAGAAGAGACTTGTATTTCTCTTCTTAAAAACAACGAACTTCTGTGTAGTTTGTGTTTATACCTTCACTTTTTAGAGTCAAACAAGCAGGGAACAGAAATGCAATTGGTGCAGGCCCATCACTCCTTACCAGAGTGTTAGCAGCTGAGTTGAACTTCTATTGCTATGCCAGCAGCATCTTTAGCAGCATAAAAACAGTATAGAATTCTAAGTTAAACCTTGCGGGCCACTGTAAAAAAAATTGAGCTGAGAGCGTGTTTTGAACCTGACGCAAATACCATGTCATCTACCTAGCCAGGGTTGCAAGATTTGTGCTGAACAGATGCAAAGTCCATGGGCTGCTGCTAGGAGACCTGACTGAAGAAAATTTGTTGGCAGGACTGCAATCTACACAAACTGAAACCTTAATCTGCTGCCAAGTCTGTATTTTCTGACCAATTTAGTCTCTTAATTGTTGCAGCAAGATGTTGTTCCCACGCATGCTTCCCCTTCAGGAAAGAATTGCACATGTCAGCCAAAACAGAAATCTTCTCCATGAATAAGAGGTCCCTGACCTCCTGTTTAGCCACCTTATCTGAACCTCTGAGACTTCTGAACTTCACACCCCTGGAACATTAACCAAAAGGTTATTAATTTCCTTGAATTACAATGCAATGTAGCCCAATTAAAAAGGATCTGTTTGAGGAGAGCTATGTGGCAGTCTTAAGATTAGCAGCCTTCCAAGAGAAGGTTGCCTCATTAATACTTGCTGAATGGCCCACTGACAACAGCCTTCCCTACCCGATGGACTAACTGTGCTTGGCCAAAAGACATCACAATGTGGAATACTAGTAAGTCATCACATCCTAATATGTGATGACTTGTGTTGCAGGAGGCCTCCATGACAGCTTGTTACCTTTCATGCTGCAGTGAAAGCAGCTTGTGATTTCATGGTATGATTTTGTGAAGTGGCCTGCAGGGCCAGAGCACCAGGATTGGCTGCTTATCTTCATTTCTGGCTGGTTGCCTCATCTCTCGCCTATTAAAGTGGCATTCAATTTCTTTTGTGCCACATAACTAACAGTGCCTGATACCACTGCTGCTGAGTTCCATGATCCTTTTCTTGGATATAGTGACACAGATGCTCTATCACAATTCTACCTGAATCACACACGGATAGTCAATGGTCCAAAAACAAATAGAGAGCAGCAGCAGAAGGGATTTAGCAATACAGGAAGACCACTTGTTCAGTTTCCAAATTAAGTTCTCCACTTAGACTGCCTCTCATATAAACTCAAGACGGAGGCCATACATACATGAAGTTATCTATGCCAAAAATCAAGGGTAAACTGCTATGGATTCGCCTGGATTCGGGGGAACACATAGCTAACGTTATGGCTGGTTCAGAGAACCTCCAAATCCCAACCCGCCCCTCCCAGGAGTCTCCACGCAGCCTGCTTTGGATGTGAGGTAAGTGTGGAGGCTCGGGGAGGGGGAAAACGGGTGACCCGGAATTTCATTTTTCGCCTTCAAGGAGGTTCAAGGAAAGCCTCTGAAGCCTGAGGAAGGCAAAAATGTCCCCCCTCCCCGCTGTGGTGCAGGAGGCTGACTAGGCCACACACATCGTGGCCACGCCCACCCAGCAACTGGGCAGAGAACCCGTTGCTGAAATTTTTGAAGCCCATCCCTGCCAAAAATACTCAGAAATACTGCCTTTTATGTATGCTCAAGATTTGAAACATGAATCTAACAATAAGTTTTGAGAATATGGGAGAGATTTAATAATAGGCCCTGGCTGGAAAGTTTACTGTTTTTGAAATATGGCTGCGAAGATAATAGCTGGGGAATAGGAATGATACGTAGGGTAGCTTCTCCCAAAAGTTTATCTTTTGTGAAATCAGAATTTAATGATTTGAACTTTTCCCTAGATCCTTGGTGGATAAATTGAGGCTGCCCTTTCTATTTTGGCAGAAGGCATGGAGAGAAGATTTCAACATTTTATTGTAGTGAAACCTTTGAGGCTGTAAAACCAAAAACTGTTCAGATTTTAATGTCCTCTAAAACAGTTTACCATTCCTTCTTTCTTCATTTCAAAATGAAGCTGCTCCAAGCATTTCGAATCAGATATTTGAATCAGATCTCCACACCCTAATGATTATTTTCTGTATTTCTTAAGACAACTCTTTCTGTCACATTAAAGACAGCCGTTTCAAGTCTTGAAGACTGTATATTCAATCACAGGTATCAACAACTATTCTAAGATGTGTGCCTTGTCTATTTTTCTTCCTTTAGTGTGTTTTCTTGCATCAGATATCTTAAGTGGATAATATCTTCTTTTTTTTTTTTTTTTTTTTTTTTTTTTTTTTCAAGAAGTTTTATTGGTTTTTTTAAAAACATTTATGCGGAAAAGGGTAAGTGGAATAGTTACAAATTTTGGCAGTTGCAAGTATGGCAGACGCCCCCTCCCTCCAGACTCCTAGGTTACATCAAAATATCAAACCTTATTACATAGTCATAAAAAAAATCAGCATATTAATTCTAGAAAAAATACTTTTCAATCAGTTTATATAATTATAATATATAGTCTAGTTGTAAATTCATTAATACTTTCGGTCTGTTTATAACATTGTGGTTTTCTTATTTATTTTTGTGATCTGAGCTTTCTTGGTGTTGCCCCTTCACCCCCCGCTGGCAGAGCTCCGGCCCCTCCCGTGTCCTGTATAACCGTTGTAGTGTCATCTGTTTTTTCTAGGTTCGCTTTGTTTTTTTCCATAAAGGCCTGTGCCTCTATGGGTGTGTTGATTCTGATTCTTGTCTCCTCCCAGAATATCAGCATACCTTCAGGCATCAACCATCTAAACCACACCCCCTTCTGGTATAATTTATTCGCCAATTGCGAATAACTTTTCCTTTTTTCCCTAATTTTTTTGGGAATCTGCTTTAGAATGGTTATCTCCCTATCGTGGTATGTCAGTGTTTGCCCCCTTTGTACACCCAGAATTTCATCTCTTGTGGTTTTCCTAAGAAATTTAATATGAACCTCCCTGGGTACATTATGTGTTCTGGCATATGCTGAATTCACTCTATAAGCTAGATCTATCTCCCATTCCATCTGCTGTTTATCTTTGTGTATGTATTCAGCTAGAATGTTAGTCATAATGTCCCTTATATTTTCCCCATCTGCTTCTATTACATTTTGAAATCTAAGATAAAAGGACATTCTTTCAAACTCTGCTTTCATTTGTTGGATATCAAGTTCTTTGTTCCCCTTCTGTAAGGCCTCTACCCCCCCCCTCGCCTCCGCCACCCCACCCTCCACAAGGTCCAGTCTCTGTGAGTTCTTAAAGATTTGGGCTTGATTCTGTTTAATTTCATCTTTCATTTCCCTTAACTGTTTCTTAATTTCCTCCTGGCCTTGTAAAATTTGTTGAAGCATTTGTTGGAAGTCTATCTCTGTAGTCTTGGGTTGCATCAATTCTGATATCTTTGACTGTGTAGCTGGACTAGACGTTGCAGACGTTGGAGCAGAAGTAGCAAAGCCAGGCTTTCCAGGAGGTGGTCTTTTTGGAGACATGGTTTATGAAGCAAGGAGATCAGTCAAAGTAGAGACTGGGCAGCTGGAGAGGTAGAGCAGGCAGGCGAATTCAGAAGGCAGAGGATCCAAACAGATGGGGATTTCTTTAGTCACTCTAGCAGTAGATGAAAGTTTTTTTTCTCCAAAGAGTTCAGAAAGTAGCAATCCACAAGAAATTCCTCTGGGTGACTCGGAGACAAAGACCGGAAGCCTGAATTTTAAAGGTGGAGTCAGGTTTCACAGTTCATGAAGACAACGGAAGTGTGCCATCTTGCCCTGCCAGCTTTGGGCTCAGAGGCATAGTAAAATTTTTAAAAGTTCAAAAAGTTCTCAGTTCATCCATTAGTTCTGGAGCTAGGTCGAATGAAAATCACTTTTATAGGGGTGAGGCATCATTAGTTGGCTCTCCCCCCTCCTCCTCTCTGGGGATGGAAGGAAAGTCTTTTCAAGCCGCTTGTCCGAGGGAGGGGGGGAAATCCCCCTCCCTCTAGCCGCACCTCCAGCAGGGATCCGAAAGTTTAACTTTTTAAAAGTGCTGAAAAGTTCATCAATTCAAAAGCGAAGGAATGCAGAAAGGAAGCCTCTCACCATACTGCCGCTGCTTCGTTCGGAAGTGTGTTCTCCGATCGGCATGGGGCGAGACGCGTGCGCACGCACGTCCTCCAAAACTGCTCCCCGATGCCTAGAACGAAGCGGAGGAGCCCCCGCCAGCCGCCGCCGACGCCAGGACCCTCCGCGAGCCGTTCCTTCGGCAAGACGCCCCTCCAAGGCGTCTTGTGCCCCCCCAGAAGCGGGGGAAGCCCACCGGGAGAGCTGGAGCAGGCAGCGATCTGCCTGTCGCCGTAGCCGCCGGAACCGGAAGCCAAGTGGATAATATCTTCTTGTTACTTTACTCCCCGATTGTGGTACACTATAGTTTGAACCAGTAGTGGGATTCAATTTTTTTTACTACCGGTTCTGTGGGCGTGGCTTGGTGGGTGTGACATGGTGGGCACGGCAGGGGAAGGATACTGTAAAATCTCCATTCCCACCACACTCCAGGGGAAGGATACTGTAAAATCTCTGTTCCCTCCCCACTTCAGGGGAAGATTACTGCAAAATCCCCATTCCCTCCCAATCAGCTGGGATCCAGCAGGCAGAGAATAGATGGGGGCGGGGTCACTCAGAGGTGGTATTTACCGGTTTTCCAAACTATTCAAAATTTCTGCTACCGGTTCTCCAGAACTGGTCAGAACCTGCTGAATATCACCTCTGGTTTGAACCGCATAGTTCTTTTTGGTAGAAGAGAAGGTAGGAAAATACTTGGTGAATGGGCCTCCTATCTTTAGGACAGGAAGAATTGGGCAAATTAGTTTCAGTCTCATGGTTTTTTCAACATTTTGGGCTTCCTCGTATATACTTCCATTTACTTAGCTATAGAATTTAATTAAAAAATACAGTGGAGGAAAAAAAGAGAGTATTCTGTGATACCAATGTAGAATCTTTGAAGTGTGTGTGTGTGTGGGGGGGGGGGTGTTCTTCCTTTTGTCCGAGCTGTCTGATACAGGAAACTAAACAGTTCTTAGCAAAGTATTGTACTGAATTGCACTGCAAATAACTAACGTAAAATTTCCCATTTATGAATTTCAATTAGTAATTTATTCAAAGAAGTATCAACTTACGAATAGGATATTGCTAAGCTGTTTGATTAGCATAACTCTATGGGAACTCAGAAATATGCAGAAGATAATATTTGTTGCTGAACTCACTTTACTATGAAATGTAGGGTTTTGCTTATAGGGTTTCTTGTTAAAAGATGCTTAAATGCATATATATATTTAAATGCATATATGCATATTAAATGCATATTGGAACTAAGTTCCATTAGAATCAGAACAATGAACATACATTTGCTATATAAATTATGCAAAACAAGAATTTATGCCTATTGTCTCAATTTGTATAACACAGAGCAGTGTTTTCAAATTTTCTTGGTACATTATTTGGTTTATTTATAGTGGAATTCAGTTTTTTTTTTAAATTAGATGTTTTGAACGTTTGTTATAGTCTGCTTTTTAAATTCTGGCTTGGTCAAGAATCACTTTATAAGATTATATCATTTCTGATAACATTTGTTCATTTTTATCAGGTTATTGTTTGTCTTTAATGATGCATCACATTTTTTCACATTTTAATCTAAGACATCTCCAGATCATATTAGAACATTCGAAGTGACTGAGCATTCTAAATTTAGTTTTGCTAATAGATTATGGAATGACACAGGCTTAAAGAATACTTATTGTCCAATAACAATGCAAATATAATACAAATATTGTTGCCTTAGTACAGTCCCAAAGGAAGAATCTAATTTGTCACAACTGATTGATTTTTCCATTGCAGCAGGAATCTAGTCTAGCAGGCTTTCTAACCATGCAAAATGAAATAATACTACAGGGCTTTTGCTGGCACTAACTGAATTGGGACTATTTTAAGGCATTGTGTAATTATTTTCCTCCAAGCTAATCTTCGTGATTTAAAAATGGGTTGATTTGTTTAGTTTCCTGTACCAGATTAGTGCAATTCTTTAAACTGAAATGATTTTTTCTCAGTTAGGAAGATATTGTTTAAACTATAGTTTAAGGGTAGAGGGATTTTAGAGATCAGACAGATGTACTGCCATTCAAAATATATCTTATGTTCAATTATAGTTGCCATTCCATATGTAATACATAGTTGTCCTTTATTTCTAATAAACGCTGAATAGCTATAAATTAAAGCTATTTAAGATTCAAATGTTTTTCAGAAAAATACCAATAAAGAAAGTTCAATTATAATGAGTATTTGATGGTAAACAAAATTGTGTAAGTCAGTGTTTTTCACACTTGGCAATTTTAGGGTGTGTGGACTTCAACTTCCAGAATTCCCAAGCCAGAGCTCCCAAGCCCACGCTGCCAAGTTTTAAAAATGCTGGCATAACTCTTTTCTCCAACAATATTGTTTTCTTATTAAAAACCATTACCCAAATACATGTTGTATCATACTCAGCAGACTTATACTTATGTTTGAAATTTTGTTAAGTAGGAGGTCCACTCAGGCCACTTCTGACTGATTCAAAAGGTTGAGAAGTAATCCGCAAAGTCAACTAGGGCCATCATGATGGTCCGTGAATGATTCATCATCTCTTGACTGATCAAAAAAAAAGGGCCCTGTGGATCCCTCTTTACTTTGGCTGAAAAATGCCTTGTAAACCTTTCTTTCAGGACATGATGTAGCCTTCCCATTCTCTGCATCCCGTAGCGAATTCTAGAACAATTTAAGGATTTCCCAATCCATGTTAGCTGAAGGGTTTCCGTCTTCTCTTGACTGGGAATAACTCTTTCCATGACTTGTGGTTCGTTGGCCATAACCAATCTGATGATGGTGTAAGAGCTAGGATCTGCTTATTTCTTGTGGCCATATTCAGCTGTTGCAGGCATGTACCTCTCTATTTTGGTTGCCTGCAGTGAGTACTGATTGGTTGGCAGGTCACATGTTGGTTGGGAAAATATGAAGTCATATTTTAGAAGTCGTATTTACTCTCCCCTCATAAATCTCCCATGTGGTGTGTTGGCAGGTTCAGTGGGGGAGATCTCTTCATTTCAGCGAGTACTATTCTTTATGCAACGTACCAGCACTAGAGTAGGGTTGTGAATCTTGATTTCATTGAGGGTTGTGTTTGACCTCAGGAGGGAGTGGGCATGGCCAGGATGGGTGTGGCCAGCTCGACGTCACTTGTGTTGAGGGCGCTTGTGGTGGCCCGAGCGTTCTGCCAGCAAAAATGAAGCTACAAACTCCATTTTCACAGGCAGAAGCACCACAGGCCAGTCCTTTGCTGTTTCCAGGGTGGCTCAGTAGGCCAGATCTAAGCAGATCTAAGATCCGGGCCCCAGGCCTTGAGTTTGACACCCCTGAACTAGAGGATCTGAAAGGAGAAGACAGTCACATCTTTCAGATTTCTCACTTGGTGTCTCAGTAGGTCATGAAGATATCTGAGAAAGGATTTTATGTTTGTAAAGATCCTTCCCTCCTTCTCCACATGCATGTTGGTAGGTTCCACTAAAGGTGTAGTACTGGTTGAAGCAAAAGAGCTTCCGGATTCTTTCCCACCATCCTATCCTCAAATGGGGACCTCAATCACTTAGTGAATTCAGGAACTCCATGTAATGGATCAAATTGCTCCATGGCATAATAAAGGTGGAAGGGAAACTCTCATGCCTTATCTATGGATGTAGAGTGAGAGAGACTGTATGGCTGGACAGGTTTTATAATCCCAGCTGTATGGATCGGGCAGGTGATCCACAAGAAGAGTAGGACTGTCCTTGCAAAGCAGGAGCAGTGTCTTCTGCCCCACCCCTCATCCTCGCAGACTAGCTTCTAAAAGATGGCTAAACCAACCATTCCAGCTGATGCTTAAAATCGCTTTTGCTCCCAGTCCTACCCCAAGCTAAAAAGAATGATTAGTGAATATTTTTCTCACTGGCAGGTAAATCTTGCAGCAAATTGTTACGATAGCACCATTCAATACCTTCATTAATGAGGCGGAAAAGTGTTGGTCCATGGGGGCAACCAATAAATGCTGGCATACTTTGCATCACTTCATGGACTGGAGAACAGCATATTAAATCAGCAATCTCGATGTGTCCATTTCTTAAAACTCACTACCTAAGCTTTTACTTTTTTCAGAATGCAAAGAAGCAGGGAATAGGAACTGAATGCAGTTACTTTGCTAACAGAGCTACCCTTTAATCACATATGATTCATCTGGCTCCCCAATCCAATACCTTGGGAGAAATGTTGAGTCCTTGTTTACAAATATAATCCAATTATCTTTTCTTTTTAAGGGGAAAAAGATACAGACATTCGTATTGTTTAAAAAGCAGGGCTTGAAAGAGCCTTGTTCCTAAATCAATACATTTAGTTCTCTGAGACTGGACAGGCTCCCTCCAAAGGACACTTACGAAGTTTCATCACACATTACTAAACAATATTTATTTCTATATTTATTTCCAAGCCATAAAAACTGGCAGGGAAAGTTTTGGCACATGAAATTGCCTAGATTTCATCCCCTAGGACAGATTTTATATATTAATCAGATGTGGACTTCACTTTGCCAAGATTGCCATGTTTCTTTGAATTATTTTCGGCTCATATTTTTTTTGTATCCCAACGCTAGCTGCTTTCCCTCTATTGTCCTCTGATTCTTTGATTGTCTCTGATGTTTCCAAACATAAGATCATCTTCCTACGTTTATATTATGTGTCCAAAGCATTTAATGAGTTCTTTGTCCGCTTTTTCAAGGTATTCTCGATCATTTTTCCCAGCACAACAATCCAAAGTCACCAATTTATTTTCAGTAATCTGTTCTGATGGTTTAGCTTTTGTCGTTAGTACAAGTGAAAAAAATCATAGCCTTGACATGTTTATGTTTTTATATATGCTCACTGTAGCATTTTGTTAAATTTGTTGTAATCTTTCTTTCAAGTAACAGTTGTCTCTTTGTTTCATGGCTATAATCATATTTATGAATGTTTGAGCCTAGGAGGATCAAATCCATTATTACTTCAAGTTCTTCTCTACTGATTTGTATTGGGTTGGCATTGCCTCTTGTCATGACCGTAACATTTTAAGATATGGAATAGCAGATCAGCTTTTCATTTCCAGTCCTTCATCTTCAACAAAGCATCCCTCAAGTATTTTTCACTTCCAACTGCCCAGAGTCTGACTGACAGTAGATAAAGCTAAGCCATCAATCTGAAATTGTTGGTGTTTCTCCCCTCTGCTAATATAATTCCAATTTGAGGTGGCAATATACACACTCCTCAGTGCACACTTTCCCCAACTTTAAAATGTTTAGTTCCCTTGTTCCCTGTTGCATTCTAATTATTGCTTCTTGGTTATTAAACATACTCTTTGATATGTAGGTGAAGTGGCCAGTTTTTAAGAGTTAGCTATGTTAGTTAGTCTAAGATAGCTAACTCTTATCGAATGTCTTAGTATAATAAATAAACTTTTTTTCTTTTATTTTACTTTATTATGTCTTAAACCAGACTCCATACATAAAACCCGGCCATAAAAGAAAAGTATAATAAAGAAAGACATGCCTCTAATCCACCAGGGCTACAGCAATGCAATAAATCCTTAATACTAAAAAGCCATACTTTTCAACTCTCTATTTCACCTTCAAGATCAGCCAAGCAAAAACAGGAATATTTTCTGCAACTTTCTGGCCTTTTCATTTATCCACTGGGTGTTCACAATGTGATTGAGATGTCTGGGTCATAGCTGCATCTATTTTTGAAGTCTAAATTGCAAAATCTTGGGTATTCACACTACCACATGAGCTAAATATACTTTTTCATTAGTTTTAGCATTCTTTAGTCCTGCCCTGCCATGGTATTAGAATATACAGTAAACCAATCTTTTCTCTTCTCTGGACTACTGTATCTACTCACAAACTGTAGGTATATTTCAATTGTATCATCTTTTATTCTTTTAAATAGTTCAGCAGGTATTATCAGTTCCCATGATTTTGATATTAGCAATAGTTTCTTAATCCCATTTAAGTTCGCTATCTAAAATGTCTGAATATAGTTAAGTAATCAAACTTTTATACCTATATATCACTCATTTGGAACATTTTCTGTAGAGCTCTTCAATATAAACCACCTCTTCTTTATGTCTATCCTCACCAGTAAATCTTAAACTTCTTGTCTTTTATCAAGTTTCCCTTGTGTTCTCTCATTTAATTTTATAAGCAATAAAATTTTGTTGTTTCATTTTATCCTCTATTGCTTGCTTAGATATAGTTCCTTGTCCCTTCTTACTCATTTCTGGAATTCAAATTCAGATTTACTTGGGCCCTTTTCTCGTTCCTTCCTTTTCTTTTTTCTGCTAGGAGTAAAATGTTATTTCATCTATTTTTGCATTTTGTATTCAGGATATCATCATTTCTTCAGGAATTAATCCGTAATCTTTTTTCATTGTCATAACATATTTGTATGGAGTATTTCTGAAATTGTATTTGATGATTTTGTTTTCTTTAGCTTAAGTTTTAATTTTGGAAGAAGTAGTTTTCAAGATTTGAGATGCAATCAATAAGAAGTCTTTTCTATGACTGAAAATAGCTTCTTCACCTTCACTTACAGAGTATATAATCAGTTTGATTTTGATGCAGCCCTGTGATGTCCATGTGTAGGGTGATCTTTTAGATTGTTGGAAAAAGGTATTTGCTATAAATGTTGAATTTTCCTAGCAAAACTATGTTTCCTGCTTTGTTTCAGACACCATTTTTCCCTGTAGAGTTTTTTTTTTACTTTCAGATGCTGAATTCTACTCACCTATAGTAAGTATATCATTTTTATATTCTTATTGTATTGACAAGCTGCAGATCATCGTAAAATCTTTCAATTTCTGCTTCCTGTGTATCTGCGGTTGAGAAAAGACTAGGATCACTATAATATTAATTGGCTTGTCTTGGGCTCAAACTTATATCATTGTATCATTCTGAGGAGTTTTATCCAATCTCTGCCTTAATAACATAACTAGACTTTTTCCTCTACGATTTTCTTGTCTTCAGTAAAAGATCTTTCTGTCAGGATTTTCCCAGTATGTCAATATTCCCTCTTGACATTTCTGCTCTAACAATCTCCTTAGTTCATAGTTCTGACATTCCAGTAGCAGTGGGTCTCGTATCATTACGGTACTAAATTTTTCTGGACACATCAGCTATTAATATCCTTTTCGGCTTTAATCCGCCCAATGGTAGACACTTTGACTCTTCATATATGTCTTCTACACTTCTCCAGCAACTTATTGGATATTTCTTCTAGTATGAATTGGTTGAGAATATTTATTTTGTTTCCTTGGCAGATTGCTGAAATGGCTTGCCATTTCTTTTCCCAGTGTAATTCATATAGTCTGATTTCTTGTCTGACTTTCTTGTCATGAGTGATTCTTTTGGGGGTCATTGGGATGCATAAGTCCTTTCACAACTATCAAATTCCTGAATATAAATTAGTTACATAAATAATAAATGTTATAATGATCATCTGTGGTAAATACTCCTTTAAGAAGAGCTTGATGCCAAATAGGTGACTATTTAGATATTTCTACAGTATGTAATATTCTTAGGAATGGTAGTGAAGTTTTCTCCCAACCTTCTAGTATGCCTTTTCAACTTTACAAATGACCTAAAGCCTTGAAATTTCTTGGTTGTCTCCAATACAAATAATAAGATCAAACTTACAGCTGGTTTTTTTAAAGAGAGAGGGGGGGGGAGAAATGGTTACCCTAGGGCAGTGATGGCGAACCTTTTTCGCCTCGGGTGCCAAAAGCACATACGTGCGCGCTATCACACCAACTCGAGTGCCGACCCACATAACGTAATGTCCCCGCTCACCTGTGTGGACCGTGCATTTTTGCGCAAGGCTTCCTCGCCACTCCCTGCTCTGGCTGCTTCCCCTTGGCTAACACCCAGTGAGGGGAGAAGTTGCTCTGCCACTAACGGGCAGAGATTGGGGTGGGGGTGGGGGGATGCTCAAGTGTGCTCCTGTGTCAAAAAACCTTCCCTTATCATTCTCCTGTGTAAAGATTGGGCCCTTTTTACAATGGCAGGTGTGAGTCCAGTTGCTAAATTCTCCCCTTCTATTAAAGAGGATCCTGGGCACTACAGTCAATAGACAAATGAGGAAGGGAGCTGCTGGCACAGGGGAAAGAAAAGCAGCAAGAAAAGAAGAAAAAGCAGCTTTTTCCCCTCAAGGTGGCTGCTCTGTTCCCCCCCCTCCCCCGTGCTAGCACAGAGGATCCTGCCTGGTCCCTGTAATCCAAAGGGAAATGAGGAAGAGACCAATCTGCATGAGGGAAAGACAAGTAGCAAGGAAATAAGGAAAAGCAGCTTTTTCCCCCTCAAGGGGCTGCTCTGTTGCCCTTTTCTCCATTTCAGCACCACTCCATGGAGCCTGCCCCACCCCCCATCGCCCAGGTCCTCGCTTCTCCCAAGCATTTCTTTGCCTATTTAATTTCCCCTCCGTAGCATTTTTCCATCATGTTTCTTGCCGTTTTGGACAGGAAAACAAAGTTTGTGGGACTAAAAAAAACTCCTTTCAATCAATCAATTCCAACTTTGGGAGATCTCTTCCCCCTCCCCAAGTTGTAATTGATTGAAGTTTTTTTTTTGTCCCACAAACTTTGTTTCTCTGCACACGATGGCAAGAAACGTGATGGAGCTGGAAATCAGGTAGGCAAAGAAATGTTTGGGAGAAGCGAGGACCTGGGCGATGGTGGGTGGGGCAACCTCGATGCCCTAGCACTGAAATGGAGAAAAGGGCAACAGCAGCCACGTTGAATGAAAGAAGCCTCTTTTCTTCTTTCCTTACTAGCAGGGGGGAGGGGGGAACACAGCAGGCAGCACGGGGGAAAGAAGCCTTTTTCCTTGCCGCTTGTCTCCCCCGTGCTGGCAGCTCTCTCAGCGATCGGGCAGGATTCTTTTTAGTGGCAGGGGGGAGGGGGGAACACAGCAGGCAGCACGGGGGAAAGAAGCCTCTTTCCTTGCCGCTTGTCTCCCCCGTGCTGGCAGCTCTCTCAGCGATCGGGCAGGATCCTTTTTAGTAGCAGGGGGAGGGGGGAACACAGCAGGCAGCACGGGGGAAAGAAGCCTCTTTCCTTGCCGCTTGTCTCCCCCGTGCTGGCAGCTCTCTCAGCGATCGGGCAGGATTCTTTTTAGTAGCAGGGGGGAGGGGGGAACACAGCAGGCAGCACGGGGGAAAGAAGCCTCTTTCCTTGCTGCTTGTCTCCCCCGTGCTGGCAGCTCTCTCAGCGATCGGGCAGGATCCTTTTTAGTAGCAGGGGGGAGGGGGGAACACAGCAGGCAGCATGGGGGAAAGAAGCCTCTTTCCTTGCCGCTTGTCTCCCCCGTGCTGGCAGCTCTCTCAGCGATCGGGCAGGATCCTTTTTAGTAGCAGGGGGGAGGGGGGAACACAGCAGGCAGCACGGGGGAAAGAAGCCTCTTTCCTTGCCGCTTGTCTTTCCCCCTTTCCGGCAGCTCTTTTTGCATTGGGCTGTTTTTCGCCCTTTGGAGGCTTCAGGGAATCCTCCGGAGATTAAAAAAAACTATCGAAAATCAGATGGCCAGCGGGTGCATGCGTACTGGAACTGACAGGGCAATGCCTCGCGTGCCCTCAGAAATGGCTCTGCGTGCCGCCTGTGGCACGCGTGCCATAGGTTCGCCATCACGGCCCTAGGGACTGCTATTTGCCATGAAAAATGTCCAGTTCTCAAAAAAAAGTGTGTATTTTAATATAATTTAATATAAGCTAGCTGTATAGTCCTAGATGTGATTAAGGGGATATATGAATCAAAGGAAATAAAGACTAACAATTGACAGAGACTAAATGGGAGAAGGCTTATATAAAGAAATTGAATATGCCTTTGATATTATGTTGTTGTTTTCAAATTACATTTGTATCTTGCCCTTTTACTGGAGTTCAAGGCAACATATCATTTTATCTCCTAACAGCAATTATCTGAAGCTGGTTGGGATAAGAGACACGAATGGCCGAGTGAGCTCCAAGGTTGTGAGAGAACTTGAACCTGGGTTTCTTCTGTCATAATCCAATACTGCAATCACTGCTATTACTCACTAGTTCTCCTAGTTCTCATGATAGCAACATGGGAATGCAGACAAAATAACTTCAGAAGGGTGGTGTAATATTTATTTCAAGCATAGGTGCTACAGTTTTGGATCTTCCCATGACATCCTTTCACTCCAATATTGTTCTTCCATTGTGATACTGTTAGTTTAGTACAGGATTATGTCTTAGGAAAGCAGTATATTGCTTGGTTATGGATGACTCTGGCTTTTATCTGAGATCAGAGAATTTGATGTCCTTCAGTTTATTTGGGCTTCAATACTTCAGCATGACTGATGACAATAAATTGTAGTCCAAAACTTTTGAGGCTACCAAATTGCCTGCCCTGTCTTACTATTGAGAACTTCTTTATTTTATAAAATGGCATGTTTCTGAAAAAGATACCAGGCATTCTGATTTATGCTGCAATTTTATTCATATTTAACTGAACGTAAATGGCATTCAATTCGGAAGCCCATACAAATTAATGACGCTTCGAATATAAATGCCATTGATTTCATTGGATCCATCAAAATATGGTCAAACCTAATTACACTTATTTTTCTGTAAGCATGAAAAGTTGTGTGGTTAATTAATGAAAAAATTTGCTTTTGTGTGCCTCTCAGTCCCATGATACAAAATAAGAGAAACAATGAGCAAAAATCATAATTGTAATAAATACCAGCACCACAAATAACATGCATGTAAAGTAAAGTGAGTGTGCCAATGACTTAGCTCAGGGAACTTGAAGCAGCAACTTGGTTTTTCTATTTAGTTTTCTTCTCCTCTTATGCTTCTCCTGTGTATGCAGCCAGACTGGTTTGGGAAGTAACTATATAAAAAAAAAAATACCTAGAATAGTTGGGAAGTGATGCACCAAAGAGAAAAGCATGCCACATGTCACCAACCTTTTTCTAACATGTCTTCCATCTTTGGAAGATTTCCTCATAATGGAAAAAAATCAAAAGCAAATGTGTTATGAAATGAAATGGTTTTGGCTGCTATAAGAAAAAAAAAAAGACAATTGTTTGTCAGTAACTTTGTACAAGTTCTTGAAATTCTTAGCTGATTGGATTTCACCTTATGAAACAGTATAACATCTGTACTGCACTACTCTTCCATTCAAATTATTTGAAGTTTATTTATTATTTATGGCATATATTATTTTCCGTTGGAAATATATGTGTTGTAAATCCTAAATATAACAATTGGATGCAGGAAACTGACTCTTTGAAGTAGAGAGTAAGATTTTTGACACTTAAGAAGAACATTTTCTTAGAATTTGAAGTTCAAAACTCTGCAAAATTTATGGCATACTTAGACATAGATGCCTTTCTTTTGGGAAAGTAAATTTACGTCTTGTATAAATCTGCAGGCAAAATCACAAACATATGTTTGCATATACACTTATAAAAACACAACCCTTCCCTTCAAATGCATCAGGAAAAGGACGCACTGAGACACTGTGGAGAAAGGAAAAACCAAGTTCCTGCATGTAGCCCCATTCTTGCAAAAACCGGGAGTGTCAATCTCTATTCCACCTCCATACCAGATAGTTTTGATCTGACATGGAATACAATAAATAGGTTTCTTGCTTTTCTCAGCAATCAATCATTATATAATGGATTCCTTGTATAATGTGACATTGTTCTTGATATTCAGAAGAATGGCTATCCTGAGGAATGTTCATGGCCAATACCCATTAATAGTGCTATTCTGTCTGGATAAGTGTTATATGCTCTATCACAGGGGTGTCAAACTCAAGGCTCGGGGCCTGTATCTGGCCCGTGAGATGCTTAGATGTGGCCTGCAGGGCTGCCCTCAAAACAGCAAAGGATGCCTCTGCCAAGGAAAACAGACCTCGGGAGGGCCACCCTCGGCCCTCTCGACCTCCATTTTTGCTGGCAGAGGGTTGCAGGAAGCCGTTGCCACTGAAAACGGAGCTCAGGAGCCCATTTTCGCTGACAAGAGTGCCCGGGCCACCATCGGCACTCCCGACATGAGTGACGTCGAGATAGCCCCTTAGCCATGCCACCCTGGCCCTCCGAGTCAAACACAAGCTGATGTGGCCCTCAATGAAATCAAGTTTGATACCCCCGTTCTATCACAACCTCTATTGAAAAGTATTCAGAAGCTTCATTTTCATTTTGGAAGCATTTTGGAAATGGTGGGATCAGAAGTGTTCTTTATTTTCCCAGAATATAGGATAGGAAACAATGGACACATTCCATAACATTATGTAAAATTTCCTAAGCTTTCACCTGAGTACGCAATAGAGTTCCCTTCACTGCAAATGAATTTAAACTCTAAATGAGTAGACAGTTGGACAGTTTCAGACTGATTATAGGGAGCTTATGACTTCCTTATTAAAACAACTTCACTGCTACACAATGGTATCTGGATGCAGTTCAAAATGCTGCTGGACATAGAAAGCTTTATATGCTTTGGGACTGAGAAAGAAGCATATTCACAGCATGAAATAACGATTCACTTAAGACCTCTGTATTTATTATTCAGTGAAATAATTCCACCTATAACATAATGTGAATATGGCTTAGAGAAATAAAACTGTAATACCATAACTCCATGAAATGTGACTATTATAGTACATAGTTAATTCTGCTTCTTGTATTCCTCTATACTTCTTTTATATATGTGTGTGTGTTTTTGTAGATTTTCATGGGTACAAGTATGCAAATCTTGGTGTATTCAGGTCTTTTCCCATATAAGATTGAGAGTATCTTGGCAACGTTTCGATGAGGTCCCACTCGCCATGTGGGACCTCGTCGAAACATCGCCAAGATACTCTCAATCTTATACGGGAAAAGACCTGAATACGCCAAGACATACATACATACATACATACATACATACATACATACATACACGTTTTTTTTATTTTTTCATAACATATAACCACATGTATACTATTACATAGCCAATATCGTATTGTATTTTTAAATGTTTACATCAATTCATCTTACCATCAACTCCCAAAAACAATTATTGGCTCTTCTGCTCTCCGTACACCATATTTGTAGCTTATCCATCATTTTCATCTCCCTCTCTCCTCCTTCTTCCTACCTCCTTTCTTCCCTCTGTCACCCTTCTCTTCTCTACTTCCCCTTCCTCTCTCCTTCTCCTCTCTCCCCTTTCCACTCCTCCTTTCCTCCCGCCCTCTCTCCTATCCCTCTCTTCTTCCCTTACCTCTCTCCTCTACTTCATACTTTTCATCCCATTTACTTGGTGCATTTCAGCTTCTGAGCGAGCTCCATTTTATGTTGATGATATTTATAATTCCTTTTCAGTATACATATTTTAATCTATATCTTCCTCCTTTTTTTTAACGAGAGAACAAAAAGTATACATACATAGTCATTATATTTTAACCCCCCCCTAATTTTGACCAAGATGTAGACCTGTTTACAATTCCCAGCTATTCTCATCATTATGTTTATATAATTATACATCCTTACATGCCCCCACTTTGTAATTCTGTCTTTAAATCTCAATAGTTTCCCATTGTAAGTATATTTCATGTTCCCTCTCCATTTTTCCATATCTTGGTTTAGATTACCCTTAATTGTATATAAATGGCAATCCTTACTGTTCAATGTTCATTACAATTCCCTTAATCTAATATATAGAATAACAAGCTGTACACATCTCACTTTCTTCATCATCTTAAAAGTTCTATATATGTCCATGTTTCATATATTTTAATCCATGCTTAATTATCCTTTTATTGTCATTCAATCAATTAGCAACTCAGTTTAATTATCATGTATAAAAGTGAATCACAAACCTCTGCTTTACAATCTCCCCATATCAGTTTCATATTTGTCCATATTCCATATTTTTTAACCATTATTTAATTAACTTTCCATTATACTCAGTTAGTTAGCAACTCCATTTTATTGTCACATTTAGGAATAAACCCCTTAGCTTTATATTTTCCCATATAACAATTTCTAGTTGTCTGATTTTTTCCTAGTAAGTCTTTTGTCCCACTTCTCTATTCCTGCCTTCTCCCTTTTCTTTGTTTTGACATGTCCACCCTCTTCAATTTTCCCCAAGCCTCAGTCAAAAAGATCTTTTATATTTTCCTTTGTTGGGGCATAACCTCCTATTTCAATTTTCCTTATGGTACTGTCAACCACCAAAACATCTTTTGTCTGCTTTTTACTCCCTTTTGTTGGGACAGATCCCCCCTTTACAATTTTCCCTATACCACTGCCAAGCCCTATGGAGTTTTTTGTCTGCTTTTTATTTCCCACTGTTTCTACTCCTTCATTGTCTCTCTCCCCCACTTCCTTCCCTTCTTCCTTAAATAACTGCTTCTCTGAATTCAGAATTCTATTTTGGCTTGATTTTAATGATTTATGCATATATTTTTTAATTTCACATAGTTCTTCAAATTCCCACCTTTCCATAATCTCCAGTCCCTAAGTTAGTTAGTTATACAATTTTTATTTCAGAGTTCTAGTCCACCTTAAATTTATCTATTTCAGCTGCTGTGGGGAAGGGCGACAGGAGCCATCTTGGTCTTTTGTTCTTCCTTAATGTCCAGTTCCAAAATTGCAGTTAATTATACCAATATTATTTCAAAATTCTGGTCCACCTTAAATTTAGTTAATTCAACTACTGTGAAAATGGAAGAGAAGCTGGAGCCATCTTGATCTTTTGCAGAAAAAAAAGGAAAAAAAAGACTTCATATTTCCCCAGTTCTTGATTTTGTTATTAATTTTCCTTGGTACTTCCTGCTTCTCATTGGTTATAATTGCTCAAAATATATTAATTGGAACAAACTTGCATACAGCCAAATTCAGGTATGTTTCTCTTCCCTCCTGCTTTTCTAAGTTCTGATTTATGGCAGTTGGTTAATTAAAATTTCCCACACAGGCAAGATTAGGTTATCAGTTGTCAGCAAGGAGATGGTGCTTTTTTCTTGATCTTTCTCCCTTGTTGCATTCCAGTTCTCATTAATTGGAATTGCTTAAGATATGTTAGTAAAAAGACACTCGGACGAAGCAAATCTTCACGCTCCTAGACTCCTTTAAAAAAACAATTTTTTCAAGTCCAAAACCAAATTTAGAGTTTGTGTTTAAGTGGGTTATGTTTAAGTGGGTTTGTCACTTCTCTTCTTTTTCCTTTCTGTCCAAATTATTTCAAGCAAATGGCTCTCTCTGGGGCTAGTGATTCAACCCTCCATTTTTCTCCTTCTTCCTTTTTGCAAAAATCCCGATCTGTCCATCAATATTATTTATGCTCTCAAGATTCTTTACCTTTTCCAAATTCTGATTTATAACTGTGGGTTAATAGATCTTACCAGGCTTTCATCTCGCCTCTGCACGCTCCTGTTCAGCTGCTTTGGCCTGGAGCCAGCTCTTGTGCAGCCATGTTACCATGCTGCTGTCCCGGCTCCGATTCAGAGGGCAAATCTCTGACCTACAAGGAACCTGTTGCACTCCCTCTGGGTCTGATGAGACACTGCCCCTTCTTCAACCCCCTCCCACGGGGGGGGGGGGGTTCTGATCCAAAAATGGATCTCGGAGACAGTTTGTCAGGCAGGGTTCATGTGAGACTCTTCAGAGCTCATATTCCCCACGTCTGTCCAGCTGGAGAACTTCAGGTCGACTTGTATTTCTCTGTACTTCTAACTGAAATGTTTTTATGAATTAATTAAAAATAGATGAATAAATGAACTGTACGCGTCACATTAAAGTTTACAGTTATGAATTACAATTTGTTAGCAGCTTTTGAAAGGTCCCTGGAAATCATATCCAAGCATTGGGGAGCAAATGGAATTGTACAGCCTTGTTCAGTGCCTCTTTGATTTTTGTCTGTGGTTGAGTCGCTAAGGACTGGCTGTTCTAATGAATATCAAATGAAAGCTGTTTTTCCTTTACTCCTTTTCAATCTCTTCACATCTCCCCTGGCAGGCCTGAAGAGAACGGCAAGATTTCTTGAACAGGTTGATTGAAAACATGAGCAAGAATAGTATTAGAAGAAAGGAATTCTTATTGTCCAAAAACTGGGTTTGTGTGAAGTCTTCCAGAAAGCTAATCAAAAGTAATTGTAGCCCAATTTAATATGTTGATTGGATTTAACTGCTGGTTCTTTATCTGGTTAAGTCTATTTTATAAACACTGCATATTGACTGCAGCATTACAGATTCACTTGTACTGTTTGTCAGTAGCTGTGTGAACTTGTACTGTTTGTCAGTAGCTGTGTGAACACTTGCATTCTACGTCACAATATTTTAAATCCTAAGGATTTAAAATGTAGTGTTTCATTACTGTGAAGGCAAAGATGAATTTAAAAAAGATAAAAAAGTAGTGTTATGATATGTGGGAATGATTGGTTACATCTCTCTGAACATAATTTATCTATTGAATCAGATTTAATGATTTAAACCTGCTGGTTAAAAGTTACTGCACTACAGCAAAGTATTCTTTTTAATACAGTCATTATGACTACTATCGGTTAAACTGTGTTTTCACATGCAGAAGTATGTTTTCGGTTTAAACAATCACATTTACTATTTGATAAGTTAATTTCCACAAACATCACCCTGGTCCATTCTACAGAGTTTACTTTATGGGTGCACTAATCATGACTCCAAAGCGTATTCTCAGTTGCTATAATCGTCCTAAGCAATTATTTGCTCAACTATAGTTAAGTGAGAGGAACCAAGGTTGACACAACATGTTAAACAATCCTCATTAGCTAATGATCCAGCCCACATCTGGATCACACATCTGCTTTGCCTGACGTTTTTATTTTAAAAGAAAATTCTTCTCAGGTAGCTGACTTTGCAACGGAGCTTGCTCTTCAACAGAACTATTTAAACCAAAATCATTTTTTCCGCACCGTTTTTTTAAAATTATTTTTTTTCTCTCTCTCTCGTTCTTTGGATCTCAAAAAAGTTCAGGAACGACTGGTTTATGATGAAAGTGCTCCACCCAATCTTCACCCTGAACAGTGGGCACAGACCTCGCTATAATTAAAACATTAGCAGGCTCGATTCACAGGAAAGGGTGCTTGGGAGTGGGGGGGGGGGGGGGG
Organism: Natrix helvetica; assembly: GCF_964273705.1. NCBI lineage: Eukaryota > Metazoa > Chordata > Lepidosauria > Squamata > Natricidae > Natrix > Natrix helvetica. The sequence continues at coordinate 29,526,661 of NC_138552.1, read as the reverse complement.
GGAGGGACGGGAGAAAAGAAGCGCGCGCTTGCGCGCTCCTGGCATCTTTCCATTTGGAGGAAGCTTTCAAAGCGGGAACGCTTGGCTAGGCTGAATGGGGAATCCTTCCCACCGCCACCCCCAACCCCTGCAAAGAGGAAGAAAGCCACCCCCCAGACAAGCCGGGGAAGACCCCGAGGAGGAGCTAAAGAGCCGCGGCATCGCTTGCCCTCCGCCCCTCCGTTTCGCAAGCGACGTCGACTTCGGGTAACTTTCCGACCCCAAGTCACTTCCCCCGCCCCAGGAAGACGGAGGGGGAGAGGCGACCATCTGTAGCAAGCCCGGCGTAAAAAAATCGAAAACCAAGAAAAGAGGGGAGGGGGGTGTTTGAGCGGGAAAGAAAAGAAGACGCCGAGCTCGGGGAGGCGAAAAGGTCGCTTTTGAGGTTGGGGAGGAGCTGGCGAACCTCGCTTGAAAATTACAACAGCTTGTGGCGAACTCCCTCGCCTCGCCCGGCTTCTCGGGGCGGCGGAGGCTCCTGCCCTTGTGCGCCTCGCGGCATGAAGCCGGGCGACGTCGTCTCCTAGCGGCCAGGGGCGGGGGAGAAAGTGCGGGGCGTTGCTCGGCCGCCACTCGGCAACAGCGCGACTCGGGAACTGTCCAACTTTTCAGCAGCGCAGTTTGCCTTTCCTCTCGCCCTCCGAGCTCGGGGAAGGAAAGGGTCGCGGCTACGGCTGGAGCGGCCGAGGGAAGCGAGGGCGGCTGCCGGGGAAGAAGCCTGCCGTCGCCGCCGCCTCTCTGAGCCCGCGCGAAGAGCGGCATCCGCAGCCGTGCCTTGTCTTTGCAGCCCTGCCCCGACCGCCGAAGCATGGAAGCTGAAGAGAACCGCCCCAGCCTGACCGAACCGGCGGCCGGCGGCGGCGAGAAACTGCCGGCGCCCAAGCATCTTTGGCGCCACGAGCATCACTGCCGCTACCAGCTCCGGCAGCAGCACCACTTCCTCGTGCACCAGCCGCAGGCGCCCCAGAACCAGCCGCCGCCGCCGCCTCCTCCTCCTCTCCCGCCGCCGCCTTCGCCACCCGCTGCTTCTCTCCCTCCAGCCTCGCGGGGTCGCGTCGTCGGGGGCAGCGGCGGCGGCGGCGGCAGGGTGAGGCATCGCGGCTATTCGGACACGGAGCGCTACCTCTACTGCCGAGCCATGGACCGCGCGTCCTTCGCGCTGGAGACCGGCCACCGGCCCGGCTTGAAGAAATCCAGGATGTCCTGGCCCTCGTCCTTCCAAGGCTTCAGACGGTACGCGGGAAGGGCGAGGGGAGGGGAAGGGGGGCTCTGCGCGGCGGCAACCGGGGCCATTTCACTTGCCCTCCGCCATCCTTTCCCTTCCGACAGGTGAGGGACGAAGTCAGGGAGAAGGTTTCGCCGGGAGGGAGGAAGGGTGGAAGGACACGAAGCCGTGCGGAAGCGCCCGGCAAGGGAGGTTTGCCAGGAACCGGGCGCTGGGAGGTCAGAGCGCTGAAGGAGAAGCGGATTCCAGACCTCGCGGAAGACGTGCCGGAACTGGGTGGAATCGTTAGAGCGGCTGTAGGCGCTGGGCATCTGGACGTGATATGGAGGCAGCTGCTGTGCCTTGATCTCTTTTTTTTTTTCTTGCTCAAAACAGGCCGACTTTAAAAGAGAAAATGAGAGGGGGGAAAAGCAAGGGAACACTGTTCCTTTTGCTCTGCACACACACAACAAAACTACATATGGCATGCATGGGTGCTTGTACGTGTGCATTTCTGTATTTAAAAACTGGATATGAGTAACCCAGTCTGAGTGTGAAACAATCATCTCCCCAGATCACTCTGAATATCTTACCAGGGTAGCATTTACAAGCCTTTCCTCAATCTGCTACCTTCCAGATGTGCCAGCTGTAGTGTCCATCCTTCCCTGAAACCACAGCCATTGGCACCAAATTGAAAAGGGCAGGATTAAAATCTCACACTTGGCAGCAAATCTGCAGTAAGGGCTTTCTGTATTCTTCCTCTCCCCTCCTCTTCTCACTTTCCTGGTGTATGTAGTATATTGCTTTATTTTTTTTTTAAAAAAATCCAATACTCATTTGCTTTCTTCGCTTTAGTCAACATTCTAGAAGTTAAAGCTTTAAAATAGCACCCCTCCCCACCAAAATGAAGTGACTGCAGTTTGATGGATAAGCGCACAGCTGGTCTTTCTTGGATGCTGTTAGTTGATTTAGAGGAAAAGGCATGGAGAAAGTGAGTCAGAGGTTGTAGTTGTTGCAGAAATATAGTTGCTGATAGATCAGTGGTGACATCACTTTTTAAGGAAAACTTCCTTTGGCAATCAGCAAAGAGCTGCTAGTGGCAAGATAGAATAGTTTCATTTACATTATCTAATTTTGCTTGAAGTGTGCAGAACTATATCATTTTCATTTTCGTACCTTAAAAAGAAATGATGGGGGGGGGGGGAATTCTCACTTTAGTATTTGCTTTAAATTCTTCAAAATCTGGGTTAATGTGCTCTAGCTAAGGACTTTTAGTACAAATATCAGATTTTGTTATGCACCACATCTCAGTCTAACTACAAATAATATTGTCCACACTGGTGTCATTGTGTTGTTCTTGAAAAGAAGGAAGCAGTGACCAAGATAACTATTAATGTCATTTTTTCTTTCTCTTTAACAGGAATTACACATTAGAACAGCTGTGATTTTAAGCTTTCCTACAATTATTTTGCTAGAAGGTAAACAATTCACCTGGGGTTAGTGACTTATGGGGTCTTCTGTTATGCCAATTGGTCAGTAACAGGCTTCATGTGACCCCAATAATACCTGGATAGTGGTAGAAAGTTCTCTAGGTGTAGTGGGAAAGTGACCTTATGAAGCATACTGTAGACTCCAAGGTAGCTTATACTAGCAACCACGCCCCTCTTTCAGTTCTCTTTATTGTACTGGGACTTACTGGGATAGGATATGCAGATTTTATATGTACTGTGGTGGAAATTTATGGACAAGAAATGATAAGCTTACAAATTCAACCTTTGAAGAAAATATTGGTACTGTTTTCAGTGGGTGATTATAAAGGATGAGGAATTGAAAAATGAAAAAGCATTAATTTGGATTCATATTTATTCATATTTAAAGAAAGCCCATTTGAATCAAAGGCACTTAATAATGCATGCCTAATTTAAGTCCAATATATTTGATTTTTTTAAAAAAATTCTGGTACTCTTTTTTTTAACAAAAAGAAAAAATAACTTCTTTCTAACTGTCTTCTTCATTAGAACTTGGTAATAAGAATGTGATACTGACTTATTTGTACCTATCAATAGACATATTAATATTAATGAACCTAATTTAAAAATGAGTAATTTGGTTGCAACCTCAGTTCCTTCTACAAATAAACATGTTTCACCAGTGCACCATTTATCTGATATTTCCTACTGGTTGATCTTCAGTTGCATTTATATAATCATGCTTGTTTTATTTTAAAAAGAGATAAATTGCAAAATATTTTATTCTTGTATTTTGGAGAAAAATGATCTAACCTGACATTTCACTCTGAAACACAAGACATTTTTACAGAACATAATCAAAACATTCTAAAAATATAGACATCTTCAGACATCTCAAATCCAATATAAAACAGGGCATTTTCACCTTGGCAAGATTTAAACTAGAAAAAGTATATTTTGAACTATTTTACAAGTTAATATAGTCTAAATTGTAAACATATTTCATAAAAAGTTAACTTCTTAAAATTCCAGGGTATTTTTAACCTTTTTTATGAATAAGCTTTTCAAACATTTGCAACATGTATTTCAAATCAGTTTTACAAGTTTAATTATTATGAGCATTCAGTGAATTTAAAGACTTAGAAGATCTTAATATTCAAATGATGCAAACACTTTAGGATGCAACCAGTACAAATACTGATTATGTCAGTTTGTGTACAATGAAATCAAATGTAAGTCCTTCATACATTCTTAATGATCATATAATGATATATGAGTATCATCAAAATATTTTAAAGTACTTATGGAATGTATGAAGCAGGCTTTTCATTATACAAATTAATATGATCCCTTGGGGGGTTCAAAACGTTCTTTATTTTATTTACACAAAATCATTTCTTGTTGGAAAGTATTTGGTAGAGAGAAAGTTGCTGAAAGTAACTTAATATAAATATGTTTGTATTCATATTTGAATATATGAAAACTTGTTCAATTTGCACTGAAGGAAATATATTAAATCTATGAACTTTTTATAGTATACATTAATCTTAGTGGGGGTGTTAAATGCATCATATCTTAACAATTTTACGGCAGGTATTTAAAAATTAGAAATTGTAATGCAGTCAAACATGCAGGTGTGCTAAGAAGTAAAGTCTAGTCTATTGTTAAGTGGGAATTGCAATACATATAAAATGACCATAGAACTGATTTTTTATTTTGTTTTATTGACATTCCCTTTGAAAGTACTGATTAATCTCTCCATTCTGTTTTCTCACTTAAAATATAAATGGCTGACCTAGAACATCAATCTGCAAAGTGCCTCATACGGCTTTAAAAATATTTCAATATAGTTTAGACTTTGAAAGAACTGGCATTGAACAGTGTGCATCTTGTGTAGAAAGAAATTGCTTCAATCCAGTTACATGGGGTGGTGGTTATGGAAAAATTTGGAGGTAGGAATGTTATTGTGCTGCATTGAGATTCTAGAAATAACATGGTACAATATAATCTTAACAGCAACAATGAAAAACCAATAATAAAGCACCAAACAGTGCTATCTCAAGGATATATGGTACCCTTAGGCCACATTAAGTAATATTACCACCTCCCACTGCTATGAGGAGTTGCATTTTTAGAATGGGTTGAAAGAAGGATTGGCATTGGCCCTTGTGTTTTGGAATCCTAGGGCAGTGTCTACTTTGCCTTAGCCTAAAGCTGATCCTGCAAGCAAGAATAATGATAATTAATCAAAATTATTAAGCATACATCAAAAAAAAAGCAAAGAATCAAGTCCTTTTTTGGAATGAAAAGTCTTCCAAAGAATTGGATTATGTAGAGAAGGTATAGTATTCTAGACTAAAAGTTGCCTTGCAACGCGATGGGCAGCAAACAAATTTAATAAATAAAATAAAATTACTGTGGGATTACTCTGTCCACAAATTTGGAAATTCTCATTGTGTCCGCTGTTAGTTTAATCTGTGGTTATAGGTGCTATTATTTTGAAATCAACGTAGATGGAGGGAGGACTATATTTAGAAACCATGGTGTGGGATCTCAGAGCTAATGTAAAAGTAGACTCATTTACTTCCAAGATGTGTGCAAAACGACTGAAATTTTCATTTTAAAAAATTAGTTCAGCGTGTCTCTTTCACTGGCCAGCTGGCTTTCTTTCATCATTATGATTCATTTTCCATTCTGTGAAGGGTCCAAAAACAGTTTTGTTTACATCATATACTCAGTTCAACATCTAATTTTCACTTCAACGAATATTAAAATAAGTGGAAATGTTAATGAGATTACCTTTTTTTCTTATTTTATACTGAAATTCCCAAGGATTCCCAAGGATTAAAAGTAGAATATTCTGATCAGATCAGCATACATTTTGTTGCTCATGCATATTTTTGCTGGTAGCCGTAAATCTAGCAAAGTAAATATTATATCAACAGAAAATCCTTTGGTTCTCTGATGGGCAAGATAAGCTCTGTGCCTAACAATATGGATATTTATTCAGAAGTAAATCCCAATGTAATCTTTGGGACTGTTCCAAGTGCATAGTGAATGCAATCTTTTCCATGCGTTCCTTCAAATATTGAAGGAATCTTTACAGCACTACTCATAACCCTGGTTGCTGTTTTCTACTTTTTTGCTGTGAAAAATACTGAACGTATCACTTGGAAAATAAAAACCTTGAGTTGGCATAATAAATGTTTTAATTTAATCTGAAGTAGATTGTATGTTGGATATGCAGTTTCTTCTTTGCAACTTGGATTGTTTGGCTTTTATTTACTTTATTCTTTATATTATTTTAAATGCTTTGAAAAAAAATATTTTGGAAAAGCGCTGGGAAATCCTGAAGAGTAGAATACAAATTTATTTCTCAAGTAAAATACATTAGGATACCTTCTTGAATGAAACCAATAATGAGATAGAAGAGAATTCAGAACATTTATCCTATCCTTTAGATTGGAAACAGTAGACAATATCTATAAATGATATTGAAAGGTGGAAGTTGTATTACAACGGGTGCAGATACCTACTTGGCATTACAGTAGCACATAGAAGGGCCATAGCTGTGGTCTTGTCTTTGCAGTGCCACTGAAAAGATTATGGGCGACCACAGCTACTTCAGCATAATTTTAATTCATATAGCCCAGGAATCAGCAAAATATGAACATCAATTTTTCAGAGGTTTCTACTTTCTAAACTTTGAGCAATGTCTGTCTCTTAGAAATATTTATTTGGAGGAATTGGCTGAATTCCTCTGTCAATTTCTTTGACATTGGTGAAGGAATAGCTCCCAACCACATGAAGACTTCTACAGAATCATAAAATCAGCAGTCAGAAATAATTTAACAATAATTTAACAATCGGTTCTCTGCTCTAATGACCAGCTGGGTAGGAGGGGCTTGGTGGTCATGTGACTGGGAGGGTGTGGCCAACTCAACATCACTCACATGATGGGCCTTCGCCTTAGCTGTTACAATGTAATAAGGGTTAACCGGAGAGGCAGTTTCTGTAAGCAGGGCAATAAAGATTAGGCTAGAAATAACACCATAACGTTTCCTTCCTGCCTTCCTTACAGGATTAGCCCTGAAAAGTGGAAAAAAACAAAGGGAAATTTCTTCCAACAATTGGTTCTCTGAACTGCTTAGAAAGTTAACAACCGGTTCTCTCGAATAGGTGCGAACTGGCTGAACCCATAACTTTATATTCCAAGGTTTTGCCATCATGATAAAATTTTGCTGCATCTACTACAGGGCTGTTAAACCCGCGGCCTGCGGGCTGGATGCATTACATGCTGGCCACGCCCATGCCCGGTTTAGCAAAGGGGGGAAAATGTCGTGATATGTCACATGACACTCTTGTGGTGATGCGAGTTTGACACCCCTGATCGACTGCACAAGAACATTCTTTTGGTCTCTCTCTGCCTAATGATAGGGAGATATTCCAGATGCTGCCCATATACGTATTCAGCATAGTAAGTATATGGTTTGAATGTGGCTTGGTAGCTGATCGATTGGACAAAATTATAACACGTATATTAGAGCCAGGCACCCCCATGTAATAACGTGACTGTTGCATTCTTCAGCAGTTGCAGCTTCCAACCTCAGCTCAACAGTAATCCCACAGGGATCTCATTACAACAATCTAAGAGAGGGATTACTAATCTATGGACAGTTGTTCCTGTTCAGGAATGGAGACAATTAGCATTTCCCTTAATGAGCGGAAAAAGAGGGGAAAAAAATCCTCTATCTTCAGCCTACCAGGTTACAGCTGCTGTACTCTAGATGAAATATGATGGATGCTTTATTGCTCATACCTGTGCATAAGACCAACTGTGTATTTTTATATATTTCCATTAACTTGAAGCAAGAAACAGTTTTAGTATTTCTCAAATTTAAAGACTACCGTAAACCTACGTCGGAATATATGCATTTTTCTCCCTTATGAGTAGCTCACCAGCATTTCAGGACATGTTAAGGTGTACTGGTGTTCCTGTGCCCAAGCAAAAGTAATAAAGTGATGAGGCTTGTGAAAACTGGCTTGTTCACTTGAGGATTATATGTATAGGTGCCAACCTTTCTAGAAGCCTTTCTTAGCCTGATTCCCTCCGGATGGGTTGGTTACAATATAATTTGCACCGTTCTCAAAAGACATGCCATGGGGTTAAAACCCTCCTGGCTGAATTGTCTTATAAGACTTCTTTCAATATATAATTAACCATTATAAAGTGGTGTATGGTTTTAAAATAAAATGTAACATGAAATTAATGTTAATACAGATTTAAATAAAATGGTACATGTCTGTCTGTCTGTCTGTCTGTATGTCCATCCATCCATCCATCCATCGGTAGGATTAAAATAATTTAACAACCGGTTCTCTGCCATAATGATTTCTGCCAACAACCAGTTCATCAAACTGCTCAGAAAGTTAATAATCGGTTCTCCCGAAGTGGTGCAAACTGGGTGAATCCCACCTCTGTCTGTCTGTCTGTCTGTCTGTCTGTCTGTCTGTCTGTCTGTCTGTCTGTCTGTCTGTCTCTCTCTCTCTCTCTCTCTCTCTCTCTCTATCTATCTATCTATCTATCTATCTATCATCTATCTATCTATCTATCTATCTATCTATCATCTATCTATCATCTATCTATCTATCTATCTATCTATCTATCTATCTATCTATCTATCTATCTATCTATCTATCATTATTTACCTATCACCTCTTTCCCGCTCCTTTACACATCCTTCCTTTGAAATTGTTCAGTAGTTCTCTACCCTGAACAAGTATGTGTTTATCAGTGTTGCACTGCACAAATATTGCTTGCATTCACTCATAATATAGTGAGGAAAAAAACACAACTGGATTACAAATGCTTCTTGAAATCATTAATGCAAGCAGGACAAATTTATGGATTAAAATATCTTCAGTGATTAAATTGTAGACTTTAATGTCTTTTTATTAAGAAAAGTATTATAGCTTCCATCTGAAATATGTGTAATATTTATAAAATAGATTTTAAAATATAAATATGTTTATATTATAGTAATTATAGATTTAAAAAAAATGAATGTTGATGTCATTGGAAGCAAAATATTAAACATATTTTAAAACAGCTTTAAGAGCACCTGCATTAAATGATACTGCAATTCAGCTAAGAAATACAAGCCTTTGGGTGCAGGTACAATATATGTTGCTTGAAATGTAAAATGAGATTATTTGTTGGATTGTTTGGTTACGTGTCGTCCAGTTGGGGTCGTCTCTTAACAACCACATAGATTTTCTCCTTGACAATTTGTTCCTGACCTGATCTTCCAATAGTTCACCCAACAATGCTGTAACTGAGTCTATCCTTGCTGCTGGTCAACCAATCCCTTTTGCTCCCACTTTCCAGCTTTCCCCAGAAAGCTTGAGTTTTCACATAATGTGTTCAAAGTAGGATAATTTGAACCTACCATAGTCTTGAGTGAAAATGTTCAATTTTGCTCGAATTTGTTTGATGATCCAGTTGTGTGTTCTTTTAGCTAGCCATGATGTTCTCAGGAATCATTTTCAAAACCAGGATTCAAAAGCATCAATACTCTTTCTATCTCGTTTCTTCAAAGTTCAACTTTCACCTCCGTGGACTGTTAGAGGGGAAAACTTTGCTTGTACCATTTTCATCTTTGTTGATGTAAACACAGCAAAATGGCTGAACATATTTTCCAAGTTTTTTTTATTGCTATTGTACCAATTGCAGTCTGCAGCATATTTCATAACTGTTGGTTCCTTTACTGTTAATAATCAGTTCTAAAAATTTGCAGAGATGACCAGGTTGACCCTGAGGGAGGGGTCAAGCATGTCATCAGTTTGGTGTCCCTTCATGCCCAGAAGAGATCAAAGTCCTTCTTGAATTCCTTTGACTCTCATCTACCATCAATTTGCTTTGACCATTAGTACAGGTAGTCCTCAACTTACAACAGCACTAAAAAAAAGTGACTTACGAGCGTTTTTCACACTTACAGCCACTGTGGCATCCCATGATTATGTGGCCAAAATTCAGATGCTTGGCAACTGGTTCATATTTATGACCGTTCTGTGTCCCAAGATTATGTGGTCAGCTTTTGGGACCTTCTGACAAGCAAAGTGAATGGGGAAGCCAGATTCACTTAACAACCATATTGCTAACGTCATAACTGCAGAACCATGTTTCCCTGAAAAGAAGACCGTGTCTTATTTTCTTTTGACCCCTGAAATAAACCTTATTTTCAAGGAGGTCTTATCATTTTTGAGGTGCAGGAGGCGGCGAGAGCATGGTCAACTCATGGCTACTGCTATGTTGCAATATTTGGGGGGGGGTTATTTTCGGGGGAGGGCTTATTTTTGGGGAAACAGGGTAGTTCATTTAACAACTGCTACAAGAACCACCATAAATGGGGAAAAACTCACTTAACAAATGTCTCACTTAGCAACATACATTTTGAGCTCAGTTGTGGTCATACATTGAGGACTGCCTGTAGTTCAGATTTTTGTAGAGAGATAACAAGGAATAAAAACTTATGAGCGTTTGAACAACTTGGTTCCTGATTTTTTGCGCCTGACAAGAATTTCAATTCTAGTCAATTTTAAATAAATACAGTAGTAATTTTTTTAATAAATAATAAAATACAGGAGTCCACAACTTATGGCAGTAATTAAACTCTTAATTATGGTCATAAGCCATTGCAGTTGTGAGTCGAGGCATCACATGATGAGACCCAATTTAATGGAATTTGCGATGGCCATAAAGTGAGTGCCATGTTTATTAAGTAAATCCATTTTACCCAATGGGCATATTTTTTTTTGTCAGACTGGAAATAAATGCCAAAAACCAGCAAAAAATGTTAAAAAACACAGACACATGAGCACAAGGTGAGGCAAATGGCCATAAAGGTAAGCTGGTTGCCAAATTTCCAAAATGGGGGTATGCGACCATGGGGTTGTGTGTGGCTGTTGTAACTTTGAAATTGTGTTTTATGTCACTCTAGGGGAGGGGTTTACAACCTTAAACACTCAAAGAGCCAGAAAGGTTGTAAATGGAAGCCCCTCCCATTCAATTCTGGAACTGACTGGACATTCATTTCCACCACCATAGAGTCTCCTCCTAGCATGGCATCCTTTTTCGTCTATCTGTCCTAACCGAAAGCCCTATCAATTGTGGAGCTGACTGGTGACAGGAAGCTGCAGCAGAGGAATGAATGGGCCACATGTGGCTCCAGAGCCGCTGGTTGCTGATCCCTTCTTTAGGGAAATATGTTGTAATTTTGAATGGTAATCACGTGACTGGTCACCTGAAATCCCATAACTTAAATTTAAATTTGACAAGGGGAGACTTACTTCCTTTTCTTTTCAGAGCAACCCAGCCTAAAAACTTTACTTCTACACAAATATAATAATTACAAGACTCTGTCACTTGTTTCTTCTCCTCCACTTCTTTTTTTTCCCATGACATAAAGGTCAGCTCTACCTTAGATGCCAGGTGCTAAGGAACAATGAGTAATAATGAGCTGACGTGGAATTATATGCCATCTGACTTGCTTAGTTTCTCTTAAGCTAGTAACTTATTGCCTTCGGTTGAACTGAATCATATTTTTTTCCATTTTCCCTTATTTTCCCCATTTTCAGCAATTTTCATCCGCTTTTGTAAGAAGATTGATGGGGGGGAGGATCTTTGTCTCAGGTGCAAAAATGTTTTGAAGGGACTTGCGGCAAGAATACAAAACAAAACAAATTCCAAACTGTTCCTTGTCATTTACTCTATGGCAGACCTGTCAAATTGGCTGGGTGTGATCGAGTTTGACAACCCTGCTCTATGGCATCAGATAAACCATTTAATCATCTCCATCTCCATTTTTGGAACTAAGGTCCACTGACATGGCTACATGGTCCTCCAGAAAAGTAACAAGGTGAGGGAGGTACAATCGTACCTCCAGGGATATGATGTTCTATAAGCAAGGGGCCCCAAGAGAGAAGGCTCTTTTTTGTAATGGGGGAGAGGCAGTTCTTCAGATAACCCGATGTAGGCTATTAAAGGCAATGTAAGTTCTATGTTAAAAGAATATCTTGTCTTCATGCATACTGCATACAATCCTCAGTGGCATGCCTTTTTCAAATGCTTTTCTTTTTGGAATTAAGAAGATGCTAATAGGCTTTTTGTAGAAAGACAAATGCTAACACATTTATTAACAGACTTAGTCCAGTGGGGACAGAATAATGAAATACACTTCCAGTGGACTTCATGGAACAATTGTTTTACATCTGCACATGGTTGTACAAATTGTAGCTTTTCCAAATGTTAACACTGCCTGCAGTGACATATGGGAAAGCTGTGTTCTCCAGATATTCTTACATGTCCCCGAGTAAGAAAAGGGCTGTGGAAATAAAAGGTCATGACCAAGGACAATTTACTGGGAATATGATCATTGGGAATATGCAATTTGACACTCTTTAGTAAGAATGCCTTACCAAATATTATGCACAATTTTAAAATGAAGATTTCAGTACATGATTCAACATGCTTACTAAATCTGCACAGATTTTACTCTGTGACTGATACGATAGTTCTAAACCTATGGTTTGGTTTACTAAGGTGTGCTCAATAAATTATAGCTAGCTAACTGCATAAAACATTTTAAGACATAAATCACAATCTTTCAAACCACAGAAGCTGGACTTATGTAACACATTAAGCAAAAACAAAGCAACCATTTTATGACTTAATACAATATAAACATCTGGTCTATTACTGAATTGGAATCAGTTTTAGTTCTATCTCAGACTAGATGCTTCAAAATCTATGAGATTTTAAATTAACATGATTCCATCAAGCTCTAATAGTCCTGAAAAAGCTATTATAATTTTATTCCTTATACAATTGTCTGTATTGCAGTCTATGTTGAATATCATCCCCTGACTAGAGACAGAATTCTGGAATTCCAGAAAAAGGCTGTCCACATTTGTTTGAAAAGCTGCACTGATGGAACAGCAGTTCAGAAGGCAGCTGCTTAATACAGGGGTGTCCAAACTTGGGAACTTGTGGACTTCAACTCCCAGAATTCCCAGCCAGCCATGCTTGCTGGGAAATTCTGGGAGTTGAGGTCCACAAGTCTTATAGTTCCCAAGTTTGGACACCCCTGGCTTAATAGTTCTCATGGTCAGGAAAATTTCCTTCTTTTGAGTTTGGTACTCTATAAAGCTCCACCAATGGATTCTTGTCTATCTTTAGCCTCTATGGAGAATAAATCCACACTATTTTTCATGTTTCATATATTGGATGAAGCTGTCAAATCTCTCGTTATCCTTCTTTTAACCATTCTTCATAGGATTTAGTCTCCAAGGCCCTCTTTACCCTTGTCACTCTTATCTTCATTCTTTTCACCTCTTTAGTATCCTTTCTTATTATGGTAACTAAAAATTGACCCAATATTTCTGGTACAATTTGACTAGTGCAACATAGAGCAGGACTATCACATTCTGTGACTTAAAGATTGCTTTGGCTTTTTTGGCCACTGTAGTAGACTACTGGCTCGTGCTTATTCTGTGGTCTACTGAGATACCCAGCTGCTTCTCACAAGCACTATTTAAGCTAAACATAACATAGCTGTTCACATGTATCCATTTACTTGATTTTACCTACCTAAGTGCAGAATTGTGCATTGAGGTACATTTTATTGGAAGGAGCTCAATGTTCATCAAAATCCTTTGGAAACTTGAGCCTATCTTCTGAGTTCTTGACAGTCCCCATAGCTTTGTATCATCTGAAGATTTGCTGAGTATCTCTTCTATTTCTTTTTCTAAATCACTTACGAAGATATGAAAGACTTCTAGGCCCAGGATGGGCTACTGGTGAATCCTATTATATAACTCCCTCCCTGAGGACATAAACTCATTAAGAAACATGTGTTAGGTAGGTAGATTGTTCAACCAACTGTAAATCCATCTGGCAATGGGAGCATCTATTTGATATTGGTCCAGTTTATTAAACAGATCACTTTATCAAATGCCTTAGTAGGTATATTAGATCTATAACATTTTTTATAACAAGTTTTTATTGGTTTTTACAAATTTTTTCAAGGAAAAGGGGTTAAAAAAGGTATAGAAAATTTTGACAGCTACATCATGCGGGGGAAGATAGTCCCCCCAAATCTCACAACTTTTACAAAAAAAGATAGAAAAACATCAACATTTGAATAAACATTGTCAGTTTTGAGTTTTACACTAAATCATCAGTATATTCAATCATTTTCTTGTATCACTTCCATAAAGTTACATTATAACAACAATTGCAATAATGTTTCAAATCACTTTTGTGACCTGAGTGTTCTAGATGTTGCATCCTCCCCCCCCTGTCTGCTGGCAGAGCCTCGGCCCCTCCCTCATTCATTTCTTGTGTACCATCCCCTGTTTTGTCTAGGAGAGCATTGTGTTTTTTAGTGAAGGCTTCCGCCTCCAGAACTGTGTTAATTCTAATTCTGCTGCCCTCCCAGAAAATCAGCATTCCTTCTGGCAATAACCATCTGAACCAAATTCCTTTATTATATAATTTCTTTGCTAAAGAGGAATATTTCTTCCTCTTATCTCTTACTTTCTTTGGAATCTGTTTAAGAATGGTTATTTCTTTGTCTTTATATTTTAGTGGTCCCACCCTTTGAGCTCCTAGAACCTCATCTCTTGTAGTCTTTCTAAGAAATTTAACATGGACTTCCCTTGGAACATTGTGTGTTCTAGGGTATGTTGTTGATCCTGTAAATCAGGTCAATATCCCACCACAGCTGCTGTTTATCTCTTTTAATGTATTCTGCTAGAATTGTAGTCATAATCTCCTTAAGATCTTCATTCTCGGTTTCTGGCAAGTTTTGAAATCTAAGGAAAAAAGACATCCTTTCAAATTCCATCTTTATCATATGATTTTCAAATTCTATATTCCCCCTCTGGATTGTCTTAACCTCCTCCCTCATCCCAACCACACCCTCCTCCAGTACATCTATTATCTGTTTGTTTTGCGTGGTTTGTTGTTGTGTTTCTCTGAGCTTGTCATTTAGATCTGTGAGTTGTTTTTTCAATTCGTCCTGTCCCTTTAAAAGAGATTGAAGCATTTGGTGAACAGATAAATCCTTTTAGCTCTCTTCAGGCACTTTAGATTATAGAAATGACACCAATTGTGTCTGTTGGGTGATCGGGCTGGACGTGGAAGATGTCGGGGCCGAAGCCTTACCAGGCGCTAATTTTTTAGGACCCATCATGAGACTCAGAGATAGTTATGCGTCTGTGAAAAGAAATGGCGTCTGTGGAGAAGCACAGCTGGGAGAGATCACAAAGCAGGCAAACCCAGAAGAGAATGTTAATCTTCCAATGCAGCTCCAGGTCAAATAGTTAAATCAAAATATTCCAAATCCAAGGGGAATGTGTAATAGGAGAGGCTCCTGGAGATCCCTAGGGTGGAATCTAGTTCAGAGCCAGAAAATCTTCCAAAAGGGGAATCTCATTCTTAGAGGCAAAGAAGAAGGAGGAAGTTGGCCATCTTGGCTCAGCCTTCACAGGAGGTCAGAAAACAACAAGTCCAAAGTTCCCATAAATAGTTTAAAGAAAGATCAGTTCAACCATCCTTTCTCTCGCAATTGTGGTAAAAAGTCATTCTCCCATTGCATAAGGGAAGTGAGAGTAAGTTTTTAGCTCTCTCTCTCCTATGAGAGGGAGAGAATTTTCAAGCGCCGC
The DNA here is from genome assembly GCF_964273705.1 of Natrix helvetica. Classification (NCBI taxonomy): domain Eukaryota; kingdom Metazoa; phylum Chordata; class Lepidosauria; order Squamata; family Natricidae; genus Natrix; species Natrix helvetica. The sequence continues at coordinate 29,511,223 of NC_138552.1, read as the reverse complement.
TTTTCTGAGGGGGGTGGAAATCCCCCCCTCCAATCTTAACTCTTCCAGAGATTGAACAAATTTTTAACAAGTGCAGTTCATCAATTGAGTAGATTAGTAAAAGACTTGGGGAGACTTCCCACCTCACCGCACTTCAGCTGTAGCCTTCAGATTGATTGTTTCCTTCCAGGCTCCGCTCGGTGAAGACGCGCGGCGACATGCAGCGTTGCCACGCACCCCCCATGCTTTCTGGCTCCTGGGCCCCCCACGGCCACCGCCAATCCAGGGGGTCCCAGCAAGCCGCCCTACGGCAGGGTGCCTCCCCAAGGCACCCTGTGCTCCCAAAGAGAGCCCACTGAAAAGGCGAGCAGCGGACACGCACATCCGTCGCCTTCGGGGACCGGAAGTCATCCAGATCTATAACATTTTTTGATTTACTATTCTATTTACTTTTATAAAAATATATGGCATAATCTACTTTTAGCAAAGCCTGTTAATAATCTTCCTCCTTTCTAAATCCTAGATTATATTTTATAGGATTCTCATAGGTATTGATGTAAGGCTCATGGGTCTGTAATTTCTCAGGTCTGATTTTCTTTCTTTTTTTAAAAAAATGGAACAATGTTAGCTCTTCTCCATCTTTTGACTCTGAACTAACCTTATATTCCAGGTGATTGTAGCCAGTAAGTCTGACAATACATCAACTAGTACATAGCACCCTCCAATTCAGTTTATATGGCCTCAGCAGCTTGAATTAATTGAATTCTGTGTTGTCTCACTACTGTGTTGCCTATATTGAGCTTCATTTCTCTTCTACACCTTGGGTGAATCTTCTGAGAAGTTGGGTCACCTTTTCTTTTGTCAACAAATAGAAGGAAAATCAGAATTAACCAATTCAACTTCTCCCTGTTGTCCTTCACCATGCTGTCATCTTCTCCCACTGGTAGAATAAATCTTCCTTTCCAAACATATTCAAATAATCCTTTTTTGTTATTTTGTGTGTTTGTGTTGATTGAAAGACTCGAATTTGGATTATTTCCAGGTATTCTGCTTCTGTTACATATCCCTTTTTCCATTTTTTAAACTTGTTCTTTTTATTGATCAATTTATCAAAGTCCTTTATATAACCAGGCTGGGCTCATCAGGAACCAGCCATTTTCCTTTCATTTTGGGTCTTAATCATCTCATCACCCCCACCCCGAATTTCCCAATCCTCCTGAACTGATTTTCCATTCAGAATTTCCACCCATGGAATGCTTCCCTCTTCTTCCCTTAAATTACTCAAGATGGAGGGTCAAGTTAGTGGAAATTTCTTCAATGTTTTGATGGGAAAAAAGAAGGCTGTGGACTAATATCTTGAACTATTATCTGCTCAAGAATAATTTTATACCATTTATGATTTTCACTTAGTGATTCTTACCATATAAATGCGCTAAATGAGTCACAAGTAAAATTCATAAATCTCAACTTCATTTGTTTAATTCAGCTTTCTCTAGTCATGTTCTGCAGATATATAGCTCATGGAATTCCAGTGCCTAATTGGGAATGATAGGAACTCAGATCAAAACACTTCATAGAATCTTTAAGACAGAATTTTGACTAGAAATTTGTACCATAATGTCCAACTTCCTGAGCATCTAAAGTAAACCACTAACAACAGATGGGTGTCCAGTTTCTGCTTTCAACACACTGCATGAAGTGAAGCCCACCAACTCTTTGGATAATTATTTCCAATCCATTTCTCTGTGTGTGAATATCTGGAGGATATCAGGTTGAAAAAGTTTTCAGTCATGAGATTTGTGTCACCCATTACTAATGTTAGAAGCAATGTACATTAAAAGAACAAGTTTTTTATTCCAATAAAGTAGCATCTGAAACTTCAAAGTAATTTAATTGAATATACTGTGTTCAATACACAGACGTTATTACATTTTTGTGCTTGAATCTAATTCCCATTTACACATTTTGCCAAGGCAAACTGGATGAAAGCAAATGATAATAGAATGAGAGTCTTAATGACAGCATTTCAAAATGTGCATTTTAGCTCTAAGTGACAGGAATTGTGTAATAGAGTGCCCCTGCTGTGTATTGGGTTATGCTAATGGGAACTTTGACACACATCTTTGGTGAAATTATGAAGCAAAAGAGGTTATGGATTCTGAATCCCTTGTTTCTACCCTGGAGCATTATTCCCTATACTAACTGGCTTTCTGCTAAAACTAGATTTATCTGTTATTTCCTTTCTTTTTCTTACTTTCTTTGGCTTCTATTTCTTCTTTATTTTCTGTGCTGTGCATAAGAATGCCCACCTCAATAAATATGTATGCATGTATGTATTTTTGTAATAGTGCTCTAACAGAAGAAAAATGTAGTAAACAGGTTCAGTCAGCTTTGAGTAATCTAAAAGTAATTTGCACAGAGATGTTTGATTTAAAAACATATGAGAAATATAATCCTTGGATATCCATTGGAGAACAATCATATTCATTTAAATGAGCAGCAATAATTGGGGGGGGGGGAGGAAGTATTTTTTTCTGACATAAGAAATCATCACTTTGAGAGCCAAAGAAGATAGATCCTTACAGTGATTAATGCAGTGAGAATTAAAACTTGAAGCAGAACTCAATTTTCTGCAGTTTACTCCTTAGCATCTCCATACAAAACATTCAACAAATTAGTGAATGGAAAGACCTCTATCCAGAAAAATAGAAGATAACTTCACTACTGTTTTCTCTCTCTCTTTTCTTTCTCTCTACAAACAAAAAATGCACAAACAAAATTCAGTAGCACTGAGCTAAGTGACCCAGTGACCTGAGATTTTTAGAGGCTTTTAGATAAGCTTAAGATCAGCGTCTATGATGGACTGCTGTTGGAGTCATGGTCCATTTCCATGTAATTTTCTAGACAATGATATGGGACAGATTTGCCACTTACGTCTCAGTCTAGTAGTCTGGGAATTCATGATTATTTCTAAAACTTGGGTTCAAAGTTTTCTTAAAATAGCTGTTAGCTGCTTTTATTTAACTGCTGGTAGTTCAGTATTGCTTCTGTGCATATTCTCTTTCTCACCCATATAGCCAGCTCCCTGACAGCCTTCTTCAAACTGCAGAATTTGCCTCTCATATTATTGATACTGATATTGCCTCTCTTATTATATTCAATGGAAGGGGACCATCTTTTTGGCAAATATTGGAGCTTCTAGTATCCTTTCATCAATCATGTGAATTGCATCAAAAATGTATTTGCATATTTCTTGAGTCAGAGAAGATTCGTTGTGCATAGGGTCTCTCTGTATGCACTAGCTGGATCTCAGTTAATATGATTGATTGAGCTTTGTAGGCACTGAATAGCATGTAAATCCTCATATATTGCCACAAATATCTTGCAAACTACTTATCTAAGTATAATTGAATATCACATTATTGGCCTTACTGATTAAGGCTTCAGCAATTAATTAAATGATAAGGAAAATAACTTCACTGTCAAAACAGGCTTACTTTATGATGAAATTTTCTTTTTTTTTATAATAATTTTTTATTATTTTTGTCGTTTCATCACATATTACAATCTTTATATCAACAGTTTGTACAATGTTACATCGTCATATCTGTATGTTTTCCTCTACCATTTATTACATCATTATGTCATCTTATCTATACATTTTTATAATCTTTTACATATTTACCTACTTTTATATATAGTTCTATGTTTATTTATGTATATGGTTTTCGGCTTAATTATTTTTCTTATTTTCCAACCATTCATACCATTTATTCCAAATTTCGTAGTACTCCGATTCTTCTTTGTCCTTTAATTTTAGGGTTAGTTTGTCCATCTCTGCACAATCCAAGGTTTTTTTTATCACTAATTCGTCCGGTGGTATATTATTTTGCTTCCAGCATTGGGCAAAAGCTATTCTAGCTGTGGTTAATATATGTGTTAGTAGATATTTAATTTTTTTTGTATAGTTCCCTTTAATTATTCCTAGTAAGAAGGTTTCGGTTTATACTTTATTTGTTCCCCCGTAATTTCTTGTGCCCACTTCCAGATTCTTTTCCAATATTTTTGCGATTCCGGGCAGGTCCACCACATATGGTAATAGGTCCCTTGTTCTTTTTTACATTTCCAACAGGTCGGTTTCAGTGTTGGGTACATTTTTGCCAATCTTGTTGGTGGTAGGTGCCAACGATAAAACATTTTGTACATATTTTCTTTCAGTGTTGCTGATCTCGTTAATTTATAATTTGTATTCCAGATTTTTTCCCAATCCGCTAGATCTATATTATAACCAAAAATTTTGGCCCATGCCAAAAAAAAATTATGATGAAATTTTCAATGACTTTGCTAGAGTCCTTCATAAACAGGGACTTTAAATTCTGCATTGTGTCAAAACAGAAGTTTACTTTAATACTAATCTTTAAAAGCTAGCCATACTTTATATACATTTAGAAGTTTCATTTTAAAAATAGCTGTCATGAACTGTTATAAACCACTTACATCAAATACAAAGTTGGCATGCATGGACTACCAACTCAAAACATCTGGTATTAATAGTTTCCCTCTATTCAGCTGTAAATCTGAGTCTGCAGATGTTCTACATAGAGAGTAGACACGACTGAGTTGGTTTCCTGAGTGAGTTGTTTGTTATAGAAAAAACAAGAATAGACCTTTATCTGATATGATAAAATGTTTAATGGTCAAGTCCAGCAGATGGATGGATTAGTTGGTTAGCTGATTTGTTATGAAGGTCTAATCCAAAAGGCCACGGGTGGTTTATGAAATCTAAATGCATAATTAAAATATTGAGATGTGCAGAAGCAAAGTCTCATGGAGGAATAGATGAGAAAAGGATGCTCAGACATTATAGTTACCTATAAATAATCAACAGTCACAAAACAGTTCATTTCTATGCAGCATGAATTTTTGTTGCACCATGTTTCGCATATAAATATTTGTGGAATTCTGAGGCAAACATTCAATATCATGTACCAAGTTACTTGCCATACTGCTAAATCACATTTATGACATTTATTTACCTGCCAATTTCATCCATCAATCTTTCAGAAAAAGAAAAAAGATAGAACTCTTTTCTCATAAATAACTTCGGTAACTTTACATTATCCAAGCCTTCTTCTAAATCTGATCATGATGTCAGATCAGGCTGATTTCTGAATTATTCAAAACAGATGCATTTAACTGCAGATTAAGCTTTCACAATGGATTGGGAGCTCCCTGAACACTCTGATTATACATACTATTTATTCTGTGAAATTGTCATCCACATACTTTGGTTTCTATCATTTAGTACTTCAGATAAAGTGCCTTTCTTCCTAGTTAACTTAAATTATTACCTGGGAACTCTGAAGCAGAAAAGTTGTCAAAGTATTTTATAGATTAGAGTCCACGAAAAGAAATCTTCCAGAAAGCTACAATTCTAAATGTAAACTTTGGCATTAATTATTTATACATGAATAGAGAAAAAAAACCACAAGTTTGTATAGAAAGATGGAAGAGAAATTATTATGTGTTATTAATGTATATTGTTACAAATTATTTTTATTTAAATATACTTAATATATATTGTATTTAAACTTATGCCATCAATAGCTGAGTATTTAAATGGAGCAAAAATTATTGCAAAGAATCAATATTGAAATACTTAATTTTGTTCTTATGTTATACAGAAACTTATTACATACTGGCCAATTAGATAACATTCAAGTACCCCAAATGTTTATGGGGCAAGGGAAGCCCATAGTCTTATAAAAATGACTATTGATAGCCCAGAAGAATTAATATTAGCATCCGAGTTAGGACCCATGCTCCTTCAAATCAAATGTCAGAATTATAATGCAAGCAACAGCAAGAAAAATACATCATATGAACAATAAGGCATGCTAGAATATCTGGCAATTCTGCTGCATTCAACAGATGTAAACATGTTTCCCAAGGCGGTTACCAATTTACCATGAATGGAAAGCATCAAGTATTGAGGCCAATGCTCCTTTTCTAGCCATGGATGAAAGCTATCAAGAAAAATGCAGTGACTGTAGGAATCCAGATTACATCACCGAAACCATTCCAAATCTATTACCACCCAAACTGTCCAAATGCATTGATGAAAAAAAAAAGCTGCATCTGGGTTGGATGCATGATATATGTGAGGTTTCTCAGCCTTGGTGAAAGCTGGTGTTCTTGTCAGCAGGAGCCAAGTGTAACATTTTAATAACTGAAAAGTTGAGCTTTCATTCAAATTTCTCACAATAATTTTTGCAAAGAATTGCTTGGTGGGTTGCCTTATGGATAATCAGGGTGTTGGCTTGACTCATTGCTTCGCACTGCTCAAACTGAACTATATGCTGAGCTATAAAAGTTAATTAAAAAGTAGCTCTGCTGATGTTTGGAGCATTGGGAATTGCTCTAAGTATCTAATCCACACTCCAGGATAGGCTTGTGTGCTTCTGTGCTTAGAGGTTAAAGATTGAATTTGCCTGATTGATGTAATTGGAGCAGTTAGTATTTGCAAAATAGGTTGAACCAACAAATAATAATAATATTTATTATAATTATATTTCTGTCCCACCTTTTTTATGTCAGCTAAGCCAAAACTAAGAACGCATCTTATTTTTCAATGTACTGAGTGGACTCCAAGATCATCGCAGATGGGGACTGCAGCCAAGAAATTAAAAGATGCTTGCTCCTGGGGGGGGGGGGGAAGGAAAGCTATGGCAAATTTAGACAGCATACTAAAAAGCAGAGACATCACTCTGCTAACAAAATTGTGTATAGTGAAGGCTATGGTTTTTCCAGTTGCAATGTATGGCTGTGAAAGTTGGACCATAAGGAAGGCTGAACACCAAAGAATTGAGGCCTTTGAACTATGGTGCTGGAGAAGACTCCTGCGAGTCCCTTGGATTGCAAGGCGATCAAAGTGGTCAGTCCTGGAGGAGACCAACCCTGACTGCTCTTTAGAAGGCCAGATCCTGAAGATGAAACCTAAATACTTTGGCCACCTAATGAGAAGGAAGGACTCACTGAAGAAGAGCCGAATGCTGGGAATGATTGAGGGCAAAAGAAGGGACGACAGAGAATGAGGTGGCTGGATGGAGTCACTGAAGCAGTAGGAGTGAGTTTAAATGGACTCAAGAGGATGGTAGAGGTTAGGAAGGCCTGGAGGAACGTTGTTCATGGGGTCGCAATGGGTCAGACATGACTTCGCAACTAACAACAACTGAGTGATCGAGGTCATGTGTTGTTTTATTTCAGCTTAGCATATGGTACAGAAACAATCACTGAATCTTCTTAACTATAGTTTGTAGTTTAAAGTGTTGAATAAGGCCATTTAAACGTGGCAATCTCAGGGATGCTACTATCTTGTGCAAAACTTCCCGTTCTTTTCCTGTCAGACAGTACACTCCAGATCAGACAGGGTTAATAGGAGCTTTTGAATGTTGATTGCTGTATGCCAGCATTCACTCTACTAATCATGATGGCATGACAACAATCAGATACTAATAAGAATGGCAAAATAAGCAAATGTCAAGAAATGAAACATCCGTGTGTTTTTCCCCTCAAATGTTCACGTTAGCATAGTCTGAAAATATTCAGTCTCATATTTTGTGGGAGCATCTGAAGAACCTTTTCATGCCTTTTCCATTTCACAATATGAATACTTTCTCGTGGGCTTCTTTGTCTCCCAGTATCCTCAAGGCAAATGTCAGAATACAGTACAAATCTACAGGGGAAAAGGGACACCGTGCCAACATGGAGAGATGCCACAAAATCCTTAGCAACTCTGCTGTAGGATCTTCCCTCTGAAACAGGGAAGATCAAGAATTAGGAGCAGCAGCAATTTCAGAAATGCTCTTTATTGTTTCAAAGTGTCTGTTTGTCCCTCCTTGCTGTATCTTACACCCCCAAAAATGGAGGTGGGGTTATTTTGAGTTTATTTCTTATGGGTTTTTTTCTTTCCTAGGATTGAGCTATCTTTTACCTAACCCGTTCCTTTTAATGGCTCATTCATCACTTCCCTATTGCCAGAGCCAGGATTATATTTCATCGCATGTATTGAACTTACATCTTTTCCAAATGTAACAGACAAGCTTTTCTTGTTATCTCTTCCGCCTGCCTTAAAACTAATCAACATAAGGCTGTTCATATAGGAAAGACCCTTCAATACCTCCAAGGAACTCATGTGGTTTTTTTCCTACCTAGATTTGTTTATCTCTAAGAATAAACATTAACTTTCACAGCTGGAGACTCATACACAGCAGAGCCAAGCCTTGGAGAGTAACTTTTAGTGCAGTCTCTATGCTTTATTTGGGAATGGCTTGCTAGTGCTTGTTTGTTTTTGAAGCATAACCACATTCAGTATTGTCATGCCCTACCTATTTTGTTAATTTTGCTCATGGTTGGTCACAGTTCTATCTGTAGCACAAGAGGAATTAATTTTCATTTTTGTGGAAAGGAAGGATGAGAATATATTATTTTAAGTTGGTCCCAATGAACTGAGCAATTGGCATCTCTATAATGAAATAACTACCAAAATATTTGCATTATCTATATCTTTCATTTCATATTATTCTGAAGGCAAAGACAACATGTGGGGAAAGTGAAACTGATTCTGCTAGCCTACCATATGAATACCATCATCACTGGCTTTGGTTGGCAATTCCTGCACCTTGCCTTTTTGCCTTTATTGTGTGTGTGTGTGTGTGTGTGTGTGTGTGTGTGTGTGTGTGTGTGTGTGTGTGTGTCTTCCGTCTTTCTGTAAATCTTGGTGGGGGGGATGGGGTGCTGGCTTTGTTTCAGTAAGTGGAATGATTGGTTGTGTGGTTGTATCATGATTGGTTGATTGGTGCTGGCTGTGTGTGCATTGTTGTTTTGTATTGTAACGGCTTGGGTGGTGGGTGGTGTTCGTTTGTTGGCTAGGGCTGGTTTCCAGATGTTTGGTAGGCAGGAGGTATCATCACGTTTATTCATGTTGTGGGGGTGTTTCTCTATTTCGATGGCTTCCATGATTATTCTCTTGTGGAGGTGTTCTGTTTTGGAGATTAACCTGGCTCCTTCAAAGTTGATTTCATGTCCTGTAGCTTTAAGGTGCTGGAAAAGGGAGGAAGTTTTTTCTTTTTTTCTTACTGCGTTCTTGTGTTCTGTGATGCGTGCATTTATCGGCCTGTTTGTTTGTCCTATATATATTGCCAGGCAGATTTCGCATGGTATTTCGTAGACTCCTTGGTTTTCTAGCTGGATTTTGTCCTTGGGGTTTCTTAAGATGTTGGCTATTTTTTGGTCAGTGGTGAAGGCTGTCCTGATATTGCGCTTGTGGAGAATTTTGCTGATTTTATCTGTGGTGCCTTTGATGTAAGGGAGGAGGGCGATGCCATTGTCCTGTTCTGTGATGATTGGTGATTGATTTTCTTTGGAATCCATTGGAGATTAATACATTTGTGAGTTTGTGTAATTCCGTTTTCAGGTGGTCTTTGTCAGCTAGGCGTTTGGTTCTGGAGATGAGGGTCTTGGCTACAGAGTTGATCTGTGCAGGGTGGTGATGGGATTGTGCATTTAAGTAGCGGTTGGTGTGTTTTTTTTTTTTTTTTTGGTAGATGGTGTGTCCTAGGGAGCCATTGGTTTTTTTGTAGATTAGGACATCCAGAAAGGGAAGTTGGTTGTTAGCTTCTATTTCCATGGTGAATTGTATTTTGAGGTGTAGGCTGTTGAGATGTGTGAGAAAGTTGTCCAGTTTTTCTTTCCCGTGTGGCCAAATCACGAAAGTATCATCAACATATCTAAGCCAGAGTTTGGGTTTGTGTTTAGATTTGTCTAAGGCGTTGGTTTCTGTATATGTATATGTATATGTATATGTATATGTATATGTATGTATGTATTTGTGTTACAACCCCTGGTATGCCTAAATATGGGAGGAAGGACACTACTCCCTCTTTCTGTCCTTCGGCTTATCACAGAAGACCATGCAGGCAGAAAACCATATTTTTATTTTTAATGTTGCCTTTTTATATTTGTGTTGTATTTGTACTGATAAATAAATAAAGGGAGACTAGTATAGATCTATTTCGAGCTAATTAGCTCTCATCAGCTAGCCATACCCTTACTGGGATTTGAACCTGGCTAGCTGATGAGAGCTAATTAGCTCGAAATAGATCTATACTAGTCTCCCTTTATTTATTTATCAGTACAAATACAACACAAATATAAAAAGGCAACATTAAAAATAAAAATATGGTTTTCTGCCTGCATGGTCTTCTGTGATAAGCCGAAGGACAGAAAGAGGGAGTAGTGACCTTCCTCCCATATTTAGGCATACCAGGGGTTGTAACACAAATACATACCTATTTCCCTGGCTCAACTGATAAGGAGGACAGCCTGTGGCTTAGTGGTTAAGACTCCTGCCTAAGATATAATACAGCCCAGGTTCGAATCCCAATAAGGGTATGGCTAGCTGATGAGAGCTAATTAGCTCGAAATAGATCTATACTAGTCTCCCTATATATATATAGTTGCCATTTTATATTTGTGTTGTATTTGTACTGATAAATAAATAAAGGGAGACTAGTATAGATCTATTTCAAGCTATTTAGCTCTCATCAGCTATCCATACTCTTACTGGGATTTGAACCTGGGGTGTATTACATATTAGGCAGATGTATTAGCCACTAAGCTACAGGCATATATTAGTAGATTTTCAGGGGTGTAGGTATGCTGGTCTTGTTGTATTTGGGTCTTTTCCTATGTAAGATTGAGATTGTCTTGGCAACGTTTCGGCGAGGTCTCACTCGCTAGGCGTTTGGTTCTGGAGATGAGGGTCTTAACTGCTACTTAAACGCACAATCCCATCACCACCCTGTACAGATCAATTCTGTAGCCAAGACCATCATCTCCAGAACCAAACGCCTAGCCAAAAAAGACCACCTGAAAACTGAATTACACACTCTCACAAATGTATTAATTTCCAATGGATTCCAAAGAAAAACAATTACCAACCTAATCCAAAGGGAGACTCCCCCCCAAAACTGAACAGGACAACAGCATCACCTTCCTCCCTTACATCAAAGGCACCACAGATAAAATCAGCAAAATTCTCCACAAACACAATATCAAGACAGCCTTCAACACTGACCAAAAAAATAGCCAACATCTTAAGAAACCCCAAAGACAAAATCCAGCTAGAAAACCAAGGAGTCTACGAAATACCATGCAAAATCTGCCCTGCAACATACATAGGACAAACGAACAGGAGGATAAATGCATGCATCGCAGAACACAAGAACGCAGTAGGAAAAAAAGAAAAAAACTTCCTCCCTTTTCCAACACCATAAAGCTACAGGACATGAAATTAATTTTGAAGGAACCAGGTTAATCTCCAAAACTGAACACTTCAACAAGAGAATAATTAGGGAAGCTATCGAGAAACACCCCCACAACATGAATAAACGTGATGATACTTTCTGCTACCAGACATCTGGAAACCAGCCCTGGTAAACAAATGAGCCCCATCCACCACCCAGGCCGTTACAACACAAAACAACAATGGACCCACAGCCCGCATCAATCAGCACCAATCTACCAATCATGATACAGCCACACACCTAATCAATCCACGTACTGAAACAAAGCCAGCACTCCACCCCCCACCCCCACCAAGATTTATAGAAAAATGGCAGCTTCGGCCACGCTTTAAGCCAAAAACACCAGCCTGAAGATGGTGAGTGATACCTCGCCGAAACATTGCCAAGACAATCTCAATCTTACATGGGAAAAGACCCGAATAAAACAATACCAGCATGTATGTATGTATGTATGTATGTATGTATGTATGTATGTATGTATGTATATAAGTTCAGTTTACATGTCTGACCTAGGGGTGGATTCTGGCTTCTTTTACTGCCAGTTCGTTCAGGGATGTGCTCCCGGGGGGGGGACACACTTGATGCACACTATGCGCACATGCACGAAAAAACAAAAACAAAATGGCAGCACCTATGCCACCGCTGATAGAACCGGTTCAGGTGCGTGGCCGGCTGAGTTACTACCTACTCAGCTGAACCAGTGAGAACCGGTAGGAACCCACCTCTGGTCTGACCAGTTGACATTTGAGGGAGCCAGTTTGATTTAGTGGTTAAGGCTAGAAATTGGGAAGCCAAGATTTCTAGTCCCATCCTAGGCACACAGCTAGCCGGTTAGCCTTTGGCCAGTCACTCTCTTTCTCAACCTTAGGAAGAAGACCAGGCTAACCACTTCCAAAAATTCTGCAAGGACTTCTCCATTTACTGGGAGTCAAAGGCACATCCCCAAACACACACATAGGTGTGTGTGACATTTTACACAGGATGACATACACACTTAAAGGCAATAATCAACAGCCAGCAAAATAAAATATAGTAAAATATGTTGCACAGATGTAATCAAACAAATAGAAGAATCAAATAGGATCAATGCACTAAAAGAAACACCATGCCTGAGGGAAAAGTCAGGTCCTTGGAGTCTTCCAGAAAGCAAAGTTGGGGCCATTCTAATTTTAGGGGATTGCTAATTAAATAAGGCAGGTGTGGCATTAGAGAAGGCACATCTTCTGGATCCTATCAGGTGGCATTATTTGAGTGATGGAATCTTAAGTATGACAACCCGATCAGATCAGGTTGCATTAGCAAAGATAATCGGAGAGAGAGAACCCCACAAATAGCCATCTCTTTCTCACTGTCCATCTTTCACAGCTATACAGATAGTCCTAGACTTAAAACAGTTCATTTAGTGATCGTTTCAAGTTATAACAACACTGAAAAATGTGACTTATGGCTGTTTTTTTACAGTTATGACCGTTGCAGTATCCCCATGGATCCATTGCTGTGTCCCAAGGTCATGTGATCACATTTTCCAACCTTCTGACAAGCAAAGTCAATGGGAATGCCAAATTCACTTAATAACTGGGTTACTAACTTATCAACTGCAGTGATTCACTTAACATCACGTGGCAAGAAAGGTTGTAAAATAGGCCAAAACTCACTTAACAAATGTCTCACTTAACTACAGAAATTTTGGGCTCAGTTGTGGTTTGAAGTCGAAGACTTCCTATACATTGTCTTTGGAGAAGACCTTGCTTTAACTGTTCTGATCTCAGTTGTCCTTGAAATGATTTTTTTAAATCCTTCATGGTCTCTTCTAGAAGAATATTTTCCCTATAGAATTACGGTATTTTTTTCAGGTCAGTGTTAGGTGACTTGCTTGGCTTATTGAAATTCCAGATACCTTCTGTAGTAATGTCTGGACTTGCTAACAAAATGTCTGGCTGAAACCTTACAATCTAGGCCTCTAGGACAATTGCTAATCAGTGTAGAAAATATTGAGCTAGACAAACTAATGGACTGATTCAAAGTAAGGCTGCTTGGTTAATAGCCACCATTCATCAATGGGTGGAACAAAAACATTTCATCCCATTTCTTAAGATTGGTTATTTTATTATTTCACGTTAATATTTTATTAGTTATTTTATCATGTGTTAATAATTGAATGGCATTTGCCTGTATTTAATGATTAGCAAATATTTGATTATTAGAACCCCTTGATTAACTTATTAATTTCATGACAAAGGTGTACTGGTGTGATTCAAAATATTAACAGAAAAAGCTAGTCTCTCCCTCCTCTATCTTTGTTTCCACGTGGGTAAGAAAAAAAGAAAATCACTTGAAAGTATTCTTAATTCTGTTGTACTTCATTGTTGAAATAAAATTATAATTTCATTGTCAAAGCAATAGCTCTTAAAATCATGCTGAGTTATTTAAAAATCAAATCTGTTAATAAGAAAAGGGAAAGCCATATAATTGCTGTATAAAATCCACTGACACACTGAGTAGTATAAACAGAGAAAACAATAGCTTACTTCTGGACTTCCGGTTGTATTTCTGGCCCCCTCAGAAGCATGATCTGCAAACTCTGCAGTCAGCTCCGACTTCTCCCTATCGGAGGGTCCAATTTTGGACCATAGCCCCCACTGAAGGGGGGATGAAGTAAGGGGGGATCGCCTGGCAGGTCGAGGACAGCCATATCTCTCCTCCCTGACTGGGAAAGCCCCCTCATCTGTAGATGAGAAGCAGCAACATCCAAAATTGCTGCCATGAGGCTGGGGACAGCCTGAATACCCAAGATTGTGCTGGAGAGGAGAAAGCGAATGGAATGTGAGCTGGGTGAGAAAATACTTTTTATTGGAAGTTGACGTGGTATTGGAAATCCAAGAGGGAAGCATCTTTAAAGCTATTTGTTGATACTGCGAATGGGCACATAGGAAAAATACCGAAGAATTGAAGAAGGAAAAAATCTGCTTTTTAAATAATAAATAGCAACTTGGTTCCTCAAAGCTAAAAGACGTGGTATTGAGAGCATTTTAAAATGCTGGAATTAAAGTCCCAAATTTCTCTTTACAAACATTGCTCAATTGCTTAATTATTGGATTTATAATTTAAGAATAATTTGAATATTTGAAAAAAAATAATTGAAATTGGAACTCTTAACACAATTGCAGAGAGGTTGAAGCAGACAGAAGCAAGAGCGTCATCTGTTGATGAAAAGGGAAATATGCAAACTTGGAAATAACTATTCAAAAAACCTGGAAATATTAAATACAGACCTACTCTAAGACCACTAGAGACCTGATCATTAACTAAGGACTTCAGTTAAGAGCCCATGAACATCATTGAATATTATTGAGCATATAGGGTAATTTGAAGAGGCGTGGATAACCTCCTGGTGAATTCAAACTGTTTGGATTGACTTGATGAGACATTTAAAATTGTGACTTGGAAGTTTGGCTTTTTTAATTAATGAACTCTGGACAGTGGACTAAAAAAGAGATTGACTAAACACAGACACAGCATAAGACCGGAGTGAGGAGAACTTAAACAGAATGGAGCTTTTTCAAAGCATTGAGAAAATATATGATCATATAGACCAAAAATTGGAAAATTTAATGCAAAGAATAATGGACTATGATCAGGACAAGGAAGAAAGAATGGTGCTATCAGAAGAAACAGAGGGAAAAGTGAAGAGAAACCAGCAAGAAGAAGATAACAAGGAGATGTTGCCAAAACGAATAGTGATTAAGGAACTAATAAAGGAAGGAAATAATGTAAAAGATTTAAAAAGGGAATGGGAGAAATAGGAAGAGAATTGGAGAAAAGAGATAGGAGGTAGAATGGATAACTCTTGAATTAGACATGGAAAAGGGTAGAGTTGGGAGGAAAAGTTAGATTGCATAGTCAAATAGAAGGAATAAAAGACAAATATGGGAGGAAAACTAAAAAGAAAATAAGATTAAAGGTTCAGTAGTGGGTAAGAGATGAAGGATAAGGGAAAATAGAGTAAAAGAATATTTTTATAACTATATTTCAATGTGTATTAATATCAGAATTATACAAGTTGGATTATTATTCTAGCAGTGTGATAGATATCAGGATAATATTGTAATATAAATGGATATGAAGAATGGGAAAAATAGACTTTGAATGACTGTACTACTAAATATATATTATATGAATAACAGTGAAAGGTTAGAACTTAATGGGCGATTAGGGAAATATATATATATATATAAATATTAATCTAAACATGTATTAATAGTAGAATTCTTTGGATTGAAGAACTGGAAAGAACATTAATAGAAATACCCTAAATGTATAAATGATCGTGATTGGTACTAAAACTGTATAAGGAGATATTGAAAAATGGAAGAATGAAGGATGGAACTTTGATTTAACTAAGGAAATACGAACAACAAAATAAGTGGAAAACACGTCTTTGAATATTATAGCAATAGGAAAGGGTGGGGGAAGAGTTAAAATAGGGATAGAAAATAGGGAAAATAATAATTATAATATGTTAAGATATACAAAAGGACAGAAAGGTTCAGAAAGGAAGGGTGATAATAAAAGACATGTATAAATAATATGAAACAATGGAAATGAAATGTAATATTTAGGAATAATAAGACTATATTTACATGTACCGAAATGTATGTTACCCAGATACCACACCATCCACATAAATCAGGGGTGTCCAAACTTGGGAACTTTAAGACTTGTGGACTTCAACTCCCAGAATTCCCCAGCCAGCATAGCTGGCTGGGGATTCTGGGAGTTGAAGTCCACAAGTCGTTCCCAAGTTTGGACACCCCTGACATAAATATAATATAGAATATAAAAAATAAAAAAAAATGAAAAAACCCCAATAGCTTTCTTCTGTTTGAGGATCAGATATGCCCAGTACAAAAGCATTGCTTTTGAGCTGGGCATGTCAGATCTCCACACACAAGACAAACCAATGAGGTTGCTTGAGCACATCAGCTGTTTTTTCCCCTCTAACCCCATCTTTCTTTCCTCCCTGGGCATACTTCCAAACAAATTATTCAAATACAGTCACCCATAATTGTGTTTTTTTAGAGTATCTACTAGAACTATCTTGGATCCTGAGGGATTCTTGGAAATATACCAAAAGAAACACCAAAAACCAGTTTGCTGGCCTCAAAACCAGGAGAATGTGAGTCCTGCCTTAGGCATGAAAGCCAGCTGAGTGACTTTTGGCCAGGCATTCTCTCTCAGTTGGACATTTTCCCTATTGCTGTGGAGAAAATGGAAGTAGGAAGGAGTATTAGATATGTTTGCTGCCTTGAGTTACTTTATAAAGTAACAAAGGTGGGATAAAAATCAAATCAAATCAAATCAATACAGTTGATAGTTTGCCACCTATAGCTTCTCTGCACATCTCTTGGTTATGAACCATGACTATGTAGTGAAAGATTCTGCTGAACGAAGCACCTAATGTATATACGATTTAGGATGATGTCTTGTCTACCAGTACGAAGAAGTACCAGGCTCTGTTAACTCCTTCAGCTTCTCATATTCCTTGTTCCTAATGTTGCTGTCACTTGGCACCACTATATTTATCATCACTGCAGTCTTCTAGTCCAGTGTTTCCCAACCTTGGCAACTTGAAGATGTCCGGACTTCAACTCCCAGAATTCCCCAGCCAGTGGAATGTCTGGACATCTTCAAGTTGCCAAGGTTGGGAAACACTGTTCTAGTCTACTTCCACTATGTCTTGTTTAAATGTTTGAATGAACGGTACCTGCCTATCTGTCTGGATCTGGAAGTTAAACAGGATCTTAGCTCTGTTTATTCTAAATGACCTTCTGTGGAATCTCCCATCTGAATTTGGGAGAGTCAAATCTATTCATGGTGCAGGTTTCCTGTATATACACTGCATTTTTCGGAGTATAAGATGCACCAGAGTATAAGACACATCAAGATTTTGAAGAGGCAAATTAAAAAAAAAAGTTTTTGCACTCTGCAGACCTCCCAAAAACTGTCCGCTTTTCGCGAAAATGGGTCCATTTTTTTTCAAAGGGCATGAATAACCTTTAGGAGGCTTGTAGAGTGCACCTGGGGGATGCCCCCCCCAAATGAGCAAAAAATGGCCCGTTTTTTGCAAAAACGGGTCCCTTCTTTTGTCAAAAAAGGGCATGCATAGCCTTTGGGATGCTTGTAGAGTGCTCCTGGGGGCTGGGGGAGCAAAATTGAGCAAAAAATGGTTCATGTTTCGCTCATTTCTGTCTTCCCCAGCCCCCCAGGAGCACTCTGAAAGCCTCCTAAAGGCTCTGCACGGCCATTTTGATGAAGGGGGCGATGTTTCGGGAGGCAAATAATGCTCTATTCAGTGTATAAGACTCACCCAGATTTTCAGCCTCTTTTTTGAGGGAAAAGGTGCATCTTATACTCCAAAAATACGGTAATATCAGGCCTTTGGTTGTGCCATTCAGTGTTCCTTGTTGGATCTTAACCCTGAAACTCTGTGTTAAATTGTCTCTGAGGTCTCTGCAAAACGAGAGAACCTGGGAGAGAAAAGTGGAGGGAGACAAAGAGCGAGTTATTATCATTTTCTTCCAATTAATTCTAAAATAAAATATGTTCCTCTACTCTACAGAAAACAATTTTAAAAAGCTTTAAGTTCTCTTTCTTAAAAATGTTGTTCATCTTAAAAATGTATGATAAAGGATAGATCTGCTTCATAAATTGAAAACCTTTTTCAGTCTATAAACAAATTTTGAAAAAAAAAGTTTTTAAAATGGATTTAGTTAACAGCTTTATGCATGCATGCACTGTTGCTTTTTCTTGGTAACACCGGTACATCTTTCTCATAACGTGCTTACTGTGTTTACAACCAGATGTTCCCTTCCCCCACGACACATCCTGAAATTGCTTTTGAAAATAGTATTATGGTGAAATATGCCTGCAGTTTTTCAAATGGTTTCTCCCTACATTGAAAGAGGCTGCTTTGGATTCTATTCTCACGAGACATAAGAATTTCTTTTTGAATTTCTGTTGCTGGCATTTTTCAGCTTTTGATGGAGATGACTGAGAGCGTTACTGTTGGAGTGAAAGTTGTGAACCACTATATTGTTTTCAATATCACTGAAAAGGTTGGTAGAAATGTTGTAGCTCAGGGGTTTCAAACTCTATTTCATTGAGGGTCACATCAGGGTTATGTTTGACCTCGTGTTGGGGCGCCTGTGGTGGCCTGAGTGCTCTGCCAGTGAAAATGGGTTCCTGAGCTCTGTTCTCACTGGCAGAGAGTTGCAGGAGACGGTCACAGCCGAAAACAGAACTCAGGAGCCCATTTTCACTGCCAGAGGCACTACGGACCGGTCCTTCACTGTTTCCAGAGCGGCTCCTCAGGCCAGGTATACACACCCCATGGGCTGGATCTCTTCCTTGGGCCTTGAGTTTGATACCCCCGTTGTAGCTCGTTTTCAGGGTTTTATTTGGGGAGGAGGAGGTTAAAGTGATAATGGCAGAAAAAAGCCGCTGGGAATCAAACTCATCCCTTCAACCCCCAAACCTTCCAATATGGCTTTAAGCCCTGAAGTGTCTGGTTGAACTGAATTGGGGCATAAGTTGCCAATCCCTGTAATGATCCTTTGGTGGTAGTCTTTGGACAGCAATCTAAGTAGGAACAACGTAGGCCAAAAATGCTATATTTATTTTGAAATTATAGTAATTATATCAAAACCTCGCATCCACATACTACATTTCTTCTGTTGCAATCTGTGTCTTCCATAGTCTTCTTTTTTTGATAATAACACTTATCTCTTAGTACAGTGAGATGTAAAGTAAATTTGCACTTATAGTTCTAGATGTCTACATTAGAACTATGTGGTGGTCCAGGTATGAAGCGCAAAAATATGATTGATTGTGTTGAGGTTCACTTGTAAGGAACATGTTACACTGAATGATCCCACAGCTGCTTTAAGATATTAGATGTACATTCTCGCATGCTCTAAATCACATGTTATTCTTCAGATATGGATCATTGCACAAACCTAATCTATGTACATTAATTAGCTGTTATGTGCTTCATTCAAACAGTGGTCTTGCTTTATACTCTTGTTTGATGATGCATCAATGACTTCCTTGGTGCTGTAAGATTCCTTGTTGTTTCCCTCCCCTGCCTGCCCTGATTCTTTACACTACATTAGTTTATCTCAAGAAGGTTATTATGCTCCAAATCATGGTGGGTAGGCCATTAAAAAGATGGGAATGTCTATTATTTAAGTATACACGCAGGACCTCATTACATCAAAATAAAAAAGAGGAACAACAATGACACTGTGAATACATTTGAGAAATACTAATAGTTAAAGTGGGTTATTTTATATACCGGTCTGTGTGGTGTGTTTATTTTTTATCCTTCTTTTAAGAAAGAAAATTAGTTGATATTCTTCATGCTAAATTAAATTGGACCATATGTCAGTCAACACACATCACAGAAATGGCTATGAATGTGCAATTAAGTAGTAATTTTCTGGATTTATTTTTAAATATGCTGGTACTCTGCCTAAAAACTGCACATCCTCCTAAATGAGGATAGATGGAATCCAGTTTTACCCAAATTAGGACCACAAGCACAATATTGCTGCTATATACCAAATTGTAACAGTTGTCTTGGTAATCCAGTGTTGATCAGGCTGGTGGTAGCCCTGCAGGGTTTAAAGCATGAATTTCCATCAGCAAATATGTAAATTGAAGCTGTGTATATGAAGCTTGCTGGCTGGGAATTCTGGGCATTGAAGTCTATTATATTTGAAAGACATTAAGTGGGGTAAATGCTGCTGTACAAAATAATGTAATGCAAAGAAATGATTCTTGGATTTGATGACTGTCCTGTTGGAACTAAACTGGGACATAGTGACGACACTTATATTCAAACATGCTTCTCTAAAAATCCACATGCTTCCAAATGGGATGCATTTTGTGTGGAAAATAGCACCACATGCTGCTGCTTCAGCAATAGAAATACTTTTGCCTTTCTTATAACACCTGGCTTATTGTGAACATTTTCACGGGGAAATACAGGGAAGGAAGGGTTGCTTTTAGGAGAGGAAAAACGTTCATAAAATATCTCACCTTTTTTTTGAGTCAATACTATTTAGAAAATTTAGATGAGCTAAATCTATGTCACGAGAATTCTGCCTGTGTTTGCTTTTTCTTTCGATTATTTAAGTGCTACTAAGTAAAAACTAAGATTTTCAGAAAAGTTCAGTATTTAATTAGAGAACTAATAAAATGTATGTCGCTAAATATCATGGATAAAGTTTCTTGTTGTTTCCCTTCTACCCATATCTTCTTTGTTGCCTTCCCTCCAATTGAAGCATCTTTTAACCCTAGTGCAGTTCTGATGGTACATTTAGATTTGCTTTCTTAGGCAAACTCTACCTTAAAGAATAATGTGTTGAAGTTTCAAGTTTCAAAAAAATGCATAAGGTCAGTGCTACCTTCCCAATTTGAAAGTCTTGTGGAAGAGAATGTGGATTAGAATCCATAATACTCTTTCTAATCTGGAAGGGAAGAGGCAGGATAAAAAAAAATCAAGACATTTCCTCTAATCTGTGAATCTTCAAACTGACAATAGTGTTAGAGTGCTTAGGGCTTAGGTCCCAAAACATCTCAACCACTTATGGCAGACTTGAGAAGACTGTAGCACAGTTATTTCTCCCTGGCAAGGGAAAGAGTTGATACTTCAAAGCAAACTCATCCTTTTCAGCACTTGAACAGAATGCTTAGTCACTCAACCTTAGTCAGTTGCTGTCTTTCAGTTTACCAAGATGCTCAATTTTCTATTTTTCTCCCTTTGCTCTAAAAATACCACGACATAGATAATTAGCTCTTTAAAGTAAGTAAGATGCACAGGAAACTTTTCTCCAAACTTACTGATCTTCCAGTATCAAATTTTCAATAAAAAGACACTGAGCAACATCAACCAAATTCTCAAATCCGTTGCATAGATTCAGTAGAAAAATCTGGTTGCATCAATGTTTTTCAGTTTCAGTAAGTGCAAAAGCAATACCTTAGATTTTGTATTGTTTCATCACACTATGAGAAGTCTCTTTGACTGATAATAAATGAAATAGTATTTCCCAATTTAAGTGGCTTCCAAAGTATAGTCTTCAATTTCTACAATTCTCAGAAATGGCCCTGCTGGCTGGGGAATTATGGGAGTCGAAGTCTATACATGTAGAACCCACACAGGTTGGTAACTGATTTAGAGAAATCGCTTCCTTATGAGACCCTCTGTCCACCATTACTGGATTTCATTTGGACTTAATTACTGTTCATCTAGTGCAAATTTGACTCAAGCAAAAGATATATTGGAAATAATAGTACTTATTGAACTGGCTAAGTTTGGGCGTCATTCTTAAATTAATTACTGAATTGACTCATTTAATACACTGATTTTTAAAGTATCCAGTGTAGGTTCAGGAATAAATTAAGGCACTACAAACGACTATCATGTTCCAAATTAACCATGTTTTCTTGTTGTGCAAATGCAGCTGTTAAATCTTTAACTGAGATGCTTAGGTAATACTGTACAAACACAGCTATTGTGAGAGAGGCATAATTTGATCTCTTTCTCTCCATAATGGAGACTGATTTTTAAGAGTGCTGGACTGGGTGGGGAAAAAAGTCTTTTTCTCCACATTGTTTCCTTAATTTTTATTGTACCCATTTAAACCACATAAAAGGACAGGTTTATTTAATTATTTTGTCCTCCTCTCTAGGAGGAGCCACTTTGTAAGAGATCATTTAATTCAAGGAAATTGTAAAGCAATCATGAAATACCTAGTCACATTATCTTGTCCTCTCCTAGGTGCTTGAATAGAAATGGGTTTCTAAAGATTTAGTCACCATTTTCTATATTTTGTCTATTTTTGCCTTTCAGGGTGAGCGAGTGGGGAGGATTGAGAATGATGGAAGAGTCATAACTCCTAAATGTCTTTTTCTATAAAAATATGATAGAACCATCAAATTATTTTTTCTTAATAGGCATGAAAAAGTAAGAAGATCATTGTTATAATAGCAAAACTTTGCTCTACGTTTCTACTTCATGGGGTATAAGAGTGGGAGAGTGATGATTATTCAGAAAATATTAGGCAGACTGAATATAAAATCACCATGTTTTGATTGCCAACAATTAATTATTAATTAATTATAACAAGAGCCAATGTTGCTTCTTAGCCTATAAAACAAGGCTCCTTCAAAATATTCTAAAAAATGCAAAGGGCCTGTTTCCAAAATAATAAGATGGGTTAAAATCTACTGGGAACAACAATAAATAATAAGTTTGCCTACTTAGCTAAACCTCAGAGAATTCAGTTTAACTTAAATGGACCCAAACATGCACAGAATTAAATTGATATACCCAATCATTTGTGCTGTAGGAATTTTAATTTGTCTTGCATAGTTACTCTCCAAGGAAAAAAAGTTAGAAATAGATTTAGCTGAAAAAATAGCCTTCTCCACTACAGAACTTCATGGACTGGCAGCATATCTGTCAAATACAGAATAGCTGTTTTGGCCATAATTGGTGGTTAACAATCAAGAGTAACTCCTGATCCCTTGTCACAGTTGCAATGTTTCTCTTTATGTTAGACAGTGTAGACAACTGATGCGGTTTAGGTATTTAGGTGATCCCTTGTCACAGTTGCAATGTTTCTCTTTATGTTAGACAGTGTAGACAACTGAAGCGGTTTAGGTATTTAGGTGAAAAATTGCATGAACTAGCTGTAAAATACTAGGAGTATAGAATCTTTCAAAGAAAGCTTTAATCCAACTCAGGGTTTACTTCATATGAAATAGTCCTCAATTTATTCAAATTTGAATTTGAATTTCCATTGCTAAATACTGTAGTTGTAAAGCATGATTGCATCACTTACTATGACAATTACTTCAGGATTGATGATGGTTGTTAGGGAAGAAATATAGGATTGATTTAATCAAAGTTAAAATAGATCATGTTGCTTTCTCTGATAACCCGTATGGATCTTTGCTGATCAAGACTGAACTATTCAAGGATTTTTTTAATAGATAAGAAATGGAATATGAGGAGAAGGACCTTTTGTTGCATTTTAAGACGGGATAATAAGTTATTAAAATTGTTTATACTTGTGATAAAGGGGGGGGGGTCACTTCTTTATATATTTCTTTTCTTTATAATGTTCTTATCTCTTTTCTATTTATTTTTTCCTCTTCTTCACTTTCTATTTTTTTCTTTATATTCCTTAGCTTGTTAGCCTGTATTAGTTTTTAGTTTTTTAATTATAACTTTAATAAAATTATTATTAAAAAAAATTCCTAGCTAGAAGAACATCCTCTCCAATCTAGAGACAGTAGAGCCCTCACTTTGCAAGCACCATCGGTATCTAGGATCTTTGTACCACATTCCAATCTTTAGTGACTCACAGATTATGAGAGTTAATCAGGTGTCTATAGGAGATGCAGAATCTTGGATAGCTCCAGATTGTTCCAGAGACAGTTTATCCCATTGGGACAAAATGTTCCATTCCGGGTTCTGTTTCTTCTCTGAAGTCTAAAGAGATGATTCTTGGTCCTGAAATCTTATATCTCAGTCATCCTCTGCATGCTGTTAAATAAGCAAAAGGTAATGTGAGATCTGTGATATAAATGAGACTAATTTAAGAGCTTCTGATTCAGTGGGATCCATGATGACAGCTCTATAACCTGCAAAAGAGGGAGAGAAAAATATAGCGATGTGGGATTGCTCAGCCAAAGTGCCTTTCCCATAAGACACCATTAATCATCCATTTTCAATTCTTGTAGGAAAAGGAAGTTGGGGGGGTTATCCTTCTAACCAGTTTTATATATTACTTTGTTAATTACTTGCAGTCGGAAAAGTGAAGTGGGTTATAAATTCAAGTACATTGCCTGAGTCTTTTTAAAGAAAGTGACCCTGCCAGGCTGTCTGGATGCAGGCAGGTGGACAGCTGCTGAAATATAGATAAGGCTACCTTAATATCTACTTACCTTGAAAGGAGTGTTACATGGGTTTAATGTACGTTTGATTCAACTACTAGGGCATTTTTAAAAGAAGAGGTTGGAGGGGGATTAATAACAAGGAACTGGTATGCAGGTACCAATTTTTGTTTTAGGGGAGATGGAGTTGTTACTTTTAAGCTTCATGTTGGCCTAATGAACAAAGAAGGACAGAAGGAATTACTCGAGTAATTTATTTATTGTTGCTCATCTACAGACAGAAATCTTGCCAGATTACAGCACTTGTCTACATAACTATTAGATATACTCTGAAACTGCTTCGTGGATCTACCTTCACCCTTTCCCTACACACAAAGATTCCAAGCTTCTTTAGTCAATCAAAGAGCCTGAGATTCTGAAGTACATTCCAACACAGTTTGTTAACACTGTGGTTGGATACGTTTAGCAATAGGAGATTTAAAGGCCATAGGTTAGAAGTCAAACGGGAACTGTCTTTGTGTAACAGAAATGGAGCAATCAGAATGTCTTCATTTTGATTCCTACATGAAGGCAATTGTAGAGGAGGTTCAGAAGATCAAACAAATCTTCTCCTGCTGGGTTAGGGATATCTTTTTATCCAGCATGATCTGAAGTTTTATTGGCCAGGTGGCAGCTTATTAAGCCTGAAACACTTCAGCTTGTATTTGAAAAGTGCATGGGTAGGAAGTGTTCCTCAAGGAATATTGACCCAGTAGAATGGTTGTTGAGCTGAACAGATCATAGAATCAAAGAGTTGAAAAGGAACATTTAGGCTATTTGCAGCTACAGTATGTCATGTTTCCAACTTATATTTAGTTTGCAATTAACTATGTCAATTTTTAAAAAATGATAAATACTGTTATCAAGTGAGGTATTTCATAGCCTATATTTCAATTTCTTTCCCAGCTGTGTTATGTATGTGTCTCTCTGTTCTATTAAACTCAGACCATTTTGAGTTGTATATTTCCCTCTTTCAGGTACAGATTTGATTTTGAATTATGTGCAAATGTTATAAACAGTCCCTCTACCTCTTAATCCAGGTGGCTTATAAAAATGATAAAGAATGAGGGACTGGGACTGTTATCAAGCTATGTCTGCAGAATTCCCACAATTTCCTAAGCAAATCCCTTAAGTAGAATAAGAGATAAAGTTAGTCTAGCTAGATAAATCCATGATGCCTCCTAGTAATTACTGCATTGTTTTCAAGATTCTTTTTTTAATTTTCCCACTTCAGAGTAATATGTTTTGAGCAGGTCTTAATCTGATTCACTTTTGAGCGATACATTAAATTGACTATCCCATCATCTTCCACAGTAGTCAGAGAAATACAAGGATTAACTAAATCATCCCATATTTCAGAAAATTAGGTAGAATTCTGAGTTTCCCAAAACAGCCACTTTATTAAAGAAGCAGCTTTATACATCATTCTGAAAATTAATGTGACCTTTCCATAGAAAGATTTCCTTTAATCACATCTCAGTGCTTAACAGGGCAGATCTGACGTTGATTTGGTAGACTTTTTTTTTCATACACAAGTCATTAAAAGCATCTTAAGAAGAGAAATGTCTGTTAAAAATTAACTTAGTATGAAGAAATATGCATATTTGAATATTATAGCAATGCTTCCTTTTCCTCAGGGAGACAATATTGAAAAATAACTCATTTAATATGAGTTATTTATAGTTATAAAAGTTATATAGTTAGAAAATATGTTTAATTTTTTTTTTATTTTATTTTTTTGTCTTTGTTTTGTCCTTTGGAGGGGGGGAGGGTATTTTAACTGGAAATAAATGAAACATTATTTAAAAAAAAAAGAAAAATAACTTATTTTTGCCCATTTGACTTAGTGACCTACATACCCAACTTATGTCTGTAGCTATAAGAATGTGTGAGATGGAGACTACAAGGAGCCCTGGACTTAAAACCACAATTTGGACTGGGATTTTGGTTGTAAGTTGTTGCAATTGTATGTGAAAGCGCCCACTTGGACCCATTTTTTTGGACAATTTTTACAGTGGTCATTAAGAGAATCACATTGCTTTAAGTCTGAATAACATGGTTGTAAAGTGAACCATGCAAACCACTGTTAAGCAAACCCATTCTCCCTAGATGGTGTTTTATGCCACAAACGGGGAAAAAATTAATTGTACAACTCCCATAATCTCTCTGTGAGAGAAATGGACAGTCTCCATATTTAATATATAAATATGTAAACAAAAACTGCAGTAAACCAGCAAAAAAAGAACCACCCCACCCTTGAAAATCATGGTCATGTGCCTGTGGGACACCGCAACCATTCATAAATGCAAGCCTGTTGACAAGTCCTCGAAATTAGATTGTGACCTGGAGAATTAGGGGGCATGCTTTATAGACTGCAAAGCATGCTTTCCAAGGGCACCATAACTTTGAATCGTTGTTGCATGACTAGTCATAAGTCAAGAATTAACTTTACTTGGATTTGCCTCTTAACTTTCAAATACTCCTGAGTAGCTGTGAAGTTTTATTTTACCTGTACTTGCATATAAACATCTAATATCCTAATACAAACTTTGTATATTTGTCAGATGAGTTCAGAGCTTCTCAAAGAGATGTGGATGCTTGGGATTGGGCCAATAGGTACATACCTGCTTCCTTGGCTATACAGGTAATACTTGACGTGCAACAGTTCATTTAGTGACTGTTCAAAGTTACAAGGACATAGAAAATTGACTTATGATCATTTTTAACACAACCATTGCCGCATTCTCATGGTCATGTAGTCAAAATTCAGAAGCTTGACAACTGACTCATAGTTATGACAGTGTCCCGGGATCACACAATGACCTCAATTGTGGTTGTACATTGAGGACTACTTGTCTGTTTTATATTGATGTTATCCAATCTGAAGAACCAGAGGTGAAGACTTCAATTCCCAGAATGCCCTAGCCAATATGGTCATTGCTGGGAATTTTGGGAATGAAAGTCTACACATATGCTTGTGGAAATATTACTTTGAAAACCCACAGATATGGTATATGCTCTATGCCAATGATGGCTAACCTTTTTCCCATCGTGTGCCAAAAGCGGAGAAAACACAGGGGGCACCATGCGCAGGCATGCCCACACCCATAATTCTATGTGTGTGACACCCCCCTGGCGCATGTACACGTGACCCTTGCCGTCCTCCCTGCTTTTGGCAGCCGATAGACCTGTTTTTTGTCCTCCCCAGGCTCCAGAGGCTTCCTAAGAGCCTGGGGAGGGTGAAAACGGCCTCCCCCATCTTCCCAGAGGCCCCCCTGAAGCCTCGGGAGGGCAAAAAATGGCCCTATGGGCAGCCTGGAAGTTTGGGAACAGACTTCCAGTTTGCTGGTAGGGCTGTTTTTCGAGCCCTTCTTCTGTCAGAGCCCCAATGGCACCCAACCCTGAGGCGCCGTGGCTGAGCCCAGGCAGGGCCATTGAGCCTCCCTCAGAGAACACACCCTTGATTTCAGTCCGGCCCATGTGGGAGGGCATAACCTCAAACCAGCTTCCCTCGGAAATGACAGCGCGGAAGAAAGGCTGGGTGGCTTCTTCCCAGCCGCCCGGCAAAGCCTCCCTCCTCTGCCGGAAGGAAAAACAGTGAGAGGAACTTCCTGCCTTTATCGCAGGGTGATGCTTCTTATACTTAGCGGGGGTCGGGTATCTCATGGCTGAATGTGTGTTTTAGCGCGTAAGGGAATTCAGGCGATTGGATTAGTCAAGGATGTCAACGGTTAAATGAGACAAGCCCTAATTCCCCGTTCCTTCCCAGCTCCCTGAAAGTTGTAGTCGCCCAGTACTGACCTGAGGTAAGTCGGCTTCCCCAGCAGTGAGAATTGAATAGAATGTAGAATATCAGAGTTGGAAGGGATCTTGATGGTCTTCTAGTCCAACTCCCTGCTTAGGCAGAAAACTCTACACCGCGAAAAGAAAAGAAACGTAGGGTTAGGGTTACGGGAAAAGACTCTGTAGAGATTCTCAATCATCCAGGTCTTCATGGTTATCCCAAAGGTGCTTTTTCTGGAGGCAACTGGACTTCTAACTCTACAGACTTTTAGCTATGCAATTTGGCATGAACACCCTTTGAATGGTGTGGGAGTAGGAATGGATTTCCAAAGAAAAAAATTGCAGACTACAGGAACCAGGAGCAGCACTCAGATGTCCCTGAAGACATAGATTAACCTCCAAGTGCTTCAGGGACCGTCTAAAAGGATGCAAATGAAAATTTTGGCTGAAAATGAAGGCCAAAGTCAGCTGGTCAACAAACACATGCGCGCTGGAGCTGACAGGGCAATGCCTTGCATCCCCTAACAAATGGCTATGCATGCCACAGGTTCGCCATCACAGCTCTATGCTATAGGCCAGTGGCCCCCAACCTTTTGGGCACCAGGGTCTATTTTTGTGGAAAGAGGTTTTTCCGCAGACTGGAGGGCACATATTTTTGTGTGCTGCCTGCATCCCATGGATAGGACTTTGTTTTTGCAGCCTGGTTTCTGGCATGCTGCAGACTAGTTGGGGACCCCAGCTATAGGCAATGTTTTCCCTTGTTTTAGGTATTTCTTTTTTGTGTATGATTCTCTTTCTTTAATATTATAATTTTAATTCTCCAATGATGCACGTTTTTGTGGCCGATATATCCTACATGTGATAAAATCCTACAACAGTTAGTTTGGGATGTTAAATATATAACTTTATACAAATATACATTTGATCAGGTTTTTTTGGAAGGTCCATAGACTGAGTACAAAAAAATAAAAATAAAAGCAATTTAGGAGAAAGCAAGAGAAAAAAGCAATAGGAAGCCCCGAATACAAAGACAAAATGACAGTTGAACTAATATTTTGATAAATTCTGCATTTATGCAGGTCTTGATCAGATGGGCTGAAAGTATTACATTAAATATAATGATATTTATAAAATACGGATTCAAAATCAGGTTGGTGACTTAGAGTTTTTCATTCAAGTGTGCAATCAAATCAGACCTTTTGCAAAACCCATCTGACCCTTTTTTAAGAAGCCGCCTGTGAAGGGAAGATAAGAAAAGTAGCGAGAAAAGGCCATCAGAAAAAGAAAAAAAATGGAGTCAAAAATATCAGAAGAAAAGAGACTTGGTGGTCCCACACATATTTTCTCTAGGCTTGGTTCATTACTTGCTTCAATGCTTTCCAGGAACTGTTATGTGCACCTCAAAAGGTTAAAGGAGATCCTTTAACTCAAAACAATATTGCTCACTTCTCTTCCTTATCCTGGGATAGTTTTTTAGGGGTGTTTTTAGTGTATTTTTTAAATTTTTAAATTTAAATCTAACTTTAACTATTGTACAGTAAACTATTGCTACCTCCTCCAGCCACACCTATATTTATTTTATATTTATATTATGTATATTTATTGTTTTAATAGGACTGTACACCGCCCCGAGTCCCTTCTGGGAGAGGGGCGGTCTAGAAATCAAATAAAAGTTAAAGTTAAAGTTTTATAGTAACTTTTCCAGGTCCAAATTATGAAAATAAGGGAGGAGTGGAAGTGCAAATGTGAATGACTCTCATATTAAAAATTCCCCAGCTCCAAATGTAAAAAGCTGGAATTGAATCACCCCATTCCCTCCAAAAGGTTTTCTGCTAGTTGGGAAAGGAAATGGCCTTCCCTGAGCCAAAACATGCTGCCAATCCCTGTATGGTGTAAAGCAGAATTGAACAATTTGTGGCTTTCCAGCTGTTTTTGGATTGCAATTTCCCTGCCTCCTCACCATCGGCTGTGGTGGCTGATGGAAATAAGAGCTAGAGCTTAACAATATTTTTCCTCTTTGACGTATATAAAATATATGGTTGGCATATAAGGGCCATTTGCCAAAATTGATTCAGTGTATGATTCTTCAACAATCTTTCTTTTGTAAGAGGTAGTTTACTAATTAAAAGATTACACTGTTGTGTAACTTCAGTTTCATGCACCCAGCTAATACTTAAAAAAATGATCAGGTGAGAACAAGGAAGAGCACAATAGCAAGTTGTTGTGTTATTGTATATGGCATCATACTGGAATCCTAGGCTACTTCTGGACTTTTATTTCATATGTACAGTAGCTTGCTGGCAGTTCCACTGGCAAAGGGCACCTTTCAGTCCAAATATATAAATTTGTTATTTAGGAGAAAATACATTACTGGAGAGAGATTAAAAGGAGAGCAGGTTGACAATATTAGTATATCTTGAAAATAAGTCTGCATTCTAATAGGGCATGATTCTGTAAACAAATGATTATAATTTTGAAAGGTTAACTTTACCTCCTACTCCCAGTAAAGCAACCTACAAATTCTTTAAAATAAGATACTGTAGCACGAGAATATATCTGATGTGCATATGTCTGTCTGTCTGTGTGATTATTACCTTTCTAGCCAGAAGTTTTAACTTTAAAGTAGCCATATAAAGGTAAAGGTTCCCCTCACACATATGTGCTGGTTATTCCTGACTAGGGGTGGGTTCCGGCTTCTTCTACTGCTGGTTCACTCAGAAATGCGCTTCAAGTGCACGTGCGCTTTGCGCATGCTTGATGTGCACTACACGTGCATGCACAGTACATAAAAATGCTTCTGCGCATGCACAGAAGCAAAAACCAAGATAGTGGCACTTACCGTGCCGCCGAAAGAACCCGTTTGGGGGCGTGGCCGGCTGAATTACTACCTACTCGGCCAAACTGATAGAAACCCACCTCTGTTCCCCACTCTAGGGGACAGTGCGTCTCCATTTCAAAGCCGAAGAGCCAGCATTGTCTCCAGGGTCATGTGGCCGGCATGACTAAATGCCAAAGGTGCACAGAACGCTGTTACCTTCCCACCAAAGGCGGTTCCTATTTTTTCTACTTGCATTTTTACATGCTTTTGAACTGCTAGGTTGGCAGAAGCTGGGACAAGTAACGGAAGCTCACTCCATTACGCGGTACTTAGCCACTGAGCCATAGTGTATTTTTAATTACTGTGTTGCATACTAGGAGGCTCTTCTCATTACATGGAAGAGTGATATGCAAATCACCCTTTTCCAACCTGGTGCCTTCTCGGTGGGTTGGAATCCTTCTGGAATGCTTATCCACCATAGCCAATAGTAGCGTTGGCAGTAAATTATATTAATTACAGTTCCCGCACATCTTGGAAGGAACTAGATTGGAGAAGCTTATCTTTTAAAATATTAGTTCATAAAAGTGTGAAATAAAAATACGTTTCTCATATGTATCCTCAGTAGAGATCCCTATGGGTATTATTATAGATGCAAGCTTCTGTGAGTTCAAGCTATTAGGGCTGAATCTGAAGCAGTCAGTTTTCAACACATTTGCTCACTCAATTTGTTGTATGCATAAATTACTTGCAAATGGCCTCTGTCTTGTATCTATAAACTCCTGTCATCTGAGATGCAGATTGGAGATGGTAATGATTTTTTTTTCTCTCCTTACAGGCTGGCATTAAATTTGCCCAAAGTAGCACAGCTTTGCCATTTTGGGAGTAAGGAGCCCCCTCTGCTGTTAGTTAAGAGTAAATGCTATTATTTGTTATATTTCCCTTCCACTCTTTCAATAGAATTGGTAATCGTAGAGTTGGAAGGACATGATGTTCCGATTACGAAGCCTACACTTCAGGTTTCTGTGAAGTGGGAATAACCAGGACAGAGGAAGGCTTCTTTGCCAAAGTTGTCCATTCGGAATCTGAATACAGATTAGAAAAGGTTGTGCTAGAGCAGTGTTTCTCAACCTTGGCGACTTTAGGTCCTGTGGACTTCAGCTCCCAGAATCCCCCAGCCAGTTGGCTGGGGAATTCTGGGAGTTGAAGTCCACAGGACTTAGTCACCAATGGTTGATTGATATTTGCTCTGGCTTAATGTAATACAATGATTCCACCATACTTGCTCCTTCAGATTCCAAAGTTTATGGTAGATGAGCATGTATTGCAAAATAAAAGTCTTTAAGGACTGATTTAAAGTTAATTCCACATTTTTACCTCATTTGTGGATAGGAATAGAGATAGTTTTATCAGGTTTTGAAGGAAGCAACTATGCTTCAATTAACAGCATTGTGCAAATGTGTTGTCAGTTGATTATTTGTTCTCTTTGCTTACTAACACCATCAACCAAGCATTCGTCTTAGCAGCTAAAAATCATGTGAACATTTTATACCTATTTTTCACCTTTTGAAGGATAACCCAATCAATTGACTAATAAAAGGCAATATGTGTGTGTGTGTGTGTGTGTGTGTAATCTCGTGTGTGTGTGTAGCATGTGTATATGTGTGTTATGTATGTGTATACTTTTGAGAGAAAGCAGCAGAATTTCATTTTTAATGTGTGCCAGTGTGCCACAGTAAAAAATGTCAATAAAGGTTATCTATCTATCTATCTATCTATCTATCTATCTATCTATCTATCTATCTCATATTAGATGATGATGATGATGATGATGATGATGATGATGATGATGATAATAATAATAATAATAATAATAATAATAATAATAATAATAATGAGAAGTTGAAGATCTTGTGGGACTTTTGAATACAAATGGTTCATCATTTGGAGCGCAACACGCCAGATATCACGGTTGTAGAGGGCCGAAGTGTACAGTCGAAGGAGATGCCAGAGTCGAAGAAAAAGGACTAGAAAAAATAATGAAATATCGCAACCTGGCCATCAAAACTACACAGCTATGGATAAAGCATGTAACAGTGATACCCATTGTCATCGGGGCACTTGGCACCATGTCCAAGAATTTTACAAGATACATCAACAAATTGCAGCTTCCTGCAATAACACCAGCAGAACTGCAAAAAACTGCGCTACTCGGAACATCTTATATTTTAAGAGGGTACTTGGTTGACACCTAGGACGCTGGCGGCAAACCATATCAACCGTTAGCACCAGTCACTGGTATTTGTATTGCATTTTTGAATGTTCAGTTGGCTGAGTTTCATGTTTAATGAATAAAGTATATAATAATAATAAAATTAATAAAAAGCATGGCATTTAAAATACAAGTTCTTGGGCCTTTCTTCACTTTAAATCAGGCTGGTTAATCATTTGCCATCCACTGAATCATTGAAAAGCAAACTATAGGATGCAATACCAATACAATCATTCAAATGTAATGGTTAATTGCTTCTCAGAAAAAGAAGATAGTTATAATACATTAGAGCCATTCCAGGAATCTTGATGATAATAATTTAATGATGGGGAAAGCCTTCTTATTCTCCATTATTATTATTAATGTATATACTGTAGTGCTTTCAGAGCAAGAGTGAAAGAAGCAGCTGCAGTTTCATTTGTGGGAACCAAAGCACCAAAGAAACACTTCTGGTTGCACAGCCTGTAGCTGTTGTAATATCGTTCAATCTGATTTATAATCCAGCCCTTGAATTATAACATCCTTGTAAGTAATTCATGAACTCATTTCATGCATTTAGGTTGGAGGCAGAAAACCAGTGAATTATTAAAGCCATGGAATAATTGACACTTGAGTCTAACTACCCTAGTCTCAATATTGCAATATTTATATTTACTGATTTTGGAAACACATATGAAGCAATAAACCTGCTTTATCAGCTGCTTGGTTAGAAGCCTCTTGATAAACATTGTTGTATACAAAGGCAGATGATTTTCAATGTTTTGGTCACTTCAAAGGAGCCGTTGAAGTACTGCTTGACTAATGGGCAAGAACAAAAAAAAAGGATTGTACAGTAAAGGAGATATTGGAAGAAGAGAGGTTGGTTTGAATGTTGTTTTAACATTTTAGCATTTTTACAACACAGGTAGTCCTTGACCTACAATTGTTCATTTAGTGATGGTTGAAAGTTACAACGGCACTGAAAAAAGGTGACTTATGACCATTTTTCACTCCAGCCGCCATTGCAGCATCCCCATGCTCATATGAGCAAAATTGAGATGCTTGGCAACTGATTCATATTGATGACAGTTGCAGTGTCCTGGGGTTATGTGATCATCTTTTACAACCTTCTGACAAGCAAAGCCAATGAGGAAGCCAGATTCACTTAACAACTGTGGCAAGAAAGGTTGTACAATGGGGCAAAACTCAATTGACAAATGTCTCACTTAGCAACAGAAATTGTGGTCACACGTCGAGGGTTACCCCTACAACCAGAAGGCGGGGGGAGGGGTCTTTTCCCTTGTCCTGAACTAATCTTCAGTCACCATCAATAATTTTGGAGATTTAATTTTTTTTTAGAATAATACGTCACACTCTTTAGAAACCTTTCAGATATTTCTTTCCCTAGGACCAGTGGTGGGTTCCGGATCCCGTTCCAACCGGTACGGTTGGAATGGGCCCGGTGGTGTCCATATGGGTGTGCACAGCGCATGCAGTGCACTCATATGTCTTACCGCCTCCCTGAGCCTCCGCGATGCTCCAGCTGCTCAGCGGAGCATTGCACAGGCACTGTATGCGCCGTGCGCGGAAGCACGGAAGCCTTAAAAGACAGGTAAGGAGGGCGGGCGGGTGGGCCCTCTGGAGCACCGCACCAGAACAGTATCCAGTGCTCTGGGCAGGCTCCGGTATGCCTGTACTGGGGCGTACTGCCTGCAACCCACCACTGCCTAGGACTATAGAACATACATCTAGCAAGTCTACTCATATCCTTTTCAGAGGCTGGGTCCTGAGTTCCAGAGATGGGATGTCTCTTATGTTCAGGTAGGCATCTTTGACATATATCCACCAGAGATGGCATTCGGCCAGTTTTCCAGTAGAGTGGAGGGAGGGGTCACTGAAGGGTTATTACAGCCTGATTGGTCCATCTGACTGAGAGAAAACTTCTTAGCCTTCGGCTTCTCCCGTTGGCTCCCAGTTTCCTCTCAGTCAGAAGGTCCATCAGACTATAGTTTGGTTCCCAGTGATTGTGAGTACTATCTTAGACAGTTTTTCAGACATTGGATATTTCAAATTTAAAGAAAACGTAGAGTAGAAGGAGCTGTGCCCAGTGGGACATCTTCCTCTGTCCCAATTAAGCAGGGAGAGCCGAGTAAGACTTTCTCCTCGCATTCTTAATTTGCAGTCTGGGCTTTTTCTTCCCCCCGGCTGATTCCTGGAGTCTCGGGCGTGCCGGGGGATTTACAGCTCCCAACTCCTCCCCCGACGACCCGTTCATCAGCCGCAGCGCCGGCGGCCCTTTTTGCCGCGCGTGAAGACCGGCAAGCCCCAAATTCGGCCGCGTCGCCTCTCCCGAGTCGGCGGTGCTCTCGGCGGCGGCGCGAGCACAGACCGGAGCGCCAGCGGCCTTTGCCGGGCGTGAAGACCGGCGACAAGAGATTTAGAGCTACACAACGATTGTGGGGTCGCTTGGCCATCTGAACGGCCGGGGAGGCAAGCGGCGGCGCGCGAGCCATTTTAGCGGCCGCCTGAAGATAAAAAACTGGCCCTCCGGACTTTCAACCGACAGCTACAGGGGCGACATGTCCTACTACTTACGGACAATGTAGCGACGAAAGCTCATGTAAACCGGCAAGGCGGGACTCATTCCCGAGCCCTCTGGCGGGAGGCACAGACATTAGGCCTATGGGCGGAGAGACACTTGGCCTCCATTGCGGCAGAACATATTGCGGGGACGTCCAATCACCAGGCAGACTGGTTGAGCCGGGCGACTCTGGACAACGGCGAGTGGCAGCTAGATCCAGAGTTGTTTCGAAGGATCTGCCTCAGGTTCGGCAACCCCCTTGTGGACCTGTTTGCCTCCCCCAGCAACACGCAGCTGCCGAGATTTTTCACCAGATTCAAGACCCCAGCTGCAGAAGGAGCGGATGCTCTCAGGACCCGGTGGCCTCCGGGTCTCCTCTACGCCTTCCCTCCCCTTCCCCTCATTCCCAGAACCATTCGGAAGGTAGTCACAGAGAGGGCATCCGTCATTCTGTTAGCCCCATATTGGCCGAGGAGACCATGGTTTGCGGACCTGGTCCAGCTCTCGGTCGTAGATCCCTGGAGAATCCCACCGGAAGAGGTAGTCTTGTATCAGGGGGTCTTAGTTCACCCAGAGCCGCAGTGGCTGCATCTGACCGCGTGGCTCTTGAGAGGGGATTGCTGAAACGGAGGAAGCTGTCATCGGGGGTCATAGCCACCTTAGAGGCAGCTAGGAAACCGTCCACAGTGAGAATCTATAACGCCACCTGGTCGGCCTTCGCGAAGTGGTGTAGCCCCAGGGGGGTGGATCCAGCCAGGGCCACGGTTCCAGACGTTCTAGAATTTCTTCAAAAAGGATTAGAGGATGGGTTGTCCCATAATACTCTCAAGCGACAGGTAGCGGCCTTATCCACTATATTAGGAGGGGAGGGTCCCTCTACCCTCTCTCGCTCTCCGTTGGTGAAGAGGTTCCTTAAAGGGGCGGCCAACATCCGTCCGCCTCCGGTCCATAGATTCCCTACATGGGACCTTACCATCGTCCTGAAGGCACTGACGGGGTCTCCCTTTGAACCGCTCAGGTCGGTCCACATGCGCCTCCTATCACTGAAGGTAGTGTTTTTAGTGGCCATTACATCGGCCAGGCGTATCTCTGAGTTGGGGGCCCTTTCTGTTAGAAGCGACCTTTGCATGATCCACCAGGACAGGGTGGTATTGCGTTTAGACCCTTCGTTCATTCCGAAGGTCAATACCCTGTTTCATAGGGCCCAGGAAATTGTCCTACCTAATTTTTG
This sequence comes from Natrix helvetica, assembly GCF_964273705.1. NCBI lineage: Eukaryota > Metazoa > Chordata > Lepidosauria > Squamata > Natricidae > Natrix > Natrix helvetica. The sequence goes on along the minus strand of NC_138552.1, from coordinate 29,474,215 downwards.
CCCCAATCCAACAAGGGAGAGAGAACAGGCGTGGCATCGATTGGATGTACGCAGGGCCCTCCGTATTTATCTGAAACGGACGGAGGGCATTCGTAAATCCGAGGCGTTGTTTGTCTCGTTTCACCCAGGTTCCCTAGGCAAAAAGGTCTCGTCTTCCACTATTGGGAGGTGGATCAGGTTGGCCATCGTTGAGGCCTATGGAGCCTCAGGTAAATCTCCCCCGTCGGGGATTACGGCCCACTCTACTCGCAGTGCGGCCTCCTCAGCGGCCTGGGCCACAAGGGCGCCCTTCGAGGACATCTGTCGCGCGGCCACCTGGGCCTCCCCTACTCCTTTCATAAAACACTATCGCCTAGACTCTTATGCCTCGGCTGAGGCATCCTTTGGGCGGAGGGTTCTCCAGCGGGTGGTGGCCGATCCTCCCCCTGAGACCCAGTCTCCCCTCCCTGGGACGTAGCGTGGGTATGTCCCTTCAGTGACCCCTCCCTCCACTCTACTGGAAAAAGAACGTTGGTCTTACCTGAACGTCTTTTTCGGGAGAGTGGAGGGAGGGGTCACTCTCCCACCCTAGTTAGATAGACAGGGTCTGGGAGGGGTAGGATCGGGTGGCCCGGGGCGGCTTTCCCTTGTCTTCTTACATCATGCAGACGCAGACCTGACATCGCGGAAACTGGGAGCCAACGGGAGAAGCCGAAGGCTAAGAAGTTTTCTCTCAGTCAGATGGACCAATCAGGCTGTAATAACCCTTCAGTGACCCCTCCCTCCACTCTCCCGAAAAAGACGTTCAGGTAAGACCAACGTTCTTTCTCTCTGGTTCGGGTGAACCGGTAGCAGCTGCTGCAGGAGGTTCCACCCACCCACCCCTACGTAATGCGCGAGCATTGTGCATGCGCAGAAGGTTGTGCGCATGTGCAGATGAGGTGCATGTGAGTGAAGCAAGTGCGTGCATGACCATGCTCACATTTGTGAACCAGTAGGGAAGGTAAGTGAATCCCACCTCTGATATTGCATCCAGTTATCTCTGCTCTTACTCCAGCAATTAATGAAAGCTGATAGTACAGCTGTAGAGGCTCACTTGTCCCATATCCCTGTTATTAAAACCATCTCATATTTTCTTTAGAGAAGTACCACTTCTGATCTTCTTGCCTGTGATCATCTGATCAGGAAGGATCTTAGGAAGACTTGCTCGCTGCTTCCCAAATATAAACTTGATCAAATTCCCCAAAGCAGTCAGGACCAAGCAACTATTATGCAAACAGTGGAACTTTTCATCTGCATTTTCCCCATGTTTCCTCAGACCATTATTTTTCTATTACTATTAATGATGGTGTATTCTTTGATTTTTGGATACCTTCAGGACAGGAGAACATTGTTGAACAACCAACAGGATGGGCTAAAGTTGGTTCATGCATGGGGTTGACCCAAATTACAGCTGGTTGAGTTAACTTCGTACGCTAAGCTTAATTAGGAAAGTGTTTTTCCTCCTTTTGACCAAAGACCACATTTGATTTTTGAGTTACTGTATCTACCGAGGGATGCGGTGGCTCAGTGGCTAAGATGCTGAGATTGTCGATCAGAAAGATTGGCAGTTCAGCGGTTTGAATCCCTAGCGCTGCATAACGGAGTGAGCTCCTGTTACTTGTCCCAGCTTCTGCCAACTGAGCAGTTCGAAAGCATGTAAAAATGCAAACGGGCTACCTTTGGTAGGAAGGTAACAGCATTCCGTGCGCCTTCAGCATTTAGTCATGCAGGCCACATGACCATGGAGACATCTTCAGACAGTGCTGCTCTTTGGCTTTGAAATGGAGATGAGCACCGACCCCTAGAGTCGGGAACAACTAGTACATATGTGCAAGGGGAACCTTTACCTTTTATGTACTGAGGGCTGTGTTCCAAAACTTAGTTGGTGGGCCAAGAACATACATATTACAAATAAAACATAATTAATATGATTCTACCCTTAAAAATGATCCTTATCACATTAAAAACTAGAATTTGGAGACAACTTGAAAATCTTTGAGATTGTAAGCTGTAGTCATCCTGAATCCCCCCTCATGATATAATGGATTATTCTGCATTCAGAAGATGCAGGTTTCTTGTTCTAGCAATTTACCAATAATCATTCTAGTTTCTTGGAATTGAGCTCTCTTTGTAGAAACTCAGACTGAATGATATTATTTCACACATGACACCAAAGAACAAACACCCTGGATTTGTACAACAATGTTGTGTCAAAATAGCTGTAAAATGTTTAAAATTTATCTTACATTATACTCCCCCCTCCTCTCTTTGTGCATGTATGTGCATGTGTGTGCATACACCTTCAAATATGTGTAGACTCTTAGTAACTGCCTGGAGAATTCCCTGCAGTTTTCTTGGCAATATCTTTTGAAGTGGCCTGTGGTGGCATCTTCCTAGAGTTGAGAGAAACAATAGGTAGTCTTTGACTCATAACACCTTGTTTAGTGACTGTTTGAAGTTACAATGGCACCGAAAGAAGTGGCTTATCACCAGTTTCACACTTACAACAGTTGCAGCATTTCCGTGGTCATGCGATCAAAATTCAGCCGCTTGGCAACTGACTCCTATTTATGATGGCTGAAATGTCCTGGGGGGATCATGTGATCACCTTTTGTGACCTTCTGATAAGCAAAGTCAATGGGGAAGCCACATTAACTTAACAACTGTGATACTAACTTAACAACTGCAGTGATTCACTTAAGAACTATGTCAAGAAAAGTTGTAAAATGGGGCAGAATTAGTTAAGACATGTCTCAATTAGCAATATAGATGTAGGGGTCAATTATGGTTGTAAGTTGAGGACTACCTGTAAAAGGGTCACCTTGTGTGAGAGTGGTTAAGTAAATTTAGTCTAAATAAAGAAATGGACCAAGTCACTTGGCTGGCTAAGGCAGGACAGGAGATCAAGTTTCCTGTTTTTCTTCTACCAGTATTGCCATGTCTTAGATTTTCTCAAAGTATTCTCCCAGTTTAGAAAAGTCTGTTAAGGATTACCCATTTACTACTCTATCTAACTTTTCACTATTTATATGCATAACTAGCAATTTTCCACTCCATTTTCACTGTCAAACACAACTATCTTTCCCACTAAATTAAAATACAGTTTGCTAGCTTGTGGTTTAACATATTGTGCAATGGTGAGATTCAGCCAGTTCACACCTATTCGGGAGAACCGGTTGTTAATTTCTAAGCAGTTCGGAGAACCGATTGTTGGAAGAAATCCCATTTTCCACTTTTTTCCACTTTACAAGGCTAATCCTGTAAGGAAGGCAGGAAGGAAACATTCTGGTGTTTCTAGCCTAATCTTTATTGCCCTGCTTACCAAAACTGCCTCTCCGGTTAACCTTTATTACATTGTAACAGCTAAGACAAAGCACCCATTGATGTGAGTGACGTTGAGTTGGCCACACTCACCCAGTCACATGACCGAGCCCCTCCTACCCAGCTGGTCATTAGGGCAGAGAACCGGTGGTTAAATTATTTGAATCCCACCATTGGTAGTTAATTATTTGATTGAAGCAGAAAGTAGGTGATAAATTATAGAATAATAGAATGAAGATCTCTTGCCAATCAAAGGAAAAGTGCCAATTTTTTAAAATGTCACTTTCTCACAAAAAAAAAGGGAGAAGTGATTGTTTCCAAAGTACATAGGGTATTTTCATGTGGAGATACCTACTGGCTTTAAAATTATTTTCTAAATTGGTTTCCAAAACTGTTAACAGGTATCAGTTTAGTATTCAGAAGGAGATTCAAAGTAGAATAAAATCTAAACTGGTTATTCTCTCTACATGGTCCATCCAAGCAGCTTAATATTTTTTTCCATTTTTCCCCTTTTTTTGCTTTTGGTCTGCATTTATTCTTGACTCCAACCCTTTTTGTTTTATAATACATATCTTAAGTACTCATTAACATTATTTTATGTTTATTATGAAGTAACCAATTTTCTATTTCATATAACAACATTTTGGGGAAAATTTTATAACATTCTCAATTAAAATAATCTAGGGGAAAAGATATTCATTCAGTTGGCATTAATGGAAAATTGACAACAAGATGAGGAAATACAGAAAGATGTGGGCCATTTATGAAATGAAGCAGAAATATGATACCTTTATTGTTTTTACAAATAATTCAAGACCGCGAACACATCCAGCACATAAAATATTGGCATGAAAATGATGTTTTTGTTTCAAATGTATGGATTAAATCTAAGTCTGTCTATGCATGCTCACAGCACAGTAATGACTATAAAACTATAAACCGGATTGCTTGAATTGTTTGCAGAAAAAAGATTGAGAGACTAAGTGAAAGAAACAAAAGGGAGTTTCGGTGTGGCCAAGTTTTGGTAGGTAGCTTTTGGGGGGGAAATCATCACAGGAAAAAAAAGGAAACAAACTTGAATAAAAGAACTACTGCATTAAAAGCAAAGGAGTCTTTATGAAAGAGTATAAATTGACCCATCTATCAGCAGAATGAATTAAAGTTGTTTTGTGGAAAGAAGATTGTTTTTTTTTTCAAACTCACACTAGAGAAGCAAGTCAGCAATACAGTGTATTTCCTACTCTGAGCTAAATGATGAATTGGATCGTGTTATATCACTGAATTAACACTATCTTTCTCACTTTCAGTCCAAACTGCTTACTTCCTCACTCTCAGCAATTTCATATGAAACGTTTGTCTGGTGGGAATAATGCAAACTAACACACTTTTTTTTTAAAAAAATAACACATTAGTGTGTTTCATTGAACAGTTTTGCTTAATTACCCTGAAACATATATTCTGGGCTGATTAATATCCAGTTAGTACAAAGGAAATACTTTATCAAATACATTTTGGGGGGAAATATTGTACACATAAGCTAAACCTTCAGGACTTATTGAAGGTAAGAGTGGGCACTTTTGCTTCTCTATTTCTTTTAGACAAGGTATGATAGTTCCAAAAAAATGGTTGAAAATTTTCAGGTCAAAACCTATACAATACAATAGTAGAGTTGGAAGGGACCTTGGAGGTCTTCTAGTCCAACCCCCTGCCTAGGCAGGAAACCCTATACCGTTCCAGACAAATGGCTATCCAACATCTTCTTAAAGACTTCCAGTGTTGGGGCATTCACAACTTCTGGAGGCAAGCTGTTCCACTGATTAATTGTTCTAACTGTCAGGAAGTTTCTCCTCAGTTCTAAGTTGCTTCTCTCCTTGATTAGTTTCCACCTATTGCTTCTTGTTCTGTCCTCAGGTGCCTTGGACAATAGCTTGACTCCCTCTTCTTTGTGGCAACCCCTGAGATTGCCACCTATGTAAATGACCATTAAAGCTTTTGAACAATGCTTTGCTTTCAAAGTTTGATAGTCGGCAAAGTTTGACAAAAATCAACATTTTCTATGGCCATAAATAGGCATTCTTAAGAGCTGCCTGTTCCCAGAGTTTATGGGTGCTCTGACAGTTATCAACTGTACCAATAAAACAATTTTATTGGCGTTTGTATGGTTGGGGGGGGAGAGTTGAAAATACAAGCATCACTATTCCTAAAACCTTGAAATCAATTGAAAGGTATCTGTGTTGTTCTCTTCGTTTGTTTCCTCTTCTATTATTGCTGGTGGAAGGGAGTCATTATGTTATCTCTTGAGCTAGTACCATTTCTTGTTCCTCTATGGACATGGCTATAGGGGGAATAATATTCTAGATTTTTAGCAATGTGTACCACCTGAACTTTTTCCACCAATAGGGCAGCTACAGTAATAAAATGTTCTACTGCCATTCTAAAAATACTTTCACTGATTAATTTTATCTTCATCCGTGGAGGATAAGATCTGCAGAATCTAGTGCCTGCACGAATATCCTCCTAGACATTAGGACTGAAATTTTATTTTAAAAATAACATTCTAATAATGATTTAGCGTTTAATCTGATGAGTACTATAACTTAATTCTGTTGTGTTTAAGTAAGAGTAAATACTTCATTGAGCTAAGCTTCATCCCTGATGATCCTTGAATACTGCCATGTGGTTTTTCTTAAAACTTTACAGAAGCCGATTGGTGTCGTGGTTGAGGTAAGAAAACCAGGAGACTCTGAATTCTAGACACCCCCCCTCCCTAAGCATGAATGTCAGCTGGGTGACTTTGGGCAGCCCTTCTCTTTCAGCCCAACCCATCTCACAAGGTTGTTGTCGTTGTAGGGGAAAATAGGAGGCATGAACATTAGATATGTTCATTACCTTGGGTTAGACATAAAAAAGCAGGATAAAAACCTAATGTCAGGGTTCCAAGAAACACCCCCAAAGAAAGAAAACTTCGAGGCTTGCTTTTCCTCAAAGCTCCATTTTATTAGAGATGTCATGTTGGCACATCTGGAAAAACCCGAATCTCAAAGCTTCCAGGTTTTCCCACCCAGTTGAAAGTTCAAAACCCTGCCCCAACACCAACCCTGCCCCAACACCCACAAGTCTATCACATGGTCCAATCCTTCCTTGTCATGAAGAAAGATTCCTCCCATCCACATTCGTCCAGGTGCAGAGACAAAAGCGACCTTGACTTTCTGAGAAAGAATGTTGTTATGGCTACCGCATCACTCAACTCTGTATAATCCCCCCCTCCCATTTTCCCACAGTAGAAAGTGTGGCAGGCCTGAAATCCGAAAAGGAAAAGATGGCTTCCAGGTCTGACACCTAATAATAATGTACACCTTTTTATGTTTTTTGTATTATGTGTAATTTTTTTATCCACTATGATAACTCAGATACACTATATTGCCAAAAGTATTCGCTCACACATCCAAATAATCAGAAGCAGTTGTGAGCGAATATTTTTGGCAATATAGTGTATCTTACTTTGGCAGAAATGTGAGAGAAAAATGAATACATGAATTCACAAATAACAATACACTTCATGCAAGTCAGTCTAATTTAGTGCTGTGAGTTGAATGTATTTTATCACTGGCTTCATAGTGTAGGTTTTTGAATTGGTTTTAGGGCCTTGGCTAAGGAATATAGTGGGATTATATAAACTTTGAGAACAGTATCTTTAGTCCAATACGCTTCCTTTTTATCCGCCCCTCTCTTGGTTACCCAAAACCTTCATAGTTCCTGTTCCAAAAATGGAGGACCATATACATAGTCCTCAAATGTTGTTGAAAAATACCTATCAGCTTCAGTGTGATTGAACATATGTTGGCTGTGGACAATTCAGGTACAGTTGGTGCATCACCAGTTCACTTTAATTCCGTTTTCATCATCCTAGGTGCTGTCCAGATAAATAAAAGTTTGGGTCTCCAAATTCTCTTGCAAGCAGTGCAGGTCTGGCGTAACTTCTGGGATTCAGGACATTATAATTCTAATGTTTGAAGAACAAGACATACTCCAAATAATTTATTTTACTTCAAATATTTTTAGGATGTCTATGTGTTCCTGTTTCGCATAATAAGTGAGTTTACATGTGTATACCTCTTATTCTTCATAAATAATACCATTGCTTGAAACAGATGAAAGTTATTTTCCTCCTAAATGACCACTAGAGGGAAACCTTGAATTACATGAGGCTTGTAAAACTGTGTTTACTTTTTGGTTAGCACTACAACATCATCTGAAGACTTCAGCTATTCACTTAAAGTGAATCCACCCTAACTTTTGAACTTCTTTTGACTCTACCTTCTGTAAAATGCCGTATGACTGTTTAATAGTGCACTATCAGAGTTGTTAATTCAGTTTTGTATCCAATGTTGCAGAGCCCAGGGTCTTTATTAGAAAATGTGGTTAAACGTAGGCTTTCTTAGATGTCATCTATTTTTGAAAAGCTATTGCATTCAACTCCAGTTTAAAGGTAAAGATCATCAGAAAGAAGGGACTAAGGGCCCTTAAAACTACTCCTGAGCAGCCCACTAATGTAGGAAGGTTACTCTGTCACAATCGTGACCCACCATGGTGAAATGTATTTGAGTTAAATTATTTATCTGCATGATATGTATAAATTACCACATTTGCACCTTATGCAGACTTGTGTCTACCATCTTAATGCTCATTTTTTCTCAAATGGCCACTCGAATGTGATTCTAAGCAGAGAGGTTTCCTAAGAAATGGTACACCAGGTATAACATGGTTGGAGGCGTGACAGTTGCTAACCTTGTTTTATCCTCTCTCTTGTCATCATCACCCTTATTTTAACTACTGACTCACCCAATTTGTTGCAATACACCCATAATGCAATTCACCCATCTCCCCCCTGTGCATGTATGCGCTAGCCCCCGCGCTCACCTTATCCCCTCACCACCCAAAATTTTTAGCAACTGATTCTCTGCCCGGTTGCTGGGTGGGCATGGCCATGGTGGGTGTGGCCTACTTGGCCTTCACCATGGTGGGTGGGAGCGTGTTCCCCCTCCCCAGGCTCTGGAGGCTTCCCTCAAGTCAAATATAACTTTCTTTACTTTTTTTTCTGGTATGGTAGAGGAAAAACAAACTTTTATCTCCACAAGTTTCCATTCAATATAATGGAAGAGCATTTCCTTATCTTCAAAAGTGATAAAGATTTCGGTGAAATTCTCATAAGAGTGAAGGGCACTTATTTATTTATAAATTGATCAAGGGGTATATATGTGAATCGAATCTTTTGTCTTTCCTTTTACAGTGAGCTGCTTAAATAAAACCCCCACAGAAAAACATAGAATTCTCTTTATTTAAATATTTAAGTGTGAAGTAAGGGTCACTAAGAGGTTTCAGAACGATGGCATGCGTGCCATAGGTTCACCATCACGGCAATAGAGTGATGTTAAAAGACCTGCGCAAACAACATAGTCCATATCTGACATTTAAAAAGAAATTCAAACCTAGGTCATCGAAAGCGGGGGTGCTATAACCAGAGAATCTGCATTTCCAATAACCCCCAGCTAAATTTCCAACAGTAAATGTAGGAAAGGCTGAGCGAGCCAAGAAATTTCATTACCTGTAAGAGAGATTGTATTTTTTTATTAATAACAAGTGCTGATATTAGTTGGAAATATATCAGCACAAACACAAACTTAGCTAAATCTAAATATGAATCGGGAACATCCACCAACAAAATCAGAAACAAAGTTCTGCTGAATCAAAAAAGTAATTAACATTAAACAGTAAAACTTTCCATACTATAACTTTCCAATTTATTTTACAGTACATATCTTGTTGGTTTGGTTTTATCCAACATATTATTCTAGTGTTCTCAGAGAGTCAAATTTCAAGTCAAATATAAAGTTTCCATTCAATATAATGGAAGAGCATTTCCTTATCTTCAAAGGTGGTAAAGATTTCGGTGAAGTTCTCGTAAGAGTGAAGGGCACTTATTTATTTATAAATTGATAAAGGGGTATATATGTGAATCGCATCTTTTGTCTTTCCTTTTACAGTGAGCTTCTTAAATAAAACCCCCACAGAAAAACATCACAATGGAATTCTCCTTATTTAAATATTTAAGCATGAAGTATTGGTCACTAAGAGGTTTCAGAACGATGCTGAAATATAACAGGAAAATCATCAAAAATAAATTCCAACAAGAGAGTAAGCTCAAAGTCAGTATTAAGAGAAAACTGGATGAAATGTTCAGGCAGCCTGAGGCTAAGGTAGAAGAACCTTCATTCTGAAAGGAAGAGAATTCATGGCATGTACTCTATGCTGTTTGTGTTTTACATGCTTCAACTTGCTTGTCCAGTCACTGCCAGTACATAGTCTTCAGGCTCCTGATCATGTCTTTGCTAACTTTAAGAAGTTCACTGAGGTTTATGCATTTCACCCTCCCATTTTTATGAGAGCTTTTCCTCAACTTTTGTGTGGATTCCCTGGGAATACTTATTAGGCTACTTTGAAGAATAGGATATTGCACTAAGCAGATCTTGAGTCTGATTTACCATTTCTTACTTTCTGTACTGCTGTAGTTTATTTTGGTCACCATCCCTTCCTTCAAGTTGCGACTTTCTCATAGAGTTTTTAGATCATGTGAGGTGTGATTTACCAATTGTTACATGAAGAAAACCTTGAGGAAGGCGGAGAGCTTTTGACTTGTCTCCTTGTGACAGGAAAATGCATTAGGTTGATGATGCTTTTGAAGTGTTTTTGATGACTATGTGTTCAGCCATGAGAAATGTATTGTTTACAATATTGTTTATTGTTTGGAGCAAACAATAAAGTGAGTTTTCTTCCTTTGAAATAAAATTATTTATTCAACACAAGGAGTGAGGTAAGTGACTTTCCCAGTCTTAAATCTCAAGTAGCTGAGATCACTAATGCCCTTTTCCACAATATTTCAGGAGTCCACTTTCTTATTATGAGATCCAACATGCCCATTTAATTGAGTTAACAACTTTTTGTTTGGAATTGTCATGTCTTAATTTATTACTAATGGCACTACATCCTGTTTCTGGTTTATTCTGAATAAACCAGTTATTCAGAAGTCATGAACTTTTCTACTAAAGGAAACAACATTCAAAAGGCGAAAAGGATATTGGTGGAATAGCTGTTCCACAGGGCAGGGCTGCTATGGTTAAGGCATGCTACCAAGGTCCCACCCAAAGACATTGTTTAATAGAAGGACTAGAAGTGTATGGACAGATACCCTCAGGGAGACAAAAAGCTACATTGTGCTAATGTTAAGTTCATTCTTGAAGAATGGTTCCTTGTACAGCCTAAAATGATACCATCTATACATAAGAAAAGATATCAGAAATTTGAAGGAGTAGGAAAACTATCAGAAAGATGAGTAGAAAGATGAAGGCTCTTGAATCACTTATAGATTCATTTAGAACCCACTGATTCAATATGTTTTTATGGGATTAGTTTCTTCTTTGTACTGATAGGAGTACATAGTTAAAAGAAGGAAACCTGTTCTTTCCACACTACACCTCCAGTAGTTTCCATAAACATGAACTACATGGACTACTCTAAAGCTGGAACTAGAGTGTAAAAGAATTATTCAAAGCCATATAGTGAGGACAGAGGGTTTTTTTTTCTCCTCACCAATTCTGCTTCTTTTCACATAAAAAATAGAACCCGTACCTCATTCTTATTTCAGGAATCCACTGCTCACATGTCTTACTAGCATTCAGTCTTTTGCAGTCAGACAGCAATGTTATTCATTAGTGTTTCTATTCTTCCTCTTGTTTTAGTTAAGAACTCAGGTTGGGAACCTGTTTTTTTTCCTGCAAATAATGTACTTTGGACTTGTCATCTAGAAATTAGCTGATGCATATTTATGACCCATAAATGCCAAATATGCATATGACACACTGGGGCCTTTTATCTGGAAAAGAAAAGGAAAGCCTGAGAGAAGTCTGAGAGAAATGGAACCTTCATGCTAATACTCTTTCCAAGCAGTGGCTGTGAAATGTCAAATCTAAAAATAGTATTGTCTATCAACATGACCGATAAATACCGGAATATGCAACTCCAGCTAAATTGGTGAATCGTTATATTCTTTTAATTGAAGAGCTAGCATATGGTAATCCTACCTGACCCTAATTGCTGTCTTCCAGAAGTGTTGGATGACAACTTCCATCATTTTGAGCCATCAACCTGTTGCCAGCTAGCTGAGAATGCTGATGGCTGTAGCAAAACACTCCAGCAAAGCATCAGCTGGGAAAGACAGGTGTCAAACAAATCTGACAGTCACTGCCATGATCTCAATAAAAGGGTATACAGGGGGTGGGGGAAAAGAGAAACACCTCAGTGATAGGTATACAGAGTTGGTACCAGAATGATTATCACTTTGGGCATTCCCTCCAAGACGGAGTGGCTGTGGGTTCCGGCCCCCCGGTTCAACCAGCTAATCCCATCCCTGGCCATCGGGGGCGTACAACTTGCCCCCGTGGAGCGGGCGCGCAATTTGGGCGTCCTCCTGGATGCCCGGTTGTCCATGGATGACCATGTGACAGCCGTGGCAAGGGGGGCGTTCCACCAGGTTCGCCTGGTGCGCCAATTGCGCCCCCTACTGGACCGGGACGCCTTGCGCACAGTCACTCATGCACTGGTGACGTCTCGCCTGGACTACTGTAACGCTCTCTACATGGGGCTTCCCTTGAAATGCACTCGGAGACTGCAGTTGGTCCAGAATGCGGCCGCGCGGGTAATTATGGGGAGTACAAGGTACTCCCATGTGACACCTCTCCTGCGCGAGCTGCACTGGCTTCCTGTGGTCTATCAGGTGCGTTTCAAGGTCTTGATAACGATCTTTAAAGCGCTCCATGGCTCAGGACCTAGATACCTGCGGGATCGTATTCTGCCCCATACATCCCTGCGACCAATTCGCTCACACAGAGAGGGACTTCTCCAGGTGCCGTCCACCAGACAGTGCCGGGGGGCAGCGCCTAGGAGCAGAGCCTTCTCTGTGGCGGTCCCAGCCCTGTGGAATGACCTCCCCCCGGATATTAGGATTACCTCTGACCTCCGCGCCTTCCGTGTAAAGCTCAAGACCCACCTATTCCAAGTAGCTGGCCTGGCTCAACCATAGTTTGATGATATCGTTCCTGACGGGTTTTTTAATTTTGTGATTTTATTTAGGGGATTTTAAACTGTGATTTTAATTGTTTCCATCCATCTGTCTACCTCCTCCATGTATATGTCCATTTTGTGTATGTATTGTCCATATTTGTATTTTATATGTTTTTTATTGTACGCCGCCCCGAGTCCTTCGGGAGAGGGTGCGGCTAACAAATAAAATTTTATTATTATTATTATTATTATTATTATTATTATTATTATTATTATTATTATTATTATTATTATTATTATTATTTCAAAGTATATAAATGCTAGTATGGTATTAAACATGGATTTGATTTGACAATTACATGCTAAAAAGAATTCCCCCATTACTTCATCATGCATAAATCTTTCTTTTAGCTTTATGGGACCTATCTATGATGCTAGCATTTAGTAAGCTACTTTGACACTAAATATACTATCTGGCTATAGTACTTTGCAGTAGTTATCAGTTGGATAATTGACTGATTTCCACGTAATCCAGTCCTGGGAACCAAAAATACAGTAACAGGTTTTATACAAATATGAAAATGCTAATTGGAATGTTATGTCCTAAATTTTGGAGTACCTTTAGGATAGAGCGTTATTGTTTAATTATTAAAAAATCAAATCAGATATAGATACAAATTTGGATCTTTGCAGTCTTGGACCATACGTTGCTCACACCTATTCTATATCATGTAGCTTTTATTTCTCATCCATACATAATGGATTAGATTTTAATTGTTTTCATGTTGTTGTTTTTAAAAAAAAACTTTGTTCCAATTTTGATATCATTAAAAGTAAATGATAGGATTTATATTGCAGCTGAATTATTGTTGTATGTGTTTCTGATTGGTGTTTGTTCATTAAATGAGTCATTTCTACCTATTTTATTATTGCTGGAGTGATTCACTATCTCAGTATTTTGAAAACCCGGAAAAGAAAGTAACAGAAAGGTCATTCACTTACCTTTGAATTCTAGAACTGAATTCCTGCTTTATGTTGTGATATCAGTGCAGTATAAGATCAGCAGCTGAAGATACTTTTTGGTGATCAAGTAGATGGCAATGAACAGATTGAAATCAGGATTATTTGTTTCAGTGTATTTCCAAGTGAAAATCAAGTGGACTTGATTTATCAAGTTCAAATATTCTCGGTTTATGTGAGAGAGGTCATGTTTCTCTCAGACAAATGGGTTTGCATATGTTGCATATTATCTATAATTGTTTACATTGCTTCCAGAATAATTAGTAATATTTTGTGTGCAGATGAAATGCATACAACATTTTTATTTGTTTTTGTTTAGAGTGGTCTACTAACTATATGCCACCAAATTATGTTGCACAAGTGTTTATGTTTGCAACTAATCTGTTTGAGCCATGTATGGATTTTGTGACTGGATTTGAAAATGAAGACTGCATGCAAATGAATAATGGAAGTTACTCTCTATGGAGTCTATGGAGGGAGATGTAAGAATGAGTCAATGTGCACATGTATCCAAGAACATTTGTTATGACAATTGATGTTGACTTATAATGCAGTCAGACTTAGGCACATGAGATGCAGTCAGATCTGTATATGGATCATGTGACTCAGCTAAGGTTCAGAACTATAAGCTGTTGTACAAAATTGTCATGTCATTATGCTTTAATGTCTTAAAAGTTTGCACCGAAAACAATTAAAGCCTGAATTGAGAAGTATGAAAAAACTTGTATTTACGTGAAAATTCAGTCTAGTTTTAAGTGTTTATATTCCCAATCTGTTGCTAGTCCCAGTAAAATAATAATTTCCAGTAACTGATGTATTTTTACACATTTAAAGTGTAAAGTCACATTTTCCATTGATGGTGCCATTAGAACTAGATGAAAGTCCCTCCAAATTTATCAATAAGTGCAGCCTTTTAAAGAATAAAAACATTTTGTTCAGTCTTTCTGTTCTGTAGTTATGTCTACGGTAGTCATGCTTGGTGAAGTAGTTAAGCATCAGGCTAGAAATGGGGAGATAATGACTTCTAGTCCCATCTTATGGGAAGTGAAGTCATCAGGTTGGCTTTGGGCCAGTCACACTCTCTCAGTCCTAGGAAGTAGACAATGGCAAACCGCTTCCAAAATCTTCCCAAGAAAACTATGGAGACTAGTCCATATAGTTGCCAGGATTTAAAACTAACTTGATGGCACAAAAAAAAATCATGTCTATCGTTGTATTATTCTGCCATTTCTCAACAATTGGATTTGAAAGCTTTATGAGAAAATAAAACCAATTGTTGGTTTTATTCTAGAACTTTAAAATATATCAGCTTACTTGTATCAAGTATAAAAGTAACCAGGGGATGGGGTGTTTCATATTATAAAAACGGTTAGGCTTTCTTTCCCCATAATTCTTAATGGTGTTAATGTTGGTATGTTGAGCCTTACCTTAAATCAATCAATATCAGATAAGAAAAAAGTTAATTTGAATCAGAAGCTATCCCAGTTCGGTTTTGGTTAAATTATTAGTCAACCAGATTCTGAAAATGCCACTGATTGACTGATTACATGCCATAAACTTGATGTTAATTGAGACTGGCTACATAATTTTCACCATGATGATCTGTCTCTAATATGGTTTTTCAGGGCCTCCAATAGTGGTCTCATCATTACTGTAACAAAGGAGTCATTGATGCTCTCTGAGCTTGATTTTCTTACAAATGCTACATTATCCAACTAGGTAACATCAGTGCTACAAAGGAGAAGGGCTTGCCTCTGTTTATATGCAGTCGCTCAGCCTGTCAGTGTTGGTGGAAGTGTTGTTTTCATCTTGGTAGAAGAAGAAGAATAGGCTTGGATAGGCTGTTGTTTAATGTTTGATTGTTTGTATGAGTTGGTAGTTCCTTGATTGGGGTATTGTTTATAGCTTGATCCTGTTTTTATCTCTGCTTATTTGGGTTTTGATTGTTGGCAAGGAAGTGTTCTGGGTTTTTGTTTCATTTTTAGCTTTTTGATTGTCTCTTTTGAATGGTGTGTAAATTGTTTATGTGCCTGTTGATGTAACTGAACTCATCTATTTGCCTGCTGGTTATCCGTCTCCTCTCTTCCTTCCAGGTCTTTCAACTTTATAGATTTTGCTAGACACCTAGATGTTCACGTAATATGTCTGCAGTAGGATAAATTGAGTATGGCCATTTGGGCTTTGAGTGAAAATTCTAGATTGATTTGTTCAGTGATCTAGTTATTTGTTTTATTGGCTGTTCACGGTGTTCTTGGGAGTCTTCAACACCTAAGTTCAAAAGCATCAATACTCTTCCTATCCTATTTTTCAGTTTTTGTAAATGTATACATCACAGCATTTGAATATCTTTTTCAAGGCTTTCCCAGCTCCTCTATCCAGTCTATGATATACAGTAGCTAGTCTGTGCCCAGTCATAAGAAGCATGTTCTCCTTTACAGAACTGGCAAGATCTGGCACCACAGAACACACTGTACCTCCAAAGCAAGGGGCTCAGGACCAAGGACAGCACCCTGGATTTTGGGGAGCTAGTAGAGTTTTTAAAAGAGATTCAGGTTAATATCAGGGTTTCAAGTAACACCCCCAATGAAAGAAGACTCTGAAGCTTGAGTTTCCTCAAAGTTCCATTTTATTAGAGATGTCATATTGGCACATCTGGGAAAACCCAAATCTGAAAGCTTCCAGGTTTTCTCCACCCAAAAGAAAGTTCAAGTCCATGTCCAGCATCCACATGTCCATCACATGATCCAATCAAACACCATTCAGAACTGGAGATGCCTCCCAGTCACACCATCATAGCTGCAAGGTGTCCTTGACTCTCTGAGAAAGGAATGTTATTCTGACTATATATCACCCATATTCCATACAATCCCCCCTCCCATTTTTCCACAGTAAAAAATGTGGCAGGCCTGAAGGCCCAATGTAAAAGATGGCTTTCTGGTCTGTTGACTGCAGTGCCCAAGCTGCATCTATGTCTGTCTGTCTAGCCAATGGTGGAGCAGGGACATCTGAACAATAGCAGCCATAACCATGCAATCAAAGCCTTGCTCTTTTTTATGTATGCCACACAGGACATCCTCCTAAAAAACAAGCAGAATTTCATGGACTTTCCTTGCTGCCCCCATGCACACAGGTGCTGTAATGAACAGCCTGTCAGAACAGCTTGTGTGATATTAGGCATTTCTAGGAGAATGTGGGTGGAGCTCCTTATTCTGATGGTGACTTTTCACCCAGTTAGTTCGACAGTGCTGCCAGAATCATTAGTAAGATCTAACTTATTTATTTATTTATTTATTTCTTGGATTTCTAGACCGCCCCCTCTCCCAAGAAGGGACTCGGGGCGGTGTACAGTCAATGCAGATAAAAATACAATCATAAAACACTTAAATACATTTGGATGGAGGAGATAGGCTGTACAAGAAATAAATATATTCTAAAACCCTAAAAAACATCCCCAATTAAAAACCCAAACCCCATTAAAATAAATCCCCGGGAGATAAAACTAAGAGAGTGCCAGGCCAGCTGATTGAAATAGGTGAGTCTTTAACTTTTGACGGAAGGAATGGAGGTCGGTGGTAGTTCGAATGTCGGGGGGGAGGTCATTCCAGAGGGTTGGGCCCATCACAGAGAAGGACCTACTCCTAGGTGTCGCCCGCTGGCATTGCCTAGCGGACGGCACCAGGAGCAGTCCCTCCCTGTGTGAGCGGATAGGTCGCAGGGACGTGTGTGGTAGGATGCGATCCTGCAGATAACTAGGTCCTATGCCATGGAGCGCTTTAAAGATGGTAATCAATACCTTGAAACGCACCCGAAAGGCCACAGGTAGCCAGTGCAGCTCGCGCAGGAGAGGTGTTACGTGGGAGTAACGTGTACTCCCCATGATAACCCGCGCGGCTGCGTTCTGAACTAGCTGCAGTCTCCGGATGCGTCCCAAGGGAAGCCCCATGTAGAGGGCATTGCAGTAGTCGAGGCGAGACGTCACCAGCGCATGAGTGACCGTGCGCAGGGCACTCCGGTCCAGTAGTGAGCGCAATTGGCACACCAGGCGAACCTGGTGGAACGCCCCCCTTGCCACGGCTGCCACATGGTCCTCCATTGACAGCCGGGCAGCAAGGAGGACGCCCAAATTGCGCGCCCGCTCCACAGGGGACAGTTGTTCGCCCCCTATGGCCAGCGATGGTGTCAGCTGGCTGAACCGAGGTGCCGGTACCCACAGCCACTCGGTCTTGGAGGGGTTGAGCTTGAGTCTGTTGTCCCCCATCCAGACCCCGATGGCTTCCAAACACCGGGACATCACTTCGACAGCCTCGTTGGGGTGGTTTGGGGTTGAAATGTACAGCTGAGTGTCATCAGCGTACAGGTGGTACTCAACCCCAAAACCACGGATGATCTCACCCAGCGGCTTCACATATGCGTTGAACAGGAGAGGCGAGAGGACCGACCCCTGTGGCACCCCACAAGTGAGTGGCCTCAGGGACGACCTCTGCCTCCCTGTCAACACACATTGCTTCTGGTCGGAGAGGTAGGAGCCGAACCACCGCAAAACGGTGCCTCCGACTCCCATCCCCTCCAACCGGCGCAATAGGATACCATGGTCGATGGTATCAAAAGCCGCCGAGAGGTCTAATAGGACCAGGATAGAGGAACAACCCCTATCTCTGGCCCTCCAGAGATCATCAACCAACGCGACCAAGGCTGTCTCAGTGCTGTGCCCGGGTCGGAAGCTGGACTGGCGTGGGTCTAGATAGTCGGATTCGTCCAGGTGTCGTGGAAACTGCTGCGCCACCACATTCTCAACAACCTTCGCCAAAAAGGGGAGGTTGGAGACTGGACGGTAATTAGCTAGCTCCATTGGGTCGAGCGAAGGTCTCTTGAGCAAGGGTCTCACCACCGCCGCTTTCAAGGCGGTTGGTAAGTATCCCTCACCCAATGAGGCGTTCACCAGGCCCAGAAGCCAGCCTCGTGTCACCTCCCAGGCTGCCAGTACCAGCCAGGAGGGGCACGGGTCCATTAAACATGTGGTGGGTCGCAGCCGTCCACGCAACCTGTCCAGATCCTCGGGGGCAACAGAGTCAAACTCCTCCCAGAATGGTCTCTCAAGACTCGCTGTTGACGGCTCGTCTGGTCCACTGACGGAGGTCCATCCGCTCCGGATCTGATCGATTTTGTCCTGAAGATATTCCCCAAACTCCTCTGCTCTTCCCTGTAAGGGTGTCTCCCGCGTCCCCTGCGATAAAAGGGAGCGGGTCACCCGAAACAGGGCGGCAGGGCGGTTATCTGTGGACACAATAAGGGCAGCACAATGTCTACGCTTGGCCGCTCTTATTGCCACAAGGTAAGTCCGCAAATAGGCTCTTACCTGTGTTCGGTCAGATTCGGAGCGTGAGGACCTCCACCTGCTCTCTAGACGTCTCCTGTGGCGCTTCATCACCCTTAGCTCCTCAGTAAACCAAGGAGCCCGGGTGGGTCGATGCCGCAGGAGAGGTCGCAAAGGCGCAACCCGGTCCAAGGCCCCAGTCATCGCCCTATAACTATTGCTAAAGTTAATGAATGACTGGATTTACCACATGTGATATAGTAGTCTGGTAAATGTATGAGTTGTAACTGTTCCTTTTCTCCATGGCAAGATTTTGTAAAAGAGAAATCCTTCTATCATGCATTTTGTCACAACTATTTCGGGAAGGCTGGGGAAACTTATGTTTAAAATGTAAGGAAAACCCAATGGAAAAACATACCAAATCTGCTGTCTGGCGGAATTAGGGAATTAGGGATAAGGAAGATGAAGAGACCTTCATAACCTGTAAAGAAGTAAGAGAAAAAAGAAGAAAAAGAGGATAAATTGGGAGGTTTGTAGCATCCAGTAGGGTAGATCCCGCAGAGGACATCTTATTCAAAGCCACCCCAACTTGGAAATAACACAGCATTTCCAAATGAGCATGTACAGGAAAAGAGTTTATAATTAGAAATTAACATCTACAACTTAAAACTGAGCCAACTGAATTGATATGAAACTGCCATTAATAGTTATAACTATCTGATTCTCCAATAATAACTGGAAAGTACAGTATTTTCTTTTTATGAAAAGAGGATTGGGGTGAACTGCATGTAGCTTGGTATACAATTTTTTTTTTTTAATATTTGAGTATTCGTAATGTATACAATATTTGGCTTTTAAATACTGTGTAACAGGAGAATAAGCAAAAGTAGCCTACGCAAATTCCATTCAATGTTTGTTTCCTCCAGGTTGTAATGTAAATATTTTATGTTTAAATTCCGGATGATTGTTGTGCAATATTAGCACTACTTGAAAATCAAGTTAAACTTTCACTTCCTTTTCAGTGGATTTAGCTTGTATATCTTTGTTGTGAATAACCTGTTCATCATTTCAATGCCATCCCAAAAAAGCTTAGCTTGGTGTTTAATGGTGTCTTATAATGTTTTTGCTGTTAACATTGATTTACATATTCAGTAGGTTAAAGAACTTTAAGGTTTCTTAAATACTGTATATACATAAACAGGTACTCATTAATGATAGTGAAAGGTTGACGTCCCCAATTCTCAATTATAGACAAAAACATCAAAAATACAAAAATCACTTTCTAAATCAGGTTGGTATTTTTAGCTTGACCACATAATTATCTCAATTTTTGTTATTTGCTTATTAACTATACAGAATCTTCTTGTGGCGTTGTAAGAAATGAGAAACTCACATGATCCTACCCAGTCAGAACTTTTTGTGATTTCGAATCATAGTATAGTCTATGTTACTTTAATTCTGGCATAAAATACAACAGTTAAAAGATAAAAATGTGATATTAAATTATATTCCTGTTATCCATCATTTTATGGAGATTTTTTGCTTTATCAAATCTGGGCTCGACAGCTAGGATACTTTTGCAAAAATAGAAATTTCCAATTCTTCCTGAAGTTGAATAATACATTCAAGATATGCGTT
Organism: Natrix helvetica; assembly: GCF_964273705.1. Lineage (NCBI taxonomy): Eukaryota > Metazoa > Chordata > Lepidosauria > Squamata > Natricidae > Natrix > Natrix helvetica. The sequence goes on along the minus strand of NC_138552.1, from coordinate 29,453,784 downwards.
TTTCACCAGTTTTTGTAATGTCATAATATTCTAGAAAAAATGAAGCTAAAAAAGCAAGTTTCCATATGGTCTAAATGTAATGTTAAGTATAGGGATTCAATTAATTTTATATTAAAAGTACATTTATCTTATTATTTTTATTATTTTTAATGTTTATTTTAATCATAATATATGCACATGAATTACTATATAATCACTAGTGTACTTTGCTGTCGTTGTTAAAATTTACACAAACACCTTTATATATTGCTGTTGTTGCTGCTTGTCTGATCTAGGTACAACCTCTACTCAGTGTAGGAATCCACTACTACATATTCTTAACTGAAGTCTTTAGTGAAGGAGACCACTTCATTAAAGTCTCCACTTCCAGGGACAGGAAATTCTCCATTAGGAGAATTTTCTGAGTACAATCCAAATTGACATTCTTGTTACTTAAACTATCCTTCTTCTTTCTTCTGGAGCAATTCAGAACAATTTTGCCCCATCTTCTATGTAACAGCTCTTCGGATACTTGAAGGCAGCTATCTCTCTGCATTGTTCTCTCCTCCAGGCTAAACACATACCCAATTATCATGCAATTCTTCAACTTTTCATTCCAGGCTTCTTATCATATTAGTTATTCTTCTCTAGATAGGTCCTAATTTGTGAACATCCTTCCTAAAATGTGGTGCCCCGGAGGTGATATTCTAGGCATAATTTCACCAATGCAGAACAGAGAGGAACAATGACTTACTTTCATCATATTGTTATACTTAAACAAGTGCAGTCGAAGCCTGCATTTGCTCCTTTCTTTCTTATTTTTTTCCTGCCTGCCTACCTGCCTTTGTTGTTCTGTAGCATAGGTGTCAAACTCAAGTCCTCATGGTTGTGTCATGTGATGTATTGGGGCTTTTCCCCCCTTCGCTAAACCAGGATTGGGTGTAGCCAGCATGTGACACATCCGGCCCACGGACCAGGAGTTTGACAGTCCTGTTCTGTAGGTTCAGAGTCATCTTATATTACACAAAGATACCTAAAGCCTTTTTCTAATGTGTTGGTTTCCTCCATTCTATATTTTTATTTTTTTCCCTACCTCAATTAAGGACTTTGCATTTGTCCAGTTGAAATTTGATTTTCTGACAACTTGCTCCAACCGTTCAAGATCTCTTTTAATCCTGTGAATTGCAGTTCTTAGTGTTTTATAAATTCCTGGAAAAATCAGGGTTTCTTTTGTGATTGAGTCAAATGAGATCCAATTTCCTGCTTGTCTTTCCCGCATCAAACACATTTATGGAAGGTGATGAAAGGTTGGTGCTTCCATCCAATAGTGTGGGAATTGACAGATTCAGGTAGATCACAGAATTAGATGACTGATCTCTTATGTTGCCTTCCGTGTCATTGGCTTTATGGTCTATAAACAAGGTTGCTATGACTCACTTCTCACCAAACCAAATAATTTCAGGAAGATATGCCAACTGTAAATATTTTAAAGAAATAAAACAGGGTTTTACCTATCAATTAACAGGACGTCAGTTTCTCTGACATCATTATTTTCTCTTTGATTGTTATTTGGCTCTACTATTTAATAGTCTACATTTTATGTAATATTTATTTGAATAATTTTGTATGCTAAGATAATTTCCTGATTTGGAAGATAAATAAATTATGCAGTGATTTGGATTTTATTGTTACAAATAATAGCTTTTGTATTACATCAGTATAGACAAGATGAAGGCTGTCATATTTTACCTGAGAGTAAATGTTATTGAATTAAGTTGTATTTACTTCTAAGCAGACATGCATCAATTATAATATAATGTGACTTGATGGTTCAATTGAGCATGAGACAATCTGTGTGAACTATTCATAGGTATGGGGAATTTAGTGTGGAAGGATTAAGAAGAACCATAACATATGGATGAAATAATTAGCAAGTTCCTCTGGTGTATGCCATCTGAATAAAGCCAAAATTGGGGTGATTAAGAAACTATAGGATGATATCAGTATCCTTGGAGAACTCTTAGTAGTGCTCAGAGTCACTATAACATAAGGTTTAATTGCATGGAGTGTGCTGTCGTTGCATAAGAGACAGTTTCAAACAGAGGCATCCCAAATTCCTAAGAAAATTCTTAGTGCTTTGGTTTTCCTACAGATGCAAAAACAAATTTCAGTTTCCTCTGTCTACTTTTAAAACAAACCTATTTCCTGTTGTAGATACACACATTCCTCTTATCCTGATTTGGAGGATAAATAAAATTGAGTTCCATATATTGCAATACCTTTCCATACAACATGTTTAACCTCTTTGCTATTTGTATATATTTGTATAATTTACTGAACTGTAAACTAACAAAATAAGTTGAGTTCATACAATGTGTTGAGCCACAAAAATCCTAAGATTAACAATAATCCTAACTAAGATTAATAATAAGTAGCTTCAGCATGGGCAGTCACTAGATTTTCAACTGACCTGGATAATTATGTTTTATGAACACAGCCTCTGATACTGAATATTAGCTTAATATTAAGACGTACTGCTTCAGGCTACTTATAACTGAGTTTATAATTTGAGTGGCCCTCCTACTCTTTCCTCTGGTACTGACTGCACTGCTACAATTGGTGCTGCTACTAATACTACTCCTACTTGGTTACAGTGAATTGTATCTGTGCGGAACAGAATAGCAGTGTCTTATGTGGCATCTTCTCCATCCAAATATTGGGAGAAGAAAGTCAAACAACAAGAATCTTTAAGCAATTTTCATAAATCTTTGCAGGTAAAATTGATCATATACAGTACATCTCAGGTTTGACAACAATGCTAGACTGGTTATCTGCACCTCATTTCAGTTAGACTTTTCCCAAAATGTGATACTGAGAATGATTTGGTTGTTTGTATTATGCCACAAACTAGATAGTTTTTTTTAAAAAAAAAAATAGAAATGACCAAGGGGACTTTCTGGACTATTTGATGCAATTGAGGTTTGAGTGCACTCTTTTGCAGTACTTTTGATTCTTCCAGTCACAACCAGAGGTGGTATTCAGCAGGTTCTGACCAGTTCTGGAAAACCAATAGCAGAAATTTTGAGTAGTTTGGAGAACTGGTAAATGCCATCTTTGACTGGCCCCGCCCACATCTATTCTCTGCCTCCCGAGTCCCAGCTGGTCGGTGGGAAATGGGGATTTTACAGTATCCTTCTCCTGGAATGGGGTGGGAATGGAGATTTTAAAGTAAACTTCCTCTGCCATGCCCATCAAGCCACAGTCACCAAGCCGCGCCCATAGAACAGGTAGTAAAAATTTTGAATCCCACCACTGGTTATGACATGACATGAAAGTGTTGCTGGAATACTGTTGATTGAGTCTACGTTAATATGTTAATGTTATCCAACTCTGCTGCTCCTTGTTGCCCAACTGCAAGGAAGCAATTACTATCCTCCTGATTATGAGTCTTTGTCAATATTGTGTCTGGTATGTCAAAGCCTTTCCCACAATATTTAACCACATGAGTTTAAAAAGCTGTTTTGCTTTTGCCTAATTTTTATTTTTTTTATTTTAATGCTAAAATATCACATTAAATTGTATCCAGAGCCAGTTTGGTGTAGTGGTTAGGGCAGCAGGCTAGAACTGTGGGGGACCAGGAATTCTAGTCCTGCCTTAGGCAAGAAGTCAACTTGGTGACCTTGGGCCAGTTACTATCTCAGCTTTGGGAAGCAGGCAAGAGCAAGCCACTTCTGGAATCTTGTCAAGAAAATTGTAAGGACTTGTTCAGGCAGTTGCGAGGAGTCAGTACTGACTCAAAGGCAATGCATGCGCACATACTTTTATCTAATGGCTTGGGTGAAAAATATAAGCAAAGCTGTGCTAGAACAAGGGAGACATTCATCTTATCCAGCATCTTAGCTTTCAGGAGTTGCGCAGAAGCTTTTAGAAAGCCAGCAGTTATTTTGAACATTCCGTGATCCATTTCTTTTAAAATGGAGATTCTGGCAATTTTACTAAGACAGTATAGGAAATTCTACAAATTGAACATTGTTTTGTTTTGAATGGCTTGAATCCAGTCCTAATCTATTTCATTGTTCTAACCTTGAATGCTAATATCAAGGGGAAAAAAGAGAGTTTCTGTGGGAGTGGAGTGGGGGCTTCAAGTTAGTGTCAGTCCTGGCAATTGCCTTGAGTAGCCCCTGCAGTTTTGTTGCTGTGATTTCAAAGTGATTTGACATTGCCTTTTACTTAGGATAGAGAGGCCCACGGTCACCCAGTCCATTTTCTCTATCCTCGGAATAATCCTATAATTATCTCTGACTTAATTTTATTGTAATTCTAAACTAAAGCTTATGTACTCCACCTCCATCTCCTTTTCCCTGCTAGTCACAAGAAAAGGATAAGTGTTTTTCAGTTCCATTTTAAGCTAACTGTGCAGCAATCTGTTATGCTCACACATAGATCTGTGCTTAATATTAACTATGGTTTATGAAAACAAGGTAGCTTAGAAATCACAATTTGAAAGTAGTATGTTTCCCTAATCTTTTTTTTTGTCCTGTTGAAACTTAAATGATTCTGATTAAAACTTGTTGTGATCTACATTTTAGCATTGTAGGTACAGCTGGGAGTGAAAGTAGCTAAAACAAATCTAAAAATAAAATGGGGGAAATTTGCAAAGTATGCATAGGCATAATACACCTGCAAGCAGTTTGTAGCTGTGTGAAAGGACTTGCAAGCTAGCAATTCATTTACATAGCTCTAAATCCTGAGAGATGGGCAGCAATTGCTGTAATACCTAGAACATTTTGATTGCTTTATTCACGATTTTGAAATACACTTTCCATTTTCATTCTGCTGTTCTCTCTCTTTTTTGGTATATTATGTTTTTATACTGGTTCTTGTTTTAAAATCCCAACCATAACATAATTAAGCCAATCCACAAAAGAAAATATTAGGGGGTTTAATCCTTAGGGAAGACCAAGACATTCTGAAAAAGTTTTTTAAAGGTTCCTAAAGTACATCATGTTTGGCATATCACAGAGGATAATGATACTGCAGTCCCTGACTGCCCCTCCCCCATCATCACCCCCAATCTACTTCCCAACTCCTTGAACACAAAACTCCCTCCACTGTACATTTGGAAAGAGTGCGAGAATGACTGCAATTCTAATCCAGGAATTCACAACAACCCAGAAATAACAGCAATCCTGTGCTACATGTATTAAGAACTATTTGTTCAAAATATTTAATGCAAGGTTAGGTGCTCTTCTTGCAGCGGGGGCGGTAGTTCATAAAGAGAAGGGGGAAGGACATGCCTGACAGCAGCTCCCCTCCCTTCTCCAGAACGAGAAACTCACAGATTGGAAAAGAGAGCCCAATCAGGAAATCATGCCAAGATTTTAGCCCTCCTCCTGGCACTTTTTTGTATACATATTCAGGAGTCACTCAAGCAGCTGCAGCATATTAGTTCCAGTAGTTTTGACAGCCGCTGCCACAGGACTACGACTCGGTGCATTGTCCCTTCGCTCTGTGTTCACTTACCTAGCTAGCAAGAGTGAAGGCTGTTTTGGCAGCATGGACTTGTCATGGAGAAGCAATGCCTGATAGGTTCGGTGGAGGAGTTTGCTTGTTTTTCTTCTTCCCTTCCTCTTCTTTGCAATTCAATATTGAAAGCAGGCAGCACCATGTTACAGGCTGAACAGGCTGAATCAGAGGTGCAGCTTGGCACAGTTCCTCAAGACTGAATGAGCAAAGGTTTTTTTTTTTCCCCTTTCCAAAGCAGCCAAAACAAATATCACGTTGCATTTGTAGAGATTTCGTTAATATAAGTTGCTTTGGAAACATGGCTCAGCAAACAACAAGCCCAGACACCTTGATTGTACCTGAAGTTGACAATACACACTGTCAAAATCCATGGCTTAATGAGGATCTTGTGAAGACCCTGAGGGAAAACCTGTTGCAGCATGAAAAGCTCAAGATATCCCAGAAATCTTCATCAATTTCGCCGAAGTTGTCTCCCATCATTTCTCCCAGAAATTCACCAAGGCTGTTGCGCAGGATGCTTTTGAGTAGCAACATACCAAAACAGCGCCGGTTCACTGTGGCACATACCTGGTAAGATCTGAATTGTATCCTCCCTCCCCCTCCCCCTTTCCAATTTTTTGGGAGTAACGTTGCAGTTTTGTAATCCAAGGTTGCTAACCCTTTCCTCTCAAATTCCTGGAGATAAAGACCAGATTTGGCACCCTTAATGGTAGCAATAGCAATTAGACACAAAATCTTGTTCCATTACAGTCAAACTACTTCTGATATTAAATTGACTGAAGCGAATGCTGCTCCAGGAAACAGGAAGGAAAAGCACTGGAGCTGCCAAAACGGCATTCACTTTTTTTGTCGCTTTCAAAGGACACTTTGTTCCCTTCGTGGGCTCTGTGGAAGGTTTAATTTATGTGAAGAGCAGTAAGTCAGATGAAAGATATTTATCTGACTTACTCTTAAACGATGACATGATAACATCCTTCTCTTCCCCTCTACCATGTTAGGTGGGTATAGAGAAACAGTGTCTCATATTGCAATTGCAAAATCTCTTAAAGAGGATATTATTAGATCTGCCTCTCCATCAAATATAGATGGAGGAAGAGATGTAGAGCAAACATGAATTCCAGGCAGCTTGTTTTCGGATAACTACTATGAAAAGGGGGGGGGGGCAGGACAATGTAGTTAATTGAAAAATCTATTAAGTGCGTTGTAATTATGAACTGGACAAAATCAGTGTGATTCGTATGTATAGATGCATTTTTCAGTTGTTGAACTGACTGCCAGATTATTGCATTTATTTCATTTCTAGTGAAATCTATTCTGAGGGGTTCTTGATGCTCTCCGAGCTTGCTAGTTTTCTTGTAGGCATTTCATTATTCAAACTCGTTAAAATCATCAGTGCTAGTAAGGAGTGTTGTTTGACATTCTGGTGTCTTGCCCTGTCAGTGTTGGTGGGGTGGTCTTACAGATTCTTTGGTTGGGCTGTTGACTTCTTTGGCAGTTTCTTGATCGAAGTATTGTTTATTTGATTGTTAGTCTGGTGTTAATCTTGGAGTTAATGTGTGCTGATCTGGGTGATGATTGCTAAAGAAATCTATTCTTTAGCTATAACTCTCAAAATCACTTATTGGCAAAGATAGCTTTTTATCATTCTGCATGCTTTGAATTTTGCTGGCTGGATTGTTTCCTAGAGCAACTAAAAGAAACGTAAAGCTGAAAACGGTATTTCAATAGGAATGGAGTAATCTCTGTATGCTCTTCACAGAACATTATTTTTTCACGTCAATATTCATGTCATTAAAATGAGGAAGAATGCTTTAGTGCTTTTTAGTGTTTTTGCAGTCCTTTACAACTCTCAACTGCGCGCCTACAATGCATGATACATTTGTAGCCTTTTTCAGTGCTACTTTTGTGGTGATCTTCTAAAAGAAAACAATGCCTAAAAAGGTGTGTCGAGCCTTTGATAATTTCAGTGCTCACAAAGTCCACAAAAACCAATAAAATAGCTATAAAATTTGATCCATCATTTCAAGTAATTGTCACATATCGCCACCATCTGGTCCTAAAAAGAGATAAAAAGATAAAACACTTCAGTCATGGCTAAAAAAAGGTTGGTTAACAATAGATTACGTACTGTCTGTCACCCAAGCCATGATTTTGCCCCAGTTTGTTAAATAAACCACAAATCCTTGGTTTGCATAGGATGTTGAGCAACAACCTTGGCTTACAAAGTACAGTAGTTGGGTTCCTGCAACACACCAAGCTTAAAGCATACAAACTACACTATGGTTTAGCATGAATGTGGAACTGGGAATGCAGGTTGCCTTTCCTTGCTATAAGGAGTAACAAAAGCCAATGCCTCCTTAAACACTCAGTATGTGTTGAGACTAAACACATCTCTGTTGAGAAGTGTTTCAATTTATGTAGCTAGGTCTCTTTGTCTACTATTGAATTATGATTGGGCATGATCACAAAATATATGAATTATATTTCTTTGTTGTCACACTTTTTCCAATCTTTTTCCAAGTACCAATTAGGATACTTCTTATTTCCTCTTTTTCATACCCTGGCAATAATTCTATTTCTTTCTTTCTCTCTCTCTTTCTAATAAGGCATGGAAATTGAGACTATTGGTATCTAAAAAATGGAATTCAGTATGAAGGGATTGGATGTTTCCTTTGGGGCTAGAATTACTAGCAGAATCACTGATGGGAGTTGACGCATGTTTCGTTTGGAAAACATCAGCTTTGGGAAAGTTACCCTAGATCGTTCTTCCATTTGATGAGAATTAACATTCATACATAAATGTTTTGGACTTAATTATAGAATGACCAAGGTTCCTAGATGCTAATAATCTTGTGGTACAGATGTCAAAAGGAATTTTTGATGGCGATATTTACTAACTTCAGAGCATGTGACTGGAACCTATTGTTAATAATAATTTCATTTGTACACAAGCCTGCTCAGTTAAGGCTTATATGAAGATTTCACACTGAAAAGCCATATCTCAGCTTTCTTCAAACTAGTACCCTTCAAAACTATTGGCGGGCATGACAGCTGAAAAGAAGGGGCATTAAATTCTCTACATCTGAAAGGCTCTGGTTGGAAAAGAGCATTCAAACTCCCCATTGGTAATTTGAAGACTTGATTACTTCTATTCCCCAACATACCATATTTTACAACTTCTCTTTCAAGTTCAGCATTCCATTCAAACTGTTTATCTTGAAGTCTGAAATCTGTTTAAAATTCTGGTTCAGTGTTAGAAGATATTTATAAGGAAAGATTAGCATCTTATTTTGAGATATTTATATAGGAAACTCCAAATTTCTATTAAAACAATAGTGTCTAAACCATCATTCTTTGCCCATGGCACTGTATAAAGGTCAGTTTTAAAGTTTTTCATTTTTATTAGATATTTTATTTTTATTTTCTCTTTCTCAAGAGCAGCTTTCTTTATTCTGGTGTTCTCTAGATGTGCTGGAATTACATCTCTGAGAAATCCCAGCTGTGTGGCAGTGGGAAAAATTTTAGTCCTAAAGCATATGAAGGACACCCAGCTGGAGGAAGGCTGTTTAGATTTCTTGATTATATTACTCAATTGTAAAAAAGTGGAAAACAATTCCAAGACTGTTTCCTGAAAGAAATTACAGTCGTAAGCTTGTTGCCTGTGGGCCTCCATTTTCTGTGGATTTCTATTTCCTAAATGCTCCATTTTTTGCATTCTGCATGGCTGTCTATTGATGAAAGTAAACTGATTTTCAAAAACAACTTATGATGTGTTAGGGAGAAAGATGACATTCCAATATTATCCAATGTTCCTGTAGATAAGTTATTTTTTATTTTAATTATAATGACCTTATAAATGTGATCATATGACATTCAGTGGCTTCTCAATGAAATATATCTAACACAGCCACAAGAGATGTTTATAGGAATTGACTACGTTTGGCAATATACCTACAGTATGCAAATTCAATATGATCTGGGACCGTGATGGCAAACCTGGAAGTGGTACACAGAACCATCTCTCTGGGCATGCCAGCTGTCACCCATTGCTCTTTTGGGTTCTGGCGTGGAGATGCACACTGGCCAGCTGGTCTTCGTGCACGCGGGAGTGCCAAAAATTGGAAGAGCAGCTCCCCAGTGCGTGCAGCTGAGCTTCCGTTTTCTGGCATGTTCATGCGCACCGACCAGCTGGTCTTCATGTGTGCATGTGCGCCAGAAACTAGAATGGAACTTCCAGCTCTTCTGATTTCCAGTGTGTCCTCCCCCCCCCTCTGCGCTCCTGTTTTGGTGCTGAGTGCCAAAAAGGTTTTCCAACACTTGTCTGGGATCTCACTTCAAGAATCTTTTCTTGGAAGTATCTTTTTTGCTACATGAAATACGAGGCAGATGATGGCTAACCTTTTCTGGACCAAGTGCTCAAACCCCTAAAATGCAATGTGACCCCCTGTGCAGATGCCCCGCTGCCCCACAGGTGTGTGCAGCCCCCGCATGCACCCCTTTCCCTGCATGCACCTTTCCCCCTGCACATGTGCCCGCTTGTCCCTGCATGTGCCCTACCCCCATGCATGCGCAGCAAAGACCCAAACACCAGCTGCCAGTGGGAGGCATGCACGCATGCACAGCAGAGCTGAACTGGGGTGATGGCTCGCGTGCCATCAGAGAGGACGCTATGTGCCACCTCTGGCACATGTGCCATAGTTTCGCCATCACTGTACTAGGTTCTATTTTCTGCACCTTCCCTCTCTTTCTCTTTCGTTGTCTCACATGCTCAACCATTGTTTAAAAGATGTTGGGGAAAGGGTGATACAAATTTCTAATATATTGAAGTTGATACTGTCAGTGTTGTTGACCTCTGAATTTGAAGAAAGTAAGTATATCTGAAAATGAATGGTAACATTAATAAAACTTGGTTAGTATTTTGTTCTTTTAAGATTGAAAAAAAATACTCAGATTGTTAAGAGGTTACAATAAAACAAATAGCTGTTCTTCAAAGTCTTTTCAACACAGGGCTGCATTTTCTAAGGTGTTTTGATTACTGATGTTGTAGGTGTTACTAATGAGTCACAGGCTATGTGTGGGAATTTTTCATCACAGAGTTTACATTTAGTTAGAATATTAGATATACAGAATATTTTGAAGGATTTTACCTTAAGCCACAATGCGGCAAGCTTTTTGGGAATATAGGTAAAAAAAAGCTTTTAATTATTTATTCAGAAGTGTCTGCCTCCCTTAGGTTTTTAATTAATCTTATTTTATATACCGGGAAATCTTGGGAACTTCCTTGTAAATATTTCCTCTCTTTGAATTTTTTTTAAAATCTAGACAAAGCTCTATTTTTTGGAGCTCAAATTCACTTTTGGAATGAATCGGAGGTAGTCAATTTGTTGTCCTTAGACCTTATTAATATCTATTAATACCAGAATATGCAGAGATTTATGTTCCTTCCCTGCAGCGAGAAGAAGTTGTCATGAAAAAACCCAAGAGGGATAGTATAAATTTGGATGTCACAGTAGTAAGGAATATCACAGACACAGAAAAAGTGTGGTGTTTTATTCAGTTTGATCCTTGGGCTAGGTTCAGTCTCTTCCATCATAAGTGTGTTATTCCCATTATTGTACAGTGGTGCCTCGGTACGCATCTTTAATTGGTTCTGGGAGGTGTGATGAATACCAAAATTGATGAGTACCAAACCATTTCCCCCCGTAAGGAATAACGTAGGGAATCACAAGGCAACTGACACTGACAAATTCTTGCTTGTGTTGAGTATCAAACAAACAACGATTACCGGGAGGGAAAATTTCACATCAAAATGCATGGAGTACCAGATTTGATGAGTTTCAAAGCAGTTGAGTACCAGGGTCCCACTCTATAGGGAATGTATCAATATGAATCTTCTTGATTTATACTCTACTGTTCAAAGAACTATCCAGTTGCCCAGGGCTGCTATGGTGGAGGACAAAGAATATTCCTTCATACAGTAAGCAAAAACCAACTGGACTTGCAGTTGAATCTTTCTCCAAAGCTGAAGAAAGATAACTGTATTCCACTATATCTAATGTTAGTAGTAAAAAGCAGTTACAAAGAAGATACACAACACAGTTCTGCCTCAAGTACGATGCTGTCCTATTTGCTGGTTCCTGCACAATTTGCATTTACAACAGCCTTCATTAACGAAGTGCCTTCCAGATATGTTGGAAATATAATTATAATATAATCTAGCATAGTCATAGTTTTAGAATTATAAAAGTCATAGTCCAGCCTGCTTTACAGTCTGTGGAAGTCATTCATTGTGCCTGATGTAGACCTTGCCATGCATCTCCAGGTTTATGCATCTATAATTGCATTTCTATTACGCATCTCCATTATTCATCTGTAATTACAAAGAATAGATTTATTCAGTGGGCAACCTGTAGGAATTCATGAGTTGCTGAATTACAGTTCCTAGGAATTTGTGTCACTGGCAAGACTTACAATGACGACATTTGTGTGGGTGTGCCTTCAGTTTCGACTCCTGGCAAGTGCTTGGACTAGTCCCTGCAGTTTTCTTGGCAAGGTTTTTTGCCCTTGCCTCCTTCCTCATACTGAGAGACAGGGATTTGCTCAAGGTCAGCCAGCTGACCTCATGCCTAAGGCAAGACTAGAATTGATGGTCTTCCAGTCTCAGGGGCTGCCACAAAGAAGAGGGAATCAAGCTATTCTCCAAAGACCTGAGGGCAGGATAAGAAGCAATGGGTGGAAACTAATCAAGGAGAGAAGCAACCTAGAACTAAGGAGACATTTCCTGACAGTTCGAACAATTAATCAGTGGAACAACTTGCCTTCAGAAGTTATACATGCTCCCAACACGGGAAGTTTTTAACAAGATGTTGGATAATCATTTGTCTGAAGTGGTGTAGAGTTTCCTGCCTAAGCAGGGGGTTGGACTAGAAGACCTCCAAGGTCCCTTCCAACTATTCTATTCTATTCAGCCGAGGTGGCACAGTGGTTAGAATGCAGTACTGCAGGCTACTTCAGCTGACTTGCTAGCTGCAGTTCCGCAGTTCAAATCTCACCGGCTCAAGGTTGACTCAGCCTTCCATCCTTCTGAGGTGGGTAAAATGAGGACCCAGATTGTTGGGGGCAATATGCTGACTCTGTAAACCGCGTAGAGAGGGCTGTAAAGCACTATGAAGTGGTATATAAGTGCTATTGCTATATATTCACTATTGAGAGCCAGTTTGGTATCATGGTTAACTGGGAGATGGTGAATTCTAGTCTTGCTTTAGGCACAAAACTGGCTGTGTGACCTTGGGCCAATCATTCTCTTTCAGCCCTAAGAAGGAGGCAATGGCAAACCACTCCCCAAAAACCTTGCCAAGAAAATGGCAGGGAGTTGTCCAAGCAATTTCTAGAATCAGACACACAGACTGTCTCTCGTTGCAGCATTAGTTAAACTCAGTCTAATATTAAGGGTATATGTACTTTCCTGCCTTGATAACCTTTCTGTAAACTAATCATCTTTGGTGAAGGTTAGTGTGATACAGATAATGTGTTAATGATTATTCCACAAGCATTTTTGATAGCAGGTAGTAATTTCAATACCAGAAGAGAGCAAGCGATGTCAAGCCATCTCTCAAACTAAAGCATTATTCTCCTAATTTAGAAGAATCTCTTCCTCTTATAGTCAGTCATTGTAAAGACATAAAATGTAATTATGCTTTGTACAGACATTCAGCAGACTGGATCTGATTATTTTAAATGGATCCACTAATAGGAATTATCTAGGAAAATTCAGTTTGGGGCAAATGAATTTATAAGTTATTCTACAGATTAGGTCACTAATGTCCATAATATTTTGCAATTTATGCAATTCTAGTTTTAGAACTGAAAGTAGATTAGATTGTGATTATCTTACACCACCTCTAATGCTCTTTCCAGAGGAATTTATTGCTGTGAGCGTCTTTCAAGTTGCAGCATAAGCAGAGGTCAGACATTTCATTCAAGATGGTCAGGGCAGTTATTGCTAATACAGTTTTTCTCAACCTTGGCAACTTTTAAGATGTATGGATGTCAATTCCCAGAATTCCCTACCCAGCAAAAAGCACCCGCATCTGAAAGTTGCCACGGTTGAGGAACTCTGGAATACAAGATCATTGTATTCCAAGCTTTTTTTATGTATGCAGTTGAGATGGGACTTTTATTGAAAACTCTGTGACATATTATGAGGGCCCTGCTTCCAACAGTCTTCAAGGTCAGCAGAGAAACAGAAATATTCTGTATTCAAATACATTTTGTTAAGACTGTGTTAAAAGCAAGGAAATATTATGACACATAATCAGTGGTGGGTTCCGACCGGTTCGGACTGGTTCAACTGAACCGGTAGTGGTTTGGCGGCCTGGGTCACTGGAAACCGGGTTGCTGGAACTGGCAGCAACCCAGGCCTGCCACACCTCCAAACTGATTCTCCGAGCGGTGCCATAGTTGCCGCCATCTTGTTTTTTGCTTCTGTGCATACTCAGAAGAATTTTTTTTGCATTGTGCATGCCCACGCAGTGTGCCTACGAGCGAACCAGCAGTAAAGCCTGCCAGAACCCACCCCTGCACATAATATATATTTAGGTTAAATGAAAGGCATTGGAAGTAACAAAATTTTGACTACCAGATAAGGCAGATGATACATCTTGAAGAGTTATGAGGAAATCAAAATGAATGCTTAAAGACAGCAGAACAGTAATATATATATTTGTTTTCGTAGATTTTCACGGGTGTAGGTATGCTGGTTTTGTTGTATTCAGTCAATCATTCCACCAACTGAAACAAAGCCAGCACTCCATCCCCTCCCACCAAGATATACAGAAAGACGGCAGCTCCGGTCACACTTTAAGCCAAAGACCACAGCCTGAAGATGGCGAGTGAGATGTCGCTGAAACGTTGCAAAGACAATCTCAATCTTACACAGGAAAAGACCCGAATACAACAAAACCAGCATATATATATATTCCCTCCCTCCCTCCCTCCCTCCCTCCCTCCCTCCCTCCCTCTTGCTCTACCCCCCACCTCCCCCCCTCTCCTATCTCTATCACTATCTAATCTATTATTTCATTATCCCATTATTTTAATAAGTTGATATGTTAATAATCTAGCTTGTTAAGGATTTAATGATTTAGCAATTTAAATTTTCTTTAATATTTTATGATTTGTATTCATATATTTTCGGATGACTTTAAACTCTTGATTTCTCTGCTTTCTCATCATAATCTTTTACCTTTAATCAATTGTATTTTTATATTTTTGCTGCTTTTTTACTGTGCAAAATTCTGCATAGCGGTTGCAAGAAAGAAAAGAAAAAAGAAAAGAAAGCTCCATAACTCCGTTATCCGTCACTATTGGTCATTCCATGTGAAATGACTGAGAACTGAGTTCAGCAAAATGCTGGCTGTGTCCAAATAATATTGTATTAATAAAATGTCTGGGCTTATACAATAACGTATAATTAACTAGAACCTGCAGACTGGATTTGTACAATGCTGAAGCCCGCTAAATTTAGCACGCAGGTTAGGATTAGGCTGCTTAGATTGTTAACTGTCCTATTCCTGAAGTGTCACAGAGGGATCATTTCTGACCCACCAGATTCCTTTTTGATCATGCACTGGCTGGCATTCCGCCACCTACCATGTTCAATGAAAAGCAACATAATGTATGTTGGATAAACATTTCAAGCTACAACCTGTGCCATGACTATATAACTTCTATTTAGATAGTGAGTCAAACTTTTTCTGTAGGTCTTATATTTCAACAGTTGGGGAAGGTTACATATGTTCATTTTAGTAAAACTCTGGATTAAGTGATCAGTCCTTTAATAGTATATGGAAATGATCTTGAGGGAAAAGGGGAAGAAGAGATGCTGCTTGCAAAACAATCAGACAAGAGAGGGAAGAGTCCTCAGGAGCTTAACATCAGGGGAGAAAACCTACGAAGGAGTCGACCTAATTTATCAGGCCATTAAAAATGACAGTGAAAGGTTTATGACTTCAGACTTGCAAGATTTTTTAAAATGTCGCTTACAAGTAGAATGAGCTCATCTCATTGTGTTTCTGTTCAGGTTTACCAGGAAAGGTTGACAGTTCTGCATGAAATTGCATTCACTGATGAGGCAAGAGAGACATACTTGAGGAATTTTATTAAAGTAGAAACATCTACATGTATATGCTAATCCCTACCAAATAATTTCCAGCTGCTAGATATTTTAGATTTACTCGAAGCCTCTGATTCTCAAATTTGTGAGAATCCAAATTCATACAAATTTGGATTTATTTTTGCTGTTGACTACTGTAAGGCAAATGAGAAGTCTTAGTGATTACTAACAAAACCGTTCTTAAAACATGACAGAAAAGACTGTATCTAAAACTCAAAATGGCAAAGTTATGGACAATAATACTATCTGCAGAACACATAGATAGGTTCACTCTGTATTGTGATTGTTCTTACAGGTAGCGGAATTATCACATATTGGAATACTCATAATAATTTGAACATATAACTGATTGATCAATTGATTGATTGATTGATTGTAGAGCATTTCTAAGCCACCCCACAAAATATTATTTTGAAACATTTTATGTTAAATCCAGCACTTCCTATTGGTTCATTTTTCCCTTTATTTTTTTAAAAATCTATGTCATAACTTTAAACAAACTCAAAATAATCAATAGATCATTTATGACTAATTTACAAGAGGCTTAACATATGGCAAGCTAAGTATTTTTCAAAATTTTCCTCTGTGGGAACGGTACTAGGTCTTCTAAATGGTCAGTGTTGAAAGATTTGACATATAGTAACTGTATCATCATCTCAGTGCTTTTTCTGTTAAATGTTTTGTGAAGCTTTCGGAACATCAGAACACATAATATCTGGCTACATTCAACAGAATCCCATTCACTTGTCCAGAGTTTCCTTTGTCCTACCCTCTACATACAGTGGCCTAGTAGCGCAGTAGTTAGAGTGTAGTATGGAGTTTGATCCTGGCAGGTCTCAAGCCTTCCATCCTTCTGATGTTGGTAAAATGATGGCTCAGATTGTTGGGGGAAATATGCTGACGTTGTAAACCACCTAGAGAGTGCATCATAAAGTACCATGGGGAGCAGTGGTGGGTTCCGGATCCCATTGCAACCGGTACAGTTGCAACGGGGCCCAGTGACCTCCACATGAACACGCGCGGCATGCACATGTGTCTTACCATCCAGCGATGCTTCCGCAAGCCTCCACAACGCTACAGCTGCTCAGCGGAGCATCGTGCAGGCTCTGTACACGCCATGTGCGTGCACAGTTTAAAGACAGGTAAGGAGCACGGGCAGGCGGGTGGGCCCTCCGGAGCACCATACCGGAACGGTACCCGATGTTCCGGGCAGGCTCTGGTACACCCATACTGGGGCATACCGCCTGCAACCCACCACCGATGGGGAGGTATATGAGTCTAAGCGCTATTGCTATTCCCCTTGTAAGCCCACATCTGCTTTGGCGGCTATTTCAACCTTTCTGAACTGGTTTGGGCTGCACACAGAGAGAGATCTAAGTGGCGAAGCTACAGCAGAATATACATGGTGGCATCATCCTTAAACTTCACTCTTTTACATACTTGCATCCTGACATCAGATCCATGTATATAAATGAAAGGGTTCATTTCACTGTGATATAGCACACATTTCATCACTTCTTGCCCCCACCTCCAGCCAATGCCTTTGTCTCCAATATTGCTTGTTCTGATGGCAGCTGTATATAACCCATTGATTGATTATCCATATTGCAAATTACGCTATTTTATTCTTTCTACTGAAATCAACTATACACTTTAGTAAAGATGTTTCTAATCTTGTAATATTGACCTACTACAAATGTAAATAGATTCTTAGAAAGATGATTGTTGCACTTGACCTACTTCACAATGCAGTTGGGGGTGTGTGTCTAACTGTTGCAACTTAAAAAAGGAGCACATGATACAGAAGATAATGCAGAGTTTAAGACTAATAGTTGCTAATAGCAAGATACTTCATTAATATGTATATTCTTTTAACGTCTGGGAATCACACCATCTGATAAAAGTAAAATTCTAATCTTCCCACAATTATTTCAATAAAAAGCCCAAAATTTATACATTATGACAGAGAGAGAAAAACTTTTCTACCCTCACTTTCCATACAATATTTTTCTTTCTTGACTATCTTTTCTACAGCATCTGTATGTACAATCAATAAAGAAGGGGAAATTGGGATACAAATGTTTTAGCCATTTATTTCAGAGACAAGGAAAATATTTAGTTTCCATTTCACTGATTAGAATGAATGCATACTTTTGGGCTCTGTTCCCCAGAGTTGAATATTACCTATTGCCTAACTACTGCCTAGCCGCATAACATTTCCAGTCATCCAGCCATGGATTGAAGTTTTGTGAGCACACAGCAGTAGTTGCTCTCGTGATTATCTGCCATGATCAATAGGTGGAAAAAGACTGTGTTAGATCTGGGCAACGAGAGACAGACTGCGGACACGTAGTGACTAACAGCTCTTTATTAGTAGTAGTAATGATCCAGCTTGCTCTGTGGTCGGAGGGTTCCCCTTTTATAGGGATCGGGTACGCCCCTCGACCAATCAGAACGATACCTGTTTCCCGCTGTGGCAGCGGACCAGAGGGGAGACTTACTACGATATATGCTAATATCTAACACCCCTCCCCTCCTAGATGGAACATTGCGGTAGGTAACATAGTCTTTTAGGTATGTGGGTGTTTGTCTTGCTCGGGAGGAGCGTCGTAGTTCAGGCTGGTTAGAAGTGGTTGCAGGATCGGGTGCTTTTCCTGTTTCACGTTCGGGAGGTTTTGTGCCTTCGTTGCTAAGGCGTTCTGGAGTCTGCTCGGTTGCGTTGTCTGGGGTTCGCTCTGCTTCGTGCGTGTTTTCTTGTTCCAAGCTTGGTTCGCAGGTGTCGTAGTTTGGTTCGCAGGTGTCGTAGTTTTCTATGATGGGGCTCTCGCGTGGTTGACTTTCTGTAGGCAGGGAAATCTCGTCTTCGTTTCGAAGGTCTGAGTGTGCTAGGCGACCCCGAAGTTGATCGATGTGCCTTTTCCAGTTCCGCCCATCTTCTAGTTCCAGCAAATACGATCGTGGACCCGTGATGCCAATGACCTTTGCCGGCATCCACAATGTTCCCCCTGCATAGTTGTGGGCGTATACTGAATCCCCTATGCTGAAAGACCGAATTTTACTTGTGGAGTCTGGGGGAGCTGTGGCAGAGTAATTTGGGTGAAGACGGTCCAGGTGAGACCGTAGACGGCGGCCCATGAGTAGTTCAGCAGGACTCCTACCCGTCGTTGCGCTTGGGGTAATATGCTGAATTAGGAGGTAATGGTCAATGCGTGTTTGCCAATCACCTGGACCCATCCTAGCGAGGGCCTCTTTTGCGAATCGCACCATTCTCTCCGCCTGTCCGTTTGATGCCGGATGGAATGGCGCGACGAGGGCATGCCGAATTCCCTGACCTGCTAAAAACGTTTCGAAATGCATGGCCGTGAATTGGGGCCCGTTATCGGAGACTAGGAGGTCGGGCAGGCCATGAGTGGCGAAAAGTCGCCGTACAACCTTAATGACTGCCTCTGCCGTGGTTGAAGTCATTAGGACTACATCTAGCCATTTTGAGTATGCATCCACAACTATAAGGAAAGTCTGACCTTGGAATGGCCCTGCGAAGTCGATGTGTATTCGCGACCAGGGTGCTTTAGGTTTCTCCCATTCTGTGGCGGGCGCTTCCGGGGGTGCTGGTCTCGATTCCTGGCATGGGTCGCAAGTGGCCACCCACTCCTCTATTTCTTTGTCCATGTTTGGCCACCAAACGTAACTTCTTGCTAACGCCTTCATTCTAACAATCCCCGGATGACCCACATGTAAAGCCTCTAATACATTTCTACGTAAAACATACGGAATAACAACTCGATCCCCCCACAATAAACAACCTTGTAACACTGAGAGTTCGTCCCGTTTTGACCAAAACATTTTGAATTCCGGGCCCACGTTTCCTTTCGGCCACCCCCTCCAAACCCAAGTTTGAACTTGCTTTATTACATTGTCTTTAGAGGAGAATCTTGCAACGTCGTATGAAGAAACCGGTCCAGAGTCCAAACAGTCAATGAGCAATACCGGTACTTCTGGAGTGGGGTCTGGCAGAATGTCAGGTAATGGGCAACGGCTGAGTGCGTCTGCGTGTCCGAGAGTGGAGCCCGGTCGATGAATCACTTTGTATGAATACGCAGCCAGGAAAACAGTCCACCTGGTCATGCGTGGAGACAGGGAGATCGGGGTGGGGCGGTTTCCCGCCAAAAGTCCCAACAACGGTTTGTGATCTGTAATTAGTTCAAAATCACGGCCGTAGAGGTATTCGTGGAAACGCTTTACTCCAGCTACAGCAGCCAGCGCTTCCCGGTCCATTTGGCTGTAATTCCTTTCGGCCGATGAAAGAGTTCTGGAGTAGAAGGCGATGGGTGCTTCTTTTCCGTCAGGCATCCTGTGGCTGAGGACTGCTCCAACTCCGAAGGGTGATGCGTCGCAGGTCAATACCAGCGGTAGGGTCTGGCTGTATTGGACAAGCAGTGAGTCAGTGGTGAGCAGGCGCTTTACCCCGGCGAAAGCTGCAGCTTCGGATCGTCCCCATTTCCATTGTGCGTTCCTCTGGAGTAGACGGTGTAGTGGCTCAGCAACGGTCGCCTTCTGCCTCAGAAAAACGCTGTAGAAATTAAGTAATCCGAGGAAGGCCTGCAACTCGGTCTGATTTCGTGGTGTGGGGGCGTCCTGGATCGCCTTAATTTTCTTTGAAGTGGGGTGTATTCCCTGACCATCGATTCTATAACCCAGGAATTCTACGCTAGGCACGTTAATTTGGCATGTTTCTTTTTTAAGGCCGAGACCCTTTTCTCTGATTCTGGCCAAAACAGTTCTGACTCTTTTATTTAATTGCTCCTCGTTTGCAGCGGACACCAAGATGTCGTCAAAATAGGGGACGACTCCCGGTATCCCTTGCAAAAGTCGTTCCATGACGCTCTGGAACAATCCTGGGGCAATGCTCACGCCGAATTGTAGCCGGTTGCATTTGAATGCTCCTCTATGCGTCACTATAGTTTGGGCCTCCGCTGTGGCGCTATCAACTGGCAGTTGCTGGTAAGCTTGTGCCATGTCTAACTTAGCAAATACCTTTCCTGGCCCCAACGAGTGCAATAAGTGCTGTACTACAGGCACAGGATATGCGCTCTGTTGTAGCGCGACATTAATTGTGCATTTATAGTCCGCGCAGATGCGGACTGATCCGTCTGGTTTGACTGGGGTCACGATGGGTGTTTCCCAACGCGCGTGATCCACTGGCTCAAGGATTCCTTGCTCCACTAACTTATCTATTTCCTTATCTATTTTTGGGCGGAGTGCAAAAGGCACTCGCCTCGGTTTAAGTCGGATTGGTGCCACTTTGGGGTCTAAATTGAATGATATTGGTTTACCCACATACTTACCAAGACTGGGGCTGAACACATCCTCAAACTCCTTAAAAATCTGATCAGCGCTGCTGTTTCTCACGGCGTTGATTCCGGTGACTTCTAACCCCAAGGCTTCAAACCAATCAAGCCCCAGAAGGTTCTGTAATGGCGCGCTGGCGATGGTCACGGGCAGCTGGGCTTCGATGTCCTTGAAACGGATGTGGAATGTGCCTTGGCCCACGATGGGGACTTGGTTCCCCTGGTAGTCTCGCAGTAGGACGTCTGGAGCGCGGAGTTGGCTCTTTCTGAGGCTAGGGATAGCCTGTTTCATGGATGCCCATGAAATAATCGTCAGGGTTGATCCTGTGTCAACTTCTAGCTCGCAGGGTGAGCCCTCCAAGAGGACTGTGACTCTCAGCCTTTTTGGTCGCTTAGGGCGGACCTGATGTATTGTGGTGAGATACGTTCGCAACTCCTCTCTCTGGGTCAACTCTATCTCATTGTCTTCATCCTGAAAATACTCTCGTTGAGCGTCTTGATAGAACGCTCTTTCAGCTCTTTGTGTGTATTCTCTCTGGGGATACGCTCGCTCAGCTCCTTGTGAGTAATCTCTCTGGGGATACGCTCGCTCAGCTCTTTGGGAATTTTCTCTCTGGGTATACACTTGTGGATTTTTCTCTGGGCGCCCTTTCTGATTCCGCCAAGCCCCTGGGTTGGGCTTCTGTTGGCGGTACATGGGTGGCTGCCATGAGGCAGGGACTCCGCTCCGGCACACTCGTGCGATGTGCCCAAGTTTGTTGCAGTGCGAACAAACAACGTTCCTGAACCTACAAGTAGACCTGGGGTGATTCCCTCCGCAACTTGCGCAGGGCGGCAAGCGGGATCCGGGTCTCCCCCCAGGCCTCATGTGACTGCTCCGCATCATGTGACTGTCCTCGAACTCGGGATTCTCGTAGTCGGGGCTTGTGTCCTCGTAGTGTACTCTGGTTTGCCTCGGTGCTGGCT
This sequence comes from Natrix helvetica, assembly GCF_964273705.1. Classification (NCBI taxonomy): domain Eukaryota; kingdom Metazoa; phylum Chordata; class Lepidosauria; order Squamata; family Natricidae; genus Natrix; species Natrix helvetica. The sequence continues at coordinate 29,431,791 of NC_138552.1, read as the reverse complement.
GGATTACGTTGGCCCCTCGTTGTATGGTCACCGATGATTTCTCTGCTGACTCTGACGCTCTTGCTTCGTTCAGCGCTATCTGTAGGGTTAAATTCGGGTTTGCCAACAGCTTCTTTTGTAGAGAAATGTCTCTTAACCCACAGATGAGCTGCGCTAAGATGTGCTCGTCCAGATCCCTGAACTCGCAGTGAGTTGCTGCTTTTCGTAGGGCTGCAACATATTGATTGATGGATTCTCCCGCCTTCTGGTTCCTCGTGTTGAATTCCTTGCGGCAGACATGGCAGGAAGGTTTTGGCGCGTAATGAGTTTGCAGGGCCTGTTGCAACGCCGTCCACGATACTGCCTGTATTGGAGTAGGCGCGGTGAGGTCTCTGGCCGTATTGAAGACTTCCTTTCCACAGTAGCCGAGGAAGATGTTTTTCTTCCTCGCGTCGGTGATCCCCGTGTATTCGTTCGCTTCGAGGAAACACTCGAAACGAATCATGAAGGCTTCCCATTCGTCGTTTGCTGGGTCGAAAGGAGCGGGGGGAGCATGCATCGCCATCTTCTCTGTTTGAATTTGCCGCGCTGCGGTGATCTGAGATGGCTGCCGGAATTTCTGCCGAATTCCTGGGCTGGATCAAATCCGGAGATTCTGGAGGTAGCGTTCTTCGTCCTATCTGCCCCTCGATCCCACCTTCGTCGCCAATGTTAGATCTGGGCAACGAGAGACAGACTGCGGACACGTAGTGACTAACAGCTCTTTATTAGTAGTAGTAATGATCCAGCTTGCTCTGTGGTCGGAGGGTTCCCCTTTTATAGGGATCGGGTACGCCCCTCGACCAATCAGAACGATACCTGTTTCCCGCTGTGGCAGCGGACCAGAGGGGAGACTTACTACGATATATGCTAATATCTAACAGACTGGCTGTAGAATTCTCTCTATTGGACAAGGTTATGAATCCTCCTGCTGCCATGGCCTCTTACCAAATGGCAAAGGTTTCCCCTGTCCAGTTGTGTCCAACTCTGGAGGGCAGTGACCATCTCCTTTTCTTAGCTGAGGGAGCCAGCATTGTCTGAAGGCATTTCTGTAGTCAGGTGGCCAGCATGACTATACCTATTTATTTACCCTCATTGGCATGCTTTCACACTGTTAATTGGGCAGGAGCTGGGACAAGTAAAAGGAACTCACCCCACTGTGAGGTGCTTGGGTCTTGAACCTGGCTGTCAGCTTTCCAGCTGACAAGCTCAGCAGACCCTGATCCTAGGAAGTCTGTGGATATGAGTTAATGCCTTGGTTGACAATTAAAAAAAAAGGTATGAAAAGCGTAATTTGAGCAAGAGTTGCAGGCGTTACATACCGTACTTCTTAAAGAGATGGGTGACAGAGAAGGCCAGTTGCTAGACAGAAAAAACACCGTTTTTATATGAGCCAATGGAAGAGAACCATGCATCATCTACTACTACCGGTCCAGCCTCCTCAAAATACTTCCCAGGTATTATCTGGCATATCATAACTGGAGTAATATACCAACAATAAAAAATCTTGCATCAATTTTCTCTGAATCTAACTAGGAGTAAATTTGATTTTCTTCTTCCACTGAACTTACCATTGTTGCTAATTCCAAATCATTTTAACTTTTGATATCTCTTTATTTACAGTATAGGATGCTGGCAAAGCTTTCATCACAGGTTTGTTTATTTCTCTGGCATCAAATGGAGAGAAAGCTAAGCAGAAAAGAAGACGATATTACTGTGTGATCTAAAACAGTTAGAATCCAGGCATAAATACAACCTAATTTTAGAACAAAAGATAAAAGCAATACGGAATTAATTAGATTTAATGGAACTACATAAATGAGACTTACAAGAGTAAGTGATAATGAGTTGCTCTGTTCTCAATTAGTACTTCAAGAAATGGAAGTGCTGCCAATGATCAGACATGGCCAGCAGCACCTGGAAGCAAATCACGGGGTAAATAAAACAGTACACGAGAAGGCAAAAGAGTATTTGGGTCTCTTGTTGTATAAGCCCTTGTTGGCAGAAACAGTGGAAAACCTATAATGCATTGATTGGGAATAGAATCAACAATATAAAAGTGGCTGGAAGTTTTCTTGGCTTAAAACAACTTTTTATACAGCATAGGATTGATGTTCTTCCAGGAAGAGAGTCTTGTTTGTGAAACCAGATCTGGCATCTGCCCATGTAATATGTTGATCAAGTATTATATAGGCAGATCCCTTTGTAGAATCCAGATATTCAGTGGTGGGATTCAATTTTTTTTTACTACTGTTTCTGAGGGTGTTGCTTGGTGGGCGTTGCTTGGTGGGCATGGCAGGGGAAGGAAAAACCCCATTCCCACCCCACTAACCTGCTTTCCCACTCTTTCTCTTATGCAGGGCAACAAAAGGGACTTGGGAGGAAGTGAACAGATGGGGCGGGGCCAGCCAGAGGTGGTATTTGCCAGTTCGCCGAACTACTCAAAATCTCCGCTACCAGTTCACTAGAACCGGTCAGACTGGCTGAATACCACCTATGCAGATATTCCATCTCTTCTCCAGCTTTAGCCAAAATGGCCCTGTAACTAGGGGGACATAATCACAGCAACCTAAGTAGTCAATAGGACTGGCATTATGTGACCAAGCCCTTGATCACATCATCAACCACTTTGTTGATGGAGACCACTAATTCATGCCCACCATAAAAAACTGTGTTAGGAAAAGAAGGAAAACATTCTTTTAAAACTGAAGTAGCTAAAGGCAACTTTAAGATGCCTCAACTATATACTGTCAGGCTAAAATCAACCTCATGAGGACTTCTCATACCAAATCAGAAACCAGAGTATGTTTGCATTTTTGTTAGAGGAACTGGACAATCAGCCCTAAGGCTGTTTTTCTTCAGATTTGTTTCTTGAATGTTCCAATGATCAGATATCACCTCTCTTCTTTCTATCTTAAATTTATGGCTTGCATATTCTGATGGTATTTTGGTAATATCTAACAAAATCAATAGTGCATAAAAGCAACAAAACAGAATCAGTAGAAATCTATGATCATAGGGCTTAATAAACTTCTAGAAAAAAAATAGTGTGTTTTCTACTAAGAATTTCCATTCTTTCATTTGATGTATAACTTTAAGTTCCCCCCACTCCTATTCCAGAAAGTATGAGAAGAGGGCATTTTGTTTACTTGGCACTTCCCATATATTTTTATAAACAATTGAAATTGAAGTGAAAGAGGTGAGGGGAAATGTAGAATGCATAACAAGGAAAATAATAGGAAAAGTATGTTCAGGAGGAATATATTAAGTTCCCTTAAAACATAAAGGTCATTGACATAGTTTATATTTCCTAAAGATACAGAATCAAGACTGAAAAATAACAACGTAGATGGCCTGAAGGTCTGACAGCAGCGGACATCCCAGAGCTGGGGGCAGCAACTAAGAAGGGGCAATTTCAGATTACTTAATAGTTGATTTTTAAAAAATCATAGTGTGCTGAAATCATTCATTGATTCATTGATAGTCATTTCTAAAATCTCTTTTATCAGGAACTTCCTTTCTCTTCCTTTCCATAGCTTGAGATTAGATAGATAGATTTATTCTTGTGAGTAATGAATGGCCCTGTAAATGCTCGTTTAATTTTGGTCACCCATCTTACCTACCCCTTGTAGGACATATTTTTTGGGGAAAACATGGCTTCCCCATTAAAAACCATTTAACGCAAAACACCAAAAGAGTGATTGGGCAATAGAGGCAAACATCTTCTCACACATTTCTTAGCCTCCTCCTAATTAACATTTTTAATTTGACTAAGTGCAAAAAGACTATACTCTATCCCTACACAGTTCTACAACATTCTCTTCCTTCAGCTACATTTTAACAACATGTTCGTTTTCACTCAGTTGAATAAAAAGTCAACTTGCAAGATTTTTTCCCCCTACATGGTACTGAGTTTGTTCGCCTTTCTTGATTTTACAATTAAAACGGAGCAAAAAGAGGAAAATTGCCAGCATTCAAATGAAATTAGACATGATCAAAATAAAGAAATATGGCTGCAACTTCAGTGAAGAGTAGGAAAGACAGAGGAAGCTTCTTTTAGAGCTTATAAAGTGATAACTTTCTTTCTTGTAAGACAGAGATCAATCTTTGGGGGTGGCACAGATCAAAGTAAGTGGGGCAATGATGAAAAATGGGCAGAGTCATATGAATAAGTCAGGATTGTCTGCATTCCCAGTTTCAGAAACTACTTTACTTCTGTTTAAAATTTTATGTTAAAACTATTTTTGGTATTAGGTTACTTATCATGTGTTTTTTTGAGCAGTGGCTCTGTTTTGCTGTTACTGTGGGAAAGTGGGAGGTGGGATGCATGCATATATCTCTGTGTGAGAATGATGTTTATTTGAAAGAGAATACTTAGTGCATATAAATTGAAGATCAGTTGTTTGTATAAATAAAGATTATCCATTCTGTACAAAGTTATTGTACAAAATTATTGATTCATTACCTGCTCATTTTCTTCTGTTTCTGCACTTTTGTGAAGAGAAATTTCTGGCAGATATGTATGCTATATTGTATAACTTACATGATTATTAGGGATGGAAGTGGTCAGCCAGAGCTGATAAGTGGAAAAGTTTTTGTCTCTGGTTCTTATCCCACCCTCTCACTATCTACTCTGTGTTTACTCTGTGTTTATGGTAAAAATTGTCATAAATTGCAGTTCATCTTCCTTTCAAGGAACATTGTGATTCTTTAGCAGAAATGTTATAGCTGTAATGTCCTCTGCTTTCTTAAAAATGTCAAATGTGCCCAGAAGCCTACTATTTGATTTGATTTTAAAAAATTGTCACCAGTTCTTCATCATTAAAATAAGTATAAGGTGGGATAAAACCTAGCAGCCTGAAATACTAGGAGTAAGGCAACCAACAAAATTAGTAAGCATATCAGCCCAGATTCAGTCAATGTCTGGATAAACATAAATCTTCAAGTAACACCAGACATTTATAGTAAAGTCCGAAGGAGCAAGGACAGAGTTTGAAAAAGAGAGTGCCACAACCAAGAAGACACTACAGTGAATCACTGTACCACAATTCATATTTACAGGTTATTTTAAGGTGAATATTGCAGTATTCTATTTATCCAAAGACATATACTGTAGTTAATCTAAGTAAAATTTTTGAATGTAACACAATGCATTCCTAATCTAATTACCATAAGTGGGGACCAATAATCCCCCAATTATTACTGAACTATATTTTCCAACTTCTGTCATACTGGCTAGAGCAACTGGTAGATTTTAATTCAGTGATATAGCCATAATCTTTGAACCTATACACAGAGAAAGGCAATCTACATTTTTGTACTTTGGGAGGAATGGTACAAAACAATATTGCAAACAATAATGTGGAAGAATGTGCTCAGGAAAGAGGTATTCAGCTTCAGTATGCTATTACACTTTACATTCTAATATTAATCTACATTCCCACCCCATTGTAAATATTCTTGTCTTTACTCAAGGTGATAAGTACCTGCTAAAAGAGAAAATGCAGCTGGCTGGGTGTTTCTTTCATACAAAGGAATGTAGCTGTCTTGATAACCTTTATAGCTGTTAATGTATATGTTTTGATGACTACACAACATCGTCTGTGCATATGCTTTACTTTCAGTTGTATATAAAGATACAGAAACTGCTGTTCATCACCAGATTCAAAAATATTTAGTTGGATATGGCTTCTCTGTACACCTGCTTTCTGTTCCAGAAATATTTCAGAATGAATCTCTCCTTTTAATCTTGAACTCTATATTAGAAGAAATATATACCTTATACAATAACATAGCAGCATCCAGTCTATAAATCTAAATCTATAATTATTGCTGAACAACAGAAGGTCAGAAATATTGTTGTACAGATGCAGCTGTGACTCACCAACAGATTGTTTAATGGAGCAAAAGCAAAGGGAACATATGGTATCACTGGGTTTCAGTTGATGCCCCAAACAGATCAAGGGCTCTGTGGCATTTTTAAAATTGTTTTGTGCCAAAAATGTTTTTCTAACATCCCTTATTCTCTTTGATAAAAAGAATATGCTTTTGTATTTCCTTTTTCAAAAGCTAGTACAAGGCTGAGTGTAGGACAGTGAGTGATGTTATCATTGCATCAATAATATACATCTTCCCCAGCTTTTCGTACTTCAGTTAAATCCCACCAAAGACATTCTCCCCGAGGCCTTTATTAGATCTGGAAAAAATAATAATAACTGGGTGCTTTGGAGCAGGGGTCAGCAACTTGCAGCTCTGGAGCCGCATGTGACTCTTTCATCCCTCTGCTGCGGCTCCCTGTTGCCGGTCGGCTCCACAATTGATAGGACTTTTGGTTAGGACAAGTAGAGGAAAAAAGACACTGCGTTAGGAGGAGACTCTATGGTGGGGGAACCGGACTTCCGGTCGGCAGAGGAAAAAGGATGCCCTGCTAGGAGGAGACTCTATGGTGGGACTTCCGGTAGGCTCCAGAATTGAATAGGAGGGTTTCCGGTTAGGAAAACCTGAGAGGATTCTCTCTCTCAGTCATTCTTGTCTGCTTCTCCATTTCATAGTGATTTCCAACAGTTAGAATGCATGTAAAATAACCAAAGTAAATGAAACTAGGTAATTAAATAAATAAATAAAAATATAATGTCCTGAGTTACACTTTGCTTTGTGCCTTCAAGTCAATATTGAATCATAGATAGGAACACTACATCATCAGCATCAGCATCTGGGAAGCAAGCAGGAAATATGAAGCATCCCTTGGAAGAGAAAGAAAAGGTTTAGAAAATTTGACGAAATGTGATACACATCACTTGTCAGTAGTACTTTAAAATACAGTTGTGCAAAATGATTTGAGTTGAAAACATTTTGAGCAAAAGAACCCCTGTCTGAGATCAAAACAAGATACATTTTACAATGCTTGTTTTGAAGTTAAAGCAAAGCCAATGAATATGACTGGTCCACATCAAGCAACAGCATTAGGAGAGTTTGATTACAGAATTATAGGAACACAAAGTGGAAGTGATTTACAGCTCATCTAGTCCAACTCCCTGCTGGCACAGGAATACACTAAACAATCTCTGATCACCACTTCGGTGAAAAATCTTCAACACTTCTAGGCAGATTGCCCCACAACTTAATATTACTATCAGGAGAATTATCTTAATATTCAGTCTGAATTTTCTTCCTTTAGTTTAAATCTTTTGGTCCTTAGCATGCTCTCTGTTTCAAAATAAATAAATAAATCCATCCTCTATTGCATATGAGGTAATTGTAGACCACAATCTTAGCTCCTCTTAATCTTTACTTTTGCTAGCTAAACTAGATGATCCTTGTGAGGCTTCATTTCTAAATCCTGCTAGTTATTCTGTGAACTCATTCCAATCTATACTAGCCCCTTTAAAATGTGATATATTATACTACGAGCATTATCTAACCAGTGCAAGATACAATGGAATTATGTTCACCCACGATCTGGACGCAATGCTTCTACGGGTCAACATTGCATTGGCCTTTCTAGCTTCTGCACCACATTGCTTGCTCATGTTCAGCTATATGCTTCTAGTAAATTTGCCCACATGCACTGCTTTCAAGCTAAGTTTCATCAGTCCTGTAGCTATGGATTTGACATTTCTTACCCAGTTGCAGGAAAATGAAGTTTTAGCCAAATACCCTACTTGTGGTCATCAGTGAATCTGATCAGCATTCTTTTAATCCATCATTTAGAGAAGCAAGGTGAGGGTGAGCTAAAATCAATAAACTGGTAGTTGGAATGTTGCATGTGCACTGATATTACACTCGTGTGCAAAAGGGGCAGGGTTTGCATTGTGGCATTCAGTCCATCAACTTGCTTATTTTAACACTCACCCTATCTTGACACTATTGCTTTAGAACATTTATAAACCCTCCAGGTTAATGCGCAACCTTTTAGGAAAACTCTTTGGGTATGCTTGTACAACCAGTGACCAATCTATTAGACTACAGTACTTTATATTTGCAATTATTCATCTTGCCCACAAGGATACAATTGCCAAATCTTTTCTTCAGTTTTTAGATAAACTGTATAATATTTTCCCGAGTGTACCCCATCTTATGATTTAAAAAATAGATTATTTCTTTTTGGCATGATGAATTCTACAAATGGTGGCATGGCCTTTCCCCCTCAAGTAGTTACAAATATGCTGTTTCGTAGTTTGCTATGCTACGTTACCCAATATAGATGTTTAACTGGTCAACAGCTTCATGCATCCTGTTCTTTCCTATATTTGAATATTAGGACTATGTTTAATTGTTTTCTGGCATCTTACTAGCTTTTTGAGAGATTTCAAAGATTATAGTCAGTGGTTTTGAAATCACTTCTCTAATACCTTGAATACTTTGAGGTATAATTACCTTGCCCTGATTCTGAATTTATTTAAAGTAGAAAGGAAGATTCTTATTATATCTTTACCAGTCCTAATTTGCTTCTCTCCCTTTTATTAGTCATACTAGGAAAGGCTTTCTTTAAAAGATTATTACTTTTTATTTCTTTATTTATTTGCTATTTCCCATAATTACCTCTTGACTTTCTCCACACAACATCTTCCTTGACACCTTTTTATTTTGAAATGCTCTAAAAGTGCTTCGTACTGTATTTTGCCAGCTGCGTTTTATCCTTCCTCATTCCATTACTACAGGCTTGCGTTACCAGCTAACTCCTTCTTATTATCCGCTTTTGTTTGGATTTCTGATACAACTTTCTTTTGCTTCTTTGTTTATTAATCCCCATTTGACTATATAACTATTTGGCTTTTCCTTTTTTTCTTTCTCACATGAATTGCTGGTGGTTGCTGCATTCTTAGGATTTTTACAACCCCATTGACTTCAATCCTTCTTAGAATTTCAGGTCATACTGCCCAGTGTAAGAACTGCCTTCCTAAAGTCCAAAATGTATGACATTTCAACATTTTTTTCTCCTCATTACTTTGAATTTCAATATCATGTGGAATGATTTTTCCAAAAGTGCTGCAAATATGAAGATCTCTTTTCAAATGTAAATGATTAGTGGTAATAGCAATAAAATATTAATTTCATACTTAGAAAATACGTGAGTATTTGATTTCATCTTTGCCTACTCTTCTTCTAGAAATAAATCTTTCGAGTTTGTTTATTTTAAAATTCCTCTAGATTCAATTTTGTTTAATATGTTCTTTTTTCATAGAAGAGGGTTTGTGTGTCTTTATTTTAAAATGTATCACCAAGAATATAAAATTAATTTTCTAATTGGTTATGATATATATTCTCAATGTGTGAATTTGATAATTTCACACCCAATTGTGAAGCAAGCCATTCTAGATTAGTGTTCTATAACTATGTTCTGTTCCAATAGGTTTAGTCTGATAATAACATTAATTTGTGTTGAGCAAATTCTCATTTTCACAGCTGAGCAAACAATTGTTTTTTTTCCCATTCAAATTTTGGCATATGTTGGGGATAATAGACTTCACCATGGGTAGGAGGTACACTGCAATATCCTGTTACCAATACTAGATTTATACGAGGCATTACTCATTCAATTATACAATGCAAACATGATATAAACATCAGATTAGTCAGTGGAGGGGAGTTGTAATTAGGAGTTTGGTTCAGAAGACTATATGCTAAATGTTTGGCTTCTCTGATTTGTTCTTTTTCTTCCTTAGGTACTTATTTTCACATTTTTATTTTTAAAACTATTTCTTTTGCTCATCTTTCATGGCAATTTTGCCTAATCATTTTTTTTTATTTCCTTGAGTTTTTATATGCCTTTTAAATCCTGTTGCATGTTTTATGCCACTTGCAAAAATAAAATTTTCAGTGATGTGTGGGGAAAAAATATTTTTGCTGAATAAGATCTTTCGTTTTTTTGATTAAGAAGACAAGTATTTCTCTTCATTCTCCTTGGAAGTGAAAGGAAATAACATAAACAGCAATGCCATAAATCACCTTAAAAGAAGAATCTGAGCAACAAAGGAAGAATCACAATAACGCATATATCTAGTAACACAGCACCAATAACATGCCTTATAGCAGGGGTCTCCAACCTTGGCGACTTTAAGGCTTGTGGACTTCAAATCCCAGAATTCCTCAGCCAGCTGAGGAATTCTGGGATTTGAAGTCCACAAGCCAGAAAGTCACCAAGGTTGGAGACCCTTGCCTTATAGCACTCAACTAGGTGATGCAAAGAATAAAAATGCCTTGTCTAGCACTGAAGAAATAAGACTGCAGGCATGTCAGATATGGAAATATAGAAGACATTCCACTACTGGATGCTACTTCAGGAAAAGCTCTTTTGATAGATCTCAAAAGAAGGAAAGGCTGAGAAAGGACTCTTCAAACCAGAAGAGTAGCCAATTTATATGTTGCTGAAGTTAAACTCCAGCAGCCTCAATCAGTGGGAACAACCATCTTTCCTATTCTTAAATCTGATGCTATTTCTTATAGATGTCTACTGGGATACCAGGCTGACCATATACCATTACTTGCAGATTTCCACTGGAAAAATTAATAGTTAACAGGGTACACAAACGAGTCTTGAATATGGGTTAAACATGTTGGCACTTAGAAGACCTGTGCTGTCAGAAGTCTGAAGGATTACATTCAAATTCATAGAAAGTAATATTTCCATTTTATTCTGCACTGGCCAGATCATGCTTGGAATACTTTGCATTTTAACTGTCAAGTACTACTCCAGATCCACTGCAATTATTCTTTCTCTGGACCCTGAACTGATACTCTCATAGCAAAACAAGACCTCAACTAGAGTTGGTTGTATCTAATCTGTATTTATAAAATGGTCATTTCTCAAGTCTCTAATTTCGCATTTTCCTGCCAACAACCACCTTCACATTAATACAATTGTGGAGAAGCTTCAGGAGTTTTCAAGAAGAGCTACCAGGATAGTAAAGGGAAAACAAAGCAAGCAACTCAAGTCGTTTAGAAATATGCAAGTTTCTGGATCTATGCTAAAATCTGGTAAAAGGTTTTTTTTAAAAAAATTAATTTTATTGTAATTTATTTGATGATTGTTGAGAATTGGGTGGCATACACGTTTAAATAATAATATGACATCCTGGGTTCTTGGGAAGGAACTGATGCATATGAAGACCAACATCAAGTAAAGAACTGGCAGCTGTGACTTCCTATTGTTGCAAACAGATAATAACAACAACCAACCCCGATGGATTAAAAGTAAGAGTATTCAGACTGAATATTAGGAGGAATAAACATAACAATTGTTAAAGTTGTGGAATAGCCACCTAGAGTAAGGTTGGGCTCCTTCTTGCTGTCCACCTAGAACAGGGGTGGATTTCCCCTAACCGGAGGCTTTCAAAAGGAAGCTAAATGGCTGCTTTTAGAGATAACAATAGCACTTAGACTTATGTACCGATTCACAGTGCTTTACAGCCCTCTCAAAGCAGTTTACAGAGTCAGCATATTGGCCCCCAGCAATCTGGGTCCTTATTTTACCAACCTCGGAAGGATGGAAGGCTGAGTCAACCTTGAGCTGGTGAGACCCAAACTGCCAAACTGCTGGCAGCCAGCAGTCAGCAGAATTAGCTGTGCTACCGCATTCTAACCACTGCACCACCGCGGTTGATGATTTAGCATATTCCTGCTCTAAGCAGAGAAATGGACTATGTCACATATGAGAACACTTCCAACTCTTCTATTGTAAGATACTGTAAATGAGACAAGTTTCTAACATGAAGAATTATCCTAAGAGATCCAATACATTTGCAAACATGAGCTGTGAAAAGTCTTGAGAAATCTTAATTTGGTCTCCAAGTTCTATAATTACCGTATTTTTCGGAGTATAAGATGCACCTTTTTTCCTCAAAAAAGAGGGTGAAAATCTGGGTGCATCTTATACACTGAATACAGCATTTTTGGCGTACTGAAACACTGCCCCCCTTTGCAAAAATGGACATGCAGAGGGTTCGGGAGGCCTGCAAAGTGCTCCCGGGGGCTGGGAGGGGGGAAAAAGTGCAAAAAACAGGCCATTTTTGCCCCCCAGCTCCCAGGAGCACTTTACAAGCCTCCCAAAGCCTCTGTGTGCCCTTCTTTTTTGTTTTGCAAAAAATGAGGCCTACAGAGTGCTTGGGAAGCCTGCAGAGTGAAAAAAAACTTTTTTAAAAAAAATGACCTCTTCAAAATCATGGTGCATCTTATACTCTGGTGCATCTTATAGTCTGAAAAATACGTATATGGCCACATTTTTACAGCATTATTTTGTTATTTAGTTCGAAGTGTTGTTGCATATTGCACAAAGTTTCCTTTCTCTTGTCTTTAAAGTTTCCAAGAACCTCAACAGGAACGTAGGATCAAAAGAGAAGCCTCTTGCCAATTACTTTAAGCTTAGAAATTAAGAGCATATCTCAAAAGAAGACAGTGGACGTCTTCTGTACTGTTGCCCAAGAACCTAGACACAGCTTGTCCACAAAGAGCTGAATATGACTCAGTGAGACGTTATCTTTTATGATTCAATAGACTTCAAATTTTAATGAACAATTTCTTTTGAAGTGACAGCTATTAGAAATGTCCTGTGGAAATGTTTCATTGTGAACTGCTCTTAAGTCTCCTCAAATACATGTACAGTATTGATAAATAATGGCAAAATAATGCCTATATATTTTCTTTTGGCCTGTGCCCAAAATTATCCTGTGATGGTGCACATATATTGCTATGTTATGGATCGTTACGGATGTTTCATGAAAACATTAATTATGATTCCCAAGTGCATTTGCTTCTACTATACTCAACATTTCTTATTTGGCCTTGTTTGTTGTTTCATACATGAAAAGTTTGCTGAGTTAATGTATTTTGAATTAGATGGGTCCAATTGGTAACAAGTAGCTGTATGATTTTTCAAGTCTTTTCACCATTTTGGATGTAAGAGACTGCAAATAGTATGAATTTCCTTCTTTAAAAAATGATACTACTTAAGGTTACATGCCTATTCTCTATCTTGTCTAAAATCTTTACAAAATAAGTAGTCCGTCAATGGCATTTAATAACTTACCAGTATGTACTCTGCAGTTCCTGGTTTAGCAAGGATTGTGAAAATAGTTTTAGATACAAATTCATCTGTTTATTACTGTTAAATTGTTCATGGAGGCATTATTTTTTCAAAAAAGTATTCGGCACGAAGATTATGTTCTCCTTTTCAGAGTTCATATTCTTGGAATTCTGTAGGGGTTTTTTCTCATTTCTGCAAATTTAGGCCATTTGTTTTACAATATGTATATTAAATCATGTATTGATTCATGTTTCAATGAAATGAATGCCCTACATGTCACAAGACAATAAGCCAAGGTTGTTTTCAACCCATGAATGAAGGGTCTTTCATTCTTGTAAGGATTAGCTTCATACATGTCCTAAAGTTACATTTTAATTCTAAAAAACTCTTCAAAACAGTGGCGTAGCGTGGGGGGTGCAGGGGGGGCCGGCCGCACCAGGCGCAACATCTTGGGGGGCGCGCTCGCACTCGCAGCTCTGACGATGCCATAGGTCCCTTCTCCGATCCGGTTCAGCTTCTCGAACTCCTTGATGCTCCGGCATCTTCCCAGCTGGAAGGAGAGCTGGTGAGAAGGCTGTTTCTGCGGCTTGGGGGCGCGGGGGGGGGGGAAGCAGCCGGTGTGTGTGTGTCGGGGTGGGCTGGGGGAGCAGCTCCTGCCTGGATGCAGCACCGGCGCCCGGCAGGTGAGCGCGGACTACACACCCCAGCCCGGGCTCTTGCTCCGCCATGCTCTTCCCTCCGCTGCCTCCCGCTTCCGCACAGGCCAGCTGGAAGGGGCGGGCCAAGAAAGCCTGCTGGGTCGCCCCTGCCCGGCCCCACCTGCCAGCCAGGAGGGCTTGCTTCGTTCCTGGCCACTGACGCTCTTCTCCGAACAGGGGCGATGGGCACCTGGGCAGCCCTTGCCCGGTGCAATTGGAGGGAGGGGGCTCACCAGCCTCCCGGCCCCACAAGGCAGTCGGTCTATTCCTTCTTTCCTCAAAAGCAGGGACCTCCCCCCTCGCCTGGATCCAACTCCATGCCAAGAAGCCTCTTACTCACTTTAGGAAGTGAAGAAATTCTAAAAGTAGGGTTGCTGCACCTGAAATTATAGCCCCAATATTAATTGATGTGTGCAGGTACAGTTCTGTTCTTGACTTACTGCATTTAACAAACACAAATATTGGAAGAGAAGTTACAGATCCCTCATTTACCTCTGGCTAAGCTTTGCCATTCCTCCTTCTCTTCCCCCACCTCCAAATGTGGCCATGAAGGTGGATTTCCATTTATGGGAGGTGGGGAGGAAATATAGCCCCCTAGGAAATATAAAAATGCTTCTTGCTCCTGACGGTCAAAAGAAGGCTGGGAGACCAAGAGGGAAGGCATGGGGGGGGGGTGCTAAAAGCTGCATGGACCTCTCACATTCTGTTGGGAGAATTTCCTGGGTTCCAAGGAAAGAAAACACAAAAAAACAGTTGCTTGGAAAGAAGTTCCCTATTTTATTCGGGTCTAAAATTGTTCAAAGCTTGTTTCTAGGACAGCTGACAACAGACTGGCACATCAGCAAGTTTTATATACCTTTTTTAGCCTTTGGTGTGAGTGAAATACGTTTTTATGACCACGAGAAAGCAGGAAATATTTTTATAGTTAAAGGAAATATTCTGCTTGTTACCTTCTTTATCAGCAGAAACTTTAATAACTGCATAACATTCCCCATTGGAGGGAAGCCTCTCATTTCAGCCAAATACAAAAGGCACCGGCAGTTTTAAAATTTCACACACCTCCGCTCCCTTTGCAGGTGCAAAGCAACCAAGGACGTCAGTGGCTGAAAGCTCATCACCCGGCCTGCAGCCGTCTGGGAGTCCACTTAGCCGACCGTTATTGACCCTGCGCCCGCACGGCGTTCAGACGAGACTCCAAGGGCATATCTGGGATATATCTGCACGCAACACTCCCCAGACACGCATCCGGGGTCTCGTCTGAATGCATGGCCGACCCGTATGTGCACAGGGTCAAGGCTACCGCCGCGAGCAGGGTCGCATCGGGGGTGCGGAAAGAGGGTGCGTGGCAGCTGGTCTGAGACCGGGTTGGAGTCTCCAGGGGACTTCCAAACCCGTCATCCCCAGCCAGCCAATAGCACTGCCTGGCAGTGGCGTAGCGTGGGGGGTGCAGGGAGGGCCGGCCGCACTGGGTGCAACATCTTAGGGGGCGCAAATTACTTGCCTTGCCCCGGGTGCTGACAACCCACGCTACGCCACTGCTTCAAAAGCAGCAGGTTGAAAAGCTGACAAAAACAAGGTGATTTTTAACAGGCCGCTGGGAAAGAAAGCCTAATTATTTATTTATGTAAGTCTTCTAATTATTGTTCAAAGAAATTGCCATAGCAGAAATGCCTGTCCTGACAGTAAAGTCCTCACACCCACTAGACAACTGTTGAGGGTTAATTTGGAGCCTTGATGGGGAATCTAATCCAAACTAGAAACTTCTTCAGATTAGGATAGGTCAATGGGTGAAACCTTCACCTGGATACTTTCATGGGGTTCCTTTTATTCCATTGATAATTTTCCTCTCAGAATTAATTTCGCTGTTGAATGCAGCCCAAGTCAGTTTATGCCTGTGGTCAAAACTAACGTTGTGTTCCTTCCTGTCTATATGCAAAAGCCAATGGGAAGAATCTCAAATCCTTCTCATTGCTTACAATGGAATTGTTTCCTCCACTGTCTCCTTTTCCCCTTCTGTTCAATTGTGTCCAATTCACAGAGACTGTCTGGATAAATTCCTGCAGTTTTCTTGGCAAGGTTTTTTTTCAGAGGTGGTTTGCCATTCTCTCATTTTCCACTGCTATTTAATGACCCCAAGCTAACTGAATGAGTGAGGTACGCTCTGTGAAGCAATTCAGTCCCTCAAATCTCGATAGTACCTGCCACTATAGAGTTACTATCTAATAATTGGGTTGGCTGAATTTGCATTGAGATCTATAGTTCCGTTTTATTCTAAATCAAATCAGTATTAAAGTCAGGAGGATGGCAAGTCCTAATTTGCTAAGTTTTCTTAATTAAATATATTCAAACCTTGGGATATGATTCACACTTTGAACTGCAAAGAATGTTAACTACTACAAGCTATTGATATAGAAATTCAGAGTAACGGTACTTTCAAATAAATCTACTTAATATTTAGTAATTAATTATTATACACTGGGCAAAGTTTGAAAAGGTTTAGATAATATTGCCTTTGTAAAGGCTAGTCAGATAAATATTAGCCACTCTTTCTCATACTTAATATTTTTATTTCAGACAATATCTCACCACATTTAATCTTATCGAAGAAAATATTTTGTTGGGAAACACAATAGTAGAACTTAACAGCTTTGCTCCATCAGAATTACAGTATATCATACATTTAAACAATTGCATAGGTTATGAAGTGGGTAACCACGCTTCTCCAAAATTATTATACCTAGCATAATTTAAAACAGTATAGGAATATGTCCTAATTTCTTTAGAATGATTATTCGAGTGTTAAATAGCCTTTTTGAAGAGAAAATAGTTAATTGGAATTGCAACACTGATATATAGGATATAAACAAATCTGAAAGAAAAAAAAGATTTATAGAGCTACATTCTGGCAAGAGAGACAGATTAAAATGCATAATTAAATGTGTAAATCAACCATCAGAGAAAATGTCATATTACCTTTTTGCTATTAATTGAAAAGAAAAAAGTTGAAAAAAAGCTCTGTCAGACGTCCTCAAATTGTGATCATCATCGTCGTCATTTAATGGAAGGAGCAAAAGCTCCTTCCATTAATGGCTACTTTTCCTTCTCATATTCCATTTTGACGCTGTTAAAATGTGTTGTTAGGTCAGGGGTAAGTGAAATGACGCACAATGGTTGCTAAGTATTTCATAGGTACCAGAGTAGTTAATTAGATATATTTGTATGAGCTAATTTCAGTGCGGTAATTGCTGTAAACTTCTTTTTTTCTATATATCCAATTGCGAACATTGTGCAAAATGCATGCGTATTGAGAATTTCAATAACATTTTATGTAGTTTCATGTATAATATATCTATTCATAGCTGTTGGGTTTAATAGAATTTCTGAATAGGAGAGGCCTGAAGAGAGCTAAAATACTACCTGTACAAAATACTCATGCAGCATAATACATTATAAAATACATTGCAAAAAACTAAATGTTTTACTTATGCCCTGAACGCGTTGACTTTCTGAGGAATTGGCTGTCTGTTTCTTTATGATTTAATGTACCCAGCTGTGTATTATTTTTTAGGCACTAGACAAAACTCCAACTAAATTTTCCTACTATTTTTCCCACCTTTAAATAATATGAGATCAGTGGGGCAATGCTTCTGAACTACAGAACATTGAAAACAATTGTATTTTACAGTATTGCATGGATAGAATGAAAAATCCAATCTCTCTTCTTTTCTCTTCCCCCCCCCCTCCCTCTCTTTCATAATAGCAGACAACGTTAGGCATAGTTGAGCAGCTGCTACTAAAGCACTTGGGAAACATTTTAGTCCTCTGGTTGCTATGAAGAACCATAATGTTTTTTTGGCTAGTAAAATGGAAAAATGCTGGCAGGCTGTCAACTGAATTGCTCGAATGAACTGATCTGCCAGTGAAAGAGCACAGCTAATGTTCATCGGAGTACATTCACAGAGGCACAAAAAGTGCCTGTGGAAATTTGGTAGAGATTACCATTCAGTGAATTGAATCTGGCATTCTCTGTGGACAATTAACTATTTTGCTTCTCCCCCGCCCCCCCATAAACTTCTACTATAAACTTGAGAGTAAAAACTCTCGAACACAACATGTCTTTTTACTGGAATGTATAGGATTGCAATGTCAAATATAATGTAAATAAACATGGCCTACCAAGTTGATCATGTTAAAAGAATTAAAAATGCAAGGCTCTTTAGAGAAAAATTAGGTTAATATAAATATTTCAATAGTTGCAAATTTTTTAAAGCCGTTGGTTGAACTAAATAGCTAATGGACTTAAACCAGTGGTGGGTTTCTACCGGATCGCACCGGATCGTGCGAACCGGTTGAAGAATGAACCCGGAAGTAATTTTCGGCCCCGCCCCCTTGGCGTTTTTTTTGCATCGGGGCTGACTCCCCGCCGCCACTGCTGTTCCTTGTCTTCTGGCCCGTTTCCCAACTGGCCTTTCCTCGCTTGGAGGGCTTTGGAGGGAAGCTTCTGCAGAAGCCCGGGTGAGTGACAACAAGTTCCCGCCGTTACGAAGTCTCGGAGGCTGTAATTTTCTGAGCTGTGCGCGAGCGCCTGTTTTCCACGGCGTGGAGCAGCAGCGAGGCCGGCAATGACTCAGGATGCCATCCGGGAAGACGAGGAACGCGAGGGGGGACCGTTGACGGCCTCCGCAATCATCGCTCGCCTCGCAGAGCCTCGCTGCTGCTCCACGCCATGGAAAACAGGCGCGCGCGCACAGCTCAGAAAATTACAGCCTCCGAGGCTCAGAACGCTTCGGAGGGAAGCTTCTGCATAAGCCCGGCCGAGTGACAACAAGTTCCCGCCGTTACGAAGTCTCGGAGGCTGTAATTTTCTGAGCTGTGCGCGCGCGCCTGTTTTCCACGGCGTGGAGCAGCAGCGAGGCCGGCAATGACTCAGGATGCCATCCGGGAAGACGAGGAACGCGAGGGGGGACCGTTGACGGCCTCCGCAATCATCGCTCGCCTCGCAGAGCCTCGCTGCTGCTCCACGCCGTGGAAAACAGGCACGCGCGCACAGCTCAGAAAATTACAGCCTCCGAGACTTCGTAACGGCGGGAACTTGTTGTCACTCGGCCGGGCTTATGCAGAAGCTTCCCTCCGAAGCCCTCCAAGCGAGGAAAGGCCTGTTGGAAAAGGGGCTTTGCTCCTGCTCCGGGCTGGAGGCTTCCCTCCGAAGTCTTAGGATGTTCTGAGGAGCCCCCCAAGGAAAAACGCCGCTGCCAGGTAGTTAAAAGTACCTCTCTGATTCTGTCAGACTCTGTCAGTCTCTCTCTGATTCCCTCTCTCACTCCCTCTCTGTTCCTCTCTCTCTCTGTCTGTCTGTCTGTCTCACTCACACACACACACTGTGGTCACCTTGTTGAGTGTTCCAATCACATTTGAAACACTCAACAACTGGCCTGCATTTATGGTATTTTGCAGCATTCTGCAGTCATAGGACCAAAATATATGGTTAAAAGCATATATTTTGGTCCTATGACTGCAGAATGCTGCAAAATACCATAAATGCAAGCCAGTTGTTGAGTGTTTCAAATGTGATTGGAACACTCAACAAGGTGACCACAGTGTGTGTGTGTGAGTGAGACAGACAGACAGACAGAGAGAGGGAGTGAGGGAGGGAATCAGAGAGACTGACAGACACACACACACACACACAGAGACAGAGAGGGGGAGGGAGGGAGAGAAAGATAGAGAGACACACACAGAGTGAGTGATTAAGTGAATGAGTGAGAGACAGACACACCCACATACACAGAGTGACAGAGAGAGAGGAAGGGAGGGGAGAGAGACAGAGGGAGAGACAGAGACAGACACACACACACACACACACAGAGTGAGTGAGAGACAGACAGACACACACACACAGAGTGACAGAGATGGGGGAAGGAGGAGAGAGAGACAGAGATACAGAGAGAGAGACAGACAGATAGACACCCAGAGAAAATGACAGAGGGAGGGAGAGAGGGAGAGAGGGAGAGAGAGAGAAAGAGCCAGAGAGAGAGAGAAAAAGAAAAAGAAAAAAAGAAAGTGGGAGAGAGAGATGAAAGAAAGAAAGAAAGAAAAAGAACTTATGACCACAATTGAGCCCAAAATTTTGGTTGCTAAGCAAGAGCATCGTTAAGTGAGTTTCACCACATTTTCCAAGTTAGCCATGCCCACCTGGTCACATGACTGCCAAGCCACTCCCACCAGGTCACATGGCCGGCAAGCCACTCCCACAAAGGAGGCCACACCCACAGAGTAGGTTCCAAAAAAATTTGAAACCCACCACTGACTTAAACAGATATTGTTTATTTGGCAAATAGTTTCCGTGGCCAATGCGGCAGTCATTGTGTTTGGAGTTTGAAGACTACCAGATTTTTTGATTCAACAAAACTAAAAAAGCTCCTTATATCAACTTTGCTATGATGGCTATTTGAGGATAAATACATTGATTTAGTTTAATTCTGATTGATTGATACCTTCCTAAAATTTTAAATTATGTCATGTTTTATAAATATGAAGGCCGTTTAATTAATTTCTGTTGTATTTTCCAGTGGATGATGGATTTGTGTACCTTGCTTAGGATGGAAATAGAAACAGGACCTTGACTGCTGGAATTAGCATTCATAAAATAGGAGGCTTAAACAATACAATTATATATTTTGAGCTTGAATGTTAATTGAACATTGCTTACAACCAAGCAAAGGTACAAAGAAACATCCAGTTTATCTGTCTTGAGACTTCTCTCCTCATGTTCATTGACAAATGTAATTGATACAGACATGGCTACAAAAATAATTTGTTCTGCCATCTCTGTTTTTCTTGGGTTTTAATTATTTTTGTCTAGAACAGTGTAACAAAATGCATAAACACAAAATACTTATGAATTGTTCTGACCCAGCTCCCCAAACACGACAAACCCTCTGAAGTGAAATCAATGATTCTGCTATTAGGAGTGCCAGCAGCCCTGGCAAAAAGTTTCTCTCTCACTACAGGCTAACAAGTTTGTTTGGCAGGGAGATGAATAGTTGTCTGCCACATCTATTCATCTTTGCCCCCTGCCTTTTATCCCCAGAGCTAGGGTGGGGCTTCACTAGCAGCAGTGGCTCTTCCTTCCCAAGGATCGGCCCATGGATTTCCACTGCTCTCCTCTCCTCTGCCTTCTGCACTTCTGCATGTCAGGCACTGGCACAAGACCCAGCTGTTCCTCCTCTTCCTCATCAGCCACCTCCACACCTGGGGGGTGTTGACTCTCCATCTGAGAGCTGAGGTGGCCCAGGCTCCACCTCTGTCTCTCTCTGCCAGCTCTATTCCCTCTTTTCCCTCAGAGCTCTCAGGTTGCCTTGATTCTGACCCTGGCTTCCATGCCTTTTCCTCCTCTGATTCGGATGTTGGAGAGGCCGACAGGCCACAACATGAATAAATATTGTAAAAGAGTGGTCTCCAACCTTTCCGGCTATTTCTGGACCGGTGGCGGTGGCGGTGGGGAGAGAAGAAATGGTTTTGCATGCGCAGCACCACTTGCACAAATGCAGCTTCGCACATGCGTGATTGCCTGCCGCTTGTGTGGCACAGTTCTCAAAAGGCTGCGGCCTGGCACCAGGTTGCAGACTGGGGGTTGGGAACCCCTGTTATACAGTTGACTGATCTAAAATAATTTAAAAAAAATTTTTTATAGAAAGACAAGGAAGAGGTTGGTTAAACTGTGGGCTTGTCTATACTCCATAGTTAGGCTCTTGCCAGAACAGGGTAACAGCCATTTGGCTACAATAAAAAAGGATTTTTATAGCCCTTTATTAATTCCCCAGTCATCATCAAGGGACCTTCATGATATGTCTTCCTGCCCCATTTCAAAACTAGCCTTTTCCAAGTATGTCTCCTGAAGGGCTACTATCCATTTCAGACAGTATATTTCACTTTGTTGCACAATTCATTGGCTGTTTAAAAGAGGCAGAAACACTTCCTCAGCCAGGTCACAGATTACCAACTGCTATTAATAGCACAAAGATTATAAAACACCTGGTTTGCGAATGGAAAAGAGCAGGTTCAAAACCCATCCAAATCTCTTTTGCATTACTTGCTTTCTTTTGGTGATCTTCTTTTTCTACTCTGTGTGTGAAATATTTTTTTGAATGACTTGTAAAATTAGGCTCGGAGAAAGAGAAATCATAATTAAAAACATTATTGCTGCATTTTGAACATGCAAACTTTTATTTACAAAGCAAGTGCTTTAACTAAGATGCTGTTATAGCATATATGGTTAAGATATAGTTCTAAAAGACATTAGAAAGAAATGCGGCATTAAGAAAGGATTGTTTTTAAAGAGCTTGTGCTCCCCTCCCCAACAAGCACACACACACACACACACACACACACAAACACACACAGAGACACACCCCTTTCTCTGTCTTCCTCCCTCCATTTATCATCTATCTATTCATAGGTATCTCTCTCCCTCCCTCTTCATCTCCCCCTCTCCCTCTCGTGTGTGGATAAAATACAGGAAAATAAGTTATTGGCAACTACTTTCCAGGAAGAGAATGGTGGGAGTTTACATCAGTGAGGGAAATTGTCCAATGAAAAGACATGCTTGCCTGTTGTCCAAAGTGAATACCTTGCATGTTATATTCTGGACAGAATTTTCTTCAGTTGCTTAAGGACATGTAAACCTATACAGAGATGATTAATTGGCAAGTTTAGTTATTCCTTAATTGTCTTGTGCTTATGTTTATCTATTTGAATATAATTTTGATAAGGAAGGCCTTGATATTTTAGATGTATTGGGCTTGATACTTTTTTCCCCTTGAGTTTGAAAATAAAGATGATAAGATGTTGATGATGATGATAATGATGATAAGAGGAAGAAAGGGAGGGAGGGGAGGAGGAGTTGTACTGGTCATGCAGAAATCCTTGAGCCAACAGAGAAACAACTTGCATTTTAATTGTTATATTTTTAGGCAGATCAATTATAATGGATTCTTAAGATATGCTGGAACTCCTTGTGAGATTTGTATGATGGCAGTGGTATAAAGCTTCAAATTCCATAAGATCCTTTAGAGAGAACTCAGAAAAGATAATAGCAGTCTTCCAATAAAATCAACAGGTTTCATGTAAACAGAATCCTATTAATGTATTTTCTATGATATATTAGAGGTAGCATATCTATCAGGTAAACTTGTCATGTATGCAGATATAATAAAAACAAAAGCACATTTAGTTATGAAGTAATTGACATAAAGAAAGCTGGTTTGGCACAGTGGTTAAGGCATCAAGTTAGAAACTAGGAGATCATGAGTTCTAATCCCACTTTAAATACAAAGCCAACTGGGTGATCTTGGGCCAGTCATTTTCTCTCAGTCCTAGGATGGAGGCAATAGCAAAGTACTTCTGAAAAACCTTGCAAAGAAAACCATGGTCTTCCTTGTCCAGATAATCTCCAAGAATTGGATGATTGCCTGGAAGAAAACAATGAATTGACATTTAATAGTAAAACATATCTACCAATGTTTACAATTGAATATAAATAAATGAACAAACTATATTTTTATAGTCACTAAACTGATTTCTTAATGTTCCTTGCAGACTTGTCATCAGATTAAAACTCTGCTACTGGGAGAAAAAGTGCAATGTAAATTTAGGGAGGGGCAAAGACATTTTTACAACCCTCCTCCAATAGAGGCCTGCTTCCATGTGAATGAAATTTCATAAGCAACATCAATTAATGTTAGGCATCATAAGTGTTGTAAAATATAATTTTCATCCTATGTTAACTATCAGTGTAGAGCCTATCTATGGATGTATGAAAGACAGTTATGTAACTAAGTAATTTTAACATTGTGTTAATAATAATATTTTAATATTTGGCTTACCTGATTTATTAGTTCACATTTATTTAGGTGAGGCAATGAGTCAGATTCATTACATCTGAAGACGCAACCCTACTTTGACAAAACAGAACCTGGCCATGGTACAGAACTCTTATTTGGGAAATATGAAAACTCTTTCATTTTTATGGGAATTATCTTAAATAGAGATTTATCTTCTTTTGGAGTAAATCTGAACTCATTATTTTGGAATTTCCCTCTGTTTTATCCAACTGATATCCAATGCAAAAACTGAAAGTTCTGAGTAGGCCAAATTGTCATTTGATTGACCTTTTCCTCACTACTCCCAACATTTTCTCCATCTATGCCTGTAGCATATTGCCATCTCTGGTCTTAGATGTGGTGACACTGCCCTGGACAGACCCAGTGCATAATATGAGAGTTTTCTGGACTCGTGACTCCTGATTGAGCAGTTAGAAGTTGTGGCCAGGAAGGTCTTTGCATAGCTGTAAGTTGTGCACCAATTATGATCTTTCCTGGACCAAAAATTCCTGCTCACAACTCACGCCCTAGTCACCTCCTATCTTGACTATTGCTAGTGCAACGCACTCTACCTGGGGCTGCCCTTGAAAAGTATTGGGACGTTAGTTCAAAATGCAGTGGCCCACCTGGTTTTGTGCAGACCTAGATGTGCACACATGGAATGAAACAACTTGCCATGGCCACTCACTGCATCCAACTCACAACAGCCAAATTGTGACAGCCAACTTGCTATGGCCAGCTCGCTGTAGAACAACTCGCTGCAGCATAATTCAATAATTCAACTTAATTATTTAAAACAATGTTTAAAAATATATTAGTATAACTCTTTTCTCGCACCGAGTTGGCCATGACAAGTTGGCCATGGTAAGTTGGCCATGGTGAGTTGGCTGCAGCAAGCTGGCCATGGTGAAGTGTCCTAGACCTATGTACATGAGCCATGTGTCTCGCAGCAGCTGCATTGATTGCCAATTTTCTTCCAGGTTCAAATCGAGGTGCTGGTTGTCACTTTCAAAACCCTGTATGACTTGGAACTAGTTTATTTGAAGAACTGTCTTTTCCTGGTCATATTTACTTGACCCACCATAGTGTGAAGCCAGGGGATGCCTCAAATCCCCTCTGTTAAGGTCATAATATCCTTCTTCTTGATCACACTGTGATCAAGAAGACAGTGATCTAGTGTGATCAAGAAGAAGGGCATTCTGTAAGGTGTCTCCCTCCCTATAGAAATTTTCCCTGCAGAGATAAGATTGGCCCCCACTTTGACACACTTTTACAGTGACCTGAAAACCTGGTTTTGCCAATGGAACTGGGAATCCCAGGGTGGGATGGAGCCATCAAGTGGCTTATTTGATTGTTGTCTTGGGAGGGGGGGGGGATATTGCTATTTTATTGCTTATATAGTTTTTAATCTTTGTAAACCACCCAGCATCACTGAGAATGAGTTGGGTGATCATATAAATTTTCTCAAATAAATAAATAAATTTTGGATCTCTGGTTTTTTCCTCAGTTTTTCTTTACTTTCAGAAAGTTTGTTGGTTCTCCTATCCCATTCTTTTTAGAAGCCTTTATTTTTTTTAATAAAGATTTTGTTATTGTTTATTTCTAGCTACACATGCCTCCATTCTTCCCAGCTCCCACCTGTGATTGCCTGCATTTCTGAATCCAAAAAAGCTTTGTGAAAAGAGGTCCCATGTTCTACTTTCCCTTGGGACTTAACTGAAGTTTGAGAAGCCAGGAAGACTGAGAACCTTTGAAGACATGACCTTCCTCTCAGTTCCCTTTTAAGTACAGCAGGATAAAAATTGTACATTCCAGCCATAAAAATAGTGCTGAAATTAATATATAGTACAATTGAAACAATAGATGAGTTCTTAATCATCAGACCTAATGAGACTAGCTGACCCCCCAAAAAGGTAGAAGTAAGGTTTGGCACCCCATTTATTATTTTTGAATTTACGCTTAATCATATATCTGTAAATTAAATGTGCAAATCTAGCACAAATATTATGTTCCCATTTTAAAGGTAAAGGTTCCCTTTGCACATATGTGCTAGTCATTCCCAACACTAGGGGGCGGTGCTCATCTCTGTTTCAAAGCCGAAGACCAAGCACTGTCTGAAGACGTCTCCGTGGTCATGTGGCCAGCATGACTGAATAATGACGGTGCACGGAACACTGTTACCTTCCCACCAAAGGTGGTCCCTATTTTTCTACTTGCATTTTTACATGCTTTCGAACTGCTAAGTTGGCAGAAGCTGGGACAAGTAACAGGAGCTCACTCCATTACGCGGTGCTAGGGATTCCAACTGCCGACCTTTCTGATTGACAAGCTCAGCGTCTTAGCCACTGAGTCACCTTGTTCCCACTTTACCGCGTTCCCATTTTAGGGTGATGCATATTCCATTTTTAAAATTAGTGAGCAAACTGCCATCTTGAGCTAAACCAGCATTCTCTATATAAAAAGTAGTATATTTACATACCAGATATTAAATCCTTCAGTTTGATCTTTGTTTATATGCAATAGGTAGAAAATGATAGGGTCCTCTTTGGTCTAACAACAGAGGCACAATGAGTACAATGTCTGAACCTGAAAAGGCACCCTACAAAAGACCATCTATAGAGGAGGGGAAATGGGATGTCCATTGACAACTAGGATTGAATTTGCTGGTGTCATCTTCTGCTGTAATCACAGAATGTAAACACATTGTTGCATCTAACAAAGGACTTTTGGCACCTTTATACACCAGCAATGCACATTGGCAGTTTAGAGCTCGTTGTCAGCTTGGCTTAATGTCTGCCAGTTCACTGAGAGTGAATTGAAGTTATATGAGCCAGATGCATGGGGGGGGGGGGGGGAGAGACTTTTGTGTATACAATTGAACCTGTCATCCTCTGTTTTCAAGGGACAGTAAACAGAGGGGAAGGCAATATGGTAAACAGAGGGGGAAAGCAGCTATTCTTGGCTATTGACAATAGCAGCCATGATAGCAATAGAAGGTTTGAAAAGAAGAATGGATTTTCATATGCCAAGTTTGTGTCGATGCATTCCCAGTGAGAATGGCTCTTTAATTCTTATCCCACTCATCATCTTCTGAGCCTTTGTCATCTTCATTTCTGAAAGGACTCTAATAAATGGAGGGGGTGGGGAAATCACACAGGACTACTGATTTAAAGCGCTCCTCCTTTCAAACTCCTCTCAATCTTTTATTCTTCCTTTCGTGACCTTGATTACCTGATGGCATTTGCTAAAAATCATGAAAAATAGATTTTCTTACATAGATCTGCAAAAATTATTTTTTTAAAAAAAAACCTTACCTGAAAAGAAAACAGCAGTCGATTCATTTCATAATAGTGTTTAGATCACAAAAAATGCCTAGTAAAAATTATACGTAATGGAAATGTACCTGTTTAAGGATGAAAGCAGAATAACTTTTGAGACTGGAACACATTAGTATGCTAATATGAACTATAGAATGAAGTAGGTTTACTGATTCTTTTTTTAAAAGTTTTTTTATTATTTACATATAAATATATCTAATACAGTGTAATTGTCCTGGCATTCCACTTTCCATGAAACAAAGATAAAAACAAAATAGCATATATACTATTTTAAACAGTGTTAGTGTTGTACAGTAATTTCTGATCATCATATTCTAGTGTATCAACCTATCTATCATTCTAATACCTACATTCAAATACATACATAATGTCTCTTTCCATGTTCACCTAACCTGATTCTTTCACATTCTCACTTCTACCTCGTATTTCTAACCATTGATAGAAACTATCCCATGTAGCATAGTATTCTGTATCTCCTTTATCTTTTATTTTTAGCGTTAGTCTGTCCGTTTCTGCACAGACTAGTATCTTCCTTATAGTCTCCTCCTCTGAAGGGGTGTTTTCGCTCTTCCACTGCTGCACATACGCAATTCTTGTTGCAGTCAAGATGTGTAATATTAGGTATATTGTCCCTTTATCATAACCATCTGATATAATGCCTAGTAAAAATAATTCTGGCTTAAACTCTATATGTTGTCTGGCCATTTTTTCTAACCACATATGCATTTGTATCCAAAATTTCCTTACCTTACTTATTTACTGATTCTCATAGCCCAGCTTTTTGCTTCTAGTACTAGATAGTTGATTTGTTTTGTATGTTCGTTTTCTTATGTCTTGGAGTTTTCAACCCAGTATATTAATTTGCTTGGAGACAAAGAGTTTGCAGAAGTTCTTTTTTATTCAGTGATTGACCTGATGTTATATACTGTAGTATTTGCCAGGAAGTCTTAGGCTTCCCGAATGAGTTCTGGATGACTTAAGCCTGTCACTTACATTCAATGTAATCTTTTTTTTTTTTATTTATACCCTGCCTTTATTATTTTTATAAATAACTCAAAGTGGCAAACATATCCAATGCATATTTCTCCTGTTTTCCCCACAACAACAATTGAAGTGAGTTTGGCTGAAAGAAATTGACTGATCCAAAGTCACCTAGCTGGCTTTTACAGCTAAGGACATGTTTTTTGTAGAATAGTTATTATAAGAATTATAGGAGGGAGTCTCTTATATGCTGCTCAAATTCCCAGAGGGAAAAAAGAGATATAATAAATAAAATAAAATATTGGGTTTGTTTTGCATTCTACGACTAACTCTTTATTATTAAGTTTGGTAATAGATCACTGCTTTGCTTTATGTATAACTAGTATGTAATGGTTGTAGGGATGTTGGCAGTAGAGTAACTTTAATCCTTTACAGATTTCATCCAGACTGAGTGTGCTTGTTCTTTGCAATAGATTTTAGTTGCTCCAATTGGAGTTCTCTTGCCAATGAAAATAACAGATGTTTCCAATTGAAATTGAATATGAATTACAGTTATAGTGGATGTATCTGTAGATAAAAGATCTATGGATGAATATTGAAGCATAGTGAAAACTTTGCTTTGTTTCCCATTACATAAGATAAAACATTATTTTGAAAGTTAATCACCACAGTTTTATTGCAATTATATGCACACATTTATTGGGAGTAAACTCCATTGAATTCAATGGAGTGTATGCCTAACTAGATTAGTGCTAATCCAATATGTCAGACCGTACATTTGAAAAAATTTAAACAAACCTATTCATAATTATCAGTTTCATCTAAGGGACAAACAATCAACTTAAAGGTATTTGTTTATTTTGCTTACTTACGTACTTTGTTCTCTTTTTCTTTTTCAGGTAAGTACCATTCCGAACAAGAGCTTTGGGGGTAAGTGTATCGAACAGAGTAGATTTATCTGGTGGGCAGCCATTCTGCAAACTGAATGTTTCAATTGCTTTTGCATGTGAAAATTACTGGTCATGATTAGTCCAAAAGTAAGTTCGTAATGAGACATATTCAACAACATAGTTGGGTAAATATAACCAAGTAAATATATTGAGATATAGCTTGGATTGCGTTTGAATGTTTTTCATCTTAACACTGTCCTCCGCCTTGAGAATGCCTGAATGATAGAATTTGTTTTTTTCTTTTTTTTCTTCAGCCCCTTTATGTGCTCTTATTGAAAGAGCTTGAAATTTCTTTGTATAATTAGGATTTTTTAGAGAACCATCTGCATGATTGCTATTTATCTGGGTGACGTTACATTATGCTGTATGAATAGCCAGATTTCAGAAAGGACTGAAATTTGCAACTGTGGATAAGCTGATCTCTAATTATACATACCCGATTAAGCTATAGTTAGTAACTTCATTCTCTTTGAAGAATCCTTGGTTTTGAAATTCATAGGGTCTCTTCTAATGCAACCTCTTCCCCACAAAAGATCGAGTGCTTACTAGCTCTGATAATAGATGCATCCTTACCCATATTGATCACATTTCAGAAATTTGCTGTATTTTACTGGAAATTGAGATACCTGCAAGATGTCACCTTATTTATCACTTGTGATATTGTATTACCTATTCTTAAAAAATGATTTCTATGTTAGTTGTGGTGTATATGCCTTTTGTAATTGACAGGTGGAAATTTTGTCTATGTACATATTTATTATATAATCTTACACTGGATAATCTAGCTTGATCAGTTCACATTCTTTATTTTATTTTACTTTACCCCATTCTAGTGGTTCGGGTCACACTTAATGCATAATGTATTGTTAGTTAGAGGTTAGCACAGTAAATGTATTCAGCTACTATAGTTTGTAACACATGGTTAATGACCTAGAACAGGTTATTATGGTGTATTCAACTAATAATTAAAACAAGCTGTGCTCTCCATTTTAGCTGTTGCAAAACATAAACTAATAATCTTCCACTTTGTCCCTGAGATTTTTCCCTTGCTTTTTGAAAACAGTTTCTTCTGAGGAAAAACCAATGGGCAAAACGTTCCTTTAGACTTATAAAATAAAGTGACTCAATGAAGTCTGCTTTTTATATTCTTGTGTCTGTGTCTCAGTGGCTAAGAAGCTGAGCTTATCGATCAGAAAGGTCGGCAGTTCGGCGGTTCAAATCCCTAGCACCGCATAACTGAGTGAGCTCCCATTACTTGTCCCAGCTTCTGCCAACCTAGCAGTTCGAAAGCACGTAAAAAACGCAAGTAGAAAAATAGGAACTACATTTGGTGGGAAGGTAACAGCGTTCTGTGGGCCTTCGGCATTTAGTCATACTGGCCACATGACCACGGAGAAGTCTTCAGACAGTGCTGTCTCTTCAGCTTTGAAACAGAGATCAGTGCCACTCCCTAGATTCCGGAATGACAAGCACATACGTGTGAGGGGAAACTTTACCTTTATCTGTATTCTTGTATATTCGTCTTTTCTTTGTGTTACAGCAGAGGAAGAAGAGCCTAGTCATTTTACTTTAGCTAAGGCAGTGCTTCTCAATTATTTTCTGTCATGCCCCCCCTAGGAAGAAGAAAACATTTCGCCCCCCCCCTGCGCGACTGTAAAAAAAATATCTTATTTTTAAATAAGGGTCGGGCCAGGCAGAAGCCAAACTGGGCACAGAGGCTGAGCAGGCAGGAGTCACGCTGCCTCTACCTCTTCTTGCAGGCTATCGAGATCTGTCTGGGTCCAGCTCACCGCCACCACCTGGGCCCCCGCTTGGCTCAGCCGTACTGCCGCAGCCCTGCCGATCCCTGCAAAGGAGAGCACAACGTTGCACCGGCACTAATTCGGCGGGGCTCGTCCCCAAAGCGCCAGGGTTGCTCCAGCGGCGCGGTCGTTTTAAGCGCTCCGAAGGCATCAAGGAAGCCTCGGACGGTCCCTGAAGCCTTCGGAACGCTTAAAACCACCCTCCGAGCAAACCGGAGAAGGCGGAGCGGCAGCTCCTCCCTCAGCCAGGAGCCAGCGGGGGCTGGTTGGACAGGCAACCTTGGCGGGAAACTCCAGTCCGCCGCCACCGCCTTCACCGCCGCCGTTGCCGCCGTTGCCGCCTTCGTCGCCGCCGTTGCACCCAGATGGAAAGGGAGCCTTCGCGCCCCCCTTTATGGAGCCTCGCGCCCCCCTTTATGGAGCCTCGCGCCCTCCCCCCCCACTATTTGAGAACCACTGAGCTAAGGTAACATGATTTGGTTAAGATTGAGGGTTCCAGGACCATTCATAATTTCCCCTTTTTATTCCCATAATTTCAGCGCAGGTAAGGAAGCATATGATGCAGTCCAATTAAATTCTCCCCAAAATACACAAGTGTGATTTCTTCTCTGGACACTAGATGTCAACTTCTCCACAATATAACTTCTAACCCATTGGAAAGAATGTCTCTTTAGGCAAGAACTACAGCAATTAGAATAGAACTACAGAGAAACAAGTGGCACTTGTATTCCTGGATGCACAGAAGGCATTCGATAATTTAAATTGGCAATACATGAAACAACAAATTTAAAATATGAATCTAGGAAATAAATTTGAAAAATTAATAGAAACAATATACTCCACCCAAAAGGCAAGCATACTATTGAATGGGGAGAAGACAGAGTCTTTTGACATAACGAAAGGAGTGAGACAAGGCTGCCCACTATCACCTCTGCTTTTTATTCTGACGCTAGAAAGCCTTCTGATACGAATTAGAAAAAACCAGGAAATAAGAGGAACCAAAACTAAAAAGGAAGAATACAAAATACAGGCCTTTGCAGATGACCTAGTATTTATCATAGAAGATCCATTAGAAACAGGGAACAGGTTAATGCAAGAACTAGAAAAATATGGAGATGTGGCAGGACTAAAAATTAATAGAGAAAAGACTAAAATAATAACCAAAAATTTGAAGGAAAAACAGAACAAAGAATTAGAAAAAACAATAGGACTCCAGGTAGTAAAGAAAGTCAAATATTTAGGAATATGGCTAACTGCAAAGTGCTCAACCATAAAAGAAAATAATTACACAAAATTAGTGCAACAAATAAAAAAAGACCTAGAATTATGGGGAAAACTACAACTATCGCTATTAGGGAAAATAGCAACTATAAAAATGAACATACTACCAAGAGTCCTATATCTATTTCAAACGATTCCCATAAAACTAGAGAAAACTTTTTTTACTGAATTGAATAAAATAATACTAAAATTCATCTGGCAAGGGAAAAAAGCTAGGATAAAACTGAAAGCATTACAGGACGATAGAAGCAGAGGTGGTATGGGACTACCTGACTGGGAACTCTACTACAATGCAGCAGCACTAATTTGGATTAAAGATTGGATAAATCTAAAAAACAAAAGAATATTAGCAATAGAAGGCCACGACCTACAAACAGGATGGCACTTTTTCTTATGGGAAGAGAGTAAAAAGAAGCAAAAATATTTCCATAGACATTACATTAGAGAAGCATTAATTCAAGTCTGGAATAAAATTAAAGCAAAACACTATATGAAAATACCGGCATGGCTTTCCACCATGGAAGCCATGATACACCCCAATACGCTAGATTTATCAAAAATGGTTAGATATAGTGAAATATTAGATAACCAGGGGAATTTGAAAACGAACCAAGAACTAAAAGAGAATAATATCAATATAGATTGGTGGCCATACCTCCAAATTCAATCAAGATATAAAAAAGATATAAAAGAATATGGAATATATACGGAATTGCAACAAATAGACAAAATCTTAACTGGCCCAGAAAACAAATTTATAACGAAAATGTATAAATATTTGTTAGAAATAAACTTAGAAGAAGAAATAGTTAAAGGATGTATGATAGCATGGGCCAAAAATTTTGGTTATAACATAGATCTAGCGGATTGGGAAAAAAATTGGAATATAAATTATAAATTAATGAGATCAGCGACACTGAAAGATAATATATATAAAATGTTTTATCGTTGGCACCTACCACCAACAAGATTAGCAAAAATGTACCCAACACTGAAATCGATATGCTGGAAATGTAAAAAAGAAGAAGGGACCTACTACCACATGTGGTGGACATGCCCGGAATCGCAAAAATACTGGAAAAGAATCTGGAAGTAGGCACAAGAAATTACGGGGGAACAAGTAAAGTATAAACCCGAAACCTTTTTATTAGGAATAATTAAAGGGAACTATACAAAAAAAATTAAATATTTACTAACACATATATTAACTATAGCTAGAATTGCCTTCGCCCAATGCTGGAAGCAAAACAATACACCGCCAGACAATTAGTGATAAAAAAAACTTTGGAGTGCGCAGAGATGGACAAACTAACTCAAAAATTACAGGACAAAGAAGAATCGGAATACTACAAAATTTGGAATAAGTGGTATGAATGGTTGGATAATAAGAAAAACATTTAAGCCGAAAACAATATACATAAATAAACATAGAACTGTATATAAAAATAGGTAAATATGTTAAATATCATAAAAATGTATAGATAAAATGACATAAGGATTGTAATATATGGTAAAGAGAGGAAAACATACATAGATACGACGATGTAACATTGTACAAACTGTTGATATAAAGAGTGTAATATGTGATAAAAAGACAAAAACAATAAAAAATTATTCAAAAAAAAAATAGAATAGAACTACATGTGAGAGGTTTGGAGAGGATAAATTATGCCTCAGCACCCATCAAGCTGTAGACTCTACCCTTCCAGGAAGGCCTTGACAAATCATCGCTCAGCTTAACCCATTTCACAAATTTGATGGAACATTGCAATACTACTTGGAGTTCTTTAGAACTGATGAATTCTACTTGGATTGATGAAGTTTCTCAGTTATCCAAGTAGAGGTATCTGGTAGTTGAATCATGGAAACTGGATTTCTTTTTCTATTTGGTTTGAAATGTTTTACTGTTTATCTTCTGAATTGAAGAAGCTACTTGGATAAACAGTGAAACATTTCAAACCAAAGAGAAAAAGAAGCCTTCAGCTTCCAAACAGGATAAATAGATATAGTGTAAATGTGACATGCCTCCCCACAAAAGGTTTAAATAATTTGGCCAATTATAAAGGTCCAATTCTCTATCCCCTTCTGCTACAATTAATTTATCTCTGCCATCGTTCTCAACCATTCAGTCGTGTTTGACACTTCGCTACTCTATGAATCAGTACTCTCCCTGCCTCTCTGTCTTGTACCTCCTCCTTCAGTTCTGCCATGGTCATCCTGGTGTCATCCTGTGTAGAGTCCAGCCAATGGGTACTAGCATTGTCCCTTCTCCTTTTTTTGGTGATCACTACAAACATGACTGACTTTTTGAGTGAGTCAACTTGCATGACATGGCCAAAGCATGCTAGCCTTTGTTTGGTGATCCTGCCTTCGAGCGATATGTTTGGTGAAACTCTGTCTAGGACTTTTTTGTTTGTGACTTTTGCAGTCTGTGGGATGTGTAGTAGTCATATCCAGCACCACAATTCAAAGGCATCCATCCTTCTGCTATCTGCTTTTTTCAGAGTCCACGTTTCGCAGCCATAAGTAGAAACTGGAAAAATTATTGCCCTGATTAATTTGCATTTGATTGGGAGGCTAATATCTTTACTGTCCCAGATGTTATTCATGTCAGACATTGCAGTTCTTCCAATTGCTATATGCCTTCTGATCTCAGGGCTGCAAAGGACCTTACTTTTCTCACCACTGAACTGCATCTTGTTAATGCAGTTCAAATCTGTCAAAATCCTTCTGAATTTTGATCCTGTCTTCCAAAGAGGTAGCAATTCCCTCCAACTTGGTGTCATCTGCAAATTTAATGAGTTTTCCTTCACTGCATGCTTTTCCTCCATGTAGATGTAGATCCATTGAGGACTACACGCTGAGTGTGGTTGGTTAGTCAACTTCAAATTCTTCTGGTGGTTGTACTGTTCATCCCTCACTGTTCATCCCTCACTGTTCTAGCTACAAAGCCCAAGTACAGACAGGCCTTTCTTCTCTGAGGAAAATGACACTCTTTCTATTAAGACAGAAATCACAGAAGAAGAAAGCCAGAATTTAAGAGCTTTGAGTTGTCTATAAATAGGTTTCACATTATTCTCCTCTCATTTTAATCTGATGATCTTCTCTGCAACAGTGCCATCTAATGGCCCCAGGTGGTGTTCCTTATGCATTAGAGCATCTGTCTTATGGAACAGCACAGACTCATAGACATACACACACACACACACACACACACACACACATGCCCTCCAGCTCCTGGCATCAAGGCCCTCCTGAGCCTTCTGAAAAAATCTTGAAGACATGCCTTTTCCCTCAGAGGCACTGGGGCCAGGCTATTAGTAGATCCAATATATATCCAGTTTAATTGAATTTTATCCTCAGCTTTCTTATAATGCTATCTTATTATTTGCTTGTTTAATGTTTTGCCTTCACTGAGATAGCTGGTCACTTACATTCTATAAACAAACAAACAAATATCTATTTTCCCAATAAATATTACTAATCTGAACATAAAGAGAATTGTTCCTTTGCTATTTTTCTCCAGTCCTGGCGATA
Source organism: Natrix helvetica (assembly GCF_964273705.1). Classification (NCBI taxonomy): domain Eukaryota; kingdom Metazoa; phylum Chordata; class Lepidosauria; order Squamata; family Natricidae; genus Natrix; species Natrix helvetica. The sequence continues at coordinate 29,396,284 of NC_138552.1, read as the reverse complement.
TATGCCGAGTATAAGAAATTTTGAGGGAAGAAAGAAGCATGCGATTTATTAATCCATTTATTAAGAGTTTATTTAAGCAAAAGTATCCCAAAATTCTCTTTATTCCCTTGTTCCCAAAGTCCAGGACTTTGCCTTTTATAAATCCTTTTGAAAACAACAGCCATGAATTGTTTGTAGATGACATCCATAATTTGATAATTAGATTTATTTAATTTCAGTAACTTCCCAATAGCAAATCCGTTAATGTGTTTCTAATGAAAGCATGGCTTTGTAGTCTCAGTCATATGTGAATTCGAGATATCCTTTGTTTTATACGATGGAGGTTATATCAGATTGCATATCAGCTCTACTTACTTGAAGCATTTTATTCTTATTGTCTAATCAGAGAGGTTCACAGAGTGGATCAGTAAAAAGAAACTTGTCCCCAACTTTATAATTTAAAAATAGTGACATAAAAGGAAAAAGAATGGGAAGGGAAAACAAAATAAAAATGATTAGATTATGAAATCATAATTAGATTATAATTATAAAATGTATAATATACTAAAGGATTGTTTGTTTGCAATAGTGGCAAATGTCTATAGCTTGGGTGTAGGTTGAAAGTGGAGGTTCATTGTCCAAGCTTGTGGGTTGGTATCCAAATGTTTCATTATCTGGCTAGGTAACATCTTCAGGGTGTTCTTATAGTGCTTATAAGGGCCTCGTGTGGTCCATAGGTCTTGTGATGGAAGAGTCACTTCAGGTGAGGGTCTTGTGATGGGTCTTGTGAGGGGTCAGGTCAGTGGTGGGTTACCCTGAATCTAAAATGGCTATTATAAAGCTGCCTAAAACTTTACCTAGTGTCTGAATTCACTAATTCTGAGTTTGTACAATACATTGAACCATATGATCCAAATTTACATGACATGCTAAGCCACATTCAATCAATGCCATGTTGTTCCAAATAACTACTTTTGAAAGGTAACAATGCCAAGAGTATCACAATAAGCGATAACATGTGATGAAACCTTGATTCTTTACTTACAAGAACTTAGCATCTCAACTGGTTTAGGAGCCATGTTTTACTATTTGTGCTTTCCAGTTATTATTGACTTTTGGTAAGTGCCTGGACAAGTTCCTGCAATTTACTTGCCAACATTTTCAGAAGTGGCTTTCCTTCCCTTGCTTCCTAAGGCTGAGAGAGAGTGACTGACCCAAGATCACCCAGCTAGCTTTGTGCTCAAACAAGCACTAAAACTCATATTCTCTCAGTTTTTATCTTGGTGCCATTAAACTGCTACGTTAAACTGTTCTCACTTTATACATGACAGTCGCTTTCATGCCTTCGTCATCCGGCAGCGCCGACAACATTTCTGCCTCCGCCCTCCGCAGCTCCCAGGCGCGGCCGGACGGATGTAGCCACAGTGACACCGAGGCAGTCCAGGCGGACGAAAGAGTGAGCGAGGCAGCCTGATCCTCGGTCGCTCGCCCACCAGACTGCCTCGGCGCCATTCTGGCTACCTCCGTCCGGGCGTGCCCGGGAGCTGCGGAGGGCGGAGGCAGAAATGTTGGCGCTCCCGGATGACGAAGGCACGAAAGCGACTGGGGAACGACGAGAACCTTCCTGCCTCTGCTGGATTTCGCGCGCTCCTCGAGGAGCGTGCAAAGTCCAGCAGAGGCAGGAAGGTTCTTGTCGTTCCCCAGTCGCTTTCGAGGACTGTGGAGCGCGAGCCGGCGGAGCACGCTCAGGAAGGCGGGGAATGGGATCACATGTGCTGGAGGCTGAGGCAGCTTGAGCCTCCAGCACACGTGGTCCCATTCCCCGCCCTCCTGATGACGTCACCAGCTTCACCAGCCATAAACCTCACCACACGTCACTGCTTTATACATATAATTTAGAAAACTTAGCAAAAACAAGTTTAGTTTTAGAGAGTTTATTCTATCTCTTTTTTTCCAGACTTGAACCTTAAATAGCCTTGTACTTGATTTTTAATGATGTACTTTCCTTCGCACTTTATTTTTGATTCTTTTGCTGTTATAGTTCCAGATAAGAAGCAACAAAGGATCAAAAGTACAGGGAAGCAAGTAATAAATATTTGAAACATTGACTTACAGCAGAAAAAACATGGCCTTTTTATAAGGTCACCCTCAAGATCTGCCCAAGATATTGATTTTTGCACTGTGCTGATCCGGGCTTGAGATCTCAGATTTACTTAATATGTGATTTCAGACATTGGATTCCTGAAGCCAATATTAGCCTGTTGGGATGTCAGGATGCCTTTCTGTTGGGGGGGGAGGGGGGAGATGAGAGAACTAGGAAAGAATAAAGGTATGAATGCCTAATTGCTTAACTTTCAGCCTGGTTTTGCAATCTGCTCTAGCATAATATAACAATGAGTTTTCTCTGCCATTTCTAATGCAAGTATTCTTTATACCAGCAGTTAGAATTTTTTTTTTGCCAGGAAAATAAGGCAAGCAGTGGCACTTAGAAAATAATTATTAAAAGACCAAAAGCATGCATTTTTTCAGTGAGAAAAGTAATCTGATACCTATCAATGCTTGGATTTATAAAATCTATAAATCCAACTAGCATGATCAGAGTGTAACTTGTACTCTAAAGTATCTCTAGCATTAAGAGGAGTTTATTCGTGGAGTTCAACCCCAGTGAGGAAACTCCATAAAAGCTTGTATTGAGGGTCTGTCCTCTGAGTTGTGAAGTCATTTGCTAAGTGATTTCTTATTACTAGGGTGGTATAATAAAAGCTACTGATGGTCTGAGGGGCTGCGATGGCTCAGCATTTAAAGAAACTTGAGCTCGTCAACTAGAAAACTGACAGCCTGGGTTTGAGACCCAAGCGCCGCACAGCGGGGTGAGTTCTCGTTCCTGCTCATGTTCCTTCTCACTTAGCAGTTCGAAAGCATGCAAACGCGAGTACATAAATAGGTATTACGTTTGTAGGAAGGTAACAATGTTCCATGCACCTTTGGCATATAGCCATGCAGGCCACATGACCATGGAAAATGTCATCAGACAATGCTGGTTCCTTTGGCCAAGAAACAGAGATGACCACTGCACTCTAGAATCAGACACGAATGGACAGGGAAATCTTTACCTATTGATTGTCCTTTATGGGTGCTTGGGTGACAATTTCCTGCTGACCAGGCTGAGACTTGTGGAAACCTGTAGTGAAGAAGATAAAGCAGTTTTAAGGGAGCAAGTTTACTTAATGAATGCTGTATTTCCATGAAAATAAGAGAGGGTCTTATTTTCTTCTGACCCTTGAAATAAGCACTTGGCCTTATTTTCGGGAGGTCTTATTATTTTTGTGGTTCAGGAGGTGGCAAGCGTGGTCATCTCATGTCTGCTGCTATGTTGCAATATTTTCGGGAAGGGCTTATTTTTTGGGGGGGAGGACTTATTTTAGCGTATGCACTCAAAAGGCCGATTGAGCTTATTATCCAGGAAAGTCTTGTTTTCAGGGAAACAGGGTAGTGAGATCTAACAAACAAAAAAAGCTTGTGGACTAGACTGAATATTTAGGATAGAAACAAAAGAATCTGAAGGCATGGGTGGTATTAGCTCTCTAATCCAAGTAAAAGGATGGGAAAAGGAAAAAAGTACGAAGGTGTGCAGATGGTTATGAAGCTAGCCTTGAAGAAATGTATGGCAGTTGTTACAAAAACAACGGTTTAGCCCCAAAAGATGGGAAGGAGTGAGAAGAAACTGAAGTTTGGTCCATCTTTTTTTTTTTTTCAGAAAATTTTTATTGGTTTTTTAAAACATTTATAAGGAAAAGGGTAGGTGGAATGGTATACAAATTTTGGCAGTTGCAAGTATGGCAGACGCCCCCTCCCTCCAAACTCCTAAGATACATCTATGTATAAAACATTAATACAAAATCGTATAAAATCAGCATATTAGTTCTAAAAAATTTTTTTCAATCAGTTTATATAGTTATGATATATAGTCTAGATATAATTTCATTATTACTTTTGGTCTGTTTATAACAATGTGGTTTTCTTATTCATTTTTGTGATCTGAGCTTTCTTGGTGTTGCCCCATCACCCCCCGCTGGCAGAGCTCCGGCCCCTCCCGTGTCCTGTATGACCGTTGTAGAGTCTTCTGTTTTTTCTAGGTTCGCTTTATTTTTTTCCATAAAGGCCTGTGCCTCTATGGGTGTATTGATTCTGATTCTTGTCTCCTCCCAGAATATCAGCATCCCTTCAAGCATCAACCATCTAAACCACACCCCCTTCTGGTATAGTTTATTCGCCAATTGCGAATAGTTTTTCCTTTTCTCCCTAATTTTTTTGGGGATCTGCTTCAAGATGGTTATCTCCCTGTCATGGTATTGAAGTTTGGTCCATCTTGATTCTCTTGGGGGTGAGGGGTGGTAGATAAAATAGAAAGTCTGTCAGGATTTCAAAAATCCATTATTATACCATATCTGAATTAAGTTGTAGTATTTCTTGCAGTGTCTGGTACTTGACCAGGTCAGGAGCTTGCAGAGCTGACAAGGAAACAGTTATAAATGATACCAAAAGATATTGGTATTAATATCTAAAATTGTCTGAATGATAATAGAAGATGTAAACTTCAGGAAACATTGTGTGCCATGTAGAAGGAGGTAGTTTTGGGGCCTATTAAACTATTTTTTTCTTTAAAAAGCTCATAACATTTGTACTTTTGTTGCTATTCATGAACTCCTGCTGTTATGGCAAACAAGAGGAACTTGAATTTTCAATAGAATAATAGGTTTCAATAGAGCTGTTAATGGAAAGCAGGTGAAAGATCCCTATTTGGAATATAGCTGAAGGACGTAGAAGGTTGAAAATAGTAACAATAGAAAGAGAGAAAGAGTTGAATTATATGCTAAACGTATCCTCCAGCTCAGAAACCCAACTTGTCAAGACCATAGAGACTTTGAGGTCTACATTACCAGCCGCCTCCCCCACCCAGTAGGTAGTTTTTTTTACTTTTCAAAGCTACTTGCAAATTTTTCCACAAGGACAAGAAGTTTAATGTGAAGGAAATATTTAGTTTTCCCAACATTTGCTCTGAAATAGATGTTTATTTTTCTCCTGGTGATAAATTTCTTCAAGGTAGAGGATCTAATGAGATGAACTGTCTTTCATTTAATCCTAGCAAGTTCAGTCTTCTCCAACAAGAGTTTACTTGCTTCATCAGATAATTGTGAAAAATATAATGAAGGAACAGAATGATAGCTTAAGACAAACAGATTTCATGATCAGAAAATGCTAATTACTTTCGGGTTAAATGCTGAAGTCTTGATGAATGGTATTGACTGGATTTGCTAATAGTCCGGCTGACCCCTTATGCATTATTTTTGAGAAGTCCTGGAGAACTCAAAAATTGCCTGGGGACTCGAGGAGTAAATATAGTCCTATCTTTAAGAAGAAGAAAAAGAAGAAAAATGAAATACTACAGATGCCATTTTGAGTTGCAGAAATACAGATGACCAGACAGGTTTCTATATCTCTTTGCTGCCATCTATTGGTTGTCTGGAGTTTTGCAGTTCAAATCCAGTAACCCTAACTAACTTTTCACTAATTCTGTTTAAAGGGGCAGATGGTGTATGTAAAATGTGTTGCATGAAAGAGATAGAGGTTGCCAGCATTTTACACCAGACATTCCTTCCTGAAGGAAATTATGAGTACCACTTCTGCCCTGCACTGCTGTGCCGTTACCATTCCATCGTTACGTAGTTAAATTAAGAAGTTATATGGTTTATTTACATAGGTCATTTAATTTGGATTTAATTCTGTTTAATCTAGTAGACTTAATGGAGCTGAATTGGCTTGAATTTTTAAAAATGCTTAATTGACTGTGCAGCAATAGACTCCGAAGAAGAAGAAGAAGAAGAAGAAGAAGAAGAAGAAGAAGAAGAAGAAAAGAAGAAGAAGAAGAAGAAGAAGAAGAAGAAGAAGAAAAGAAGAAGAAGAGGAAGAAGAAGAATGATTTCAACATTGCAGAGGTGTTTGCAAGCCAGAGCTGTTGCAGGAGAAGATATTTAAACAAAATTAGCATGGATTCTTGGGTCATTGTGAATTTGCGAAGCAAAAGACAAATTGGGAATTATTTAACCAAATCAGTACTTCATTGTCATCTTTTCAATTTAGCAATCAACTTGTCTAAAATGCATTTACTTTATAGTTCATTCAGTCTTCAGTCACTTTGAAGACTGATAACCTATTAACCTATACCAATTATAAGGTAGACCATCTGGGGTGCCCAAAGCTACAGGCTAAACTATAACTCAGAAAAAACACTTTGGTATCATGTCAAGATAATGGGATAGATATGTCCATGTAAGTGTCAAGCATGTCTTAAAGGCAATTTTATTTTTTAAATATTAAAAAAAAATCAAACTACTTTATTATAAATTGTTCTTATCATGTAAAATCAATGAACTTTGTAAGGATATCCTAAGAAGTATGCTATAACATCATATTTTAGTGGCTTATTATTTCAGAAATTTGGCTAAGATTTAGCTAATATCCTGCCATTTCTTCATTGATTCAATTGAATTTGGTGCCTGAAAGCTCTGGTTTAATTTCTGTTTTTATATCAGTAATTTAGCTTCTGCTTTAAATTAGGGCTGAAAACAGTTCTAGAAATTTTGATATAAAGGCGGTCTGCACATTTATGTGTGAAAATGTAAAACCATATTTCACATATAGTACGACCTTCTCCCAAAGTACGGTTTTCTACTTGTGCCGGGATTACACCTTTCTAAGTATCCGAGCAGTTTAAAAGTTGAAGTTCCAACTTAATAGATGCATGCTACCATTGGAGAAGCCCTGATGCAATGTATTTGAGAATACTACAGACAGACATTATGGGGTTTTAATTTTGTTTTATGGAACAATGGTAGCATGGTTTTTTTTTTGCAGATTGTCTTTGCATGTGAGTACTGATGCATCCTGCTTACTGATTGTAGACTCAACTTAAGACATGGTTAACAAGAATTTTTTTAAAAAAATAACACATAGAACATGGCCAATGTAGAAGTTATCTGAAATAACTGAATGGTATCAAGTTGCATACCTTTTAAGATAGATACAACATTTCATATCCCAAGCATTATGTAATATAAACCATACAAATGTTACAGCTCTTGCAGAATGCATTCTACATTCCATAATGCCTAATGGAATTAAACAGTTCATGGACTGGCACTAGTTGCTAATTTTTGAGTAGCATAAAATTAGTTTTTTAGTTAGGCTATTATTGGAACCATCTCCTCTACTTGTAGGTAAAAGTGGCTCCTAATCTATTGTCATTTTCTAAACTAGATGAAACAATGGTATTTTAATGGCTATTTGGCTTTAGTTAGAATAAACTAGGGTTGCCTATGAAGCATTTGTCAATTTATTGGGGCTTTTAATAAATATGCTTTCCCTTTTTATATTTATGGCTTTATTGCCCAGAGTCCTTGTTAATTTTGAGTGAATCGATATTTTATATATATGTGTGTGTGTGTGTGTGTGTGTGTTTTCGTAGATTTTCACGGGTGTAGGTATGCTGGTTTTGTTGTATTCGGGTCTTTTCCCGTGTAAGGTTGAGATTAAGCCCATGCTTGAAGATGGCAGGTGAGATCCTGCCGAAACATTGCAAAGACAATCTCAACCTTACACGGGAAAAGACCCGAATACAACAAAACCAGCATATATATATATATGTATGTATGTATGTATGTATGTATGTATGTTTGTGTGTGTGTGTGTTGTATTTGTGCTGATAAATAAATAAAGGGAGACTAGTATAGATCTATTTCAAGCTATTTAGCTGTCATCAGTATATTTGGGCATACCAGGGGTTGTAACACAATATACATACATACATACATACATACATACATACATATAAAATAAATAAATAAATAAATAAATGAAATACGTAAGGGAGGAAGAAAGAGTTATGACGGTACGAAGGAAGGAAGGAAGGAAGGAAGGAAGGAAGGAAGGAAGGAAGGAAGGAAGGAAGGAAGACATTAGACGTGAGGATTCTGAATGAAAACTAGTTATAATGAAAATTAAATTCTTGCTAAAGTTTTTGAAAAGTAAGTTTGGCCCTTGGTGATCCAAGAAATTATCAAATAGGTTGATATAAATCCAAAAATAGGCCAAGTAGTTCAAATGAAATGAATAGTTATTCGCTGTTCTTGTTCTAAAAATCATGATGATAATATTCTGCATGAAGTTTTTGCTGCAGCTTTCTTCCCACTATATCTGCTTATCAAGCTTAATAAGGATCTATAAGAATTAGTTGTAGCATAGAAAACCTTCTATTAACATAAATTACAATGGCTGTAAGAATAGTGGTTGGCAATAGAATTGTGAGTAATACAGGCATCAGGGTATTTCCCCCCCTTAAACCGGGTGATTAACAAGTCAATTCATTAAGTGCTCCTGCAGATTTTTATTGAGTGCTATGAAATGTTGGAATAAAGGCCTCGTAGTTGAGGGACACAGTTGTATTAACAGTTAATGTTGTTATTTAAAGTCACTAGGAGTTCACAGAAATATTTAGCATCTCATTCATTCATTTTATATGTCCACCCATTTTGAAGGCCTTATAAAAACCAACAGGGTCAGTGCAAGTCAGATCTCTGGGAGGAATAATATTCCAGAGGTCAGTCATCAAGACAGAAAAAGTTGTCTCCCTGGGCCTCACCAAATTGGACTCCCTAATAAGCAGGACCAGAACATGCCTCTTTTGCCAGATCTAAAGGAATGTTAGATTAGGGGTAGTCTTCCTTCCTTCCTTCCTTCCTTCCTTCCTTCCTTCCTTCCTTCCTTCCTTCCTTCCTTCCTTCCTTCCTTCCTTCCTTCCTTCCTTTTTATAGGTTACAACCAGCACCTTTGTTTGCACCTGGAAGCATAGTGGCAGCTTTGGAGCAGAGGTGTAACATGTGCTAATCAAAAAGTACACATAATTACTACTCCTGCTGCAGTACTGTAGTTTCAAGGATAGTCCCATGTAAAATGCATTGCAGTAGCCCATTTGAGGGGAGACTAAAGGATGAATGGCCATGAACAGAGCCTCATGGTCCAGGAAACTGGGAAAAGGCCCTCCTTAACATAACTACTACCTGTTTTTCAAACAGGAGCTGTGACTCCAGGAGAACCCCTAAATTGTGGATTGGTTCTGTTTGGGATTGAGCAGTCCCATTGAGAACTAAAGATGGAAAATTCCAGAGCCAGGGGACTCTATACCTAAAGCCAGTCAGTCTTGCCGGGATTCAACTGAAACCCGTTATTCCTGATCCAAGCTTCCATAGCCTCCAGTCTCTATGATAGAACCTTCATAGCATCTCACATACAGCCAAGGGTGGAGATTTAAAACTGGTATCATCATCTTACTGATAATACCTCTTACCATGTTATCAGCTGGCTTGATCCAGCAACTTCATGTAGGCGTTCAACAAGAGCAGAGACCGTTCCCTGCAGAATAGGGGCCAAGAAGCTCCACAACGCAGGAGGCAAGGGCTTTGCCCCTAATCAACAGGAGCACAGAAAAGTACAAAATAGCAGTACTCTAGGGGAAAAAAGATAACCAGAACAACACAAGATTGCCTTCTTTCAATCCCCAGAAGCAACCTAAGAGGACACCATGATCAATGGGATTGGAAGCCACCATGAAGTCAAGAAGAGAAGGATGACTGCATCCTTGTTACCCCAATTCAGCTTTTATCAGAAGTCATTGACAAACTAGATCAATGCTGTTTTGGTTCCGTGCCCAGGCCTGAAATCTGACTGAAGAAAGTCCAAACATTTCTCCAACAGTTCTCTGGAACTGCAGCACAACCACCTTCACCACACCTTCCTCAAAGGGAAGATTAGTAATGCAATAGAAGTTACCGAGTACGGATAGGACATCTCTGTCTATTTATGGTGAGATGAACTCTGTTTCATTTTAAGTTTGCAGCCATCATTTCTAAATAGCATCTACACAGAAACCATGGAAGAAGTTATCAGTTGGCTATATGTCCCTCTCTGGCTTGGTGCAGAGATGCTATAGAAATCCTAAAGTAAAATTAGAGTTCAGCACAAAACAAGGTCTCCTATCATTGGTTCCAGTAGTCACTCTCAATGTGCCTTTGCATGAAACACTAGAACAGCAAGTAGAAGTCACACTCTGGGTGTGGTGTGTCGGTTATTTCACTATTGAAGCTGTATGCTGTGACAATAACTATTCATGCCTTGATTCCCTAATCCTACTTTGCTAGCTATGTATTTTCTCTTTTGGTTCCAAGCCATGAAGGGTTTTAAAGGTGACAACCAGCATCTTGAATTGCACCCGAAAGCAAATTGGCAACCAATGTAGCTTCCACAGGAGAGGTGACACATATGCACACTGAGGTCTGCACAAAACCATGCGTGCTGCTGCATTTTGAACCAACTGGAGCATCCATATGCTTTTCAAGGGCAGCCCCATGTAGAGCTCATTGCAGTAGTCAAGACGGGAGGTAAATAGGGCATGAATGACCATGAGTAGGGATTGTTGATCCAGGAAAAGGCATAATAGGTACACAACCTGTAATTGCACAAAGGCCCTCCTGGCCACGACTGACACCTGCTCTTCAAGCAGGAGTCACAAGCCCAGGAGAACCTCCAGATTATGCACGAGGTCTGTTTGGTGCAGTGCCAGCCCATCCAAGAGCAAAGGTGGCAATTTTGCATTGAACAAATAACCTCAAACCCGGAGCCCCTTGGTCTTGCCAGGATTCAGTTTCAACCCATTGCTCCCCATCCAGCTTCTCATAGCCTCCAGGCACCACAAGAGGGAAATCACTGAATCACTTAACCAGGAGTGAAATCCACGCATACGCAGAGCGTCAAAAATGAAATGTGATGATGTCCGGGTGGGTGGGTGAGCCTGCCATTACTACCAGTTCGCCTGAACTGGATAGAACTGGCTGAATTGCACTACTGCACTTAACTCACCACGGGCTGAGATATACAGCTGATCATCAGATATCTCAGCCCTTGGTGACTGATGATCTCACCCAATGGCTTGATGTAGATATTAGATAGAAGCGGAGAGGGTACCGGGTCCTGTGACTCGGACGAGGATTGGACCTCTCGCTTCATATTAACACCGACTGAGAGCAGCCACAGAAGAAGGCAGGATAGCGTAAAGCCCCAAACCCCGAAGCTGATCCAGAAGGATTCTATGGTGGATGGTATCAAAATCATGAAGGTATTCCCTTCTTTTTAAATCAAGCAATGACAGTTTCTATGCAGGGTTTTTCTAAATTCTTCTTTTTTTCATTTTAGCATTAAGAAAATCCCCTTGTGCTATTCAATTCATCATGCAATTAATATTATGCCACAAACGCCACTTGGTTTTTGTCAGATTATGGATTAAAAAGTGTTTGATTTATTAATGCATTTAGTTTATTATGCCGCAAACCTTTTTTTTGTGTGTGTGCAATAAATATAAAAAGTTGCAATCCTTAGCAGACCCATAATTCAGAGATCCTAATGCTATTTCTTCCTGCACTGTTTTCTCCCTATTTTCCCTACCCCATGTCTACTATCAATTATTCAGTGGGAAGATATTTCTATTCAATGCCTGCAACTAATATATTGTTATTCATTTGATTTTTAAAATTATTTAGGCTCTCTTTAAGAGATTCCTATAATGCTAACAACAAATAGATAAAATAAACAAGGTTATAAGAAAAGTGATTTTAAAAAGTTTAGAAAATTCCTACATAATATAATGTTTACAGGAAATACTGATAAAGACAAGACTAGATGGTGCTATATTTGGTTGATAAACCACTGAAATATTCCGCTCTATGTCAAGTTTTTAAAAATTCTTGGAAAACACAGTAACACAGCACTTTCATATTGTTTCCTAGAAAAAACAGATGTGTTTATAAAGCCTACAGAAGCTTGAGGGAGTCATTGTCTTTGCTTGATATTTATTTATTAAATATGCTTCTTTGCCACTTCAGTTACACAACTAGATAGCTGTAGTAGAATGGTGTCTTGGGCCCAACATACCCTCTAGCTAATATGCAATGGCACAGGCAGAATGAGACAGATACTCAGGCAGCTTACAATAGTGGGATTCCCCCCCCCCCCCCCCGTATGGACTCTTTAGCTCTGCCGTACAAAGTATGGGTAACTAGGTAAGAAATGGAGCCACTTTATTGTATAGGAACAATATTAAAAGTTATTCTCTAGGGTTTTGATTCAAGGGGTTTCATGGAACAAGGGGCTTTACAGAGCAATTTATGGGAACAGTAATTTGTACCTGGTTTTACATTGAAAAAGGCTGTAAAGAGAATTCAGTAAATCAAATAAATGCAAGCTATTCCATTTTTATGAGGTTCCCGGGAATAAAATGGCTTGCCTTGATACAAATCAATAAAATCCCAAGGCTTACTCGTTTCTAAAATAAGCAGGCTGTGAATATGCAGCACATTTCACAGCTCATGGAAACAGTTTTGAGCAAGTGCCTCCATCTTCATATGAGATACAGTATCTTGCTTGTACTCATCCCATGAAAAGCCATGCTTCATCACACACACACACACACACACACACACCCCAAGGTTATGAACAGGAAAGCCACAGTAATTTGATTCATTAAGAAATGCTAAGCCATAAACTGTGGCTGTTCTCATTCATTGTACTAACTCAAAACATATAAAATATATATTTCTATCAAATGTGATCACAGCCATACTTCCTAAAAAGTCCACAAACCCAGCAACATTTTCAGGGGATGTCACTTAATGTGGCATCCCCCCCTCCCCGGCTCTTTTAAACACACCTTATATATGAAAGATCATTAAATTAGCTTGCTGTTTCAGCATATTATTATAGTCACATACTCATTCTGGCCAGACTGCTGTATATTAAAAGGAAAGCAATAACTGCTTTGTAGATTGGGGAATATTTAACTCACATTCATTTAATAAATCTCATTAAGGATTTAACAATAAACCCATTATTCGTTTGCAATTCTAAGTGTGTTGAAAGGATATTACTCAGCTTTCCCATATGACCAACCTGGTATTTCTTCTTCCTTCCTGTTTGAGGTTTGTAGGAATCTAAAACCCTTAGGCCATGGATGGTGTCTTTTTCATTCTGCCTTTACCATTAATCTCACTTTGCATCTCCTGTTCATATAGTGCATATAATAATTGCATATTTATACAACGTGTTTCCCCGAAAATAAGACAGGGTCTTATTTTCTTTTGACCCCCGAAATAAGCGCTTGGCCTTATTTTTGGGGAGGTCTTATTATTTTTGACGTGCAGGAGGTGGTGAGCTTGGTCACCTCATGGCTGCTGCTGTGTTGCAATATTTTCGAGGAGGGTTTATTTTTGGGGAAGGGATTATTGTAGTGCATGCGCTCAAAAGTCTGATTGGGCTTATTATTTCGTGGAAATGGGGTATTATACTTTATTATTATAAATGCAAACATTAAACAGTTATACGAAGATGCCAAAGTGATGTGTGTGTCTGGGTGTGTGGGTGTGTGTGGTTGTGGAATTGGAACAGAATGACATGATGAGGACAAGATATTCTCTGCTTATCTATACAAAGGGACGGTGGATTACCTATCTTTCTATCTGCTGTCTGAAGTCTATTTAATTTGCTCCATAAAAAGAAAATAACGGGGACTAGGATGTCCTAGAAAATGAGAATATAATTTAAAATTATCTCTGATCTCGGCCTCATTTATTTCTACCTGTGTGAAGCACGACCACTGAGCAGCATCTTTGTACTCATCAATATAAGTTATCTATTATCTAAGAAAGAACAAGAAAGGGTAGTTTGGTTTCCAGTGGTGTATTTGGCTGCATTCCTGGAAAGCTAGGGAAGAATATCACCTGTGTTGGTGGCTTGTTTGCTTGATATATTGCTTTGGTTTCTCACAGGCTAATCATAAGAAACAGTAACTTGAAAACAGTAGAAAACTGACTGCTAAAAAAGAAAAGGGGGGTGGGGGTTACGAGGAAGGACTAACAGATCTCTAAAGTCCCTTCCAAGCCTAGGATCCCCCAAATCTCAAATTTTCCTTCTGTGAAAATACATGCTTATAATTTTACTAATAAATACTTCTGAAAGAGTGTTTGCATCCAAAAAAATATAGAAACAGCTCACTGAAACTTTTACTTAAATGGTAAGGTGGGTGTAGCTCTCTAAAGATGGTCTGCATATGCATGGGCAATTGTCTGTTTTCACCTTTTCTTTTCTCTTTGCATTCCTTGCCTTTGGCATGTATTTCTATTATTTGCTATTATTTGCCAGTGTGAGACTAGCACTCCAAAACATTCAAATAAGCGAGTATGTTGACTATATTGATTGATATTCTTGTGGCTGAAGTTATTCCAATCCCCGTGGCATTTCCTTAGTGCTGATTTTAGATAACTCTGCAGATATTCACCTTCAATTCAAAAAAAAAGTAACCAAATTCAGTGAGGTAATAAAATGCAGTAGCAACCCCCAGGCCCAATATCCCTACGTGCTCAGCAGTGCTGATGGTTTAATTGATCTGTGTGCATTTAGCTTGAGATTTTGAGAAAGGTTTGCACAAATACTCAGCTGAACACGTTTTCAAACTAATCTATATTCAAGAATTCCACAGTTTTCAGTTTAGAAACTCTCTAAATATGCTTTTTTCTTTTAATACCATTATGCTGTATACCACATTCTCTAAATAGCTCGGTATGTTAGGATAGTAATTCTATTTTGGTACTGTGAATCTAGATAACACCGTACTGATGTTCCATAATTGTAATAGTGAGGGTGGCTTCCCCGCAGGCATTCAGCATGAATGAGCATAATTACATGTGGGGAAAACTGTACACATGTTCTGGGTGAAAGGTTTAGCATTCAAATGCCCCCATCATGATTTCAGCATCAACTTATTTGCAACTTATTTGCAAGGAGCTTTATCTCACTCTGCAACTTTCAAAGTGACAGTTGTGTTGTGTTGTGTATTGTTGCTAAAGGTCTGTCAGTTTACCTTTTTATCTTCCTGTTCAGTAACAAACCCTTGTTTTGGAAAGCTGACTTGAGATTACAAATGTAAATGAAAATGGAGTAAAAAATAATTGAAAATGTAGATGGGAGCAGTACTGAATGAATATGGTCAACAGGAAATAATTTGTTGTTATAGTTTACCTATACTGTACTTTGTAAGAAGTATATCATATTAAGACAACCTTCATCTCTATACTAAACCAATAAGATTTTCATAGCCTTGAAATTATAAGAATTCCTGTGCAAGCTTGGTTAAGAGATACTGTTGCAGAGCTTCATCATTAGAAATGCAAAGGCTGCCTTTATGCAATTCTGAATCCATTACAGCTAAGCCAGAAAGAAAATAGTTTAAGCAGCTGAAACCATTCAAACAGGCCCAGAATTACAGAAGCAGTACAAAGTTATTTTAATTTAATCATGGGTATGGAGAAATGCTTTTGCCCCATGCAGCTCAAATTTTTGGAGCAATAATTATTCATTATTATTATTATTATTATTATTATTATTATTATTATTATTATTATTATTATTATTATTATCTGCAGGATCGCATCCTACCACACACGTCCCTGCGACCTATCCGCTCACACAGGGAGGGACTCCTCCTGGTGCCGTCCGCTAGGCAATGCTAGCGGGCGACACCTAGGAGTAGGTCCTTCTCTGTGATGGGCCCAACCCTCTGGAATGACCTCCCCCCTGATATTCGAACTACCACCGACCTCCGTTCCTTCCGTCAAAAATTAAAGACTCACCTATTTCAATCAGCTGGCCTGGCACTCTCTTAGTTTTACCTCCCGGGGATATATTTTAATTGGGTTTGGGTATTTTAATTGGGGATGTTTTTAGGGTTTTTATAGTATATTTATTTCTTGTACAGCCTTATCTCCTCCATCCAAATGTATTTAATTGTTTTATATTATTGTATTTTTATCTGCATTTGACTGTACACCGCCCCGAGTCCCTTTTTGGGAGAGGGGGCGGTTTAGAAATCCAAGAAATAAATAAATAAATAAATTAAGTTCTCCATATTTTTTTAGCCCAGTGTTTTTCAAACCTGGCAACTTTAAGATATGTGGAGTTCAACTCCCAGAATTCCCTAGCCAGCATGCTGAGGGCCATAAAAATCTACTGAACTGCAAAAAAAAAAAAAAAAAGCATTCAAAAACTGACTCTTACGCCAAATAAATACTTTGAAGAACATTTGTAGCTATGATAACAATTGCATATGTTTTGGGGTGTTAATTTAAATTATAGTAGCTAGCCCAATGGAATTTTATGCAATCTATAAATGTAACTTACATATTAATCTGTCATAATTGCAAAAGTTAGGACATAAGATCTAACACCTTTGGGATGAGGGTATTTACAAAATAAATTAATTGCCCAATACTTATGATAAAGTTGAAATATTTAAAACTGGTTGCAAAATACTTTAAATCTTGTCACTGCTTTTGACAGGGTTTTTTTTGGGTTCCTCTAGCAATTTTAGAATATGGAGGGTGCTGTTTTATGTTCAACCAAAGTTATTTTGCAAGCCATGTGGTAGGTGAATGATCCTCTTCATGTCAGTTTTTCTGTGTCTTTAATTAAAACTTTTCTGCAAATCATGTATTAGGCAACTCATTAAACAATGTCCATACATTTGATAGTTCATCTTTTTCAATTTCCTTCTCTGTATAGTTCATATAACTGCATATGAAGGTATAGTCATAGCAGTGGTGGGTTCCAGATTCCGTTGCAACCGGTACCGTGCAATGGGGCCAGGCGTCCACCACATGCACGCATGCAGCACGCGCATGTGTACATACCGCCCATGAAACTCCATGACGCTCCAGCGCAGGCGCCATATGGTCCCTGCGAGTGCGCAGAAGCCCCGATCAGCTCAAATACAGATAAGGAGGGCGGGTGGTCCTCCGGAGCACTGTACCAGAATGATAACTGGTGCTCCCAGCAGGCATCGGTATGCCCTTACTGGGGTGTACCGGTCATATCCCACCACTGAGGCATAGATTCTGTAACTAAAAAGACTGAAGTGGGTTTTAGTTATAAGTAAGAGTGCAACCCCATCACAACCCGACCGAATAATCTACATGTTTGACACCCTTCCCATCAAGTGGGAAGCATTATAATCCTTCCAACCTAGAGAAAACATAGCAAAATACAAATTGGAACCATTAGTGTTTGCCTAGTATTATTTAACCCAAATAGTTCTTCCATAGTTGTCAGGTGCAAGAAGCAAGAATGACAAGAGGAGGTTTCACAGAGTAGTTGCTTTATGGCTGCTCGCCTATAGACCGGAACTTTGCCGGATTAAAGCACAAGTCTGCATAACTAATAGATATACCCTGTGAATAATTAGGAAGGATCTGTCCTAGCTGTCTTCCTGTATTCTAGGCTAATCTGCCTTTTAGCTCCTTGTGGAAAAACAACAACAACCCTTCCTTCCTGCCTCTCTGTACCACATTGCGTCACAATAATATGTTATCAGAAGTGAAACAAGGTGCCATCACAGTCTTCATTCTGTTTATAATCTGTAAAAGTAAATGATAGTATTTTTAATAGATTTCTGTTCAGTAGGAAAATTGTTTTAATTTCTTCTGTCACCCTTCCAATTTTACTGTATTGTGTTTATTTAATAGGTCAACCAATTCCCAAATGACTGTTGCTGGCGTATAGCTATAAAGCTCCTGTATATCCTTGTAGATAGGCTGAGAATTTTAGACCCCAAAATACATGCATACAAACCCCAAAATGAGTTTGGCTTATTTGTGGAAAGCACATTTTTCATGATATTTTGAAAAATTCACAGATTTCATAAGTTTATAGAAGTGGGTTTCCATTTTTTTTACTACTGGTTTGCTCATGCGTGCATGTGCGATACTTTTTTACATGCGCAGAAGCGTCCGGGCAGGTGAATGGAGTTTCCCACCACTGCCACTATTGGTTTGCCCAGGCAGAAACCCACCTCTGGTTTATAGTGTGAGTGTAAGTGTGAATATAAAAAGCACATAAAAGGTATCACTGACTAGAACAGCAAAGCATTCAAAACTAAAATCAAAATGAAATGAAAATGAAATCAGGCAAAAGGATAAAAGGGAATTCTACAATTACCATGTCCCCGCGGTCTGAAAAAAACAGCAAGGCCTTCCATAGTTTTCTGAATAATAAGGGCATTGCTGACTTCAAAGGGCACCACATTAAAAAAAAAAGCACTTACCTTATTTTACGTCATGAAATGATTCTGATCAAAATAATATTTAGATTTTTTTTGAGTCAGCAACCAATTCTATCAATCAGTTTAGTTTCCAATTCAGGAACTTCAGTTTTAAAAAAAACTTGATAAAATAAGCATTACAATGTGGATTTTCTGATTTGTTTTCCTTCTAAGAATGCTTATCATATCTTATAAAGAAATATGATTATATCCAGACTCTTCTGTATTAAAAGGTCAAAAAACATGATAAATGCAATGTGTCTATTTTTCCTTTATGTAAGTTCTGAAGTTTTAAGACCAGAACCAATATTGTTGATAGATACTGTCAGCCCTGGAGCCATTTTCCCTGGCCTCTTTAGGGCTGCCACAGTAAATGCCATCGAGCTGAGAGAATGGGACAGGGATGGTAGAGATAGCGAGGGGACTGTAACCAAAATAATAACCTTCTCTCTGAGAAGCAAGGACATTCCCACCAGGTGCCAGGAGACGGGATACGATTCCAGTTGAACTTTGGACTGTGACCTGATTGGACCGTGTGATGGGATGCTTAGGCAGGGGGAGGAAAAATATACTTTTAATTAAGGGGGAAACCCGAGGGGGATCAGAGTCGGGTTTCCCCAGATGTGCCAATATGACGTGCCTAATAAATATATACTTTGAGGAATGTGCCTGCCTCAGAGTTTTGATTCTGTTGGGGATGTTCTTGGAACCCTGACGGAGGCATTGTGTAAATATGGAATAGGTGCATTTCAATCTCAAAGCTGGGGGCAGAACAGCCAAAAGTCTATTGGCTCAAAAGAATGGAGGAAAAGGCTTAACGTTGAAACTCTGAGAGCTACAGTTTGATTTCTATGTCCTGCAGTAGACAAATTGACTCCATATACGTATATGATTCCTTTCTTGTCTGCAATAAAAGTAACTTATCTAAGAGTATTGAGTCCTTAGAGTTCCAGTTGTTATCTAGATCTTGATTGCAAGGTTGAATTTCTGGAAGGACCTAATTGTATAACTGTGCCTAATCTGATGTCTAATGTTTTACGATACAGCAATTAAAAACATTATTGACAACATTTACAAAGTATACGTTATTATGTAAAGAAGAGAAAAACAATACTGCCCAATTTCATGTTTTTTATTCAGAATTAACTTTCACTCTATTCAGGAGAGCTTACATCCAGAAAAGCAGACATAGGATTAAGCTAACATCTTAAACATTTTTTTTCAAGAAGTAACTCCCTCACTGAGTTCAATACGATTTATTTCAGAACAAATGACACAAGGAAAGAAACGGTAGAATTTCAGAACTCATCAAAGAATTTAGTAAAACATATCCATTATCTTTGCCTGCCTTTCAAATGGGAAATAATTTTAGTGTAGTTGGAATAAACTGGAATCCAATACATGTATCTAACTATATAGGTATGGAAAAAAAATCAGCAATATGAAAGATTCCAAATATATTACTCTTATTTTTTACTTACTTGATTAAATGGTATGGGAACAAGAGATTATTGACTCATTGGCCAAGTAAGAATTTCAGACAATTATAATTTATTCTGAACACAATAGTCCACTGGTGAAATTCAGTGGTTTTGATAGGTTCTGGAGAACCGGTAGAGGAAATTTTGAGTAGTTCAGAGAACTGGCAAATACCATCCCTGGCTGGCCCCAGAGTGGGGTGGGAATGGAGATTTTGCAATATCCTTCCCCCAGGAGTGGGGAGGGAATGGGGATTTTGCAGTATCCTTCCCCTGGCACAACCACCAAGCCACGCCTACAGAAAAGATGGGGGGAAAAAACTTGCAATAGTCCAAGTACTAATATAATTTATGATTCTCTTATGGGGCTGGATAATCTTGGCGCATAGTTTGAGGGACATCTTTAAAAAAAGCTAAGATGACAGCTACAACGGTATGATCAAAGTCCCTTTTTACATGCATAGCATCCCTGCATGTTTTGCTTCATTTTTAAATTTCAAAAATGAAAAATAATAGCATATTAGGTGCTTGATGTTCGTAGTAAATTTGGCTTTATGCAAGCTTAACACGTAACCAGGAACTGTTCTTGTTATGACTGTTAAGGACTGCCTGCAGCCAGACTATAAACCATTGTTTGAAATGGAAATGCTTGGCACATATTCTTCAAGTATTAAGACTAAGAGTTTTATCCATGGTACCCAGCCAGACAAAACAAAAACATCAATGGTTTGCTATTTCCTTTCTTCCCTGCATGTATTTCAGACAGTTTCATAGGATCTGGACTGGCATATTTCTGCTCGTTTTAGAAAAAGGAAAAAAAAAAAACCAGGACATGATGTTGAAGTTGTTATAAGAATCACAGGCTGCAGATGGGGAAGGACTAACCATTTCACTTTCATTTTAGAAAAAGCCCACAGCACACCAACAAAAACAACAACTGCACTGCAGCAAGTTCCCAATTATTGCTCTCATCAGATTCTATGGGCCTGTTACTATGACATAAATAACTTAGACTTTCCTTCTCCCAGTAAGTTTGGCGTCACATGCTAGAAGCTTCTCAGGAATTCTATCTTGAAAAGTTCACTATTGTAGTCCACCAGCCAATGGAAAGGAAATTGAAAGGCTGTTACCTCTGGGAGGGATGAGGGTTACAGATCAAATTGCGACAGAGATTAATGCTGGACTGAGTGAGAGACACTGATTTTCAGTACATCTCCATGTAGAATATTCATCTCAGGTTCATGAGAAGTAAAAGTAGTGAACTCCACAGTGAGCAGTTGCTTTTGCATCTCCCCCCTATGCTTAACTCGTTTGGTGCTAAATGCTTGAGATTAGGTGACATATTTAATGAAAGTTCTTTCTTGAAGTTCCCACTACACATTAGCTCTTCTACTGACCCAGTTACAGGTGATACAAGACAAATCCTATTTTATTTTTGTACATTATGCTTATTTAACCTGGTTACTGAATGTGCCCTGCAGAATACATGTAACTATAACTAGCTGAATCTGCAACAGCTTAAGGGATACAGACACGGTACACCAATCAAGGTTAAAACAAATTAGCTTGACACATTGTATAAATGAAGCTGAAAGCTCTTTACTTGATTAGTAATGTGTATAACTTGTCCACAACTTTGTTCTGACAGCTGGGAAGGATAATTAATTTGATTTGGATGATACGAGATTGCATGAAATATTAGTTTCAGGGATGTATGTCTGAGAAAGCCATGGTTTCATCTTAAGATAGTTGGAAATCTTGATTATAATCGAGTTTCAGATAGCATTATTAGCCTTAGTACCATATGATTTTGCAAATGTGCTCTTTGAATTTATTCCTATACTAACTTTTGTTAGGGATAATGCAGCTTATTCATGGTTTATTAAAGGAAGATCGCTTATTGTTATTTTTTTATTCATGCTATTGGGGAGTGGACTTAATTTGGCAAGCTAAACCAAATTATATGGTTATACATTGACTCTTATCTAAATTTATGGTAGCATATCATGATTATTGCTTTGTATTTAGTAAACATTTAACCACAATTTTGCTGGAATAATAAAATACATAATTTTGTTTAAAAGTTATGAGAAAACATTCTTGATATAGTTCTATAAAATTTTAACTGAAAGAAAAAGTGTTTATTTTTTAAATAATACCTATTAGTACCTTTTCTAAGATATGAATTTCTCTTGGGAAAGAAATGGAAGTGTGACCAGTAGGTTATATATTAAAATAATCACTTTCAAAAACACTTTGTTGATTATTTTTTTCATTAGCAAGAATAATAATATATAACTGTACTCACGCCATTATGCAGAAATAAGTTACTTTTATTTATTTCTTGTAATGTCAAAACCATTAATTGGCTTGAAATTCAAATTGAAAAGTGAATAAAAATATAAATAATCTACAAGATTTTGTCACTTGTGGAACTGATGAAAAAATCTTGGTGATAATTTAGGGTAGGAGTGATAACTAGTGTCCCAAAGTTTTGAGTAAGGCCTCAATTCCTCTCAAACATTTACAACTAAATTTCAGTTTTTGATAGGAATGGAGTGGGAAATTATTAAATATATTGCGAGTAACCATATTCATTGTATGTAATTGATACAACGTGACTTTAATTAAATGTATATCTAAATGAAATCACATTTAGTTTCACTCAGAACATCATCTTTTACTCTCCCTTATCCATATTCTTTAGAATGTAGCCTCTAAAATATCTGATAAGTTTTAGATATAGCTATTGGACAGAACAAATATTGCATGCACCTTCACTCACCACAAGATGTGCAGGTTCCAGCTGTCAGCATCTTGACAAACATACACCTCACTAGCTCCTATTAAAAAACAAGCTCCATTAAAGGAAGGATGAATTTTTACCTAAACAGATTTGTCAACTATTTGGAATTCAAACCAATAAAGGCACTAACAGCGAAATTGATAGGCAGTCCTTAGATCCAATCTAAGCCAAGATTCTAAATGAACAATTAAAAATAGTTGAATTCAATAAGCAGAACAGTACACATTTTCTTTCAGAGATTTCTACAGTGTCAGGTGCCCCTTTCAAAAAAGGCTCAGAGGTGAACAAGGTTTAGGCTTGTGTAACTTCTAATATAAGCTGTTATACTACAAGTTGGCATCTTTCATCTGAGTTTTGCTCACTACTAGAAGTATTCATGTATAATACCTCTATAATTGACAAGACGCCTCTTCACAAAACCTGCCAGACTGCCTTCTGTCTACTCTTTGGCTTGCAATGTTCTCTTAGCCTTAGATCAATAATAGTGGCTGCAGGCTCCTTGGACTATGATTTCATCTAGTTAGTGGCATTAAAATCTTTTGCAGACATTTAGCCAAGTCCAACCTTTAAAACTGGAGCCAGCCCTCATTTGTATATTGCATTATACCACAGGCTTTTGATTTTGTCTTGCTTTTTCCTTATTGGCCTACACTGACCCTTACTAAATTCTGAAACTTTAGCAACGCAGGATCCCAAAGATTATTTTAGTTTCGAGTTTCAATTTGAGAAAATATATTCTGAATCTGCGAGAATCTCCGCCAGCTAAGGAAGTGTCTCCCTCGTTAACTAGTTATTGTGCCAACTAATGTCAAGGTATCATTGAGAATGCAAAGTTTGTTTCTAATAATACCTTAAATATTAGGATGTGAGAGACTTTCATTTCTTTGAGATTAACTTCTAATATTACAGAAAATTGGAGTTGTTAAATAATCAATCATAAAGATAAGTTGAGGCATGAATTAATGTACAGTATAATGCAGTGACGTGCGGTGAGGTTTATGGCTGGAGAGGCTGGTGACGTCATCAGAAAGGCGGAGAATGGGACCACGTGTGCAGGAGGCTGAGGCTGCCTCAGCCTCCTGCACACATGGTCCCATTCCCCGCCTTCCTGAGTCAACATGAAGGGGACCGCGGAGTGCGAGCCGCGCGTATGCAGGAGGCTGAGGCTGCCTCAGCCTCCTGCACACATGGTCCCATTCCCCGCCTTCCTGAGTCAACATGAAGGGGACCGCGGAGTGCGAGCCGCGCGTATGCAGGAGGCTGAGGCTGCCTCAGCCTCCTGCACACATGGTCCCATTCCCCGCCTTCCTAAGTCAACATGAAGGGGACCGCGGAGTGCGAGCCGCGCGTATGCAGGAGGCTGAGGCTGCCTCAGCCTCCTGCACACATGGTCCCATTCCCCGCCTTCCTGAGTCAACATGAAGGGGATCACAGAGCACAAGCCGGGGGAGCGCGCTCCGCGGTCCCCTTCAGGAAGGCAGGGAATTGGACCATGTGTGCCTTTTCCCCTTTCCCTTTTCTTTTCTTTTCTTTTCATGATGAGAGCGGTGAGGCTCTGCCTCCCCTGCCTCCCCTGACCGCACGTCCCTGGCATAATGTAAATATTATATTCTATATGGTATCCACATCAGATTTACAAAACGTTGTTTGGATAAAATCTAAATAAAGCAAACAACAACACTCTGTCAAAATCCCAGTTTGTTTCTTTTACTTTGGGTCACAAAGAATCCACTGATCATTGCAAATAATCTAATAAAAGGTTTGGCTGATACTGGAGTAGGTTCACCGTACAAAATTGCTTATAGAACAATGGTCTGTATGGGAGAACTGTCAGAAAGAAAGGTCCCAAACCATCTTCCCAATGAAGAATTCACAGAATGAAAAAGTATAATATTCCATGAATGCCCAGTCTTGAATATTATAGAAATTCTGAAGGCAGATCTTAAGCATATGGTATGTGCAAGAAGATCTAAAAAGTATTTCTGAGTTTTTTAAAAAAAATCTTCTTTAGGGATGAGTGGGAAAATACTCCAAAATCAATTATTCTTAGCTGCCTATGAGAAACGTTCAGAAGCTCTTATTTCTACCAAAGAAGGTATTAATAAACTACTGACTGCAAGGATCTTTCAATAAATAACATTTTCTTATTTTGAACTTGTAACCTACACATAAAAGTGAATGTTCAAATCTGCAAAATTATTTACTAAGACTGTATTACTATTCTTCTTCTCATCCTTCCTATTACATATCTCCTTTTCTACTTAGGACTATAACCTTGTTGCTTGTAAAGATAAATCGTATCTTTACGATTTATATTGTTTTATTTGGTTACCTAGTGTGATTTTGGTTGCTTATTTAGTATCCTATGACTAGCACTAAGTGTTGTATCTTATGATTCATGATGAATGTATTTATGATGACTATGATTATGATTGATCACTTACAACTTTTATGTACACTGAGAGCTTATGCACCGAAGACAAATTCCTTGTGTGTCCAATCACATTTGTCCAATAAAGAATTCTATTCTATTCTATTCTATTCTATTTTAACTTCATCCTTGTAGAGATGCTGTCAGCTGCAGCTCATTTGGAGTTTCATTGAAACAGCACTGTTCAGGGGTGCCTAAACTTCTGCATATAGTTGAAAATATAGATAGCATTAATAATTAATAAAAACACACCGGAAGTCAATTTCTGAAGAGAAATGGAACTGGCTCACTATGAAACAGACAAAAGAGCATTTTAAACAGGTACTGGCATAATTTCAGGCCATGATGCTTTAATGAAAAATCTTTCTAGATACGGTTCATTACAGAAGCTGCTTGCTTTCCTGCTTCTGCCCTTTTTTCATTCTCTGTTTGTGCTTCTGAGCCTTAAAGGTTGACAACGGATGCACCAAGATCTTTTGTGTGTCAGAGAGAGAGGAGTTTCTTTTATGCTTCTGAGATGACGACATTAAAGAGAGATGATGTGAGAGAGGCTGAACTGGCTCACTCAGTGCTGGAGATCTTGCTTCTTTTCATGCTTGCTGCCCAAGGATATTGCTTGCAACATCCAAAGTTCCTAAAAGTTCCACAGTGGAAAAATGGAAGAAACAGTGCAAATGTCACAGTCTGCTATTTTTTCATTAATAGAAGTCTAAGACGATGGCAATTTAAAATGGAAAATGACTTTATAGGGTGTGGAAATAGTATTTTGTCTCCCTAAGCTTTGTTTTGGATGCATTATGTAAATGAAATGTTTTGTACTGGCTTCAGAGCCCAGGCAGCAGATTTTTCTAGTTACGGTTTGCCAGAACCAAAGAGAGCTTGCCAGAGAGAGAAAGGATTTGCAGCATATTCAGTATATTCTTTTCAAAGGCATAAATATATATTTCCTTCAGGAAAAAAAATAGCACAGGAGAAAAATATCCGCTATTATGACTGGAGTCCAAATTGCAGTTTTCTGTACCTGTGGGGGCCCACATTTGGGGGCATAAAAGGGGGGCACATTGTGTGGAATGCTGCTATAAAATGGGTCTAGCCATGTGACATGACAGGACTTGGCAGCAGTGGGATTCATTTACCTTTCCTACCGGCTCGTATAAGGAGCGAATGCGCGCAGCTCCCGCAGCCGCCGATACCGGTTCGCCTAAACTGGACAAAACCAGCTGAATACCACCTCTGGGCCTGAGTGTCTCTACTTATTTGTTTTGGGGCTTCTTAATTTTTTTTCTTTATGTTTTTAAAAAAGCTTTGGTTTTTGTCTGTTTCCTATCTCAAAGGGTGACCATGCTATCAGTTTTCAGCATCTGTGGCTGAAGGATGATTCCAGCCCCGCCCGCCCCCTACTTTTATGAATGTTAGGAGTGTTGGGAAAAATAAGGGCTGAAAAGGGGTGGCCCCATCATTCTGGGATTTGGCATTACTCTGATCCATATACAATGCAACACATTATTTTGGTTGTCAGGAATTTTTCAGACAAAATATTTTAATTCTACACTCCTGCCTTAAGGTAAAAAGTGTCTTGGAAAAGCCAGTAGTAGGTCACTTGTGCCAATTCTACCCTTCGGGTTGGAAATAATGCACAAAGCAAACTGTGTTTTGACAGTGATATTAGAGTCCTTAAACTGGTAAAGTTACTGTAAGTGAATTGTAAGACATTCTTGCCATTTGTTTTCCTAATAAATCAGCTGCAATAGCTGAATCAAACCAGATTTTCTAATAGAAGTAAGAGATACATAGTCACAGTTTGGGGCCGGGTGGGTGGGTGGTAGGGGTTCACTTACCATCATTAGCTATGATTCTGCCTACTAAGAATATTATTTATTTGTTAAATCGATATATTTTCCTCCAAGGATACAAGGGACACAATTCTCCATCCGCATAGATTCACCCAACTACTTTGGGTGGTATGCATAAAAGAGAAAGTATGATTTTTATGCCATGAATTATGCTCTGAGTACAGATTTAAATTTGGTCCTTCAGTTAGTAACACTGGTCATTATGCTTTCTACTACATTTCTTACTTTGTGCTTTAAGTTCTTGGGTGACGGAAGCTGAGGTAGGAAGAACACTTTATTCAGTCTGTGCCACACAGCAGGACCTAACTCTGAGCTAACTTGTTTCCCTCTGTCCCATCATTTTTAAAATAGTGCTTAACTCTCTGTCTCTGCTTACCTTGGTCATAGTTATGATACTTTACTTTACTTTACTTTTATTTAGATTTCTAGACCGCCCCCTCTCCCAAAAGGGACTCGGGGCGGTGTACAGTCAAATTAAAATGATGCATGTGAAGCAATGTGCAATGGATTTCTTTTCATCCTCAAATGTCTTTGGTTGTATAAGGCAAATGTGGCTTTACCTGGACCACCATAGTATCCAAATTATGGATTCAGAGGAGAGGGAGATGACTCTTTTCTTCTATGACAGAGACAAGTCCTTCAGCGGTGTCAACAGTACAAATGCTTAGGCACACAAGTGTCTGTGGCCTTTCTCAACGTACAGTGCAACCATTTCTGCACTTTCTCCCACTTCTTTGATCCTACAGGAGAGAGGAAAAAGAAGGTAAAATATATGTGAATTCAGTCAACACAACTTTATTTTGGTCTTCACTCCAGGCAGAATAATGTGTGCTATCTATTCTGCTGTGACAGCAGACCTGACTAAAAAATGAACAAGTGCATCGCTCTATTTTCCTGTCAATGATACACATTCTTTAACAATAAACAATGCTTACAATAGTTAGCATTGCTAACTTTGTGATTTATAGTATGTAGTAAATTCAATTATGACCTGTTCTGATTTATAACATTGAATCAGTATAGCAAAAGCACTTAGATTTATATGCCGCTTCAGAGTGCTTTTACAGCCCTCTCTAAGTGGTTTACAGAGTCAGCATATTGCTCTCAACAATCTGGGTCCTCATTTTACTGACCTCGAAAGGATGGAAGGTTGAGTCAACCTTGAGCCTGGCGAGATTCGATCTGCCAAACTGCTGGCAGTCGGTGATCAGCAGAAGTAGCCTGCAGTACTGCACTCTAACCACTGAGCCACCGCAGCTCAGCGGCATAGAAATTTTTTTAAAAAAAGCTTAGAGTGAATTGCCAAGAGTTAATTTTGTATCTTGTATTCAAGCCACCTAGAGGATTTGGGAGAGAAAGGTTTAATATATTATTGTATATTGTATTATATATTATACATTATAATATGTATGTATGTAAGTATGTATGTACACACACAAATATATATTTACAGCCTACAGATGGTTCTTCAGCTTGGTGCTCGAGACTAATGTTTGGGTTACCCAGTTCTAAGGGAAAGTCCTATCTAGTTAGTTCTCCACAGCAGGGGCCAAAACATGTTTTCCAGATGTAAGCAAATGTAACCATTCCAATGATTCTTATACTTCGGCCATTTTGCCTGGGGCTACCGGAAGCTGAAGTCCAGAAACAGCTGCAGAATTCTCATTCTTGCGTTATTAAAAATAAAAGTGAATCTTTGTTGCCTTTGAGAATTGGAGCCATAGAGCCAGGAAATGAGAGGCTTGGGAATGGAACGATCCATTTTGTAAACAAAACTCAGGTGTGAGAAAAGTGCTGCAAAGTAACCTTGAAAAAAAGAAAAGAGCAGGGCAAAATAGCTCAGCATTTAAATCTTGCAGCACAAATAGAAATACTACTGGATTCCTACTGGTTAGAAACAGCTCTTCTCTTTCAGTAATTGCTTGATTCTGTAATGAAGTATCTTGTCTAAGAGCCCCAATTTCCTCTGAGAGGGCCAAGTTTCAGTCGGAGGACTGTTGCAAAGGGCAACTATTTGACACTGCATATCCTGAGACATCACAGATATGTCTACTTTCTACAATATTTTGCTGAGAAAATCCCTCAGATTCACCAAATATCCACTGGACTCTGTGATGAAGACTACAGCAAAGTCTGGCTAGTTTAACTGGAATTTCTTTTACTCTGCGGATTCCAGTGAAATGGACAGGGTGCTTGCTAGTATGCCTCCTGCCACCTGGTAGTTTGATTAGTACTTTTCCTGGTTTTTACAGAAGATAGGGATGTGTAGTGAGTTCAGCCTGGGAGATGATCTTTGGGAAGGGGTGCCTCCCACAGCCTTGAAAGAAGCACTGCTGCTTTCCCTTCTTGAAAAGTCCTTTCTTGATTCGGCTATATTGGAGAATTATATCAGAGGTGGATTCCTACTGGTTCGGCCCGGTTCGGTAGAACCGGTAGTGGTATGCTGACGTAGGTTGCAGAATCGGCAGTGGCCCAGGCTGGCCACGCTCCCGAACCGGTTCCCCAGTTGCCGCTATTGCCATCTTTTTTTTAAATTCTGCGCATGCGCAGAACAATTTCCATTGAACTGTGCGTGCATGCGCAGCCTGCATCCAGCGCACATACGCATGAGCGAACCGGCAGTAATGCCGGCTGAAACCCACCCCTGATAATGATGTGTCTAACCCTAGGAAGAGGGTTAAGATTATGTTTTTGGTGGGGATTTGAACTTTAGATCATGTTGGAAGTTTCAATTCCCATTTTATCAGTTGGGCATGAGACAATGCTGTATTGGTCGTGATGCTTGTTGATTTTTTGCCAAGTTTCTAATTGTGGGGAATTTGATTCTTCTGGTCCTACTAACTTTTTAGTCTCTTTTCCATACTATTGACAATTGTATTCTTCTGGACTATTTTCAGGGGTTAGGAATTGTGACACATATCCTCCAGTGGTTCCTTTTCTATTTTAATGGATGATTCAAGTCGGTGTTGCAAATGGGGGTATTCCAGTAAAATGCTATAAGGCTCAATTTTCTCATACTCCTTAATATCTACAGAAAGCCACTGAGAGACACTATCATTTGTTCAGTGTGTGGTGTCATCAATATGTTGTCAAGTATCAGTATATTGTCACTCTGGGCTGCTCCAGCAATGAAGTCCAAGACTTATCCTGATGTCTAGAGGCTTTTAGGGTTGGGATGGGAAAAAACACACCGCAACTGAATCCAAACAGAATGGAGCAGCTGTTAATTCAATGATGTTCTCTGCTGCTCCTCGTGTTATTTCTTCAGAATGTTAGCATTATTTAAGAGGGACTCAGTATGAAACTTGGACTCACTGCTGCTGCTGGATGGGCAGATGAAGCTGTGGCCTAAAGGACCGTTCTCCAACTTCAGCTAGAGCCCTGATTGCTTTGGAAGCAGGAGAACATTGTGATAGTGACTCATACTTACATTGTACCTCCAAGATTTTAAACGTAACCAGATTAGGAAACAAGAGTTATGAATGCTAATTTTACTTTTATTATAAGGTTACAGGAGCAGAATCCTGAAAATTTGAATGCAATTCCCCCATCCATCTGTTTATCTTCATCTATGTAAAAGTGGCTGTATGTATGTACGTATGAATGTTCCAGCATAACTCTGGAACGCCTCAAGCAATTTCAACCAAACTTGTACACAGATGACTTACCCTCTAGAAACAAATACTGGGGGAGGGGGTAATACACCCCTGGTGTGTGTGTGTGTGTGTGTGTTTCAGCATAACTCTGGAACGCCTGGCCTATTAAGGAGAATGAGTGTGGAATCCTAGAGCCGCAATTTTTTTTCCCTCATGGGAGGGGGAAGGGAGAGCCTGGGCCATTAAGGAAAGTGAGTGTGGCATCCTAGAGCAGCCATTGTTTGTGATGTCAGTTCCTTCGCAGCTTCCTCTGGAAAACCAGTCGTGTCATTCGCCCTCCAGTGGCCCGATGGTCAAGCACCTGATGAATTTGGGGCAAGGTGCCAGGGCGGAAAAAAGGAGCTCATGGGAGGGGGAAGGGAGAGGGCAGGGATGATGGGCATGGGAGTAGGGAGAAGAAAGGGCCCTCTCAATGGCTCCCTGTCAGAAAAACGCTATGGGGCAAAGTGCCAGGATCGTAGACAGGGTGGGAAAGAGGAGTGCATGGGAGGGGGAAGGGAAAGGATAGGGATGATAGGCATGGGAGTAGGGGGAAGAAAGGCCCCTGCAGGACAAACACTTCGATGTCTATAAATAACCGGGTAATGGCGGGTCATCAGCTATAAGAACTAAAGAGGATCATGTCTGAGACATAGTTCTGCTCTAGATTCAGCTTTCTATTGTCTAATAGGTCTTGGTTGTAGCTCTTTCTCTTGTTACCTTACATTTAGGCCTACTGTCCATTACCTTCCACCATGCTAGATTTCTACAATTCACTCCTTATGGGGTCATCTTTAAAGACCACCTGAAATCTACAAATGATTCAAATTGCAGATTTTCTCCTTCCATTAGAATCAGCCCACCCAGTAACAACATATTAACAACATTTCCCTAGAGTTTCTCACTGTCATGAAATCAGGGGTTGAGGCCAGTTTGATTAGCCTTAATATGTCTGACCTTGTGCAGCAAACAAAGAACTTTCTTCTTTGAGGGATTTCTTAAGTTAATAGAGAAAAAGCCATAGAAATGTATATGACTGATACAGTGGTGAAATTCAAATTTCTTTACTACTGGTTCTGTGGGTATGGCTTGGTGGGCATGGCAGGGGAAGGATACTGCAAAATCTCCATTCCCTCCCCACTCCAGGGGAAAGGATATTGCAAAATTTTCATTCCCACCCCACTCTGGGGCAAGCCAGAGGTAGTATTTGCTGGTTCTCTGAACTACTCAAAATTTCCGCTACCGTTCTCCAAAACCTGTCAGAACCTGCTGAATTTCACCCCTGATCTGACATCAGTACAATCGAGTGGGTTCAGAAGTATTTTATGAGGAAAGTTTTGTACTCTTCTGTACACAATAGAATTCCCTATGCTACTAGGTTCGAAATTCTCGATTTGGATAACTTAGAGCTGCGTCACTTGCGGCATACAAAATTATATGTAGTAATGCTTTACCTATAAATGACTTTTTCTGTTCTGAGACCACCTACTGCCACCAGTAGCCTCCCACTGTCCAGTACGATCCCACAGAGTTGGCCTCCTCAGGGTGCCGTCGGCCAAGCAGTGTCGGCTGGTGATCCCCAGGGGGAGAGCCTTCTCTGTGGGAGCGCCTTCCCTCTGGAATGAGCTGCCCCCGGAGCTCCGCATAATCCCTGACCTCCGGTCCTTCCGACGCACCCTAAAAAGTTGGCTTTTCCAGCAAGCTGGCCTGGCCTGTTAATGTTAATGTTAATTTTAATTTATTTTAAATGTACTGTTTCCTTTTTTAAAAAAAAAAATCGGTTTGGTCTTTTTGGAATTGGGTTTAATCTTTTTTTAACTTTTGTGATGTGTGTTTTTAATGTTGTACGCCGCCCTGAGTCCTTTGGAGAAGGGCGGCATATAAATCCAAATAAACCTAAACCTAAAACCTAAACCTAATCACAATAATACATGTGCGAACAACCGCTTTAAACTCAGTGGAAATCGTTCTAAACTTGACTATAAAAATATGATTTCTGTAATAGAGTTGTCAAAGTCTGAAATGCTCTACCTGATCCAGTTATCTCAGCTACAAATTTTCAGTTTCAATCACAAATTGACTTCCGTGGACCTTACTTCATACGTAAATGGTCAGTAGATGGGGGCGTGCATAAGTACACTAACGTGCCTATTGTCCTTGTTATTGTATTTTTCCCCTTTTATTCTTGTTTTCGTTTTTGTTTGACAAATTCTAATAAATAAATAAATAAATATGTAATTACCCAAGAAGCTTGTTGGTATTAGCAGTTGCATTATATTTGCCCTTACTGTACCATAGCTGTTTTCCTTTGATGTTTCTGTACATCAAAAATTATTGTACAGAAGTTTGCAGAATTCTCTAAATTAAATGAATACCTTATCCTTTTATCCCCTGAAAAGTTTACTCCTTTCATGTATTTCTAGATAACTAAGTAAGCCATGTCTCTTGCTCTGTTATCTTTACACATAAGGTATTTACGTGGTCATAAGCCCAAGCAGGAGTTTTATCCTGCTTGGATTTATTATTTTTCATTCAAATGTGTGACATGCCAATGAGCTCAGAGGTTTAGTTCACATGGAGATGATAAATTTGCATTAGAACCGTGCAACTGAGATGGTAGATTTATTCATTTGTTTATCAAGGAACATTTGTATTCTGTTGCCCCAGAATCAAGAGTTTCCTGACTTATAATAAAAAGTGTAAGAGCTTGTTTTCATTCGAATGAATCATAGTGCAAATTATCATATTAAAATATATTATTGATATACATTAGTTTAGTTGCTTATTGATTTGTTTATCATTACAGTGCTAATTGCTTTGAGGTTCATTACTTCTGGTCAGTGGTCAGACTACTCTTCTCCAATTGCTAATGGCCTAAAGAAGTATTGGACAACAAATCCCAACTTGGAATTCTGAGATAGTCTAATATGTCTAGAGTCCACCAGATTAGGAAAGACTGGAAGTAAATCATGCATCCTAGTTCTGAATTAGATTGATAATCTGACCCAATGTAAAATAGGCTCATGTGTGGGACTGTCTTATATTTTGAGTTGAAGCTAGACTCACCAAAATCAACCCAGATGAAGCCAATAAAATCAGACTTGCAGTCACCAATATCCTTTGCTCCAGTAATCCACCCAGAAGCAATTTACAACAACAAGAAGAAAAAGCACTCACCAACCTGAGGAAAGACAACAACATAATCATTCTCCCAGCAGACAAAGATAACGCCACAGTGGTGATGAACATGTCTGACTACCAAGCCAAACTATCCAACCTAGTCCAAGACCCCATTTACAAACCTCTAAACACAGACCCACCACCTACTTGGAAAAAACCACCAAATCCAAAATAAACGCCTCTCCCATCAGTGAAGAGATCCAGCAAAGAATCATCCCCAGAGAGAAATCTTCCACATGCCCCAAACTCTATGGCCTCCCCAAGATACACAAAAAAGGAACACCACTCAGACCCATAGTCAGCTCCATAGGCTCACTCTACAGAATCTTGCCAAATTCCTTGTCAAACAACTCCAACCCTATGCAGAATCCATTACCTCACACATACAAAACTCACTCCACTTCATAGAAACAATAAACAAAACCTACAACCCAGCGACCTACTCTTGAGTTTCGATGTCATATCCCTCTTCACCCGTGCCTATAAAAGAAGCCTTGACAGCTATCCAGAACAAACACAACCCCCCTAAACACATCCTGGACCTGACCAACTACTGCCTAACCAACACATACGTCATCCATAATGGACAAAGATACAAACAGATAGAAGGAGCACCCATGGGATCACCCCTCTCACCCATCATCGCAAACTTATACATGGAACATTTTGAAACTAACGCCTTAGATAAATCTGAACACAAACCCAAACTCTGGCTTAGATATGTTGATGACACTTTCGTGATTTGGCCACACGGGAAAGAAAAACTGGACAAGCATGCCATCCCAACAGTAAATCATGACCCTCTACATTCAATAATCTAGAGTTTTTTTTAGTGTTATCCATTCCTTAATCCACATCAGATTTGTTGCTTGGTAATATAACTCCCAGTCAGGTAAGGCCAATCCTCCTCTTGTTCTAGCATGTTGTAGCAATTTGAGTTTTAGTCTTGCTTTTTTCTCTTGCCAGATAAACTTCAAAACTATTTTGTTTAGATCTTCAAAAAAGTCCTTGCCCAATCTGATTGAGATTGTCTGGAACAGGTATAAAATTCTGGGTAAAATGTTCATTTTAATTGTAGAGATTCTTCCTATCATTGATAGTTGTAGGTTTTCCCATTTCATCAAGTCAGTTGCAATTTGCTGCTTCAGTCTAATATAATTGTCCTCCTTAAGAGTGCTGCATCTAGCTGATAGGTATATCCCGAAATATTTAACCTTGTTTGTGACTTGAATCTGCAAAACTTCCGCCAACTCTTCCTTTTGTCTTAATGGTATGTTCTTTGTCAAAATCTTTGTTTTATCTTTATTTATTTTCAAACCTGCTACTTTTCCATACTCCTCTATTCTTTCTAACAGTTTGGATGCTGTCTCTAATGGGTCCTCAAGAATAAAAACCAAATCATCTGCAAACGTTTGTAGCTTGTATTCTTCTTTTTTAATTTTCATTCCTTTTATTTCTTCTTCTTCTCTAATCTTTCTGTTTAAAACTTAAAGAAACATCAAAGCCATTTGTTTTTCAGGATGGGCCTCATAATACTCCAAAGCATCCAAAATCATTCTCATATTGTCTTTAATTTGTCCCTGGTAAAAAACCATTTTGATCAGAGTGGATAAAACTATTTAAGTATTTTTTAAGTCTCTCTGCCAATATAGATGCAAATAACTTATAATCTGAATTTAATAAAGAAATTGGTCTATAGTTCTTGGTTTGTGTTAAATCAATCTTCTCTTTGGGTAGCAATGCAATGTATGCTTCTGACCATGATTTAGGTATTCTACTCTCAGACATCACTTCATTCATAACTTCTAAGAGTGGGAGAGACAAGGATCCTTCAAATGTTTTATAGAATTCCACTGGTAATCCACCCGGTCCCGAGGCCTTTCCATTATTTTGTTTTTCAAGTGCTTCCATTAGCTCCATCATCATTATTTTACCTTCCAACATTGTTCTAGTTTCGTCTGGTATCTGGGGAAGATTAGCATCCTGTAAATATTTATTAACTCCTCCCTCTTCTATTTTCTCTTGTTCATACAGCTCCCCTTCGGGGAGAGGGGGCGGTCTAGAAATCTAATAAATTAAATTAATTAAATTAATAATAGTCTTGTATAATTTTCTTCTTCTCAGCACTTCCATAATGAATTTGTCCTTGCTCATCTCTTAGCTGCAATATTTTATTTGCTTCTCTCTCTTTTTTCAGTTTATATGCCAACCATCTGCCTGGCTTGTTTGCATTTTCAAAGTAATTATGTTTAGTACCTCTAATTTTTTGTGCCAGTTCTTCCTTTTCCAGTAGATCCATTTTGTGTTTAATTGTATCCATTTTTATTTTAACATCTATTTTTGTCTTTTCTTTAAATTTCTCTTCCTTATGTAGTCTATTATCAGACCTCTAGTAACGGCCTTCATTGTATCCCAAAGATTCTGCATTGATGTATCTTCTTTTCTATTTTCTTTAAAGTAAAAAGCCATGCAAATAATAGACCTTCCAGTATGAGCCATCTACAATTAACACCTTTTTAAATCAGAATGTTAGTCAAAAATTGATATTCTCTTCTCTTCTCTCTCACTCTTCTCAGAATTTATTTCAGAACTACAATCTCCTTGCCTTTATATTCTAGTTTTCTGTCTCTCGTTTTCTGTAATATTTGTAGCTTAGTTGCTTTCTTAGTAAATCTTAGGTGGACTTCCCTTGGGAGGGCATTTCTCATTGCATATCTTGTGTGTACTCGAAACGCTTCATCTATGCCATCCATCATCCTCTCTTGGGATATCTCTAATATGTTTGTCAAAAATTCGGATATTATTTGTACTAGGTTCTCTCCTCTTTCTTCTTCTATGTTTTGAAATCTTAAGAAAAATTCAGACCTATCCATCTCCCATCCTAATATTCCACTTCCCTTTCCACATCACTCAGTCTGCTGAAACTCCTCAGCCTTCTTCTCTTCTTGTTCAACCTTTTCTTCATTTTTTTGGATTCTGTCCTCGTATTTCATCATCCATTGTTGCATATCTTCTATTTTTCCTTCTGTTTTATCTGTTTTTTGTTCTATGCTTTCAGTTTGTTTATCTATTGTCTCAATTCTTTTTTCTATACTCTCAGTCTTCTTTACAATGGTGTCCTGTAGTTTTAAGGTGCTGGGAAAGGGAGGAAGTTTTTTTCTTTTTTTCTTACTGCGTTCTTGTGTTCTGCGATGTGTTCATTTATTCTCCTGTTCGTTTGTTCTATGTATGTTGCAGGGCAGATTTTGCATGGTATTTTGTAGACTCCTTGGTTTTCTAGCTGGATTTTGTCTTTGGGGTTTCTTAAGATGTTGGCTATTTTTTGGTCACTGTTGATGGCTGTCTTGATATTGTGTTCGTGGAGAATTTTGCTAATTTTATTTGTGGTGCCTTTGATGTAAAGGAGGAGGGTGATGCCAGTGTCCTGTTCTATGTCTCGGTTTTTTGGGGGAGTCTCCCTTTGGATTAGTTTGGTAATTGTTTTTCTTTGGAATCCGTTGGAGATTAATACGTTTGTGAGAGTGTGTAATTTGGTTTTCAGGTGGTCTTTGTCGGCTAGGCGTTTGGTTCTGGAGATGAGGGTTTTGGCTACAGAATTGATCTGTGCAGGGTGGTGATGGGATTGTGCATTTAAGTAGCGGTTGGGATGCATTTGTTTGCGATAGATGGTGTGTCCTAGGGAGCCATTGGTTTTTTTGTAGATTAGGACGTCCAGAAAGGAAAGTTGGTTGTTTGCTTCTATTTCCATAGTGAATTGTATTTTGGGGTGTAGCTGTTGAGATGTATGAGGAAGTTGTCCAGTTTTTCTTTCCCGTGTGGCCAAATCACAAATTGTGATTTGTCATCAACATATCTAAGTCAGAGTTTGGGTTTGTGTTCAGATTTATCTAAGGCATTGGTTTCAAAATGTTCCATGTATAACTTTGCGATGATGGGTGAGAGGGGTGATCCCCTGGGTGCTTCTTCTATCTGTTTGTATGTTTGTCCATTATGGATGAAGTATGTGTTGGTTAGGCAGTGGTTGGTCAGGTCCAGGATGTGTTTAGGAGGGTTATGTTTGTTCTGTATAGCTGCCAAGGCTTCTTTTATAGGCACTTGGGTGAAGAGGGATATGACATCGAAACTCACGAGTAGGTCGCTGGGTTGTAGGTTTTGTTTCTTTATTGTTTCTATGAAGTGGTAAGCATTCTTTTTGTATCTTGGGGAGGCCATAGAGTTTGGAAGATATGTATATATGTGTATATATATATGTTTTCATAGATTTTCATAGAGAAAGGCGGCAGCTTCGACCATGCTTTACTCACACAAACACAAAGCCGAAAACACCAGCCTGAAGATGGCGAGTGAGACCTCACCGAAATGTTGCCAAGACAATCTCAATCTTACACAGGAAATGACCCGAATACAACAAGACCAGTGTGTGTGTGTGTGTGTGTGTGTGTGTGTGTGTGTGTGTGTGTGTTCCAGCATAACTCTGGA
This sequence comes from Natrix helvetica, assembly GCF_964273705.1. Lineage (NCBI taxonomy): Eukaryota > Metazoa > Chordata > Lepidosauria > Squamata > Natricidae > Natrix > Natrix helvetica. The sequence goes on along the minus strand of NC_138552.1, from coordinate 29,358,193 downwards.
ACGCCTACAGCAATTTCAACCAAACTTGGTACACAGATGACTTACTGTCTGGAGAAAAACACTGTGGGGGTAAGACATCTCGTGTGTGTGTGTGTGTGTGTGTCTGTGTGTGTCTGTGAAGATGCATCCTGTTGTGCCTCTAAATGGCTTCTACTGTACTGCTGTAAAATTGTTTCTACTGTACAGTGCAGTGAAGTTGCCATGATAACGGCTTCACAATATTCCACAAGGCGGCTCCCTCTAGTAAGGGGGAAAATCCAACATTAGAAATTACATTTGGGTTAGGGTTTTCCCCTATAAATAAATACCTGGGCAATGCTGAGTGATTGGCTAGTTTGTTATAAATTGGCCTGATATTTTTCTCTTTATTGTGATTTGGCCTTGACAACTCAATCCCCTCTGGAGAGCAGTAGGCAAATTCACTAAATAGCAATAGCACTTAGACTTATATACCGCTTCAGAATGCTTTACAGCCCTCTCTAAGCTCTTTACAGAGTAAGCATATTATCCCCAACAATCTGGCTCCTCATTTTACCGACCTCAACTCATAAACTTTTATAGGTGTAAATGTATCTAATAAAATGGACTGTTGTCCCTGAAGGAGGATAATAAAAGTGTTAGCTGTTGAGGTGCCATGCTCCTTTTGTTATTTGGGTTGCATAAATGGATACCACTTGAGAAACTTTAAAGGGCACATTTTAAGCTTGCGAGCTGATAATGAATGGCTCCTCTAAATGGGCTTTTCCCCATTACTGTGCTGGAATGCCTTGAGCTTGTAGAAAGCTGCTACTGGCATGGAATTTGCTTTATCCCCCCCCCCCCCCCTGGCCGCCTCTATTTAATTTGCTCCTGTCCCCAGGCTTCTCTCTGCAAAGCCTAACCAATTGGCTACATCATGAAGCTGCCTTTGAAATATGTAGGACTAAGTAGGAAATGCCGCTTTAACACCACTACAACTAGCCTGTCTCAGTAGTGGTATGGAATGAAGGGAATGCCATGGGAACACTGAGAAAATTATATCTGAAGAACCATCTCATCCCAATGGGACTATGCTCCATTTGTTCCAGCAGAAAGGGCCTCCTTTGGATCCCATGGGACAAAGAATTTCAGCTGGTGGGGTCCAGGAGACGCTCCTCCCCCACCATCTGGAATATTTCTAATTTCAATTGTTTTCAACACTTTTAAACTGTTTAATGTAACCTGCTCAGAGTCACACTGAGATGGCAGCATAGACATTTAACAAACAAACAAACAAGCATTTCTATAGTCAGCTGCAAGTGTACAAAGCGTAGCATGGTGGACATGGCAGGAGAAGGATACTACAAAATCTCCACTCCCACCTCACTCCAGGGGAAGGATACTGAAAAATCTCCACTCCCACCTCACTCCAGGGGAAGGATACTGAAAAATCTCCACTCCCACCTCACTCCAGGGGAAGGATACTGAAAAATCTCCACTCCCACCTCACTCCAGGGGAAGGATACTGAAAAATCTCCACTCCCACCTCACTCCAGGGGAAGGATACTGAAAAATCTCCACTCCCACCCCACTCCAAGGGAAGGATACTGCAAAATCTCCACTCCCACCCCACTCCAGGGGAAGGATACTGCAAAATCTCCACTCCCACCCCACTCCAAGGGAAGGATACTGCAAAATCTCCACTCACACCCCACTCCAGGGGAAGGATACTGCAAAATCTCCACTCCCACCACACTCCAGGGGAAGGATACTGCAAAATCTCCTTTCCCACCTCACTCCAAGGGAAGGATCCTGCAAAATCTCCACTCCCATCACACTCCAGGGGAAGGATACTGCAAAATCTCCACTCCCATCCCACTCCAGGAGAGGGATACTGCAAAATCTCCATTCCCACCCCACTCCAGGAGAGGGATACTGCAAAATCTCCATTCCCACCCCACTCTGGGGCCAGCCAGAGGTGGTATTTTCCGGTTCTCCAAACTACTCAAAATTTCTGCTACCAGTTCTCCAGAACTTGTTAGAACTTGCTGAATTTCACCCCTGGTACAAAGGCCCTTTATCTCATGCATACTTATCTATTTGTTCTCATATATGGTAAGAGATGTAATAACATGTGGATGTCAGTTTCAAATTAACTTTAGCTGAAAATGTGAAATACTGTCTTGGAAATGCTTGGTGCGTCTCCATATACCATAGTTGTATTCACGGCTAGTGGTAACAACTGAAGCAGGGATGAAATCAACTTACCTTTGCAAATGCATGTGTGTGTGCTTGTTTCGCTCGCATGCACCACCTCCACGCATGCGCAGAACATTAAAAATGGGATGTGATGAAGTCCAGGTGTGTGGGTGGAGCCTCCCGTTGCCTCCGCTACCAGTTCACCTGAACCCGGTAGAACCGGCTGTATTGCACCACTGAACTGGAGGCCTACACAGTGGGTGAGTTCAGTGCCTATGCTGGCTAGGCAAGATGGGAGTTGTAGTAAAAGAGAGCATATAGCGTTCCCATGGCATAGAAAATGTAGCATATTTTCTAAACTGAAAGGGAAAGAAGTGTTTAGCTGGAAGGAGAAGACAGGGTGCAAAGGCCAGAGGGTGTCACTTGATTTATACCTTCCGCTGAGCCATAATTTGTTTTGTGTTGGCTTATCTCATTGTATAAATCCAGGCATTGCGTGTAAAACCAATTTATAGATCAATCTGCGGTATTCACCTCCAGAAGGTTGTGACTGATTTCAGAAACCATTAGCACCATTACTGAGGCCAGGTTTAGCCTCATTGTAAGTTATATATGTTGCACATATGTTATTACAATGGACATGGTGTGTGTGTGTCAAACGTCTTGTCCAGAGCTTAGCACACAAATGATTTCTCAGCATTTGGGGAAGAGAATGAGGCTTTGTCGCAGGCATAGCGTACAAGATCCTCTACGGCAAGATGAGTCATAGCCTTTACCAATAGCATCGAGAGGTAATGCGGGCAGTGAATGGAAATGGAAAGAGGCAAAGGCAGCCCTGGAGCGCTACGGGCTTTTTCGGTTTCGTCTTTATCCCTATTTGTCTTTTCTTTCTGGGAACTTGGGAGCCTCCGCTGAAGAGAGAGGCTTTGCCAGTCCTTAAGTACAGTAGTCGCGAATCTTTGGCGTGTCACAATGTGCCCGAATTTGGTGGGCGGTGTGAGGGGAGGGAAGCGCTTTCTTACATTTTAAAGCCTTTCTCAGTGTCCCAACGGGACGTGGCGTTTTCTCTGTGATATATTCGATGTGGCACGCAGGAGGGGGAAAAACTTCAACCAGCGGGATTTACAGGCAATAGCCGTGTTGCCACACCCCTTTTCCTTTACGGCATCCTGGTCTCAATGGCTTTGTGTGTGTGTGAGAGAGAGAGAAGATGAGAGATTGTGTGAGGTGTTTTTTTTTTTTTTTTTGAGAAATGTAAAGCAGGTGAATTTCGCAGCCCCATCAAACGCCTCCGTCTGCATGCCAAGGGACCGCGGCTTCTTTCTTTAGGGCGCTTCTAACAAAAGGCGTCTTCGGGTCCCCAGTATGATCCTATTAGCCCCAGCGAGTTGAGCCTCCGGATTCCTTGTTCCAGAATGACAACAACAGGGCTGGGGGCTCAGCGGAGGATTTGAAGGAGGCAGCGGCCGCCAGGGCCGTCCTTAAAGGAAACAGGAAGTGCCGAGAAGTAATAAAGCAACGTGCTCGGGGTGGGCAATGGTCCGGCTTGGGAGCGCTCCTTCCTCACGCCTCTGGATCTGGCGCGGGGCTTTATGACATCGCTGTTTTCTTGTGAAACTCTCCGTTCAGGTCAAGGATTTCCTGCCCGGAGGGTTCACAATTCATTTGGAACCTGGTTGCAACCGGGAATGTTTCCCCCCCCCCCCTTCCTTTGGCTGCTTTTTCCCCGCCGGGTATTTTGTTTTTAAACCGTCATTTTTCCTTGCGGGGCTTCCTCCACCCCATGCGGTGTTATATATGCATTTGCATTGATCTTACTGGAGGCGGCATTAAGCCCTCAGTTTCAGAGTGAAAGAAGATTTCCCAAAGCGGGATTTTATTTCTTTGAAATCGGAGCCTTGGGCTCCCTCGGGGTTCCCCCCCCCCTTTCTTTCTTTTTCCCACCCTCTTTCCCCTTCTGTCGAACAGCCGCTTCCCTCCCTGGGTAGGTGTCTGCCGGAGAAGCAGCGGAGGAGAAAGCCGTGGCAGGATGGAGAACCCACCTAGAGGGCCCCCCTTGACGCTAGCACATCCTCACTGCAGCCCGGGGGCTAATTCTGCTGCACAATGATAGTGGCCGAGGCTACCTTGCAAGTGTCCCAAGCTCCCGGGAAGAAAGGAAGACAAATGGTTTTCGAAGGTCAGTGTTGCAAATCGTATTTATAGGCGGAAGGAAGGAACGCACGTTCTTCCACCTGCAGAGCGGACTTTGGGTCGGGCGTTTTTTTTGTCCACCCCTCCCCTCCCGCGAGTATCGCGTCTCTCTATCCAAGGATGTCACCAGACGTTCCCGAGTAACAGTAAACAACATCTCGGACCCAATTCCTTGAGGCAACCTAATTAAAGGGGGAAAAAGAGAGTTTACAGGGAAGAATGTTTAGAGGATGAAGGACTTTAAATTGTAGTCATTGGGCAGGGCACATGTTTTTTTTTTTAATTACTTCTACAGAATATAGTATTGATTTAAAAGCCACAACCCTAAAGCTGGACACTGCAGCAAAGGAATCTATATTTGAACAGCAGGATTCTAGGTGTGTTTTCTCAGAAGTAAGTCCTGTGATTTTTTGGTGAGACTTACCCCCTGTTTACCCTTAGTGTCATGGAATTGTCATCTTCCTTACAGTTGAAAGGGCAGCTTTGTAATGGCGTTAAATAGCATCCTGGGAGCACCTTTGGTTCATAATGGTGTGTCGACATCCTCTTCTCTTCCCACGGAACAAGAAAATAGCACTGCCTAGGACCCTCTCCTCTGAAGTGAGTCAAGGAGCTTTATTCCTAGATGAAAAGTTTGCTTTGTGTGCGTTTATTCGTCGTGTTTTGTCCCTTCTTTCTTGCCAAAAGAAATAAGGAATGCTGAATATGTATTTAAGAAGGAAGAAAAAGCAATATCTGTTTCTAAAGGACAGCATGGCAAAACAGTGTGAAGTTTTGCTTTTCCTCTTAAAAACTGATCTAACACAGATGGCAAGAAACTCACTTTTGACTCACATTTTCCTACTGTCTAAAATGCTGCATATGAAGACACTTTAATTTATACTTGGGATTTATCAAGGGGAATTACTGCCTTTATTTAGGATCAGCTACATAAAGCTATAATTTCTTTTGTGATATTTTTTTTTCTTACGCAAGCAAATGGCGTTAATGGATGGACCTAGAGTTAGAAAAAAATAAATTCTTCAAGTTCAGTTCAACTTCCAGTGACTACCCGGACACATGCCTGCAGTTTTCTAGGGGACAATACAGAAGTCATTTGCAACTGCATTTTTCCAGGATATATATATATATAATTTTGGACTTCCCAATCTTGCGTACAGGTGGTCTCTCATCCAAGTGCCAACCAGGCCCAACACTGCTTAGCTTCTGAGTCCAGATTTGGTCTGCAGGTGCTAGAAAATTTTAGGAAAATTCTGTTCTCTATGCTGGAGCTCCAGAAACACATGGAATATGATATATATGTATATATAAGCATATATATTGAAAACAATTGCAATAGTCCATTACACTAGCTGATGCTATTGTTGCTGTTGAGTGTACCTATGAATACCGCAAGAGAAAAAAGTTTTGGATTGATAAAGACTGATGCTGACAGAACTATGAATGTGATGCATGTAAACAATTTCCCATTCAGGAGGCATTCATGGATATGGTGAGTAATTGCTGCATGCTTCAGCAAAGAGCCATCTTTTTTCCATCTGTCCCACTAAACTAGGTCTTGACTATGATTGCCATAAACCCCAGTCAGATTTGGTGCTATTGATTTGGGAATGTAGGAGTCTAACAAACATGGGAGGAAGTCCCTGATTTATTAGCTAAACAATATGGCAATGGATTATTTAACACCTTGGATAAAAATGAATCAGTTTGGAAAGGTAAGACAGATGGAACTAAAATGCATGTGATGTAAATTCGAGTCCCTACGGGGAGAGGGGGCGGTCTATAAATTTAATAAAACCTAAACCTAAATCAAGTTTTATATAAACCTATGGTGTCATTCTGCCTGAGTTTGGTATGTTTTATCTGTACATGTGTATAACTTTTCAGTGTTTTGCCATTTGAGTCTCTTCCTATAGAGGGGTTACACTGAAAGGGCTGCTTAGCTCATAAGCAATTGGATGTATGCCTTTTCCTCCCTTCCCCCCTCTCCCTGCCCCACCCCCTTTTTGCTAGAAAATGCACCAGAATATGAATGATGCTTTCTCTAAGAAATCCTCTACATGTCCTCTTTTTTAAAATATATAATATCACTGAAAGATTAAGAATGAGCACTTTGCACAAGTTGCATACTTTTATTGTTTTAAAAAAATCTGCTTTGCAAGAATAATTAAGAAAGGAAGCATTTGTGGCTGAGAAATTTTGTTTTTCTTTTCTGTTTTCCTGTATAATTCTTATATAATGATATGATTTGCTTGTACCATTTACAGTACTAAATAGCATGCTATAGAGAATTGTCAATTTATGTTTCTACACCATAAAATATATGCTAGGACCTCTCTCTATGGACGTCTTGCATCTTTCTCATAAAGAACAACAAAAGCAACATTTTGTTTTCCTTTAAGTATCATACCAAGATTTCATGTATACATTTGAAACTTGGGAAAGAAAGGACTCTGCATTGCTTTCCTATAACAATTTCTAAAACAATGAAACAAAAGGAAAATAAATTGCATGCTTATATTCTTCAAATGACCCAATTAATAAGGTATTTTGACTTTACTGATTCATGTTTCTTGTACTAAGTATGGTTTTCGTCTGTTCCAAAGCCAGACATTATAACCATTTGGGGGCAGCATAAAAATCTCAAAATTGTAGGAACTCAAATTTTCCTTTCTTGATCAGTGACACATCTACACTTATCTATATGCAATTTCTTCTTCATCCATATATTTTTCATTTAAAATTTCATTTTTTTCATTTAAAGGAAGCATATATGATCAATGACCAAGTCATATTGACAGTCATATTATAAACTTAATTTTTTTTCACATGAGCTTTATTAGTTCTTCCCATTCTTCCCCTCTTTACTATGTTGGTGATGAAAAGTAGGTGAGGAGAGATAAATGAAAGTGATGAAATTTTAAACAAATTGATTTTCATGAGAAAAAACTATCTTGCAGACGTTGCACATTACGGAAATGGCCACCTGTATCCTAAACCAATTTTCTTATAGGCTGGTCATAAAGCAGTCTAGAGATTTTTGGATAAATGTATTAGCTTGGCACAAACCATTGGCATACCCAAAAGAAATTAAGTGAGCATGGATGATCTTATTATGAAGCCACAAGAAGCAACTGCTTCAGAAAAAAAGGTTCTAGAGCCATGATGGCGAACCTGTGGCATGAGTACCAGAGGTAGCACGCAGAGCCCTCTCTGGGCACGTGTGCAGTCGCCAGCTGAACCTCCGGGTTCTGTTGCGTGCATGCTGGTCTGGTGTGCATGCGTGTCCGGGCAGTTGCTCTCTTCAGGGTTCCATTGTGCGCATGCATGAAGAATAGCTGGCCAGCATGCATGCACACACCAGAACCTGGAAGAGAGCGGCTGGCCGTGAGCACATGTGCACTGGCCAGCTGCTCATTTCCGTGTTTTGGTGGTCCGGCACACATGCTCCTGTGTCGGCACTCAGTGCCAAAAAGGTTAGTCTCCACTGTTCTACAGGAAGTACTAGTTCCATATCTCCAGTGTAGGCTGTTGAAAGGAGAGGGGAAAAGACGACTATTGGAACAGAGCAAGGTGCAGGGACAAATTAATATTTCAATTCATGTCTAGAGCAACCATTATGGAAGAGAGAAGCATTCATACCTTATATTAACTAGGAAACAAGATTCCAAGGTAGTTGTATGAATTAGCTCTTTAGATCTAACCAGATAAGCTAAACAGGATGGCATTTAGCTCCCAAAGATCTTCTTAGTCCCAGAGTGGAATAGGAATATGTGACATCAATCCTGAAGAATGGCAGCAATACGAGACCTAGGAATGCACATGGCTAGGTATAGATCCTGGGAACTAAGCCTTGTGTACTGAGGTGATGATTTGCTGGTCTCCCTTTAGGCCGAGGGTATAAACTGTGACGCTGAGGGAATTATGGTCCCCCGACTCCTTGCCAAAGTGAGGTATGTGTATCATCTATGTGTGTTAGTGTGAGGCAGGCTGTGAAATATAATGTGTGCCATTACATCTATTAAAGCCCCGGGAGCCTCCAAACACAGAACTTACCCCTGCCTGCATTGGAGTTATCCTATATGTTGTGGAAAGCCTACTGTGGCTCTTGGGCTGCACAGAATATGGGCAGTATTAGCGTCTCTTTTCTTTTCCTTGAAAGCAGCATCCAAAGTCCTTAATACTGTGAGCAACCTCTGCATAAAATGTTGCTTGCTTTAAAATATGCTGATGTTGACATGTATTGAATATAGCCAGCTTGCAGAAAAGAGAGATCTGGTAACAGTGAAGGAATACGTGGGTGAATTATTCTATCGTTAGGTATTGTTGACAATATATTTGAGAGTGTTTCACTCGGTATTCGCCTTTATAGATATATCAGTACAGCCTGGTTCTATAAAGATGAGGTTGATTGAGGAACATTTGCAAGTATAGACAATAAGTGGGAAACCCTAAACCCTTCAAATATTTATGATGTGGTTCTGCATATTTCTTCATAGCTGAAAAAGGTGACTGTTGCATGGGATGCTTGTTGCATGGGAAGGCGAACACATTGCTTGCTTCATGTTCCTCGGGTGTTTTGTGATGATGTGACTGTGTAGTCTACACAACTTAAAATCCAGTACTATTAAATACCACTTATGACACACATTGTGCAAGAAAATAAACAAGAATATAAAATAGGATTAATATTTAAACTAATGGAGAGAGACAGAAAAATAAAACATAGGGGGTAGTAATCGAATTGAATGTGAGTCAGCAATGAGTCAGAATAGGAGAGAAACCATATAATTAGCACCAAAAAGAAAAAGAAAAAGGTATAGTGCCCAAGAATGAGAATAAGAAAAGACTACTTTGTCCAGCCTTGGCGTAGCTAAGCATTACGTTAAAAGAGTAAAATCTGCTGTGAAACCTAAGACAACTGTTACAGACAATAAGAAAAAATACAGCAGGTTTCAAAGAACAACTAGAAAAGAAATATAATGATGGTCAAAATAATTGTCTTGTTGAATAGAAGACATATTGGAGAGTTTCCTTCTGCAGAGATGTTGAAGAAAAAGTTGTGTTCACTCTGTTGCCCTGTAACTGACAAATTCCTTTTTGGATAGATGTATATTTACTGTCATCTTCATATACCAGTCAGTCTTTTAACTAATTAACTGCAAGCTTCAAGAAGAAAACCATCAATTAATCAGCTACATTTTGGCCTAGAGCTTGTGGAGAACCAACCTGTATGATTATTTTATGGTTCACTGTGTGGTGCAATCTGACAAAATTGTCAATTTTGTAAACCGTCTCTAAGTTACCCATAACTTTGGTGAATATGTGATGTCAACATAGCCATTACAGTATCTTAATAACTTAGCAAATTAATTTGAAGAGTAATCTAATAGATTTTACTCGAAAGCTAAGCTGCCACCTGTGCACAGGATGAGCTTCTGTGTGTTTCTGAACAGTCGATACTGTAGAAGAAGGAATTTCTCAATCCAGACAACAGGCTGAAATCTTGTTCGCCTGTAACTATGACGGTGATCATTCCAATTTCCTGAGCATCTGGTCATTATATCTGCTTTTAAATAGTCAATTTCAGTTTTATAGATTAGATTGTGAGAAGGCACTGCTTTATTCCTAATAGATGTGTGGAAGTTTCAGGCTGATTATGCCAAGTTGAGTGTGTGTTTTTGTTCAGTGTTGGCTTTGAACATTCCTTTTTAGTGCAAAAACAGGATTAAAACATTGATTTTAATGAATCAGTAATAATTGTATAACATACCTGTGTTATGGGAGAGCTACTAGCCTGTGGGAAGCAAGTCCAGTTTGGATAGAATAATTGCTTCACAATGGAAACTCAGTTCAGAAATCTGACTAAACTACTTTCAAATAAAACAAAACCTCAGGAGTGAATATTCACATGGTTCTAGTATCTATTATAAATAAATAAATGATTTAGAAGTATATTTTACTTGTATTCTGGAAAATGTTTGTTTTGAAAAAAATTATTGGTTTTTACAAATATTTTTAGGAAAAGGGTAAATAGGTATAGAAAATTTTGACAGCTACATCATGTGAAAGGTAGAAATCCCCCCAAATCTCACAACTTTTATAGAAAAGAAAAAAAAATCAAGATTTAAATAAACATTGGCAGCTTTTGGTCTTACATTATATCATCAATATATTCAATCATCTTTTGTGTCACTTCCAACAATTACATTATAACAACAATTGCAATAATGTTTCAACCTCATTTTTGTGACCTGAGTCTTTTCACTGTTGCATCCTCCCCCCTGTCTGCTGGCAGAGCCATGGCCCCTCCCTCCTTCATATCTTGTGTACTGTTTCATCTAGGAGGGCACTGGGTTTTTTAATGAAGGCCTCCACCTCCACAACTGTATTGATTCTAATTCTGCTGCCCTCCCAGAAAATCAGCATTCCTTCTGGCAATAACCATCTGAACCAAATTCCTTTATTATATAATTTCTTTGCTAAAGAGGAATATTTCTTCCTCTTATATCTTACTTTCTTCGGAATTTGTTTAAGAATGGTTATTTCTTTGTCTTTATATTTTAGTGGTCCCACCCTTTGAGCTCCTAAGACCTCATCTCTTGTAGTCTTTCTAAGAAATTTAACATGTATTTCCCTTGGAACGTTGTGTGTTCTAACGTATGCTGAGTTGATCCTATAAATCAAATCAATATCCCACCATAGCTGTTGTTTATCTCTTTTAATGTATTCTGCTAAAATTGTGGTCATGATCTCCTTGAGATCTTCATTCTCTGTTTCTGGCAAGTTTTGAAAATTCTTTCAAATTCCACCTTTATCATGTGATTTTCAAATTCTATATTCCCCTTCTGAACTGTCTTAACCTCTTCCTTCAGCCCAGTCACGCCCTCCTCCAGCACACCTATTCTCTGTTTATTTTGTGTTGCTTCTTGTTGCGTTTCTCTGAGCTGATCATTTAAATCTGCCAATTGTTTTTTCAGTTCATCCTGTCCCTTTATAATACTTTGAAACATTTGAGCAACAGATAAATCCTTTGAACTGTCTTCAGTTGCTTTAGGTTGTAGAAATGAAGCCAATTGTGTCTGTTGAGTAATCAGGCTGAAGATGCCTTACCAGGCGGTAATTTTTTAGGACCCATATTAAGTTCAGAGATAGCTATAAGTCTGTACAAAGAAATGGCGTCTGTGGAAAAACACAACCGGGAGAGATCGTGAGGCAAGCAAGCCCAGAAGAGAATGTTAGTCTTCCTATACAGCTCCAAGCCAAGTGATATGAATCAAATGTTCCAAATCCAAGGGAGATACGTGAAAGGAGAGGCTCCTGGAGATCTCTAGGGTGTGATATAATACGAAGCCAGAAATTCTTTCAAAAGGGAAACTTCATCCATAAGTGCAAAGAAGAAGGAGGAAGTTGGCCATCTTGGCTCTGCCTTCACAGGAGATCAGAAAGCAACATGTCCATAGTTTCCATAAAATAGTTTAAAAGAATCAACTCAGCAGTAATCTTTTGCAATTGTAGCAAAAAGTCATTCTCCCATTGCTTAGAGGAAGAAAAAGTAACTTTTAACTCTCTCTCTCTCCTCCAAGAGAGAGGGATATTCCAAATGCTGCTTTTCCGAGAGGGGGGTGAAACCCCCCCTCCAGTCTTAACACTTTGAAAGATTGAGACCACAGTTTAGAAAAGCTGCTGTTCATCAATTGATTAGCTAAAAAGGAGAATGAGGGAAACTTCCCACCTCACCACATTTCAGCTGTAACATCCGATTAGTTGTTTCCTTCCAGGCTCCACTCGGCGAAGGCATGCTGCTGTACACCCCCCATGCTCCCCAGCTCCTGGGGCGAAGTGGACACCCCCCTGCGGCCGCCGCCGATCCAGGGGGTCCCAACAAGCCGCCCTACGGCAGGGAGCCCCTCCAAGGCCCCCTGTGCTCCTAAAAGGAGCCCACCGAGAAGACGAGCAGCGGACGCGAACGTCTGTCGCCTTCGGGGACCGGAAGCCGTCTCTATTCTGGAAAATGTTATTCCATGAGTCAATGGGCAATTGTGTGTTGAATGTCACCCCAAAGGAAGGCTTCTGTTCCTGTCTTTATACGTGTACTTTATATGTAGATGCTAATACTGAAAGTGGATTGGCTGAAAGAACATTATTGCAATTTGCATCGGATTTTGTGTGGTAGTATTTCAAGGGTCACAGCAATGCCAAAACTCAGGAGGGAATAGAAGAGATCAAATAAGGGCTGAAGAACAGTCAGAATAAGGACTAAAGTAGCTTCGTTAACCTGTTGCTCAAATTAAAGTGTCACATATAATATTAAAGATGATAAAGGAATGACTGTGTCTATATGTTTGATGCTGACTGAAAAATCTGATTTGAGACGTATCTGCCTGTTAGGTTAGTGATTGATAGAGAGATGTCATCATCAGCCATTCAGTACCCTCGGGCCACTGGATCAGCACTTTCCATGCTCCTCTATCTTACATCGCCTCCTTCAGATAAGCCATTATCATTCTGGGGTCATCCTTTATAGTGTCCAGCCAATGGGTACTACAGCGGCCCCTTCTCCTTTTTCTGTTGATCACTCCCAGCATGATTGACTTTTCGAGTGAGTCAGCTTGCATGATATGACTGAAATATGAGAGCCTCTGTTGGGCAATCTTGGCTTCAACTGATATGTTTGGTGAGGTTTGGTCTGTGTGTGATTTTTGCAGTCCAAAAATAACACAGAGAAGCACATTCATTTATTTACTTGATATCATATGTGTCATGATGTCATTGTGCAAATAACCTATGTATGTAAGTGTATGTTCACATTTATTTAACACATTCACATAATTTCCCATCTTTTAACCAACTCTGGGCAACTCCCATAAAAACCATAATAAAAGTATAAAACTAAGCACCTTAAAAACGTTAAAAACAACAAAAGCGTGGCACCAAGTCATATAGTCCCTTATTGCAACACCTGCCAGGTCTTCAAAGCTTTACAGAAGTAGGAGGATACAAACCTCAGGGGACAGTGTGTTCCATAGGGGAGGGGCTGCCACATTACAATAAACTTTTGATTGGGCATGCTCCCTAGCTGTCATCAAATGGCAATATAGAGAGCATGCCTACCCTATCTGATCATTAGGACAGGTCAATGTTCTTAAAGAAAGAGGTCCTGCAAATAACATAGTCCTATGCCTTCTTGGGCTTTAAAGGTGATGTCCAGCATCTTAGATTGCACCCAGAAAGAGACTGGAAGCCAGTATGGGGAGCATAACAAAGGTGTTAGATGGCCAAATCTAGGGGCCACCATTAATGTGTGTGCTGCTGTATTGTCGGCCAGTTGAAGATTCCTAGTGCTCTTCAAGGACAGTCCTATGTAGAGTGCATTGAAGTAATCAAAACAGATGTTAACCAAGGCAGATATGAGTGACTGTGAGCAAGGCCTCTGGGTTCAGGAAAGTACATTTGGTTCATTAGATGAATCTGCAAATCTGGAACTCCAGCAGTGGCTGCTACCTGCCCCTTAAGCCAGAGCCATGAATCTAAGAGGATTCCCCAAATTTTGCATCAGTTCACTCATGGAAAGGACCACTCTATTCTGAGTCAAAGATGAAGTATCATCTGGGCTTGGGAGCCAACATCTCACAGCCATTCCATCTTGCCAAGGTTGAGTTGAAGCTGATTCTTCCCATCCAGATCCTTATATCAGCTGCATCATAATATCATAATTCTAATAATGATTGTATGTTGTTTATGTTAATTGAATGACGTCATCAGTGTGACATTATTTTCCCCTTCCTCCTGACCCCGATGGCCATTAGCTGAAGGCTACTTGAATTCACAGAAATAAGTCTGTAGGAGATAAAAGTAACCAACAGTTTATTGAATCCTGGCCATCATAAAACATGCTTACCATGATTCAGTAAGATCAAATAAAAATTAGTTATAAATATTTGCATGCAGATTTTTCAGTTGAGAATTGGTAAATAGATATCATCCCAAGGCTGAACGGAAATCTTAATATGCTTCAAGCAGTGTTTATGAAGGTCACTGCCCCAATATATTTAGACCTTTTCTACATATACAGAAATCCATATCAATAGCAGGGGTTTGAAGACAATTTTTTGTTCCTTTTTATCCAAATATCTTAACTTTTTAACATTAGCCAAAGGCCAAAAGGTTTAGCATTCAACAACTGCAAGAAAGGAAAAGAAAAATAGCACAGTGATTTTTTTATTTTATTCAGAAAACAAGTATGTGTCTAAATCACCAACAATTCAACAACTTAATCTTATGAGTCAACTGCTGCTGGATAAACATCATTCCTGTTTGCTGATCCCAAAAGTATAGCACAATTTCTTTCCAGGAGCTTTTATTTATTGCCACATTATATGTATAAGTCAGACTTTTTGCTAAAGGCAGTGGAAGATATGTGTGCAAATACCTATTTATGACATTTGCAACTGGGGAATAAAACTGAACATAAAATATAATATAAAAGTATTACAAATTTCCTAGGAAATTGTCAATTTCTCCACAGCTTTACATGCATCTAGAAATTAAGAAAAAGGGTGGGATTAGGTTTGGACAAAAAAAGACATGTCTTGATATGATTGAAGCTGCAGTATCGTCCCTTAAAACAGAGACTGGGAGATAGCAAACTAAGACTAAATATATTCCATTTATCTGGGGTAATATCCCTTCTCTTGAACTCAGGTGAATGGCAGCACCAATAAACAATAACAAATCTCAAAGAGCTAAGTTGTGTTAACCTTCATTCATATTTTGTTTGGAGACTACAAGGAAATACAAAGCCTCTCAGGAAATATATAAAGTTGGAAAAAATATCAACTGAAGTTAATAGAGACATACTTCTGTATTTTTTATAAACTACATGAATGTCACTAAGAGTTGAGATTGACTTCAGTGGGACTTACCCATTAACTCTCATGGAACTTAATAGGATTAAGTTTTGGATATAAACATACAGTGCTTTAATTGTTTTAACTCCAATTTGGAAGTCCTGGACCTCATGTTGTCCACATGAGGTCGTGGACAGTGGTGGGATTCAATTTTTTTTACTACCAATTCTGTGGGTGTGGCATGGCTTGATGGGCATGGCTTGGTGGGTGTGGCAGGGGAAGGATACTATTAAGTCCACAGGAATTTGTGATTCCCATATTTTTTTTGGTAAATCCCTGAAAAATACAATCTTATCCCATACATCACAGGAGTCAAACTCAATTATGTCACATGATGTATCATGACGCATCATGACATTTTTTGCCTTTGCAGAGCTGGGTGGATATGGCTTGTGTGTGCCGTCAGTTTGACACCCCTGTCTTACATGGTCAGAATGATCTAGATATTGTTACTCACATAATGGTAACTCTTTGCTTAGATCAGTGTTTCTCAACCTTGGTGACTTTAAGTCCTGTGGACTTCAACTCCCGGAATCTCCCAGCCAGGCTGGGGAATTCTCGGAGTTGAAGTCCACAGGATTTAAAGTCACCAAGGTTGAGAAACACTGGCTTAGATTATTATAATTACTCTGTGTAGACTTTTGGTCTCTAACTGATTTATGGCTACTCATAGACACATGTCTGCATAGGATTTGAATTTTAGAATTTTTTTGCTGCTAAAATTTGTAAGGCACCTACTTGGTCATTGTTATACACCTCTCTTTATCTAGGGCTCTCCTATATTAATTTTTGATGAATGGTTTTTATTTGTCTTTTATGGCTTACTTTGTGTGCAGTAATTCAGTGTGGCCCACAGTTTTCCCCAAACACTAAATTACAGTTAATTGTCAATTAAATGTCTTAATTGACAAGTGGCTCTTCAAAATTATTTGAAGAAAATACCCTTCTCGGAATGTCACTCTATGAGAGAAATGGGCAGTCTCCAAGTTTGAGTAGGGATCTCCAACCTCGGCAACTTTAAGACTTGTAGACTTCAACTCCCAAAATTCCCCAGTCAGCATAGGGAATTCTGGGAGTTAAACTCCACAAGTCTTAAAGTTGCCAAGATTGGAAGCCCCTGTGATACATCATAGATAGATGGATGGATGGATGATAGAAAAAAAGGGAAGGAAGGAAGGAAAAAGAAAGAAAAAGAAAGAAAGAAAAAGAAAGAAAGATCTCCTGGAAGATGTAATTTAGCAACATTTTCATGACAAGTTTCCTAGCACTGCATAGGTTTCGGTTTCACTGAAGGCAACTAGGGGGGAAAACAAAGAAAAGATGATCTCCCATGCTTAAACCTATGAATTTGAGAAACTACTCCTGCAGTAGTCATTTTCTTAAGGAATTTGAGGCAACTGTCTGTTCATGCAGGAATGGCATCTGGACATACAGTAAGTACAGTACATAGGAATATATATTTTTAAAAAACCTCACAAATATTATAAAGCAGCATATGTAGTTGTTATAAAAAGCAAAATATAAAAATCCACTAACATAGAATAAAGTAGTTCAGGAGCCCTCAAAGATATCTGAAATAAATACCTTTTGCCATTAGAAAATAATCCTCAAAGAGTCAAATGCATTTCTTTGAAAAAGAACTGCAGAGCCTTGCTATCATGATAGAAAAGACCTGTACTGACTCATCCATTCTATTATACTTCATATGGTAATGGGTCATAAAGTAGAAAATAGAACTGGAACTTCTTTTTCTTTCTTTCTTGCATATGGAAATATATTAAATTACCTTTTAAAAGCCTCCTCTATACCAATTCTGAATAATATATTCATCCATTGCCTTTACTTACTGGCACAACTTTGCCCAGCTTTCAGATATAAATCTTTTCTACTCTTCACAGTAATGGCAAAGGAAGGGGTGATTTGTCTGCATTGCCACTGAACAATAGTCCTACTTTTTTAAAAAAGAGGGTTTCACATTATATGGAAGTTTCTTCTGAACTGCCTACACTAAAAACAAAGGCTGAATTTTATACCCATTTACCTGGAAATAATTCTTCTTTAATGAATTCTGCTTGCTACTTGAGTATAGGATTGTACTGTGAAAAATGATAGATATGCGTAAATTACAGCATTCGGTTTGGAATCTGATGGAGCAAATTTGAGCAATGTGCTTCTGTTCAGAGAATTTGGGGAAACCACAATTGAGCTAAGGGCCCAGACCTCAATCTCAGTTCAGGAATCCAAATCTTTTTATCTGCGATGGGTAAACACAAATGGTTAAAACATTTTTGTAACCTGAAATGGATGGAATGTTGAGGAATTTGATTTTGATCTGAGAGATGGAAGCGTATAACATTCCAGACAATATGTTTGGTTGACTGGGTTAGTTGCCTTGATATTTTGAAGGGGGGGGGGGGAGAGGAGAAGCAGTAATGCTGATATATTTCAAAATTCCTTTATGGAATTATGTTGTTTCTTTGAAGGAATGAAGCCTGTGAAATCCCATGAGAATAATTTAGTTGTTTGTTTTCAGAAGAAGGTCTTTGTTTTTAGGGAGAGATTTTCAGAAGAGGATGTACTTATCCTGTGCTTTTCTGTAGACAATTGTTATAAAAATAACTTAAAGATCTTGCTGCATTTCAAAATTTTTGTGCATAGGGATTCTTCAAATTGAATGTTCCTCTTGTCTTCCTGTGCCCCTGGGATGTTTGTTCTGTTTAAATCTTCTGTGAAGCTTTTTTGGTAGAATCAATAAAAATGGCCATACATCAATAGGAGTTAAGATGAATGCATAGCTCAAGGTATCTTTGTATTCCACTTATTAACATTTCAGTCACAAAAGTGCAATCATAGTGGGGTCATCTTCTGACAAAAGGCAGAAGATCTGGAATTTTCCAAGCAAGCAAACACAAACTGTTAGCCCCTCTCAGTTTGCATAATATTCTTTCAGTAGTTTGTTTTTTGGGGGAAAAGAATTAACAAAGAATACTGAATGTTAGTATCTTATGAATCCAGCATTCTATCTCCAAACACTATGATTAAAGAGTCCTGATAGAATCATTAATCGTGATTAGAAGACGGATCGTACTCAGTAAATTACATCCCCTCCTCTCTTTGTCCTGTAATTTCCCTATCACGCTATGATGAACTGTATCAATTTTTTTATAGATGTACTTTCTGACTGCGTTCATAAAGATGCTTAACCAGCTCAGTTAAAATCTAACTGCTCTGTTTACAAAATATCTGAAGTGTAATTAGACTCATATGTCTATACCTCTCCTAATTCCAAAAGACTAACAAAGCTTTGGAAATTTCAGCCCTATGTTTGTTCCGCTTATGAAGAACCTTGCTTAATTTCTAGAAGTCCTGAATCTCCCCAGTGGAACCATATCAGTGGTGGGTTCCTGCCGGATCGCACCGGATCGCGCGCTCCCTTTCGGCGCTAAACCCGGAAGTACGGTCTTGCCCCGCCCCTGGCGACGGGACGACGCTTGCCTGCGCTCCACCAGCTCGGCTGGGAACGGAGACGTTTCCTCAGCAGAGCAGAGCACCTGAAAGGGACGCAGGCTCAGCCTGCCAGGCTGCCACCACTCCACTGAAGACATTGCTGAGCAGAGAAACGTCTCCGTTCCCAGCCGAGCTGGTGGAGCGCAGGCAAGCGTCGTCGTGTTGCCAGGGGCGGGGCAAGACCGTACTTCCGGGTTTAGCGCCGAAAGGGAGCGTGCGATCCGGTGCGATCCGGCATGAACCCACCACTGAACCATATGATTGCCAGTTGTGCACTTCTAAACCCCAGGGCTACAATATTGCAAGGTTCCATCAGAATTAACAAGGTGGAAGAAAGGCATGCGATATTGTTGTACAAGTTATTATCCCTGAGTATGGAGACAGGTCCATATAATTCATTCCTTATCTCTTTAAATCAGAGTTTTGTGTTCTTAGAAATTGAATGCAGGCCAGCTTTAGTTATTTGTTTTATTTAACTTTACAAAAAGTTTGTATGTAGCCATTGAAAGAGTTTTTTTTTTAAAAAAAAATGTTAACTTCCAACAATATTTGTTGTTATTATCTAATCCAAAGTTTGGGCTACATTCAAAATTTTCTTTGACATATTGTAAGCCTTAAACTGAATATCAAAGAAAAATTTTCTTAATGTTCTTGCATAATAATGAATCTGAAGTTGAAGTAAATTTTAACAATAGATCATTTTAAAAGAGGAATTTACCCAGTTTCACTAAATTGAAATAATAGCCTAATTATTATCAGCTGCAGCTATGGATCCTTGTATGCTCTCCAGGGTCAGTGGTTTGTTCAGAAAAAATGCTGCATATTCTTATGTTGTCAGATGTTTACATCTCTATTTTTTTTAAAAAGTAGGAAATTGCAAAGTAGAACATTGCTTAAA
The DNA here is from genome assembly GCF_964273705.1 of Natrix helvetica. Lineage (NCBI taxonomy): Eukaryota > Metazoa > Chordata > Lepidosauria > Squamata > Natricidae > Natrix > Natrix helvetica. The sequence goes on along the minus strand of NC_138552.1, from coordinate 29,338,528 downwards.
TCAAAGGCAATTTTTTTGACCCATGGATTTCATTTTTTTAAAAAAGATTGGGATAGGAAGTTTTAGAAAACAAAATGGAGCCATAGAGACGTTAACACAGCCATTTAGATCTTTATGTTAGTAAAAAATCATACCACCAAAAATTGACCACTTTGCTGCCAAATTTCAAGAGTGTAATTTGGGGTTCTTGCAAAAGCCACAAAATGAAAGCTGTAGCTGCCCATAACTATTTTAAAGGGAACCAGTCTCCAAAAATAAAAGAAATGTATTATTTTCTAGCTCCCATTTTCTACTTTTCTCCTCCAAACATAGACTTGTATACTGTGGTCACTAAATAGACTCAGTATCCATTGGACTACATTGTCAATCTATTTCTGCCTTCAGATTTTTCTTCTGAACAGTTTCTCCTGCTTTGCAAACTATCTGTTTGGAAAGGATGTTGGCCATAAATATTCCCCACAGAGAGAATGAATTTACTGTTACCATGTAAGAATCAGAGTTCCTGATAGAAAGTATAGCATGTGGGTATAGCATATAATTTCATAAGATTACATTAATAATAATAATTAGCATCCTAAAAACAATAACAAATGGATAATGTTTTGTATTTATATATGTATAGTTAGCCTGTGCAAACCTTTTTGAGCAAAGGCCGCTTTGAATGACATCTGGGGCTGTATTGCATAAGTAAGGCCAGGACAAAGACATGGGTAAAACCAAAACAAAAAGTATGTTTGATTAAATTAAAATTAATGCAGCTAATTAATGCAGCCATGCTTTTAATCATTTCCTCATTCTATCAAGATAATTACAGTTTGCTGGCAATTTTTAAACATAGTCTGGAAGCGCACCCAACTGTTTTAGTGAGGAAACCCTAATTACGATATAGTACTGCTTTTTCATTCTCAAATTCTCCTGTTGCGTGGAATTGCAGTTTCTTTTATTTCCAGCCAAAGGCCTGACTTTGCAATCCATAAACCTTTTTTTTTTTCAAAAAGTTTTATTGGTTTTTTAAAACATTTATAAGGAAAAGGGTAAGTGGAATGGTTACAAATTTTGGCAGTTGCAAGTGTGGCAGACGCCCCCTCCCTCCAAACTCATAGGATACATCTAAATATAAAACATTAATACATAATCATAAAAAATCAGCATATTAATTCTAGAAAAAATAGTTTTCAATCAGTTTATATAGTTATGATATATAGTCTAGATATAATTTCATTATTACTTTCGGTCTGTTTATAACATTGTGGTTTTCTTATTCATTTTTGTGATCTGAGCTTTCTTGGTGTTGCCCCTTCACCCCCCGCTGGCAGAGCTCCGGCCCCTCCCGTGTCCTGTGTGACCATTGTGGTGTCTTCTGTTTTTTCTAGGTTCGCTTTATTTTTTTCCATAAAGGCCTGTGCCTCTATGGGTGTATTGATTCTGATTCTTGTCTCCTCCCAGAATATCAGCATACCTTCAGGCATCAACCATCTAAACCACACCCCCTTCTGGTATAATTTGTTCGCCAATTGCGAATAGTTTTTCCTTTTCTCCCTAATTTTTGGGGGGATCTGCTTCAGGATGGTTATCTCCCTGTCATGATATGTCAATGTTTGCCCCCTTTGTACACCCAGAATTTCATCTCTTGTGCTTTTCCTAAGGAATTTAATATGAACCTCCCTGGGTACATTGTGTGTTCTGGCATATGCTGAATTCACTCTATAGACCAGATCTATCTCCCATTCCATCTGCTGTTTATCTTTATGTATGTATTCAGCTAAAATATTAGTCATAATGTCCCTTATATTTTCCCCATCTGCTTCTATTACATTTTGAAATCTAAGATAAAAGGACATTCTCTCAAACTCTGTTTTCATTTGTTGGATATCAAGTTCTTTGTTTCCCTTCTGTAAAGCCTCTACCCCCCCTCTCGCCTCCGCCACCCCACCCTCCACAAGGTCCAGTCTCTGTGAGTTCTTATAAATTTGGACTTGATTCTCTTTAATTTCTTCCTTCATTTCTTTTAATTGTTTCTTAATTTCTTCCTGGCCCTGTATGAGTTGCTGGAGCATTTGTTGCAAATCCATCTCTGTACTCTTAGGTTGCATCAGTTCTGTAATCTTTGACTGTGTGGCAGGACTGGATGTTGCAGATGTCGGTGCAGAAGTAGCAAAGCCAGGTTTTCCAGGGGGTGGTCTTTTTGGAGACATGGTTTATAAAACAAAGAGATCAGTCAGTGTAGAGACTGGGCAGCTGGAGAAGTAGAGCAGGCAGATGAGTCCAGGAGGCAGAAGATCCAAACAGGTGGGAGTTTCTTTAGTCAATCTAGCAATAGATGAAAGTTTTTTCTCCAAAGAGTTCAGGAAATAACAATCCATAAGAGATTCCTCTGGGTGACACGGAGACAAAGACCGGAAGCCTGAATTTTAAAGGTGGAGTCAGGTTTCACGGTTCATGAAGACAACAGAAGTGTGCCATCTTGCCCTGCCAGCTTTGGGCTCAGAGGCATAGGAAAAATTTTAAAAGTTCACAAAGTTCTCAGGTCATCAATAAATTCTGGAACTAAGTCCCATGAAAAACACTTTTACTGGGGTGAGGCATCATTAGTTGGCTCTCCCCCCTCCTCCTTCCCCTGGGGGCGAGAGCAGAATTTTTACAAGCCGCTTGTCCAAGGGGGGGGGGAAATCCCCCTCCCCTCCAGCCGCTCCTCCAAGAATAAATCCGAAAGATTAACTTTTAAAATTACTGAAAAGTCCATCAACTCAAAAGTAAGGGGATGAAGAGAGGAAGCATCTCACCGCACCGCCGCTGCTTCCTTCAGTTTTGCGTTCTCCGATCAGCATAGAGCGAGACGCAGGCGCGCCCTCTGAAACTGCTCCCCGGTGCCTAGAGCAAAGCGGAGAAGCCCCCACCAGCCGCCGCCGGTGCCAGAGCCTTCCGCGAGCCGCTCCCTCGGCAGGACGCCTCTCCGGGGCGTCCTGTGCCCCCCCCGAAGACGGGGGAAGCCCACCGAAGAGCGGGAGCGGGCAAAGTTCTTGCCCGTCGCCGTAGCCGCCGGAACCGGAAGTCCACAATCCATAAACCTGAAGCCCAACATATCTAGACAGAACCAAATTGCAGATAATTGGTATAATGAATGGTGTTATGGCACTACTAATATAATGGCATATTTGTTTTTTAACAGTAATTGTGTTACCTGTAATGTCACATTTCAGCTCAAGAAAAGACAGGAATGATAGAGTGCTGATACATATTTCCATGTATTTGGGTAGACAAGAAGGAAGCCAACTGCAACAAAAAATCTTCCTATTGCAGCATATGACAGTCAGCACATATATAAATAACAGCACTCTGTGTTTTAAAGTCTTGGCTTTTCCTCCCTTCTTTCTGAATTAATGCATAATTTTCCATTGTCATCTACGTCTTAGAAAGCAGCTAAGATTAGCTGACGTAACAGTGCTTTCTAGTCTGGAATCCACTGGTCACAGCTATGCCAATTTCATGCATAATGTCTAAAGTACAAGAATGAGAAAGAGGGTGTTAGGTAGGGACCATGATGCATAATGTATCAAGTCTAAAACTAGAGCAAGAATGATTAATTCATAGTTGATAAGAATTTAATTATTTAAGTGAGAGATTGCAATGGTTTTTGTTGCTCTTTTTCAGGGCCAAGTTATCTGAAAATGCTTATTATGGAACTTGTGTGTGATCCACAGTCATTGTTTGTGACTCACAATCAGCTGTGCTCTTCTCTTTATAATTTGCATTAGTGACATTGATATTTATTGTTGAAAAGCCATTCTTGGGCCAAAAGAGACTTTAATTATACTTCTACATATAATTTCATGAAAGATCGAGTTCTCTCTGATTGAAGGAGGTTATAAGAATCCTTTTCCATCAATACAGAGAAGAGGGAGAAATTGTTCTTAGAGCTGTTAAATAGCATAGTAATAAGAAACTGCTTCATTTTCCAAAGAGGTTTTGTGCAACCCCCTCTCAAAAAAAAGAGTAATACAGTAACCTCTAAAATATTAACAGTAAACCTTACAATTCTACATATGGAAATGAAACTTTATTTTCCTTACTGCTTTTCAAATTATACTTTCCACTTGATTACTTAGATATGGAAAGAAAATAAATTCACTGTTGTATAATAAACTGTGGAGTTGCTGAAAGAAACATACCATCCTTCTAACTGTATCTGAAATATTTGCCTTCCACTATTGAAAGCCAAATAACTTTGATTTAAATCTTTATTCAACAATTGCTCAAGGTGAGACTGAACCCCCCCCACACACACACACCTTTCAAACACAGAAGAGATTAGGACAAAGAAAGTATATTTTTACACACTTCAAAATATATATGCATGAAATTTGGTACCATAAAATGCGATGATTGACTACCTAAATGCTATTAGTCATAATGTTATATTGTGCATCTAGTTCAGAAGTGTTAATTGTCTGAGTACCAGTCACTGAGGAGCAACAATGGGGAGGTGGCAATTATCTTGATATCTGCTTGAGAGCTTCCCAGGGGCATCTCAGAGAAAAACAGACTGCTGGCCTGTTCCAGTAGGGATCTTTTCAACTTTTTATCTTCATGTGCAAAATTCTAAGAATGGATTAGGAACTATAATGCTTTTTATTGTGTACAGAAGTACTACATATTGAACAAAATTGCATTAAGTGCTTATTTCTCAGAGTCATTACTTAGATGCCTACCACAGTACAATGAATAATAAAATATTATTTCGCCTTTTCATATTCAACAACAGATATGTAGTGTTATGGAAACTGGAGAATATTGTACCATACTTGGTTGCTATCCACCTACCCACAAGTGAGATCCAATAGTTTGGATTATTGTTAACATTAAAAATATATATTATAAATTTAATAAATATTTAGGCTTTGTTAATATGCCCTAGGATTCCCTCTGGGCTCTTGTAATAGTAAACCATACTTTCCTGGAAACTCAAGGTATATTCTATTATATGTCTATTAATTAAATATTAATTCAACTTAACAAATGTAATGTAATATACTGGCAAATTATTTTATTTTTTTCTGACATCTGAATAGCTTTTGTATGTGATTTTTATATTGACAGCAAACCTTGTAATTGATCTTTTGCTTTTCTTCCAGATGTTCTAATGTTATTAATTTAGCAGCTGGTTGGGTACCTATTGATGTACTTCAACCTCCTCTTCTCTTATCCCAAATCAATCCTGATATTTACACGGAGATTTCAAGTTTGTCTTAAAACTCCTGAAACCTTTTTTTTTAATATGCCAGGAACATACATTACCTTAGCAAAACTGGAGAATATAAAATGTTTTCAATATGAATATTGTGTTAGTGATTCAAATGTAAAACAATATAGGTAAGAATTTTTATGAGTTGCCAGAAAACTGACCTGAAAATACAATCAGTGTGGTTAATGGCCAGTTATTGGGTTTGGATGGGCATTTATTGGATTCGGCACCAAACCCTTTTATGCTTTTAAGCACTTTTAAGAAGGAGAATGTGGCCCAATATGATGCTTTTCATAGTGGCTGGAAAAAAGGAAGTTCAAAAGCAGGGCATGGAGGAAACAGATGTTGTTTGTTCATAACTATGTGTGGGTTATCTTTTAGATTTCATGTTATCCCTCTGTAAGATAAATATACTGTATATTCCCCTACATTCTAGGAAGAGTGTGGGTTTGTTAATTTGTGTTGCTGTGGTATTGTTTGTAAAATGTTGCATAACAGATGTGGACTTTAAATATAAAACTGTAAATTAACCTCCTCTAATCTCCTCCAGTGCCCTGGCAATGTTTTTGATATAAATCCTATCATCCCAACAAATGTGGTGATTAATTGTTAGAATATATTAATATTTTGCAGTTTTAGGTAGGTAGGTGAGTCTTTATCTACTTTCTCCAATTAAGGAACATTCCCCAACATTCTGCATTAAAAACAACATCCGTTAATTTGGTGAAAAAGTAATTGTACATCCTGCAGCAAAATTGTTATATCTGACAAGAGGATTCTATTTACAATAATTTTGTTCTGAACAGGTCAAATTATATGCAAAGATATAATCTTTTATTGAGCAATATTCAATTATTTATCCCTTACCTCCATGGTTTCTCACATTTAACACAAGTCAACTTAATCTCATAATAAAGCCATTTTTTTCATGAAACGTTTTCAGATTAGCAAGTAGTGACAACCAGGGAGTTTGCATGGTACTAGAAAGTTAGCATTGTACTCAATATAATATGCTCAAAAAACACCTCCCTTCTGGAGAGAACCTCCAAGGAGAAGGTTCTTGCTGGCAACATAAATACTCCAGCTTGCTAATTGGGAGCTAAGATGAGATTCTTCTCTTTAAAAGAGAGAGAAGGGGGCCCCTAGGAAAATGAATAAGAACAATGTTGGTTTTTAGGGCTGATTTGTCACTTTTAAATATGCCCAGTGCTACTTTGACATAGCACTGGACATATTTTAAAGTAACAGTAGGTAACTTGATCCTCCCTCTGGGCTCCTGCAGAATTTATTTGTTTTTGTTTTTTAAAACCAGCAGGCCTAACCTCCCTGTCCTACTGTCTCCATTTATTTGTACCCATTTCCTGTGTTCTTATTCATGTTTATTCTTATTCCTGTTGTCTTGTACATGAGCAAATAATAACCAACCAACCAACCAACCAACCAACCAACCTCCTAATCTAAAGATGAGATAATAAAACAGAACCTTCCTTCCCCAGAAAAGAAAGCAGTTGGGATGCTGGAAGTCCAAGTTCGGACCAATACTATTTCATATATTTTTTTTATTTCTACTTTTTACCTACATACTCCTGCTTTCAGTTGGGTTTTTCCACATGTTCCTGCTCTCTAATGTCATTTCTCAGCTTATCTCAGATATCCTGTAAGAGCCATTACATAGGCTTTCTTGACCAACAGTGTGTTTTCAGACTTGCTATACTAGTAAAACTGGTTAATAAGGATGATTGCAGTGGGGACAGAGGGACAATGAGCATTTGTTGTTAAAAATATCAAAACAGTCACTTCACCTGAGGGCTTGTTAAGGAAGATAAAGGAAAAACTGCAGGTGATGATGGTTAGAGCTAAACTATGGTATTGTCAAAAGGGAGGTGTAAAGCTGTACTATTTATAGAATATTTGAGGACTTGCATAATGAGTCAGAGCAAGGGTCTACTATTAGAGAGCAAGACTGTATCTAGTTCAACATCTGCCCTATTGTAAAGGAGTTGGTCTATTTGAAGTTGTTTTTCAAGAGTTTGCCCAACTCAAGGCTGTTTCAGAGATAAGGCAGCTCAGAAGCTGAAAGGGCATAGAGGCCATAAAGCTGCCCACAGGTAGTTTAACCTCTGGCAGCAACAGCTAAGCAGGCAGGCCTATGTTATCTAATGAGTCTTTCCTACTACAATATAATACACTGTATTTTTATTTAAAAGCTTCCTTTTTACAACCCTGTAGCCCCTATTCAGGGTAGAGTTGGGTGACTGGATGAAGCTGAGTGTCTACTGGCTGGATGCCTTCCTGATGGGAATGGGACAACTTGCCACAGCCAACTTGCTGCGGCTAACTCGCTATAGCCAACTCATTATGGACAACTCACTATGGGATAATTTAACAATTCTGTTTAATTACTTAAAATTAAAATTATTTTAATTTTTGCCATTCACATTTCATCCTTTTACATCCTTTCTTTAATGATTCTGTTCCACCTTTTCTTTGATATTAGTCTAACTATTGTGCCACAGCAAGTTGGCCTGTAGTGAGATGCCCGTAGAAGTTATGTTGCAGTGAGTTGGCCATGGGAAGTTGGCCATGGCAAGTTAGCTGGGGTGAGTTGGCTGTGGCGAATGGTCATAGACTCTTCCTGACACCTTTGTGGAGTTTGCAGAATATATATATCTCTATATATATATCTATATATATCTATCTATATCTATATCTATATATCTATATCTATATATCTATATCTGTATCTGTATCTATTTCTATCTATCTATCTATCTATCTATCTATCTATCTATCTATCTATTATCTATCTATCTATCTATCTATCTATCTATCTATCTATCTATCTATTTTGCATCCTAGCAGAGAAATATCTACCACTACCTAGGATTGAACTTTCAACCTTCTGAGTAGGAGGTGAATGTCTTCACCACTAGGTCACATTGCCACTCTCTATACCTATGTTTATTTAAATTGCTGCATTTATTTCTAAAAATGTATCTATTCCTGGGAGTCCCAAGGGAGTGTTCATAGGCACCTCCTTCTCTTTGGCCTTGCCTGATCCCATTATCTCTTCTACATTTTAACATATTTAAAGGTTAATTTAAATAGAACGAAAAAAGAAGTGGCATGTAGCAAACTATGCAATTTCCTTTCATGAAATTATTTTCATTCCCATTCAGTTCTTTAAATTTCGTATCAGCCTCATTGGCATGCTTAGAAAATAAGCAAGATGAGTGTCTTCAGCCCAGTGGCTCGTTTCAATGTATGTAAGTCGTTCCTGACTCTAGGGGGTGGTGCTCATCTCCGTTTCAAATCCGAAGACCCAGCGCTGTCCGAAGACATCTCTATAGTCATGTGGCCGGCATGACTAAATGTCGAAGGACCATGGAACGCTGTTACCTTCCCACCAAAGGTGGTTCCTATTATTCTATTTGCATTTTTATGTCCTTTCGAACGGCTAGGTTGGCAGAAGCTGGGACAAGTAACAGGAGCTCACTCCCTTACACGGTGCTAGGGATTTGAACTGCCGATCTTCTGATCAACAAGCTCAGCATCTTAGCCACTGAGCCACCATGTCCCTTTTATTCAATATTTGTATCTGCCCATAAAAATGAAAAATATTTTGAGGAGCAACATGGAAGCAATAGATCTATCTCCCCTCTTTGCCTTCTGATAATTTTTTTTCTTCCATTGTAAAGTCTTCGCCCATGGCAATAATTTTCTTTGAATTATCCTGAAAATCAATTTTTCCTAGCCAAAGAACTCTGACATATAGATGATCACATGTCTGCTTTATGCAAACATTTGTCTTTTTTTCTCATAATGCACTTCTTATGTTTTTGACCATGTGTGAGTAATTGCTCTTAACAACTGCCAGAGATTTTTTTAAGATCACATGCAGAAGCGTTTCCTGACTTGGAATATTAATTATGTATGTTAAGGATTGGACTTTACACATCAACAAACATTTATTTTCATCTGTCCTTCATTTTCCATATTCTGAGGGGAATGAAAAGGTTTTAAATGGACAATTTAGTATCTTCTATTTTAGTTGCATGATATACAGCTCCAATCACCTCTAGCTAGTTGGCCAATGGCAAGGATTTATGTGGAACTGTAGTTCAAATCACATCATGTTATGTATTCTTGCTTTGCAATGTAGTTAGCTTCGGAGAAAGAGAGTTAAATCAGCAGTAAGGAATAAACTGAGTTGTCATGCCTCAAATAATAAGAATGAAGCTTCTTAAACTTGATGTTGTGGCCCGAGCTGGCAGCAGATTCAGGCAGTGAGGAGGTTGGGGAGGAACATGGGCCAGTCCTGGAATCTGGGAAAGGCTCTGATGAGGGCTCTGTGTCGGAGGCAGAGAGGGGACCAGAGCTGTATGCCAGTTATCAGCTGCCTTCAGAGTCAGACATCAGTGAGGCAGATAAACAGCTGGAGCCTGTTTCCAGTGTGCACATGCGCAGAGTTACTAGACAAAGGGAACAGCTAAAGAACAGGGGTCGACTTGAGAGTAAGGCCAAAGGTGGACAATGAATGGCCCTCCCAGAGGAAATAAAGAGGGACGAAATGGGAATGGAGTTTGCAGGAGATATTGGCCTGTCAGCTCTCCAAGCCAGATAAGGTCTGTGACTGTAAATCCTCCTTTGAAAGACTTTACTGGATGTGAATGAGAAGAATTCACAGTACATTAATAAAAGGAGTTTTTCTTGAGACAAGGAGTTGCTTCATGCTCTTGGGAAACCTAGGTCAGAACACTTGGTGATATTTTGTATTTACTTAAAATATACAAGACTGTTTGTACACTACACTTAAGTAATGGCTGGATAAACAACTTAATTTGTTAAATGTGGCTTATGGTTTATAAAGTATATTGGCTGCATTTCTAACAAAGCAACAAAGTAAACTACATTCTAGCTTAATGCATTCTGTGGAAACAGCAATAGGTTGCCCTTCCATACAATCAAAGCCCTGTATAATCTGCCACAATCATAAAAGGGAGACATAATAAAAACATGAAATTATTTATTAGTCATTGTATGCCTTAGCAAACAGTGCAGTGCAGACCAAAAAATTGTGGATTATTTTGAAGGAATGACAGATTCAGTCAAAAAGATATTTACCTGATTTAAAATAAAATGGTTTGGTGGAGCTGTTGATTAACTCTCATTAGCAATTCTGCTTTGAAGAACAAAAGCAGACTTTATTTTTACAGTTTGGTGATAGCAATTATGTCAGGAAGTCAGAATAACTTGAAGGAAGAGAGAAAAGAAACAATTGGCTTGATCAAGTACCATTACAATGTGTTTGGTATTGGGCTCAAACACCACGAACTGTTAAAAGTATGGTTATACATTTGCAGGAGTAAAAGAAAAATAATACAGGTAGTCCTCGATTTATGAACACAATTGAGCCCAAAATTTATGTTGTTAAGTGAGACATTTGTTAATATCTTTGCCCCATTTTACAACCTTTCCAGCCACAGTTGTTAAGTGAACCATTGCAGTTGCCAAGTTAGTAACACAGTTGTTAAGGGAATCTGGCTTCCCCATTGACTTTGCTTGTCAGGAAGTCGCAAAATGTGATCGCATTTTGCAACGGTCACAAATATGAACCAGTTGCCAAGCATCCAAATTTTGATTGTGTGACTATGGGAATGCTGCAATGGTGGTAAATGTGAAAAATGGTTATAAGTCACTTTTTTTCAGTAGCGTTGTAACTTTGAACGGTCACTAAATGAATTGTTGTAAGTTAAGGACTGTCTGTATCTACAAGTTTAACTTGCAGAAGATGAAGTAGCATAAAATCCAAAATATCAGATCTCAGTGAAACGGTAGAATAAAATTCCTACTGCAAACTTTTCACCAGCAAGATAAGCTTTATCAGAAGTGATCACTTACCTTTATAGAAGTTACGTAAGTACAAAATAGATATATGTCAAAAATATGGGAGGTATAGGCACAAACCTCTGTGTGTTAATGATTCACCGGAGGAGGTGGTTAGCAATATTCTTGGTGTACAACTAATGAGTAGGCTAGCTTGGTCGCTCAACAGTGATGACACTGATGAAGTGGGCACAGCAGTGCCTGCATTTTTTACATCGCATGAGAAAAGTGTATCTTCCTTCCTCTGTCCTTACCACTTTCTGTCGAGGGACGATCGAGAGCATCCTGTCATATTGCATTACTGTTTGGTTTGCTTCAGACAGGAAGGTGGTGCAGAGAGTGGTGAGGACGGCAGAAAAGAGTATTGGCAGTTCACTCCCTTCTATCCAGGACATAGCACATAAGCGTTGCTTGAGCAGCGTCTGCAGGATTGTCTGGGATGCTACTCATCCTCTTCATGGCCTGTTTTCCTTGTTACCTTCTGGGGGAAAACTTTGTGGTATCCGAAGCAGAACATCCAGATTTAGTCACAGTTTTGTTCCATATAGCATCAACCTTCTTAACTCTCAAGTTTCCTCTTTCCGCTATATATTAAAAAAGGAACGTTTTAATATTTATATGTATATACAAGTATAGGTATAGATGTGTGTGTGCATGCATGTGTGTGTGTAACGTGTATGTGTGTATTATATATATGTATAGGTACATGTATACTTTCTTTTGAGAACAGGCAACAGAATTTCATTTTTAATGTGGGTCACTGTGCTCACTGTAAAAAATGACAATAAAGGTTGTCTGTCTGTCTGTCTGTCTGTCCATCCATCCATCCAGATCCTACATGAGCAGCATGTAGTAATTGACTCCCTACTTCTTGTCTAACATTATAGTTCTAAAATTACATACGAGTTGAACTACTGGGATCACACTGATTATATAAGTTTCAGGACTCGGCCATCGAACTATATGAGTTACGTTTTATGGTATATGTGCTATATCAACCCAAATCATCCGTGATGGTTTATAAACCATAGTTGTAGCTTATCATGTTGTATGAATCTAGCAATTTTTGGCTTATTTAATAAACAATGGTGAAACAAAATAACACAGCATGCAAATGTTAATGTAAATCTAACAAAACTTCTGTTGGGTGGAGGATAAAATATTTTAACACATCTGGAAGACACCAGGATTAGAATGTTTGGGTGGGGAGTTTAATAACGCAGAAATACTGAAAAAAGATACAGGAAATGGGCTAAATAAAAAAAAATGGTTGCAATGTGAGGGAGGGAAGAAAAGAATGTAAAGAAAGCTAAATAGCTGAAGAATGCAAAGAAAAGAAAAGAAAGAGTTGAAGTATCCTTTTGCTATATATATTCTCAGAGGCCAATCTTAGTTTATTGTGAGCTTTTACCTTTGCTTGGTCTTTCTTTGCAAACCAAAACAATCACGTCTCTTTCAACATATGAGTCAGAGCTCTCAAGATGCCTCCATAATATTAGAGCCAAGATGTTGATCACTTGTCAGATGCAAATGCTGAATGAAAAATACTATGGGAAAACCCACAGTTCTCTCAGGTAAAAGAATGATTTGTTTTTGGGGGAGCAAAAACTAGAGTGGAAGAACTTGACATTGAACGAACAGATCTCAGCATATTTACACAACTCATTCCATATAGAGAATGAAGTAATCTTGAAAGATTTTTCCTCATAAGGGGAGCATAATGGCACACAACTGGGTAATTTACGTTGCTTCATAGTCAATAAAGCTTGAATTATTTAAGCATAGTTTTCACGATTTGGATTGTGGCAATGAGTCAAAGTCCTTGTCCTCTTTCAGACTTCCTAAATTAAATATTTTCTCCCAGGGATACTCCCTTCTGCAGAAAATGTCAGTGCTGTCTCATTCAAAAGTCAGAATGAAGAAAGGAAATATTCAATTATTAATTATGCAAATAATAATTAATATTGAAGCTGTAAATTCTGGATATGTGAAAGTAAGCAACGGCTTGAAGACTATGGGTGATGAAAGGCCATATTTCAGAGAATTATAATTGCCCGCTCTCATTAATTGTTTTACTCGGTAACTTAATACAAAGAAAAGCAAATTACAAAGCTTCTGTCTTAAAGAGTTTGTAACAAAATGCAATAGTGACAATTATGAGAAGAGATTAACACAGAGAAAGGGTTGTAGAAGCTAATTATTTTCCCTTCTGCTTCAGTAGGTCTATCCAAATCATATTTTTGCAGATGGGATATGAAGTATATAGTGTGGGGTAAACATTGGCACAAGCATTATGAGTTCTAAATTTTATTCTTTCCCTTTTAAAGCTGGAGAAAAATATTGAAGAATGCCATTTTCAAAGCATATTATCATGAACAAAGCACCACTATTGAAAGCACTGATTACAATCATAATTAGGACTGAAATTGTGATCATAAGTTGTTACGGTTGTAAATCAAAGCCCAATGTGCCCGGACTTGATTTTACATTTTTTTATGATGGTTGATAAGCAAGTCACTCTACTTGTCAAGTGAACCACATGGTTAATTGTTGTGGGCCAGCAGGAGCCGTTGGAGCTGCAACCAGACTCTGACAGTGAGGGGACTTATGAGTCGGCTCTGGAAGATGTGGAGGACCCTGGACAGGGTTCCGACTCCGAGCAGGGATCAGAGAGGCTGGTTGGCCACCAGGGGGCGTCTGAGGCATGGAGCAGTGGTGAAAGCCAAAGGGAGTGTGCTCCTGACGTCATGCCTTGGAGCAGTGGGGAGGAGACAAGGGAGTTGGTCTTGGATGCTAGACGTAGAGAACAACTACGCAGATAGAGAAGATAGTTGGACCCAGGTGGTTGTAATTAGGCTCCTCTCAAGATAATATTTAAGGAGGGACTTTCCTGGAGCCTGGTTGCAGAGTTCAACTTATTTACCAACGCTGAACAAGCTGTCGTGTCTGTGTCTTATCTTGGAAGTATGGATTGCTGCCAAGGTCTAGTCAGTGTGTTAATTTACTGTGAATAAATAGTTTAGCAGTAGTCTTGTCTTGGAGTGCTTTGTTGTGTACGAAGAGGGGGGGTCAGAACAGTTAATATTATCAAATCGGCTTTTTTGGTTGTAAAATGGCAAAAAAAATGTGATCATGTGACCATGGGATGCTGCAGCCAGACATAAATGTGAGCCAGTTACCAAGCATCCAAAATGTGATCATATGACCATGAGGTAGTGCAGCAGTCATAACTTATGAGCACTCATAAACAGTGGTGGGTTGCAGGCGGTACGCCCTGGTACGCCATGTGGATGACGCCGGGCCCTGTTGCAACCGTACCGGTTGCAACGGGATCCGGAACCCACCACTGCTCACAAATAACATTTTTGAGTCCATAATTTAAAATGGTTGTTAAACAACCAGTCATACATCAAGACCTACCTGTAAGACTTATGTGCAGCTTCTGTTCCCCAAAACAAGCAAGCAAGCAAACAAGTTAAGAGGAAGAGAGTATCTTGGATATTCTCTATGAAAAGCTCAATGCACAACTCCAATATGGAAGACACCTGGCTTGGCATAGTAGTACTTACGAGAAGGATCAGGATTTCCTGGTGGAAAATTATAATGTTGAGATGACATGAATCGATAGTTCAGCTCTGGTCAAATCAGGAATACAGTGTCCAGTTTTGTTACCACAGTAGAAGAATGATACCAAGCAACTGGAAAGAGTGCAAAGAAGGTGAGAGGCTGGGAGACTAAACCCTATGAAGAACTGGATATGTTTTACTAAAGAAGAAAAGGAAAAGGGGAGACTTGATAGCAGACTTCCAGTACTTGAAAAGTCGTCATAGAGAAAATGAACAGTACAAAACCAGAGATCCAAACTTGAAATAAGGATGAATTTCTTAACCTTGAAAGTTATTAATTGGTGGATGCTAGGGATTTTCAGTTAAAGGCTGGGATCATCTGAGGGGTTAGAGCAGGGGTCTCTAAGCCCTGGGCTGCAGCCTATTACTTGGCCTTGAACCCTTTGGAATTGGGTTGTAGAAGTGGTAGGCAAGCACAGGTGCACATCCCCATTTGTGTGAACAGTGGGTGCATGTGGCTGCCACTTGTGCAAATGGAGCTGGGTGCATGCGTGCCCGCCACTGGCACTAATGGAGCTGTGTGTGCAGGCGCCCCCCACTCACATGGAATTATCTCCTCTCCTCCCCCCTCCAGACAGTCTGCAAAGCCAGAAAGGTTTGGGAACTCTGGGTTAGTGTGAAAGACCTCCAGTGAGCCTTCTACCCCAGACGACTACTTTGCCTTGTTTTGTGGTTCTCCACACTCATTAGATCAGCCAATTTATGAGGGTGCCCTTTACATGCTTTCAAAGTTCCAGTTCTATTGTTAATAGTATGCTTAAAATAGCATATTTAGGATAGATTACATCTCTTAACCTAAAAGAACTCACCCCACACAGTTTCCAAATGGAATTTGCCTTCAAAGATTTGTTTTTTTTTCCTTTGAAAGTCTTATTTGTAGACATTGAGGCAAGTTGTTTTCACTGATGGAAAAAAAGTGTGGGAAGAAGGCTTAATGACCACCACTGCCTTCTTTTTGCTGCAATAAAGCAATTATCACCAGCATATGGCTCCTCTTTGTTAAGAAAGTAGAATGGCCAGATATTATTAGTCTAATATAGCAAATATTTATCTACATTTTAATAGCATGCCTTTAGTCTCAAAGCATAGTGGCATTTCAACAATAAAAGTAGATGAATTTTACCTTGATGCGTGTAATTAATCAAAACACAATGCAGAGGGATATTTGCTTCATTGTAAAATCTATCACATCTAAATAAGGGATATGTAAGCCTGTATTTAAAGTAAACTGACCCCTTGTTGCTATTCTCTAGATCTGGTAGGACTCAATCGGAGTAGCTGTGTAATTTGATTAACAAGTATGTGAAAAAGTGCAGCTGTGCCTGATAGTTGGCAAAATGCTGTTCTTGTTCTCCCATACAAAGGGGAGTAAGCTAATGAATGCAAAAGCTGCAGGACACTTAATTGGTTAAGTGTGTCTGGAAGACATTTGGCAGAATTCTCATCAAAGTACTATGAGAAGTGACAATGAGCAAGATTTGAGAAGTTTAATGTATCTTTGTGCCAATCAGAGGGTAGACACAGTTGTTTTGCACTTTAGCAGGTCACTGTGAAAGATACACTATATTGCCAAAGGTATTCGCTCACCCATCCAAATAATCAGAGTCAGATATTCCAATCACTTCCATGGCCACAAGTGTATAAAATGAAGTACCTAGGCATGCAGACTGTTTTTACAAACATTTGTGAAAGAATGGGTCGCTCTCAGAAGCTCAGTGAATTCCAGCATGGAACTATGATAGGATGCCACCTGTGCAACAAATCCAGTCGTGAAATTTCCTCGCTCCTAAATATTCCACAGTCAACTGTCAGCTATATTATAAGAGCGTGGAAGTGTTTGGGAATGACAGCAACTTAGCCACGAAGTGGTAGGCCACGTAAACTTGTCCAACATCAGAGTGTGACCTCACAAATGCACTTCTGGAAAAATGGTCAAAAATTCCCATAAACACACTCCTGAACCTTGTGGACAGCCTTCCCAGAAGAGTTGAAGCTGTTATAGTTGCAAAGGGTGGACTGACGTCATATTGAACCCTATGGATTAGGAATGGGATGTCACTTCCAGTAAGTTCATATGCGAGTAAAGGCAGGTGAGCGAATACTTTTGGCAATATAATGTATAAGCAAGAGAAAGAAACTTTATCACACATTTATTGACTTAAAGCTTATGATAAAGTGAATGTGCTTGAATTAAGAAATACTTTGCATGAATATGGAGTTGGCAGTTACTCAATACAGTAAGAAAGAAATACGACTGAAATATACATAGAAGATAATTAATGGCATGCATAGTAGAAAGGCTCAACATTGTCAACATGAGAGAAGAATATATTCTCTTTAATTTAATAAATTTATGAATACATGTGTAAGAAATGCTTGTAGTGATGTTGGAGATATAAATGTAGGATTTCTCTTTTTTGAAAGTTGAAACATCAAATGATTTACCATGAATGTTAGATTGTATGATTTAACGAGTAGTATGGAGCTAAAATGTAATATATCAAACACTAAAGTTCATTACATTTAAGAAAAATAAAATAAAAGATTGCAGGCTATACATAAATAGTGGACAAAAAAATAGAAGAATTGTGTATTTGGTAGAGTATTTAGTGAAGATGGGAAAATGGATGAATGAATTACAAAATGTAAATACAAGTAAAAGTGGTAGATAGTAGTCTATTGTGAGGAAGAAATGTTTTGTATAAGAAGCAAAAATGGCTGTTTATAAGAGTGTTATGAGAAGTGAGGGTTAGCAGTGTAAGGAAAAAGATAAAAATAAACTGAATGTACTGAGGATGGGGAATTCTATAAAGTAAAATAACAATGGAATTGTTCTGATACGAATAAGTGATGAATGAATACAAATGGAATTAAAAATGACTGACCAGTACAAAGGAAGTACATTCAGGCTTTTTGGTCATATAAAGTGGATGAATGATACAAAACAAGTTTGTGAAGACTCAATCACTGGTGAAATTCAGCCTGTTCTATCCAGTTCGGGTGAACCGGTAGCAATGGCGATGGGAGGCTCCACCCACCCACCCACCAGGACATCATCACATCCCATATTGACACTCTGCACATGCGCCAAAGATCCTGTGCATGTGCTAAGGTGGTGCGTGTGTTCACATTTGTGAACCGGTAGCCAAGGTATGTTGATTTCACCCCTGGACTGAATGAGTTGAGATAAAGACCAAGAAACTCAGAATTGGATGAAGTTGATGAGATCTTCAGGGAGTGGTGAGATTTTTTTTTTTTTAAAAAAAGACAAAAGTATAAATTGCTCTTCAGACGTGCTACAACCCCTGGTATGCCCAAATATGGGAGGGAGCTCACTCCTCCCTCTTTCTGTCCTTCGGCTCATCACAGAAAACCATCCAGGCAGAAAACCATATTTTTATTTTTAATGTTGCCTTTTTATATTTGTGTTGTATTTGTGCTGATAAATAAATAAAGGGAGACTAGTATAGATCCATTTCAAGCTATTTAGCTCTCATCAGCTAGCCATACCCTTACTGGGATTCGAACCTGGGCTGTATTACATATTAGGCAGTAACTGCCTAATATGTAATACAGCCCTGGTTCGAATCCCAGTAAGGGTATGGCTAGCTGATGAGAGCTAAATAGCTTGAAATGGATCTATACTAGTCTCCCTTTATTTATTTATCAGCACAAATACAACACACACACACACACACACACACATCTATCTATCTATCTATCTATCTATCTATCATCTATCTATCTATCTATCTATCTATCTATCTATCATCTATCTAGGTAGGTAGGTAGGTAGGTAGGTAGGTAGGTAGGTAGGTTGATAGATGATAGATAATAGATAGATGATAGATAGATAGATAGATAGATAGATAGATAGATAGATAGATAGATAGATAGATAGTCTTTGACTTTTGACTGGTTGCTTAGCGACTGTTCAAAAGTTCTAGCAGAGCTACTTGTGGGCTACTTATGACCTAGATTTGAAGTTCCCATACTTGCTGCCCCTCTCCTCTTGCAATCACATAACTGCACTTCCGGTGGTCAGCAATTGGGCTGTGTTTACAGCCATTTGCAGTCACATGAACATGTTTTATGATGGGTTTGGTGAAAAACCAGCATTTACTTCCAGCTTTTGGTCATGGGTTTACTTAACAATCAGGGTTTCCATTTTATCACTGCATGTGCTTAGCAGCTGCTGCAAAAAAGGGTCATAAAATCAAGCTAGTCACCTGATTAATTCATTTTATGACCACCACAAATTAGAACTGTGATGGGCAGGCTCCATTGCTATTGTAACTTGAGGATTTCCTGTACATAATTACGTTATCGTGAATTATAATAGGATAACTTTATCTAACAATAGTCTAGTCTCTCAGTGGGCTGAAGATGAAATCCTGATTTTCACTGTTAAGCCCTGTAATCATGACAGATTCATTAGAACTGATGCTCAGGTTTCTACAGGGAGCATTAGAAGCCAGGGGGACCAATTATAATTGATTCTCTTCTTCCTTCCTTCAGAAGACTGTTGTCAGCTATAACAAAATTAAAATCTGATCAATCAACTGTTTTTCAGATTCAGATGGAGGATATGAAGCTTGCTTGGAAGTATAAAAATATATTAAATGAGAGATACATCGAAGTACATTATAGTATATGAAGGACAGAGATTGGTAATTTTGTCATCTGTGATGTAAGAATATCAGCTATAGATTTGATTGGGTGATTTTTCCCCCCAGGAACTAATGTATTTTTCCCCGTTCATTTCCTCATAAAAATGGCAAGCTCCTGACATATAAGATATTGAAATTTCTTCTCCTAACAGTGATTAAAATATAATACTGACTATTCATTTTCTTCCCATTCTTGAATTATGTTGTGAACTGATTTATGTTAGCATTACTATTGTCCTAGAATAAGGAAAATGCAATTGGTATTGTTGTAGGGATTAGACAAGAAATTGGGTGCTTTGGATTCAGACTGCAAGTCCATGGAAATCACAGACACCAAGTTTAATATTACATCTTTACTAAAGGGCTTTTTACATAGAATACTGATAGCAAAAAGTATGGATAAACAAGACGGCAGCTACAGTGAGATAAACAGAATTGTAACCAAAGGACCTGTATGGTATATGGCTCCCTTATATGGGGGTGGTGTGGCCTGGATTTGTTCCTTTGATGGGGCAGGATTCTTTCTGGTTAATAGTCTTGTTAAGTGCCTTTGTTCAACTCTCCTGTCATGGTGAGCCCTTGCATTGGGGGTGTGTTAGCATCTCCTCTTTGTCTTCTGAGACCAGCAATAGCTTTCTTTCCTGGTTGCTAGAAAATTATTTCACTTGCAACCCTTCAAGCTGATGATGCTCTTCATCTTCCAACTCGGAGCTAGCCATGACAGCAGGCAATACATGTCAGGCCTGTATGCAATAAGACCATTTCCATCCATGTTGGAAGAGTAAACACTTTATGACTGTGACCTAAATAGACACTGACAGAAATGTAGTCATGTTGGAGATTTGCCCTCTGGGTTTCAGATTCAGCATCAGACACAATACCAAGAACATGCAATCACTTGAGAGAACTTAATAATAATAATAATAATTTTATTTGATTAGCCGCAACCCTCTCCCGAAGGACTCGGGGCGGCGTACAATCAAAACAGATAAAATACAGATAAAGACAAACATATATACATAAAGAACAAAGACATATACATGTGCATGGAGGAGGTAGACTCATAAGTGAAAGACAATTAAAAAACACAATTTAAAATCCCATTAAATAAAATTACTGAATTAAAAAACCCATCAGGAGCGTTATGAAGTTATGATTGAGCCAGGCCGGCTATTTGGAATAGGTGGGTCTTGAGCTTTATACGGAAGGAGCGGAGGTCAGTAGTGGTCCTAATATCCGGGGGGAGGTCATTCCACAGGGCTGGGCCCGCCACAGAGAAGGCTCTGCTCCTAGGCGCCGCCCCATGGCACTGTCTGGTGGACGGCACCTGGAGAAGTCCCTCTCTGTGCGAGCGGATGGGTCGTAGGGATGTATGGGGCAGAATACGATCCCGCAGGTAACTAGGTCCTGAGCCATGGAGCGCTTTAAAGATCGTAATCAAGACCTTGAAACGCACCCGATAGACCACAGGAAGCCAGTGCAGCTCGCGCAGGAGAGGTGTCACATGGGAGTACTTAGTACTCCCCATAATCACCCGCGCGGCCGCATTCTGGACCAACTGCAGTCTCCGAGTGCATTTCAAGGGAAGCCCCATGTAGAGAGCGTTACAGTAGTCCAGGCGAGACGTCACCAGCGCATGGGTGACTGTGCGTAGGGCGTCCCGGTCCAATAGGGGGCGCAATTGGCGCACCAGGCGAACCTGGTGGAACGCCCCCCTGGCCACGGCTGTCACATGGTCATCCATGGACAGCCTGGCATCCAGGAGGACACCCAAATTGCGCGCCCGCTCCACAGGGGCGAGTTGAATGCCCCCAATGGCCAGAGATGGAATTAACTGGTTGAACCGGGGGGCTGGAACCCACAGCCACTCCGTCTTGGAAGGGTTGAGCTTGAGTCATACAAGTTATGGAAGGTGTATAAGAACAGCATTTCACTGCCTCATGGCCCATAGACTTCATCTTGGGCTGGTGGTATAAGAAACTCCAAAGATTTGGGTTCTGCAGGACATGAACCTCTATGCTCAGAGGGTCAAAATTGGATCTGCTTAGAAGATTTATGGGTTTGTCTCAGTATCAGCCCATGCTACAAAAGTATACTAGATTTAGTCTGAAACAGATGAGACATGGCATAAATATGGAGGATGTTGACCTCTTATCATCTATTGTGGGCAGGAAACTTTTCAATCACATTACAAATCATGAACAACCTGAAACTCTTTGAGAGAGTGGAATTTATTAAAATGGTCTGTTTCAGGTGTATAAGGGATCCAAATACTTTTGAAAATGTTTGAAGGATTCTGATAATTTTGGCAGGAAGTTCCATTTTGTTGATTGTTAGTAAAAGTTGCTTGAGATAGTTGCATTTATGTGCTGGTTATGACCCTCCCCAGACCAGGAAGTCCCCTACCAGTATAACTGAGCTACTGCAATTTCTCCTTGTAGGGTTGACTTGTAGAATGTGCCTGCTGATGAATAAAACCTTCTATTGCACAATTATACTTATTTGCAGTTTATAGTGCTGGTTAAAGTCCTATAAAGTCCAATGTGGTACCTTATGATTCTTCCCATTTTGTACGAACAAGGTAAAAGAGGTACATACCAAAAGTTAGGGAAGATGTAATGGCATGTGAAAAGAACCTGAAAGACCGGGCAAAGAGATGCTGCCAGGGGAATGGGCTGATAAAAGACAACATAGCCCACAGCTGGATAGTGGCATAGCAAAAGACCTCCTTAATTTCTTGGGCTGTAATGGAGGTGAGGAAAAAAATGTGCTTTCTTATAAGATTCTGTTGGTATAATTTTACAATAAAGTAGGATTATCTTATCTGGTTGTGTTTCCTATTTGTAATCTTGATCTACCCATTCCCAGTCTGACATTTTTGTCACAGACTAGATTGCATTGACTGCCTTGGATTGTCCAATTGAAACAAGGAGGTTTCAGCAACGTTCCTTCCTAGGATCTGTCTCCAATACTCTTTGATGCCACGAGTTGTCTTGTACGGAAGAAACAAAGACATATTCTATGGTATTTCCATCACAACATGTTTGTTCACTTGGGACTGTTGCAACAGCAATCATCCCTTTGTGACCTCCTGCCATGGAGACAGCAATACCATGGAGAAAAACATAATAAGACAGGCATATTTTTTAAAAAAAATGCTCTTACATATGTATCAGCAGTATTACTCTTCTCCAAAAGTAGCAGCGTAATCAATATTACTTCATTATATAATGTATTTCAATTTTCATACAAAAAAAATCAGTTTAAATTCAGAAGGCTGCTGAGGGTCTTTGAATTTATATGATGCCAACATTTTGGCATTTGAAGAAAATACGATTATTGAAGTTGCTTTCAAATTGTTTACAACAAACGAGTATAAGAATCTGCTTTCCTCCCTTATTAACATGGAGAATACATATATAGAAGCTTTTTGTGGCTACCGGTATTGTGAAATGGAGACCTCAAAGCAAAGGGAACAGCTTGATGAGGCCAATTGGCTCATTTCTGTGATACGGCTTCATCAGGACTTTCACACCCCTAGAAGAAGGCCATTTGTGTGAGAACAGGATGAAAGAATATATTTGGGGGGGGGGGGAGGAGACTATATTGAAATATCTGAGAGGCTATTATGCACAAGATGTTCTTAGAATGCTTCCAGAATGTCAGACTACATTCAGTGGGTAAAAATTGCAGGGAACCAAACTAGCCAATGAATCCATTTTCACTATATAGAGAAAATGACGATCAACTCATGAAGTGATAAACTCTTCTGGGATACAAGCTTTTAAGAAGGAAATCTATCAGTTGAGGATACCGAAGCAAAATCTTGCACTGGTAGCCCTGTAGGGAGCTGAGAATGAAATGGATTTCTAGGGTGTGCTTCAGTTTTTACTATCTACATTGATACTCAATAGCTTTCTCTCTACAACTATTGCTTGGAAGATTTGCAACTAGAATGCTTTGTGTATAGGCTCATACTTAGAGATCTATAGAAGAAGATGGTGGAGAAGGAGAAAAAGAAGGAAGAGGAGAAAAACCAATTTCTTGGTTCATGTGCCAAATGTTCATGTATTGTGTATTAGATTCCCTTGCAATCTTCCAGCATTCTTCATTTCATTCTTTCCTCCCTACAAAAAAAAGACAGCTAGCAATTCCGTGGTGATTGAACATTCATAGTCTTTCCACTGCACACTGTTACACTTTTCCCTTTAAAGATTGTGTCTGTTTTCAGTTTTATGAAGTGCGAGACTCCCTTTAGAGTCTGTAGTTAATGCTTCTGTAGTTAATGCTTACATGCTGATAGTAACTGGGACAAAGAACTCCCTCATTAAGCAACGTGGTTATAAAATGTGATGTTATGTGACTTTGCCAACTTCTGATAATGTTTCCGACAGTTCCAGCTGTCCAGAATTCATCATTAGGTGAATTCTGCATGGTCATCACAGTGTCCCTTGGTCTTGTATTTGCTATTTGCATTCTCCTACTGGCTTCCCCATTGACTTTGCTTGTTGGAAACCAGCACCAAAGGTTGCAAATGGCAATCACATGACCACAGGTTGCTGCAATTTCATAATGGTGAGAGGCTGTTGAGTGCTTGAATTGTGATCGTGGGTACACTGTGATAGCTGCAGCTGTAAGGATTGTTTACAAGGCTCCCTTATTCTGTGACATTGTAAGTTCAAATACTCACTGGACACTGCTAAATGAAGACTACCTGTACCGTGTAGAAGGGGCAATTTGGTTACATAAGAACTTATACCCATTACTGTCAGAATAAAATTTCAGATTTGCAAAACCCAATGTCATTGTTCATTCCTGCCAGATAAGAGAGAAATGCCCTTTTAATCTGGTTTTGTTGGCCTGCTATGCTATCTTATTTTATTTAAAAAATATATGCTCATATGTGTACATCTGGAGATTTCACAGGTGTTACATATACACTAGACTGGCAGGGTGTGAAAAGCATGTCCTCTTAAACCAAGCATGGACATATAGGGAAAGAGGAGAAAAACATTTTAAATCACCCCTGTTGAATGTAACAGGATCCATATGAGCGTGCACAGGATCCGTGGACTGCAAGTCTGCCAAAGATGAGGGTTAGAGATACAGAGCCCAATTTATCTATTTACTATTTGCCAGATAGGGTGATCACATGCTACGAAGCCTTCCTTAAAAAAGGACAGGGTAAGATTGAGATGGATCAAAAATAGGATAGCCCCAATAAAAGGGATGGCATCAAGTTACTGTTTACCATTCCTCCTCTTTCAGTATTTCAAAGGCCTGATTTATTTGCAAACAATTAGACTCAATATTTCAATTTTTGCTTAGCAAAAACTAAGACTGTTATTGCACCTCGTACACTAATTGTGGTATTTTATCACAGCATTAGCTTTCACGGAGCAATTTGCTTTATCAGGCTATAGTGTGCAAAAGTTCATTCCATAATAATTGTGATAGTGTGTGAGATATAAAAGATTTTTGGAATAAATATGATTTCTTACAGAATTGCATAAGTGAATAGATAAGATATTTTAAAATGCTGGGTGAAGAAAGACTTTAAAGCAAACAAGAACCAACCTCCTCCCCACCCCACCCCACCCCAAGGTTTCTGCTAATAGAGCATAATTACTGTATATTACTAGGATCAATAGTGACAATGTTTTGTATTTGCTAGTGCCAGTGCTAAAAATGCTTTATCATCTATGTTGTGGACTACAGTTGTGGTGCCGAGCAGATTTCAGTGAAAAAATAAAGCAAATATCATAATTACAATTATCATTTCACCCTGCCTGCTTGTGCTATTATGTGCCTAACCACATAATTAATATAGCATCCACATTGTACACTATCAAAAATAATATGAGAGTTGAGATGTTGGCACATGTGTGTCTGTGGCCATATTGATTTTATGCTTTGACCTCTTTGTTTGAATACTTGAACCGGGCATTTGTGTTTCTCACATGGGCTAGGGATTAAATGTAACAAAGGTAATTAAAATGGAATTGCCAGAAAGGCATTTAAGCTATCATTCTAGCTCTCTAAGGAAGATGGATTGCCATCTGGAGGAGTACACCTCCCATTAATTTGTGCTTTGTAAGAGGGCAATACTATTATATTCTTACTGCAAGGCAAAACTTCTATGGTATTTTCTGTATCAAGTGCCAAAACAATTTCAGATAGTAGAATTGACTTGGGGAATTAAGATCAGCTGTGTCATTTGCTGGACTGCCTATGGGCTAAATGACGGTGAAATCTAAATTTTTTCCTATCGGTTCTGTGGGTATGGCTTGGTGGGGTGGGTGGGTGTCATGTGACTGGGTGGGTGTGGCAATGTAGTCACGTGACTGGGGGTCAAAAGACAGAAACTCACTTTAACAATGTCCTGCTGGAGCAGGGGTTGGACTAGATGACCTCTAGGTCCCTTCCAGCCCTGGATTGCTGTGCTCTTTCAAGGTATCCTCTGAAGCTGTGTCTAGTGCCAGGTTTGTGGTCCTCACTACCTCTCCCTTTTCTATTTCTTTCTTTCCTTCCTTCCTTCCTTCCTTCCTTCCTTCCTTCCTTCCTTCCTTCCTTCCTTTCTTTCTTTCTTTCTTTCTTTCTTTCTTTTCACCCCCACCCCTATTTTTGGCTTAGCAGGCCTCAGAGAAGCCTCCTGGGAACAAAAACAGACCCCAAAGGGTAAAAGAAAATTAAAAAAAACAGCGTTCCTACCATTACACAGCACGGCTGATCGTTGGAACCTTTTTTTTTTTACTTTGTTAAGCATTTTTTTACTACCGGTTCTGACGAACGGGAGTATTTTTTACTACCAGTTTGGGCTAACCTTCCCGAACCGGTAGCATTTCACCCCTGCTAAATGACCTATCCTCATATCTCTGTGGTTCAGGCAATATGGGGCATTGGCACAGCAAAGATTGAGTATACCAAAGCTGGGTTTGGATGGGTAGAAAACAGGTGCTTAGGACAGTTTTTATTCCCCTTTTATCCAAGGCAGGATTGTTTTATACTTTACTTTCACAAGGTTTTTTTTTTTGGGGGGGGGAGAAACAAGTTAAGGAAACTTCAGGTAACCATCCCTGTACTTTGCCTCTCCTCCCACACAAAATCCCTCAACATTCACCTTCCATCTTCCTTTCCATCATTATAAAGGAACAGTGCTGTTCTCCATAGCACTTGAAGCCATGCCGAGAATCCATGGATGCTTTACCAAGGGTGATCCAATTTTGAAATAAGGAAACCATTAAGCAGTGGAACTCCTGCCTCCTGAAGTTGTGGCTGTTCCATCACTGGAGATTTTCCAGAAGAGTTTGGGTAGCTACTATTTGTCTGGGACGATAAGAAGATTCCTGCACTGGACAAGATGGTGGATTGGAAGACCTCTAATCTTCAAGGTCTTCCATTCATTTTGTGAGCTTATAAGAGAAAACAAAATATATCCTTTTTCCTTTATCCAGAATTTCACTTGGAATTCAAGCCCTAGGACCCTGATGGCAAACCTATGGCATGTGGGCCAGAGGTGGCACACAGAGCCCTGTGGGCACATGCGCCGTCGCCAGCTGCTCTTTTGGTTTCCCAATGCTAGCTGGTCTTCGCGGGTGCTGGGGCACCGGAAAATGCCCCAGAAAATGCCCCAAAAACAGGCATGCACACACTGGCCAGCTGGTCTTCAGATTTCCGGTGCTCGTGAAGACCAGCTGGCTGGTGTGCATGCACATGTCAGAAAGAAGCTGGTCTTTGAGTTTCTGGCACATACACACACATTCCAGTTTGACCACTCGGCGCATCACTGCCCTAGGAGATTGAATGTACCCTTTTCATTTTGTCTTTTCCCATGATGAATAGGGGCAAAGTGAATTGGAACAATTTCTGGCACATTAACTAGAACACATAAACTCTTAAGTCAAATACAGAGTCACCGTTTCTGCTATTGTGGCTTTCAAAAGTTGGATTAGTATGGCCATATAAGGTTGTCTTGTGACCTTTCAAAAAGTCACATCCAAATATGCCGCATGATGCTACAGTTCAAAGCCATTTCATAGCACAGAAATGGGCTGCAATTAAGGCACTGCCTGGGTTTTTCTCTGCCAAGAGCTATACTTGTCTTCAGAAAAGTGGAGGGCATCAATTAATTGGCGAAAGAGCAGCTAAGATCAGGAACCTGGCAGAAGCTGGACAGTGAGGTTGATGGGTAGAATTGAATCACTATTGAAGGGAAAAAAATAATTTATTCACCAGTGCTATTATCTTACTATTGCTCAGAGAAAAGCAGTCACCATTTCACCAAATTAGAAATGGTGCATGCTGACATTTGACATTAAACATGAAAGCAATATATTTTGCAATAAAATTATTTTAAAAATCCAACATGCTATGAATGTTGCAGAATGAACTTTCTAAAGTGGAAGGGAAGATGAGTTGACCAATAGAAATATTCAGTACTTGCCTCCTTTTTTAAACAATAGATTTCAAACAAGTAAACATTGGAAACATTATTTCCTACAGCACTTAGATTACTGCATGAAGTTATAGCTGTTATTTATCAAATACAGAATCAAATATCAAGCTGATGCTTGAGGATGTACAGTGGGATCTAATTTGGGAATCTACTGTCATAAAGTTATGATTAATGAAGATATTACAATATTCCTTTTGTAATTCTTCCTAACCCTTTTCATTCTGTCTGATGAAGTAAATAAGATAGATAAGATAAGATAAAGTACTTTATTGTCATATTTTTTATTGCAAGCACAATGGCCCACATTAAAAATGAAATTCTGCTTTCAAGAGAAGCATATATACACATACATACATACATACATACATACATACATACATACATACATCAGAAGTGGGTTGCTGCTGGTAGTGGAATTCAGGCCTGGGTCACAGACTGGCACGCCCCCTAACCGGTTCCCTTGCTGCCGCTTGGGTGCCGCCATTTTGAATTTTAGTGATTGTGCGTGCACAGTTCACTGTAAATTGTTCTGTGCATGCACGCAGAACAATTTATGCTGAACACCTGTGCAGTGCAGGCGTTTCACGCAGGTTGCGAACCGGCAATAACTGGGCATTTTTGAATATGTAGCAGAAAGAGGAAACTTGAGAATTTACCTTTTATAAAGTACTCTTTGATATCTGAGCAGAGGCTCCAAAATTACTGTTTCGAGCTTGAAATGGTTGATGCTGAAATCACACCTTTGCCCCAGAAGGGGGCTGATATCAAAAAGCTAAACACGATTGATTAGTACTTGGATGAGACCCACAGTTCTTGATCGAGTATCCATCAGGTAATCCTGGGGCACGAAAGATAGATAGGGGTAAAAAATCCCAACAAAAGGATATCATAGTTAATCTAGCTACGAACACAAGGAGAGAAATGTGAGATACATGATGAGAGAGAGAAATGTCCTTTAATGACCACCTATATAGAGAGAATTGTGTGGACCTCCTATCAGAGTCTTAAAGGGGTTATACCAGCGATGGCGAACCTTTTTTGGTTCGCGTGCCACAAGTGGGGGGAGCGCAGGGGGGTTGTGTGCGGGCGTGCCACACCCATAATGCAATGTGTGACCCCCCCCAGTGCGCATGCATGCACAACGCGTGACCCCCCATTTTTACATGCTTTTTTCACCCTCCCCAGGCTTCAGAGGCTTTATAGGAGCCTTGGGAGGGTGAAAAGAGCCTCCCCTGCCCCCCCCGGAGGCCCTCCGGAGGCTTCAGGGACCGTCCGGAGGCTTCCCTGAAGCCTTCGGAGCGCTCAAAAGGATCCTCCAAGCAAACCGGAAGTGACTTCCGGTTTGCTCGGAGGGTCGTTTTAAGCGCTCCGAAGGCTTCAGGGACCATCCGGAGGCTTCCCTGAAGCCTTCGGAACGCTTAAAACTACCCTCCGAGCAAACCGGAAGTGACTTCTGGTTTGCTTGGAGAGTCGTTTAAGCACTCCGAAGGCATCAGGGAAGCCTCCGGACGGTCCCTGAAGCCTTCGGAACGCTTAAAACGACCCTCCGAGCAAACCGGAAGTGCCATAGGTTCGCCATCACTGGGTTATACCATAGCTGCAATGAATTAGCCCCATTGCATTAGCCTCATTGCATCACAGCTTACTGATTACAACCTTTCATGAGCTGGCAGCTATTAAATCCTCAGTACCTTGACAGATTTTCCTAAGACAATTTACCTCATAAACTAAACAATAGTTCTGTATTATTTAAAATCCAATTTGTTCAACACAACAAGAAGTCTTTGAGTTCTTTCTTATGATGAATCAAATCCTTGCAGGGAAATTAAGGTTTAAGGATATTAATATGTTGTTAAAGTATATTCTAACAGTTTGGAGTTTGACTAGATCTCTAGTTAAGTGTTTGAACTCTGCAAACAAAAATGAATTCTGAATTCCTGGAAGGAAGTACACTATATTGCCAAAAGTATTCGCTCACCCATCCAAATAATCAGAGTCAGATATTCCAATCACTTCCATGGCCACAGGTGTATAAAATCAAGTACCTAGGCATGCAGACTGTTTTTACAAACATTTGTGAAAGAATGGGTCGCTCTCAGGAGCTCAGTGAATTCCAGCATGGAACTATGATAGGATGCCACCTGTGCAACAAATCCAGTCGTGAAATTTCCTCGCTCCTAAATATTCCACAGTCAACTGTCAGCTGTATTATAAGAACGTGGAAGTGTTTGGGAATGACAGCAACTCAGCCACGAAGTGGTAGGCCACGTAAACTTCTCCAACATCAGAGTGTGACCTCACAAATGCACTTCTGGAAAAATGGTCAAAAATTCCCATAAACACACTCCTGAACCTTGTGGACAGCCTTCCCAGAAGAGTTGAAGCTGTTATAGTTGCAAAGGGTGGACTGACGTCATATTGAACCCTATGGATTAGGAATGGGATGTCACTTCCAGTAAGTTCATATGCGAGTAAAGGCAGGTGAGTGAATACCTTTGGCAATATAGTGTATGTGCTAATTCTAAAGATTAAATTAATCATCTCTCAATTTTGAATTGGCTTTGTATTGAGTGAGACAGAGATGTTTATTGAAGGCAGATTGAAATGAGTAATCATGAGAGTATGAATGACCAATGCAAGAATTACTTGTTTCATCATATTCGTATCTGATTCTGTTTAAGCACATAATCTAAAACAAAATGGATACCAGTAGCTTTAAGAGAAAACTGATGACAACAGATTTTTGAAGCCTCAAATTACAGCTTCCTAGAAGACTCTTTTATTACCTGTAAATGCTTGACTTGATAGCACTGAGCAAAGGCAATAATATTAGTGAACTCTTCACTATTAACAGCAATAGCAGCAGCATTTAGACTTATATACTTCTTCACAGTATTTTACAGCTTTCTCTAAGCAGTTTACAGAGTCAGCTTATTGCCCCCAACAATCTGGGTCCTCATTTTACTGACCTCAGAAGAATGGAAGGCTGAGTCAACCTTGAACCGGTGAGAATTGAAGTGCTGAACTTCTGGCAGCTGGCAGAAGTAGTTTGTAGTACTACATTCTAACTACTGCACTACCACAACTCCCTACTATCAACACTGAAAAATAATATGAAAAAAACCATTTGTATCATTAGTCATGGTTTAATCGATATTGACAAAATCAGCCTCTAGTCAACAAGAATGATGGTATTGTAGTGAAGCAGACTTACCAGAAAAGACCTTTTTATAATAATGCAAAGTTGGACATTGCTGTTAAATTCCACTCCAAACAATGAAGACTATGACATATAACATCTAATAATATACCTAGTTGGCCATTCTAGTGCCAATACAAGTAATGAAGGTAGACATGACTGTATATCATGTTAATAATGTCTGGATGATGCTCTAAGACTCCATGGGAAAAGAGCCATGATCTATAATAATAATAATAATAATAATAATAATAATAATAATAATAATAATAATAATAATAATAATAATAATAATAATAATAATAATAATAATAATAATAATAATAATACAGTTAAAACTTGACAAAATCACCATCAGTCAAATGCAAAAAGCTGCACTGCTTGGATCTGCACGTATTTTATGAAAATACGTTACGATGTCCTAGGCCCCTGGATGGGGCCCGACTAGTAATCAATGCCAAATCCGGCGAAACAACTGGCCGCTGTGATATAATAATAATAATAATAATAATAATAATAATAATAATAATAATAATAATAATAATAATAATAATAATAATAATAATAATAATCCCTCCTCCTCCTCCTCCTCCTCATGTTCCCACAGGTGTAGGATCCACTTCCATGATCTTCAATAATGCAATATGAAAATTACTGCCCAAATGATTCATTTCTACCTACAGGGTTAGTTTTAGGAATTAAATATACATACAAAGTAATTTAAATGTGTATTTGCAATATTTGGCATGTGTTGCAGAATGGAAAAAGTACCGCTTATATATTTCACGTATCAGAGGATATGATAGAAGCTGTTGTTGAGAATACCCAGAGAACACTAGGTTGGGAAGTCTGTAGGTTTTGGTTTAAGAAAAAT
The DNA here is from genome assembly GCF_964273705.1 of Natrix helvetica. Lineage (NCBI taxonomy): Eukaryota > Metazoa > Chordata > Lepidosauria > Squamata > Natricidae > Natrix > Natrix helvetica. The sequence goes on along the minus strand of NC_138552.1, from coordinate 29,306,576 downwards.
ATTTAGAAAGGTGAGCATGTCAGAGGTATAAAGAATTACTTGGAATTCTGTGTATATAATTGATTAACAATTGATTAGCAATTAGCAATACTTGATCAAGTCACATTTGATTCCTTAGGAAAATCATTTAGTCCTCTTTCTCCTCCTGGTTTGCTTCTACTCTTATCGACTCTGTTTTACTTCCACCAGATCCAAACAAGTCAAGATAAAATGTGTAGGGAACTTGATAGCAACAATGCTTATGAGAACACACTTTAGTGATCACTTCTAATGGAACTTTTAAAAGTTATTGTGGTGCTCATATTCCAGCTTTGTAAAACTGCATGGTAGTTTGAATGTTATAGGACTTCGTGTACATTGCTGTACTAATACACAGTTGGGAAGTGAAAAATGCATTTATATTACTTGTTGATATGGGCAGCTATAGAAATCAAATCAAATCAAATCAGTCAATCAGTCTCTTGAATAACTTTGCATTATTCCAGAGTTCTTTCTCTCATGCTCTCATGTTCACAATAGCTTACTTATCAAAATAACATTAAGTCCACAGTTCTTACTGCTTACTTCCTTTTACTGTTGTGTTTTTTCCGATTTTCATTAGAATTCTTTTTCTTTTTTTTAAACATATTGTTTTCTGCTAGTAACTAATTCTGTCATAGAACAGCATGGGAATTGAATTCCTATTAGAAAGCATTAGGTAAAAACTAGAACGAAGGAAATATAAGGTACTGGAAGAGGAAATACTATTCAGTTACCCTGTTATTTTTAAAAGTGGTTTTCCAACAAACATAACTTATTAAAAATCTTCTTGACTATCAGTAATGGGCTATAACTCAGTGAAATTTGCACTTTTTGCATGCAAGGGATTTAGGCTTTAGCCGAGAATGAGACTCCAAAGGCAAGCATGATTGTATTTGCTTCCTATGATTTTATTATGGATGGAATCCTTGCTGGTTCTTCTGAGCAATTATTATAAATGGAAAGAAAGAGTAATGCAACTGTTGTGAACCCACAACATAATTATGGAGGCTTTTTATCTGTAAATTTAGTTGTGGGAGGAGGAATTGGGGATGGGAGGGAGGTAGATTCATCATTTTCACACAGGATCCTATCTGAGTCAATCACCTGACCAGAGGTTTATTCTTTCAAGCTTTTGGATTCATGCTGGAGCCCATCCTTAGGGAATTTCTCATTTTCCAGAAATTTCTCTACATACCATGATTTGAACATTCCAATTCCAGAAATATTTGTTTATTCTAATATTCGGGGGAATTGCTTGGGAAGATTCCATAAAAAAGACTCGCCCTGCTCTTTCAAAATTGCTTAAGAAGAATCCAGTAGTAGCTACATTATAACTGCAAATTACATTCTATTTCAAAATATTTATGATGATCGCATTGTCTGCAGCCAATTATTTTGATTTTATATCAATTTAATTTCCCTTAATCTCAGTAACTACTCCAGGCCATTAAACATCACTTTTTGCCTATCCTTCTCCTGGTTTGTTATGCCTCCTCCTCCTTTGCTTTCTAAAACGGTGTTTCTCAACCTCAGCAATTTTAAAATGTGTGGACTTTGACTCCCAGAATTCCCCACCAACGATGGGTAATTCCGAGAGTTGGAATCCAAACTTTTTAAAGTAGTTGAGATTGAGAAACACTGTTCTAAAGACTCAAATTTCTAAATACTAATACCAGTTTTCTTGTGGCTTCATATCTTCTCGCATCTTTGACTTCATTCTCTTGAAATTCTGCTTTTTATCTCTCTTTCATTCTGGGCAGCTTTGGCAACTTTTAGCTCTGCTTCAAGTAGCTTGTTTCTGGACAGAGATCTTGTAAGATCATCTTATTTCTTTATTCTGGAGAAGGAACAAGGGAAAGGGTAACTTTTAGTTATTGCTGCCAAAGATATGCCAAACACACTGTGCCACATAATTTTCTTTATAGAATATCACTGCAGTATAGATTGTACAGATATCCTGTCAAGAGATGCCCAGCTTCAGATGCTAGGCTATTGTCCTATGTAGATTAGCTTTTTACAGGCGTTTAAGTTCCATATGCAGGAAGTGAGTGTATCCCAAATGAGTCTGTAAACAATTTTGGCAATGTTTCCATGTACATGACACCAATGTAGAATTTTTTGTATTGGGCATGAAGGTGTGCAGAAATATTATAAGCCTAATAATCTCAAAGTCAATGAGCTAAAACTCCCAAAAAGAAAACTGAAAAACCAACAATCACTGCTCTTAGAATTAATGGTTTGAATCCCATCAAACATTTCAGCATTAACAGTATTAACAAAAAACTACTAATGTGCAAACTCCTAAATATCAGTTTCTTTTCCTTCCTTGAAATGCAAGGGCACATCATTTAATGAATTATTGAGCCTTGATCTGGCGAGAAAGATTGATCTCCAAATAGATGGCAAGGGTTGTATATAGAGATCCTTTGCTGATTGATTGGTTGGCTTTCTTGCTGTATCTTCTGACCATACTGAATCATCTTCCTCTTCCTCCTCCTCCTCCTCTTCTTTCTTCTTTCTTTCTTTCTTCTTCTTCTTCTAAAATGGCTGTGTGTGTGTTCTGGCATAACTCTGGAACATCTCAAACAATTTCAACCATACTTGGTACACAGATTACTTACTCTCTGGAAACAAATACTGTCGAGGGTAAGACACCCCAACACCTCTCGGGATGTGTGTTTTGTTAGGATACAGCCTGTTGTGCCTTAAAGTGGCTTCTACTGTACAGTGCTATGAAGTTGCCATGGTAACAGCTTCACAGTAATCCACAAGGGGGCTCCCTCTGGTAAGGGGAAAAATCCAACATTAGAAATTGTGGCAACATGGAAGGAGGGTTGGGATAAATAAATACTCGGGCAGCACCGGATTAGCAGCTAATTTCTAATAAAATCTTACATTTCTTCAAGTGAAAAAATTGATGAACTTCTATGAGTCAGAGGTGGTGTATGAGGAGATGGAGCAGAGGTTGTATTCAGCAGGTTCCGCCAAGTTCTGGAGAATCGGTAGTGGAAATTTTGAGTAGTTCGGAGAGCCAGTAAATACCACCTTTGACTGGCCCTGCCCCCATCTATTCTCTGCTTCCCAAGTCCCAGCTGATCTGGAGGAAATGGGGATTTCATAGCAGTGGTGGGTTTCAAAAATTTTTGGAACCTACTCTGTGGGTGTGGCCTGCTTTGTGGGAGTGGCTTGCCTGCCATGTGAGCAGGTGGGAGTGGCTTGCCAGCCATGTGACCGGGTGGGAGTGGCTTGCTGGCCGTGTGACCGGGTGGGAGTGGGATGTTAGAAGATCCCAAATGAAGTTAGAAAGGCTGGGTCCCAAACCCAGCTGGCTTAACTGGGATAGGGTGAATAGGGGGTAGAGGTTCACAAATCACCAAGGACCCTCCTCTCCTTTCCCCCCAAAAGCAGAGGGCGTCAGTATTTAGAGGGAAGTCCCCCAACTTCCCCCCTTGGTGTGTCACTCTTTCTCTCTCTCTCTTCCCCCCGTTTCTCTCCCCCCTTTCCTTCCTCCTCCTTTTCCTCTGTTCCCCCCAGTTTTTCAAGCTGAGCCATTGGGGGAGGTCAGAGGGAGAGAGAGACGGATTGAAGGGTGCAAAGAGATGGGCTTCCCATTTTGAGAAGCCTCCCTTAGCAAAAGATCGCTGACAGGAGGAAGGGAGGATTCCCCACCCCACTTTTCCCTTTCCAAAAGATCGCTGAGAGGAGGAAAGGGAGGATTCCCCACCCCACTTTTCCCTTCCCTTTCCACCTCTCAGCGATCTTTTGGGAAGGGAAAAGTGGGGTGGGGAATCCTCCCTTTCCTCCTCTCAGCGATCATTTGGGAAGGGAAAAGTGGGGTGGGGAATCCTCAGATCGCTGAGAGGAGGAATGGGAGGATTCCCCACCCCACTTTTCCCTTCCCAAAAGATCACTGAGAGGAGGAAAGGGAGGATTCCCCACCCCACTTTTCCCTTCCCTTTCCTCCTCTCAGCGATCTTTTGGGAAGGGAAAAGTGGGGTGGGGAATCCTCCCTTTCCTCCTCTCAGCGATCATTTGGGAAGGGAAAATTGGGGTGGGGAATCCTCAGATCGCTGAGAGGAGGAATGGGAGGATTCCCCACCCCACTTTTCCCTTCCCAAAAGATCACTGAGAGGAGGAAAGGGAGGATTCCCCACCCCACTTTTCCCTTCCCTTTCCTCCTCTCAGCGATCTTTTGGGAAGGGAAAAGTGGGGTGGGGAATCCTCCCTTTCCTCCTCTCAGCGATCTTTTGGGAAGGGAAAAGTGGGGTGGGGAATCCTCAGATCGCTGAGAGGAGGAAAGGGAGGATTCCCCACCCCACTTTTCCCTTCCCAAAAGATGGCTGAGAGGAGGAATGGGAGGATTCCCCACCCCACTTTTCCCTTCCCAAAAGATCGCTGAGAGGAGGAAAGGGAGGATTCCCCACCCCACTTTTCCCTTCCCAAAAGATCGCTGAGAGGAGGAAAGGGAAGGGAAAAGTGGGGTGGGGAATCCTCCCATTCCTCCTCTCAGCGATCTTTTGGGAAGGGAAAAGTGGGGTGGGGAATCCTCCCATTCCTCCTCTCAGCCATCTTTTGGGAAGGGAAAAGTGGGGTGGGGAATCCTCAGATCGCTGAGAGGGGGAAAGGGAGGATTCCCCACCCCACTTTTCCCTTCCCAAAAGATCGCTGAGAGGAGGAATGGGAGGATTCCCCACCCCACTTTTCCCTTCCCTTTCCTCCTCTCAGCGATCTTTTGGGAAGGGAAAAGTGGGGTGGGGAATCCTCCATTTCCTCCTCTCAGCCATCTTTTGGGAAGGGAAAAGTGGGGTGGGGAATCCTCCCTTTCCTCCTCTCAGCGATCTTTTGGGAAGGGAAAAGTGGGGTGGGGAATCCTCAGATCGCTGAGAGGAGGAACGGGAGAAAGGGGGGTGAGCGAGCAATGGAGTGGCTTCTGAACCGGCAGGGGTGAGCAAGTGAGTGATAGGGGCGGGGCAGGAACTTACTTCCGGGTTCATTGTCCAACAGGTTCGCCAGAACCGGTGCGAACCGGTAGAAACCCACCACTGTTTCATAGTAACCTTCCCCTGGAGTGGGGAGGGTATGGAGATTTTAAAGTATACTTTCCTTGCCACACCCATCAAGCCACACCCACAGAACCAGTAGTAAATTTTTTTGAATCCCACCACTGAGATGGAGGCAGAGAAAACTGACACACTTCCAACGGCTTAGGCTACTATCTCATATATCTCCACCTGACATTAAAGTTACAAGCCAAGCATATCTGGAACACATTAGAGAATCTTGAGCTAGACCAGCGGTTCTCAAATAGTGGGGCGCGCCCCCCTGGGGGGGCGTGAGGCTCCGTAAAGGGGGGCGCGAATGCTCCCTTTCCATCTGGGTGCAACGGTGGCGAAGGCGTGGGCGAGGCATAATATATCCCGCCTGGAAGTGGCAGCACTTCGGACTGTGGATTTTCATTGGAGCCGCGGGCTGGAGCTGTGCAAGAAGCCTGCTCGGGCAGGGGTGGGAGGGAGGGAAGCATGGGACCGCCCGTCTTCGCCACCGCCTCTCCTTCGCCCCTGGTACCGGGATGCCGCCAAGGGCCTGGCAGAATATATCCCGGCTGGAAGAAGCAGGACAACAGCCGCCGCTACCAGGGGCGAAGGGGTGGCGATGGCGAGGACGGGCTGTCCCAGGCTTCCCTCCCTTCCCCCCCCCAGCCCAAGCAGACTTTTTGCACAGCTCCAGCCCGCGGCTCTGATGAGTGTCTGAGCAGTCCCCAGCGCTGCCACTTCAAGCCGGGATATATTCTGCCATGCCCTCGGCGGCGTCTTTATGCAGGTAGCTCGCCTCCCCGCCAGCAACTCCACCGCCAGCATTCCGTCTGGAAGCAGAAGCGCAACAGCCGCTGTTGGGGAAGGGACAAAGGGGCGGCGGTCGCCCGATCTTGCCACCGCCACCCCTTCGCCCCTGGTAACGGCGACTGTTGTGCTGCTGCTTCCAGCTGGGATGCTGGAGGAGCTGCTGGCAGGGAGGGAGGGAAGAAGGGGAGGAGGGAGTAAGGATAGACAAGCAAGAGGGAAAGAGGAAAGAAAGCAGGAGGGCAGAAGGGAGGTGGAAGGAAGGAAAGAAAAGCAGACACGCTGGAGGGAAAGAGGAAAGAAGGCAAGCAGGCAGGAAGGAGGCAGAAGGAAGGAGGGAAGGATGGAACTGGAAGGGAGGCAGGGAATGAGGGAGGGAGAAAGGAAGGATAGGAGGATAGGGAAAGAGGAAAGAAGGCAGGCAGGCAGAAGGGAGGGAGGTGCAAGGAAGGAAGCATAGATAAGCAGGAGGGAAAGAAGGCAGGCAGGCAGGGGGAAAGAGGAAGGAGGGAACTGGAAGGGAGGATAGACAAGTAAGAGGGAAAGAGGAAAGAAAGCATGTGACTACGGTGGGAGACGAGGAAAGACCGGTGTGCTATGTTATGCAGAGGTGTACTTATAACAATTTTATAGACAAATGATACTATTTACAGTCGCGCGGGGGGGGGGGGCGCGAAATGTTTTCTTCTTCCTAGGGGGGGCATGACAGAAAATAATTGAGAAGCACTGAGCTAGACTAATGTTAGAATATCTGCCCAGCAACAAACATTAAAGAATTGGGTTGTTTCTCATAGATCTTGCAGCTAAATAGTCTTACTGGATTTCTTCTTCTCATTTTTCTCCAAGTCTCTTCCATACTTTTGTAATATAGAACAACCTCTCCCCTAATTCATGTATAAAGTAATTTTGAGTTCTGTCACTGTTTATCTAGAGCTTTATGCATGTATAAAACTTACATTTTGCAGTGATTCACCCTTTGTATCTTTGGATTTAGATGAGTTTTTGTTCTCTCTTGAATGTTATTAACAACATGCATAATGTCTAAATGGGCCAGACTTTCCATTCCTTTATATTTTGAATTTGTTTATAAAAAATTTAAGTTAATTCCAGAAATTATTTCTTTGGCTATAAATTCTTAGTGAACACCAGCCTTCTGTCATGTTCTTCACTTCTAAACTTCCAGTAGTCTTACAACTCCCCCTGCTGTTGCTATAGAAAAGAGAGATAAATCAGAGAGATAAAACTAGTCAAAACTTATTCTAAAACTTGACAATTTTAAATGTTTTGCAGGAAGCAGAACAGTGTTGGCAGAAGTTTGAACTGTATATATAATTCTCAAAATAGAGGAAAAGATATGCATGTATGCAAAATTCAGGGCACTATGTGGCATCTAGCGACTGTCTAGATTTTTTTTCCAGCCTATAATGGTAGCCCTTGAGAGAAGTCAAAAGAGGAGAGGAAAGTAAAAAGGAGAATGTGGAAAATAGAAAAAGTAGAGTGAGAGACTACTGGTCAGGAGAGGATTATCTGAAATTTTGAGAACAATTCTGATTACTGAATGGAAGCTCAACATTGGCAAGGTGAAGAAGACTAAAGAACAGAAATAGAGACTTTAAGAAACTATAGTCTTCGACTTCATGGCCATTCTTTTGACAACCAAAATGCCCATAGCCAGGAAGTTTACAAAGCCATTCAGATAGGCAAACCTTTAACAGCTGAGCAGTGAGGACAAAATTTAAACTGTATTCACTGTTCCCCTTACATCTCAACTCCTGTACTGAGCAGTTCTCCAATCAGAAAATGAAGAAGTCTGATCATTTATTTATTTATTTATAAATTATCCTGGAAGAGGCTGATTTCTTTTTCCACTGAAGTTGTGTTTTCTCTCAGCACTGAAGAAGCAGGGCAATTTTCTGCACAGAGAGAAGTTTGTGATCTTGTCAATTCTAGAAGGTATCAACTGCCGGATTGTTGAGGGGGAAAAAAAAAAACCTCAACCATACTACTGCAACGCTCTCTACATGGGGCTTCCCTTGAAATGCACTCGTAGACTACAGTTGGTCCAGAACGCGGCCGCGCGGGTAATTATGGGGAGTACAAGGTACTCCCACGTGACACCTTTCCTGCGCGAGCTGCACTGGCTTCCTGTGGTCTATCGGGTGCGTTTCAAGGTCTTGATAACAATCTTTAAAGCGCTCCATGGCTCAGGACCTAGCTACTTGCGGGATCGTATCCTGCCCCATACATCCCTGCGACCAATTCGCTCGCACAGAGAGGGACTCCTCCAGGTGCCGTCCACCAGACAACGTCGGGGAGCGGCGTCTAGGAGTAGAGCCTTCTCTGTTGCGGGCCCAGCCCTGTGGAATGACCTTCCCCTGGATATTAGGACTACCTCTGACCTCCGCGCCTTCCGGATAAAGCTCAAGACCCACCTATTTCAAGTAGCTGGCCTGGCTCAACCATAGTTTGTTCACACTGCTCCTGACGGGTTTTTGAATTTTGTGACTTTTGGAATTTTATTAGGGGATTTTAAATTGTGTTTTAACTGTCTTTATTCATCTTCCTACCTCCTCCATGTACATGTATTTGTTTATTTTGTTTGTGTATTGTCCGTGTTGTTCTTATGTGTTTTTATTGTACGCCGCCCCGAGTCCTTCGGGAGAGGGTACGGCTAAGAAATAAATTTTATTATTTATTATTTATTATTATTATTACTAAATCATTGCAGCCTCTTGAGATTTAGCTGAGCAAGACTGCATTGTCTTCACTTTTTCCATCAGGAAATGTTAAGAAGGCCCTTAAGAACACTTCAGCTGCCTAAGAACAGCCTCTTTGTCACACATAGAATATCTCTTTAAGTCCCAAAGGTGCTTTTTAAAGAGGCAACTGGACTTTCTGGTTTTGAAGACGTTTCTGAGGAAGCTTCTTGGATGAGAAACAAAACATCTTCAAAGAACAACTAGAAAGTCTAGTTGCCTCTTGAAAAAGAACCTTTGGGACAACCATGACCTGGATGACTGAGAATCTCCATAGTCTTCAGTGGAAGTTTTTTTTCTCATTTTCTTAAAACACTCTTCCATTTTCTTTATTTTCAAACCCATTCTGTGTTATGAAATATTTGGATTGAATAATTCTATTATTGTTCCCTGTGCATGCCTATATCATAAAGCAGGACAAACCTGTTGGCCTCAGTGTATCAAAAATTTGGGAAATGCCTAACTTGTTTCTGCTGGCATGTCAGCCCTATCTAAACTGTTCAGGGTATCTAAATGGGGGGAAGATAGAGAATTCTATACCACCCCATTTATATACTGTGAACTCTGGCATTCAGCAGTATCAAGGCTGGGCCTGAAATAAAGCCCTGGCTTTAATTTCAGTCCTAGCATCACCCCTGCCACATGCTGTTGCCCAAGGTTTGTGAGCCTTGGGCAGGGGTGTCCAAACTTGGGAACTTTAAGACTTGTGGACTTCAACTCTCAGAATTCCCCAGCCAGCATGACTGGCTGGGGAATTCTGGGAGTTGAAGTCCACAAGTCTTAAAGTTCCCAAGTTTGGACACCCCTGGCCTTGGGGAATAGTGCAATTGGGCCCATGTCCTGGGACCCACTCCCCAGGGTCTGTCACATGCTGCTTACCTTCAGGTGGTTTTCTCTCTCTATAAAAGGCCACTGCGGCCTGCCCAGGGCAGGCCTTTCCACTTGAAGCAGCTTTGGAGAATGATCTTCCACAGCCTCTTCAGTCTTCAGATATCGTGCAAAGGTGCATCCCATTATTAGGCAATTTTTTAAGGGCTCCAGAGGCTGCATGAGACCATAGCCCTCATGTGCTACTTCTGGAGGGTCTGGAGGCTGTGTAATAGCTCATCTCATGCTCTGAAAGTCATAGCTCATCTCATGCTCTGAAAGTCATGTGGGAATGGGATGTGGTTTAGAGAATAGTTTTTGTCAGGTGTTGATGAATGCTGGTGTGTCACCCAAAATATCATGGCATGTCACTCTTGATACAATACAATAGCAGAGTTGAAAGGCACCTTGGAGGTCTTCTAGTCCAACCCCCTGCCTAGGCAGGAAACCCTATACCGTTTCAGACAAATGGCTATCCAACATCTTCTTAAAGACTTCCAGTGTTGGGGCATTCACAACTTCTGGAGGCAAGCTGTTCCACTGATTAATTGTTCTAACTGTCAGGAAATTTCTCCTCAGTTCTAAGTTGCTTCTCTCCTTGATTGGTTTCCACCCATTGCTTCTTGTTCTACCCTCAGGTGCCTTGGAGAATAGTTTGACTCCCTCTTCTTTGTGGCAACCCCTGAGATCTTGGAACACTGCTATCATGTCTCCCCTAGTCCTTCTTTTCATTAAACTAGACATACCCAGTTCCTGCAACCATTCTTCATATGTTTTAGTCTCCAGTCCCCTAATCATCTTTGTTGCTCTTCTCTGCACTCTTTCTAGAGTCTCCACATCTTTTCTACACCGTGGTGACCAAAACTGAATGCAGTACTCCGAATGTGGCCTTACCAAGGCATTATAAAGTGGTATTAACACTTCACAAGATCTTGATTCTATCCCTCTGTTGATGCAGCCTATGTGTTTCATAGGTTCCTACCACTGTCGTAAAATAATTTCCTGCCTTCCTCTCAGCAACTTTGGTACTGCCTGGATGAAGTTGTTACCAAAGTAAACCAAAAGTTAGGCTATCACTATAATATTAGTAAAGATACTTGAAAATCCTTGCTTCTGATTTTGCATAGCTTGTTTTCTCTGACATTTGGTTCATCTAAATCTTACAAAAGACCTTGCCAGACGCTGAGGGAACTGGAAAGAAGCCAAGAACAGAACAGACACACAAAAACTGAAGTGTGTTGACAAGCTGAAACAGAAGCCATTGCTCTGCCTGATTAAAATAGGCTAGTCTTCAACATCTTGCTCTAGCATGTTGGACTTCAATGAATCTTTTGCCATTCATCTGTGAGTACAAGCTAGACAGGTTACAAATGGAGCAGTTTTGGGTAGGGTAAGGGAGAGAAAAGGAAAAAAAGTGGAGGGAGCAGAATTAGGATGTTAGTTGTGCTTTGTTCTTAATTTCTGTATAAGACTTAGAAGTGCAATTGGATTTAGCTGAGATATAAATGAGAAGACACAAAAGATTGTAGATCTTCTCTTGTTCCTCTTTCAGATCCTAGTACTTCTGCAGCTTCTCATACCTCTTACTGACGTTGCTGTCACCTGATATCGCTACATTTATCACCCCTGCTGTTTTTTTGGTCCTTGTCTACTACTACTTCTACAATGTCTGTTGATTGGCCAGTATCTTCCTATGCATCTTGATCTGGAAATTTCATGGGGTCATAGTCCTATTATTTTCCATGACCTTCTGTGGAATCTGCCATCTCAACTTGGACAGGTTTAGTCTATACAGTATCCCATTCCATCCCATCCTGTGCAGAATCTTGTTTTACCATAGCACATCCTCTGCTTGATCTTTTCCCCATGTCTGTTGCTGCCTCAGACATTCCCTCGGGTAGCCAATTCATCCTTGGGTGACATGTTACTGATGTATTTATGGGTTTCATCCAGGACAGTAGCTTTGACACTCATCAGACACTGCTTGCCCTCTTTTTGACTTTGATGGGTTTTTTTTTAAATAAACAAAGTTTTATTGTTTTTTTAAAAAATTTACAGGGAAAAAGGTAAAGGAAAGGTTACAAATTTTGGCAGTTGCGATGTGCAGTAGGTGCCCCCTCCCTCTATACTCATAGTATACATTTACACAAAATTCATTACTAAGTAGTAACATATAGTCAGCATATGAATTCAGCCTCTATGGGTCTATTTATTCTAACTCTTGTCTCCTCCCAGAATATTAGCATACCTTCAGGCATCAGCCATCTGAACCACACCCCCTTCTGGTATAATTTATTCGCTAATTGCGAATAGCTTTTTCTTTTTCCCCTCACTTTCTTGGGGATCTGTTTCAGAATGGTTATTTCCCTATCTTGGTATATCAAAGCTTGCCCCCTTTGTGCACTCAAAATTTCATCTCTTGTACTTTTTCTGAGAAATTTAATGTGTACCTCCCTGGGTACGTTATGTGTTCTAGCATAAGCTGAGTTCACTCTATAAACCAAATCTATTTCCCACCCCATATGTTGTTTCTCTCTCTGGATATATTCAGCCAAAATACTTGTCATAATGTCCCTTATATTTTCGTCATCTGCCTCCACCACATTTTGAAATCTAAGGTAAAAGGACATTCTCTCAAATTCTATTTTCATCTGTTGGGTATCAAGTTCTTTGTTCCCCTTCTGCATCCCTTCCATCCCCTCCCTCATCTCAGCCGTCCCACCCTCCAAAAAATCCAGTCTCTGTGAGTTTTTATTGATTTGGGCCTGGTTCTCTTTAATTTCTTCTTTCATCTCCTTTAGTTGTTTTTTATTTCCTCTTGTCCCTGTAGAAGTTGCTGAAACATTTGTTGAAACTCAGTCTCTGTAGTTTTAGGTTGCATCAAGGCTGTTATCGTTGATTGTGTACTAGGACTGGACGTTGCAGATGTCGGGGCAGAGGCAGCAAAGCCAGGTTTTCCAGGAGGTGGTTTTTTAGGAGACATTGTTTGTGGAATAAAGAGTTCAGTCAGTACAGAGAGTGATCAGTCAGAGGGGTAGAACAGCCAGGAGAGTCCAGGAGACAGAAGGTCCAGGCAGAAGAGGATTTTTCTAATCACCCTGGCAATAGAGTAAAGTTTTTCACTCCAGGGAGTTCAAAAGGTAGCAATCAACAAGAGATTTGTCTGAGTAGCACGGAGACAAAGACCGGAAGCCTGAAGTTTTAAAGGTGGAGTCAGGTTTCACAGTTCATAAAGACAACGGAAGTGTGCCATCTTGCCCTGCCAGCTTCGGGTTTAGAGGCATAACAAAGTTTTCAAAGTTTCCAAGATTTCCAGATCCTCATTGCATTATAAGATTAAATCCAAAATTCACTTTTAGTAAGAGCATGACATCATTAGTTGGCTCTTTCCCACCTCCTCCCCCTAGGGCTGAGAGCAAAATTGTTTCAAGCCGCCTGTCCAAGGGGGGGGGAGATCCCCCCTCCCTCCAGCCGCGCCTCTCCAAATCAAGCCGAAAGGAAGAAATTTAAACTGCTGACAATTTCTTCTGCTTGGTAAAGGGAATGGAAGGGAGTTTTCGCCTCACCGCACCACAGCCGCGTCCTTCTGCTCGCTTATTCTCCGCACAGCCTCACAGCGAAGACGCCGGAGCGTCTCCCCATCATGCTCCCCAGTGCCTGGAGCGAGGCGGGGGACCCCCCACCAGCCGCTGCCGATCCAGGGGATCCCCCGCAGTGCCGCCCCTCCAGCAGGAGCCTCTACAGGGCGTCCTGTGCCCCCCAAGGAGTGGGGAGCCCACCGGGGAAGCGCGGGGCGAGCAAGGCTTGCCCGTCGCCGTCAGCCGCCGGAACGGGAAGGCTTTTTGACTTTGATGTTGAGGTGGAAAACTCTGTAAATAGTGAGAGCTTCTGGGTCCTCACATTGGCACTCTCCATGTCCTCCTTTGGCCAATTTATTACATGGCAGAATATCTGACTGACAGGGCATATATGTTGATGGCATTGATCTTGTTTTTCCCATTGAGCTGGCTCTTTGGGTTCTGTCTTAAGCTTTGTATATTAGATATTGATGCCTCATTGTGATTCCCATGTGACATGGTAGATGATAGATAGATAGATAGATAGATAGATAGATAGATAGATAGATAGATAGATAGATAGATAGATAGATAGATGATAGAGGCAGACAGACAGACAGATATCAGAATATGTCTGGAATTCTAAATCCCAAAGTTCTATAATTCAAACTGAAAAACTGCTCAGTGGCTTAGAGGCCCACAGGAAAAGTATTATTTTGCTTAATGCTGCTACTACCATGATACAAGGTGAGATTGACAGGTCTCTGTGCTTCATACTCAACCCTCTAGGCAACTTTACTTTGGAGTGGGGTCTGTGTACCTTTCTGGAGGTGGGAATACAATATATGTTGTTGCTTGCTGCCCTCAAAAATGTTATCCAATAATCCCTATTAAAATATGATCCAGTGGATAGTCTGGGCAGTTTTGGTGTAGTTAATTGTATTTACTCAATTTTGTACATAGGATGAGATAAAGCTGCCATTTATTAAGAACATGCCACCTGAACCTCCCCCATTCCACTTCTTTATTCCAGTTAAAAGCACACTTCGGTATTTAACAGTATCAATGTTAAAATCCAGGGAAAGGAAACTACCACAGACAGCCTCACAGTCAATGGGCAAGAGGTGTTAATTGTATGGAGTGTGGCTCTTTCACTCTAAGTTGCTCACTTAACAAAGAGAGAGTTTAGAATGAATTGTGCGGCAAAAGACAAGTCCACAATCCATAGGGGTTTGGGGTCTATTCTTCCATTAGTTCCATTTATTCTATCATTTGTTTCCCATGGTTAAATAGTATCTTTTCCCCTGGGGAACTGTGGGAATAAAGACTTGAGTTTCTCTGTTCCGATTTTGAAAGGCTATGGCCCTCTTATTCACTGATCTCTGTAGCCTGGTGAGACATACTGTATACACACTCAGTGAAGTCACAAAGAAAAAGATTAATGCCACCCATTGTGTTTTAGTTTAAGCACATACTTTATTGTCCAACAGTAGGTCGCTTTGCAGAAGCCACAAGGAACCACTCTTTTTCTTCCCAGTAAGAACCCTGTAATGTATTAGATTATTAAATAGAATAGGTGGATGTGTGCAGTTCCCCCAGGCTTAGGTAGTTTTCATGGCTTGGGTGAGTTTTTACTGTAGAACAGGGGTGTCCAAACTTGGCAACTTTAAGACTTGTGGACTTCAACTCCCAGAATTCCCCAGCCAGCTCTGTAGAGTCTGCAAGGTGTGAACTGCATAAACCCAACTACTCTGTTTACTACTCCAGATATCTCCAAATGAAGCCTAAATAGAAGACTCCTTAGTCAAGGGAAAGCCCTGTGGATGTGCCCCCAGGGGCATACCAGAACTTCCTATCTTTTTGATTATGCCAAACTGTGGTGGAGAAACTCACCTGAGAACACACAAACCATTGGAGAGGTTCCAACAATTGTTTGTTTAAAACTACAAGGACCCATTGGTCTCCATCAAGGAGAACCAGAAAATTGTCCACAAAGTTATTGTGTATAATTAGAGATCAAAGACGAACATACAGCTGACGAATGACAAATAATTATTTTAAAACTGATAAGGAATATAGATAGGTGTACAGAGGAATCAGGGCAGGGGTGAAATCGTCTCGGTTTGGCCCAATTCGGCCGAACCTGTAGGGACGATTGCCATTGATTTTGCGGTAGTAAAAAAAAGTTTAAAAAAGCTTCTGAGGATCGCACGACCCGCCTGTGAGCCGCATGATAGTCAGAAGCTTTCTCCCCGCTTTTTAAAGCATTTTTTTCCTGCTGGTTCGAGCAAATAGGCAGGAAAACATTTCTTTAAAAAGTGGGGAGGGGAAGCATCAGACGATCACACGATTCACAGCTGATCTGTGTAATTGTTGGAAGCTCTCCCCCTTTTTTTAAAGCACTTTTTCCTGCCTATTCACCCGAACCGACAGGAAAAAATGCTTTAAAAAGTGAAAAAAGTTGGCCACACCCACCCAATCACATGGAACCCCCCCCCCCGGCAACCAAGTCATGCCTACAGAACCAGTGGCAAAAAAAAAAAAAAAATTGCCACTCGATCAGGGTGTCCTTGTTTCTGGGAAGAGAACACTTTGTAATGCAGAAATTTAGCCTTTGAGAAGTGTGCATGCCATTTGAGTTGATTGTTATTCTAACACTTTGACCCTGTATCACATTTTGAATATACCCATTATCAGCATCCTTGAAAACTTTGCAGTTTATGGAAATATACTGTACAGTTGATCAATTAAAGATTATTCATTCATGTAAGAAAAGTTCAGTTCCAGGAGGCTTTATGCCAATTGTAGCATGTATATAAGAAAAATGGTTTAGCCATTAAAGCTACTGTGGTTGAATACATTGACTTATACAGTACAGTATATAAGCAAGGAATGGCAAAGATATTCAGGAACCATTGATAGCACTTAGCACTTAGACTTATACACTGCTTCATAGTGCTTTTACAGCCTTCTCTAAGTGGTTTAAAGAGTCAGCATATTGTCCCCAACAATCTGGGTCCTCATTTTACCCACCTTGGAAGGATGGAAGGCTGAGTCAACCTTCAGCTGGTGAGATTTGAGCTGCTGAACTGCAGCTAGCAGTCAGCTGAAGTAGCCTGCAGTACTGCACTCTAACCACTGCGCCACCTCGGACCTTGATGATCTGCAGTATGACCTGAAGAAGAATTTATTCCACATACATTTACTTTAATTCAACACATAATAAGATACTTGAAAGGTAGTTTCTCATCAATTGTGCTCTTATTTTTCTTTTCAACATAAATATGTAAGCAGAAAGCAGAAAAGATCTAATCAGCAAGTTTCATGATGATTTCAGAAAAGTGATGACCATTCATTATTATATTGGGAGGAAAGGGGAATAGGGGTCTTATTTACTATTTTCAAAGGAGACTTTGCTGCCAGTCTGATTGATAAGCGCTATACCAAAGTGGAAATGGAACTTGTCTACCTTTTCAAAATATGTATTTCCTGATAAATATTCTCTCTACTTTCATGATAGATGTATTATATGGTTATCTTGCAGTGCTACCCTCTGGTGAACTGGGAATTATTTATGAAGATGTGTATGTTTGAGGCTCTTCCACTGAAAACCCCAAGAATATACATGCTGAATAGAGAGGCTACCTTGAAGTGTGTTGGATATTAGCTACAAATACCTAATAAATCTTAAGTATAATAATGTTTAGAGTAAGAGCATGAAGCTTTTGTCTGGTTAACACTTAACATTAAACCTCTGACTGTATGCCCGGAGCATATTTCCAAAAATAGACGTGGCCAGACATAAAGCTGAACTTGATTTAATTTAATTTGATTTAACTTACATTTATATTTCATGAAAATTATATTAATTAAATGCATGATTACTTTCCATGTATTTTCTCCTTCTGTCACATTAAAAATTACAGTTTGGTGTTACGACTGTTGAAGAGGCTGGTGAGAGTACACCCAAGACTTTGTGGGCGCTATGGTTTAAATGTAATGGAAAATGTTAGATAGGGCAATGAGAAGGCACATTGACCAACTCCGTGGCTTAACGCAACAACAGCTCTTTATTGCAGAGGAACAAGTATGTACAATCCAGTAACAGTTCGGTCTGACAGATCTCCTTTTATAGGGAGCTGTCAGACCACTTAGCCAATCAGATTAAACCTCTGTTCCCACCGGAACAGAGGACTAGAGTGGAAACCATGGTAGCTAGTGTTAATATCTAACACCCCTCCCCTCTTGGTTGGGATGTTCCTATTGGTCACATAGTCTTTGAGGTAGGCAGGTCTTTGTTTCGCTCTACCAGACCTGCTCAGTTCATTTGGAACCGGCTCTTCAGGCAGGTCGGACGGACCTGTCTGCTCTCCAGCTCCACTCTGTGGAACCTGCTGGAACTTACCCCAGGCCGCGACTGAAGTTCCCTGGCTTCGCTCGCTTGGAGCTTGCTGTGGGCCTGCAACAAACTCAGATAAGTTTTCCGGACCTTGCAGGTTTGAGTTGGCTGTGGAAGGAGTGAATGATTGCTCATTTTGGGTAGGGCCTTGGTTGCCTTGTTTCGGATTGTCATCTGGTGCCCTAAGATTGGAGTGGGAGAGGCGACCATGGAGCTGGTCAATGTGCCTCCTCCAATTTCTACCACCCTCTAGCTCTAATAGATAAGAGCGAGGCCCGGTGATGCCTATCACCGTGGCAGGAATCCACAGAGTTCCCCCGGCATAGTTGTGGGCGTATACTGAGTCCCCTATGCTAAAGTTTTGAATTTTGCTTGTGGAGTCAGGGGGCGATGTGGCAGAGTAGTTTGGGTGTAGCCGGTCTAAGTGGGACCTTAGACGGTGACCCATGAGAAGCTCAGAGGGGCTTCTCCCGGTGGTGGCGCTTGGGGTAATATGTTGGATTAGTAAATAGTGATCAACCTGTGTTTGCCAATTACCCGGGCCCATTCTGGCAAGGGCCTCTTTAGCGGATCACACCATTCTCTCTGCCTGACCATTGGAGGCCGGATGGAATGGCGCGACCAGGGCATGCCGAATTCCCTGGCTAGCTAAGTAGGTCTCGAATTGCATGGCCGTGAATTGGGGCCCATTGTCTGAGACCAAGACGTCGGGCAGGCCGTGCGTGGAGAAAAGTCTCTGTAGCACCTTGATGACCGCCTCTGCCATGGTAGAGGTCATCAGGGCTACCTCTAGCCATTTCGAATATGCGTCCACAACTATGAGGAACGTTTGGCCAAGAACGGGGCCTGCAAAGTCAATGTGCACCCTAGACCAGGGTGCCTGAGGGCTCTCCCACTCCTTAGCGGGCTCCTCTGGAGGAGCTGGTCTGGATTCCTGACACGGAATGCAGGTAGCCACCCACTCTTCTATCTCCCTGTCCATGTTAGGCCACCAGACGTAGCTCCTAGCCAAGGATTTAATCCTGACGATGCCAGGATGCCCCACATGTAGTGACTCCAATACTGCCTTTGCAGTTTGCTTGGAACAACCACCCGGTCCCCCCACAGTAAACAACCCTTGATTACCGACAACTCATCACATTTAGTAAAAAACATTTTAAATTCGGCCCCAACAGGCCCCTTGGGCCACCCCCTCCACCCAGTTCAGCACCTGCTTAATAACAAAGTCCTTAGCAGACAAACGGGCAATGTCATTGGAAGAGACAGGTCCAGAGTCCAGGCAGTCAATAAGGAGGACTGGTGTCTCGGGAGTGGGGTCGGCCAGCAGTTCGGGTAGGGGACAGCGGCTTAAAGCATCGGCATGTTCCAAAGTGGAACCAGGGCAGTGAATCAGTTTGTAGGAGTAAGCAGCCAGAAAAACAGTCCACTTGGTCATGCGCGGAGATAAGGAAACCGGGGTAGGTCAGTCCCCAGCCAGTAGCCCCAGCAGCGGTTTGTGGTCCATCACAAGTTCGAAGTCTCGGCTGTAAAGATACTCGTGGAAACACTTGACTCCCACTACAGCAGCCAAAGCCTCTCTGTCCATTTGGCTATAGTTCCTTTCAGCGGGAGACAAGGTTCGCGAGTAGAACGCGATGGGGGCTTCCAAACCTTTTGGCATGTGGTGGCTGAGGACGGCGCCGACACCAAAAGGGGATGCGTCGCACATTAACACCACTGGTAGGGTTTGGCTGTACTGGACCAGCAGGGAGTCCGCAGTCAGCAGGTGTTTTACTGCGGCAAATGCGGCCCCAGGACCATTTGGCATTCTTGGACAGGAGGCGATGTAAGGGCTCAGCGACTGTTGCTTTCTGTTTGAGAAAGACGCTGTAGAAGTTAAGGAGCCCGAGGAATGCTTGCAGCTCGGCCTGATTGCAAGGTGTGGGGGCTTCCTGGATAGCTTTTACTTTTTGGAATGTCGGGTGGATCGCAGAACCATCAATCATGTACCCCAGAAAGTCTACCCTGGGCACATTAATTTTGCATTTTTCTTTTTTGAGCTGGAGACCTTTTTCGCGAATTCTGGTCAAAACAGCCCTGACTCTTTTTAAAAGTTGCGCCTCATTTGCAGTCGATACCAAAATGTCATCGAAATAGGGGACGACTCCTGGTATCCCCTACAAAAGCCGTTCCATGACGCTTTGGAACAGTCCAGGGGCGATACTAATGCCGAATTGCAGGCGATGGCATTTGAATGCACCCCTGTGCGTCATGATGGTTTGAGCCTCCGCTGTGGTGCCATCTACAGGCAACTGCTGGTATGCCTGCACCATATCTAATTTAGCGAAAAGTTTTCCTGGCCCTAGCGAATGTAGTAGGTGCTGTACAATGGGCATAGGGTAGGCGCTTTGTTGCAGCCCGTTGTTAATTGTGCATTTATAGTCCGCGCAGATGCGGACTGACCCATCTGGCTTGACCGGCGTCACTATGGGGCTCTCCCAGCGTGCATGGTCGACTGGTTCTAGGATCCCCTGGCTCACCAGTTTGTCAATTTCCTTATCGATTTTAGGGCGGAGAGCAAAAGGCACTCTCCTGGGTTTAAGCCTGATAGGCGCGATGTTGGGGTCCAAATTAAAAGAAATTGGCATCCCCTCATACCAAGACCGGAGCTGAAGACGTCCTCGAACTCTTTAAAAATCGCCTTCGCTCCGCCGTCTCTTATGATGTTGATCCCGGTGACTTCCAACCCCAGGGCTTCGAACCAGTCTAGCCCCAGGAGGCTCTGTAGCGGTGCACTGGCCACGGTTATGGGAAGCTTGGTGCAGATGTCTTTAAATTACACCCTGAATGTGCCTTGGCCGACAATGGGGACTCGGTTCCCCTGGTAGTCGCGCAGCATGATGCCTGGCGTTTGAAGGTGCCATTTTTTCAGGCTCGGGATGGCTTGCTTCAGGGTCGACCAGGAGATGATCGTGAAGGACGATCCAGTGTCGACTTCAAGCTCGCAGGGAGCATCCTCAATGAGGACTGTGACTTTCAACTTTTTTGGCCGCCTGGTGCGGACTTGTCCTATTGTGGTTTGATAGATTACTTTGGGTTCTCTCTCTGGGTGCCCTTGACTTTTCCACCAGGCCCCTGGGTTGGGCCTCTGTTGGCGGTTTGGATTTGGTTTTGGCTGCCAGGCAGTGGCAGGGAATTCACTCCTGCACACTTTGGCAATGTCCCCCTTTTTGTGGCAACACTGGCAGGTTGCATCCCAGAACCGACAGGTAGACTGGGCATGGTCCCCTCCGCAGCTTGCGTAGGGCAGCAAGCGCGAGTTGAATCTTTGTGTCGGTTTTGTGCAGCTATTGCGCATGCGGTACCTGTCATCATCTTCACTGTCCGAAAATTCTTGTTCGTGATGTACGCACGTTTGCTTCTGCGTGGCTTGTGGCGAGTTGTGCTGGTGCTGCAAGGCTTCCGTGGACTTGTCGGCCAATTCGGATGCCCTGGCCTCGTCGAGTGCGATCTGCAGAGACATGTTTGATCTGGCTAGCAGACGTTTCTGCAGGTTAATGTCCCGCATTCTGCAGATTAAGTGGTCTAAAATTTGGTCATCCAGATCACGGAAGTCACAATAAGTTGCTGCCTTTCTCAGGGCTGCAACATATTGGTTTATGGACTCCCCGTCTTTCTGGTTCCGCACGTTGAATTTGTGGAGGCGAACGTGCCTCGAAGGTTTGGGCGCGTAGTGCGTTTTTAGAGTCTGCTGTAACGCTGCCCAAGGGACCGCTTGGATCGGAGTTGGCTCCGATAAATCCTTCGTTGTTTCGAAACCTCTCGGCTGCAGTAGCCCAGGAAGAGGTTTTTCTTGCGGGAGTCGGGAACTTGCCTCGAGGAAGCATTCAAACCTCAGCATATATGATTCCCAGTGTTCGGCCACTGGATCATACGGCGTTGGCGGGGCGTGCATGGCCATTCTTGTCTGAGGCGATTTTAATTTGCCACACAAAATGGCTGCTTGATGCCGCGCTGATTCTCCGGGCTGGATTTACTTGCTGGATGTCTCGTTGTTCGTTCTTCGCCTATCTGCCTCTCAATCCCACCTTCATCGCCAGTGTTAGATAGGGCAATGAGAAGGCAGACACAGGCTTAATGCAACAACAGCTCTTTATTGCAGAGGAACAAGTATGTACAATCCAGCAACTGTTCGGTCTGACAGCTCTCCTTTTATAGGGAGCTGTCAGACTTCTTAGCCAATCAGATTAAACCTCTGTTTCCACCGGAACAGAGGACTAGAGTGGAAACCACAGTAGCTAGTGTTAATATCTAACAGAAAAGCTATTTAAAGTACAAGTGGAAATAAGATGGATGAAATGGTGTATGAATGTGTATATTGCAAATGAGTTTGTCCTTGCCATGTTTAAGTAACATTAGATAATATTACCAACTTCCTCTTGCATTGATTGGTGCCCACAAAAAAGTTACATGTTCTGATCTTTTAGCCATCTTTGGGATAAGATAGAGTCAACAATGCACGGTTTTGTAGTCTGTACATTAAATAGCTTAGTATCAGTAATTATTAGTAGATTTTACTAATTTTACTAATTATTAGTAAAAATGCATCAGCATGAGTAAAAGAGAGAAAGAGATGTGTTAGAACTGCAAACACAGCATTATGTACCCTTTTTCCCTGCAGTGTGTTGAATCTTGTATTCCAGAATGCCCATATAGCATGGCTGTATTGCCAGTGATTTATGAGAATTATAATCCAAAAGTTTGGGAGCTTGATCGACAAGTGAAAACTATTCAGAATAATATGGATCCTCTTAATGTGTTAATCTCACCTCTAAAATGATCTCTATCTCACCTATGAACTACATATTCATTAACAACTTCTAATAGCTGAAGTTAGAAAAACAAACTTGTGTAATCATCACTTTGTTATTGATGGTAAGATCTGGCATGATCGATGAAGGAGAGTGACAAAGGAAAAGAGATTGGCTTTCAAATGTGTTTCATTTAATTAATTTAGGAAAACAGAGAAATTTGGGCCAAATATACTATGGCTTTTCCTTGTTCTGAGCTCTTAGAAATAAAGAAGAGAATGAGTACAAAAACAACTGGATGATCAATCTGCTTATAAACATAAAAGCAGCAGGTTCTATGGTCAGTTTTATACAATTTTGGAAAATACTGTAATCACTGAAATTGCTACTGAATGTTTCCATGTAGGACAAGTCGATCAATTACATATACTCAAAAGATCATCATGATAAAAAAAAAGAACTGGGGATAATTGTTCCTTAGCAAATTGGTATTGCTCTCTTCTAAAGAGAAATAAAAGGAGAGCCTTAAAAAAAGAGTGTTGAGTAGAATGGGGCTGAAATTCTAGTTTAGAAGGTTTGCTTTTAATTCTAATGAATACATTCAGCAACAATTTAATTTTTCTGTTTTGACATCACTGTCTGCAGCCACAGGTGCTTGACTACGATTTAAGCCCTGTTGGTTATGATGAATCACTGATTTCGTTGATGCCATTATGATGCTGTGTCTGATTTAATGATATGATGGATTTACCAACAACATTTGATTAAATGGTAGTGAAGGTGAATGAGGACAAGGTCAGTAAAGGTGAAGCAGCAATTGCAAACTGTTGAGCAAAGTTAGTATCAAACAATGCAAGGTGAATATACCTTCAGCAATTTGGTTCCATTATGTTATGTGAATGTTTATTTTTGCAACTTTTTTGTCAAAAAAAAAAAAAACTCCTAATGCAACTGTCCCCATGAATAGTTATTAATTATATTTTTTGTTATTGATTATGTGCCATCAAGTATTTTTTGACTCTTAGCAACAACATAGATTTTCTTCATGTCAATATGTACCTAACATGGTTTTTCAGGTCTTCTAATTGTACTTGTTGCCACTGTAACTTGAGTCTACTATTTTTGTTGCTGGTCATTATGTTGATCATTCTTCTTCCATTATTATACATAGAGGGGAAAAATGAGTTTTCTGCCTGAGGTTCTTAATATATTTTTTTACAAAAATACAAAAGAAATGTGGAGGTCAAGTAATTTTACTTCTTCATCATGTTTGGAGGTCAGAATCTAAAGAATGTTGCTGCTGCTTTCATAAGCCCATGGCAGCTTTGAGACTTTAGAGCAGTGGTTCCCAACCTTTTTTTCATCATGTCCCACCTAAGCATCTCTAAAATTCTGATGCCCCCTCTGTGACATATAACTCTTACTTCACTCAAAAAGTGAACTCTACTCATGCGGAGAAAGCCTAAAAGGCCATTAACTTGGTTTAAACAAGATTCAAATTGCCTCCATTAAAAATCAAATTGTCCTCTTGTGGGGCATGGGGCCTACATTGGGAACCACTGATTTGGAGCTTTCTATTCAGTGCAATATTTGTTTCTTAAATTTAGGAGAAGTTTAAAAGCAAACCATAATACAATACACAAACATGATGTTCAACTAGGGAAAGAGTAAAGATAAGTCTTTTTTAATTTAACATGGTTTTTAATAACATTTTCATATTTTTCATAAATGGGACAATAAATACTGAAGGTCTTAAATATTTAAACATAGAAGAAATCAAAGCTGATACATTTCATTTCTCCAAGTGAGATGAACTTGGTGTATCCTGTATATTTGCAAGGATGAATTAAAGTTGCTATCTTTTTTTATTGACCAACACTGAACTTATGCAGTTATATGCAGAGAGGAACAGCACATTTTTTTTACTGCTGGGAATAGTTGTATATTTTGAGATTGGGTTGGTCAAGATCAATGAACATTTTGTTTGCTTGGTTTTTTATAAGAATGTAGCAGCATTCACCTTTATTATAAAAGCTTAAATGCAAAAGATTCCATTAGGCAAAGGGGATTTTCGTCTGAAATCTTAGAAAAGTCATCATGTGAATTGGTATCAGGAGGCTTGATAGATAGGTGTAGAACAGGGTTGTCAAACTCAAGGCCCAGGGGGGTGGATCCAGCAGGGGGACGCCCTGGAGACAGTGAAGGATCAGCCTGCATGGCCCTCCTAAGCTTCATTTTCGCTGGCAGAGGTTTTCCGGAGGCCGTTGCAGCCGGAAACAGACTCAGGAGCCCATTTTCACTGTCTGAGCATTCAGGCTTCCACAAACACTCTCCCAGACATGAGTGACGTTGAGCTGGACACATCCACATCCACCCTGGTCCCTCGAGGTGAAGCACAACCCTGATGCGGCCCTCAATGAAATCGAGTGAGACAAGTATTGAACACAATAAAAGAATAATTCTAAAATAATTTTTGTGGATATAACACTCTGATTCCATTTATTTACTCTTATTAATTTATTTTATATTTGCCTATTTACGTTCCAGCAAGACTTAACCCTGTTTTTTCTTTAGAACTTAATATATAAGTACAGTGCCATCATGCACAGTGCCATTTTCGCCACCAATATTATGTGTGATAGATATGGGTGATAACCACAGACATAAAGATACTCAGTAAACTTCCGTGGCTAAAATGGACATTAACCTTGGGTAGGTCCTAAGACTTGGTTGTCTTTCAACAGTAAAGATGGAAGCGGGCATTTAAGGACACAAAGCTTCTAATAAGTAGGCTTATTGTGGAAAGCTAATGAAACCTTGATGAGATAATTCCGGCATCTACTACATATTAAATGTTTTGTTTATACTGAAATAAGCATTTAAATGCTTCTCCTATCTGCACAATGCAACAGTCTTGAATTCACTCCTTTTTCTATGGGAGGGATTGTGTTCAGCTACCGGGTTTTATTAATTATCTTGTCTGGTTTCAGGCTATTTAAATAATTGGGCACAGGTGTCATTTACTCCTTATGCTCAAAACAGGATAGCTTGCAGCATGCTATGACTTGTAGGCAGAAGAAAGAGACATCGTACTTCAATAAACCTGGTTCTGCTATAGAGAAGCCCTGAGTCTTTATTGATTGCATTAGCTAGCTTACTTTGTTCTAACAAGTTTTCTAGCATTTTTCTAGGAACTATCTTATTAATAGCTTCTGTCTGTTTCTGTTTGAAAGCCTTCGGGTTTTACTATGGAACTGGGTGAAAAAAATATACCATCTTGGTTCTCCAACTTTAGTATTAGATTACTAACTGATAAATGAAATATACCACATTGCATACTTGGAAATGTTAAAAATATGGGCACTATTTGGCAATGAAATTAAACTAATGTTGGTAATTTGAAGGCTTCAGCTTTGCAACCCTCTCCACTAAAATAAAATAAAATAAAAATAAATAGAATAAAATATCCTCTATGTGGTACACCAATGTTCCTGAAATGCAGCTTTCTTGGCAAAATGGAAAACAAGAGAAGTCCTAGAATGCCCTTGAATACCTTGGTCCTAAGCACGCCACTATGATTAATGCTAGGCATTATCTTGCTATGCTTCACAGAGTTGTGCCTTATTAGCCAATCCATCACAAGGGAAGAAGCATAAAGCATGTTTCTAGATGGTAATGAGAACAATGATATAAGACAAGTAGTAATGGGGACCCACAGGATTATTTGAAGATTTATTTAGCTCCCATTTCTAATAATGATCAGAGCATGAAATTTTTAGAACTAATTTATCTTGGAAACAGCAAGGATTCATGTAAACAGTCTTGAGAGTCTTTGGTTGCGCTTGTGGCATAATACCATGAGATGAGCTGCATATAAATTTGTTAAATTAATAATAGCCAAAAATGTACCCAATCTGACTCAACAATTTTTGTTTTTGTTTTCAAATAAATCAAAGATCAACAAATGTGACAACCTACATTAAAGCTTATAAATAAGTTAAGTTAAGGTAAGATAATATAATAAGATGGGATCGGATGGGATGGGATGATAACCTTTTCTGTGTACACAATGGCCAACTGAGGTTGTTGTTATTAAATAAGTAAGCATTTTGACTTGTGAGTCAATTTCATTCATATGCTGTATTTTCTGACCCATCAAATTATTTCCTGACTATACAGTTTAAAAAACATTAAATTGCTAGAGACTACCATCATGACTCTTATTCTATGTTAACCTTGGTGAAAATTTGTGCCAATTAGTACTATATCACAGTCTGAATTATTTCCTTTCCAAATTTTGAATACATGTACAATGTGTAGCTGTTTCCAGTTTTTAGTAATATTGGAACAGCTGGAAGCATTTTGAGTTTGATTTGGCAGAAGTTCCTAATCTGACCTTTCTGTCTAGAAATAGAAAGTTCGTGCATCTAGCTGTGGTTAATCCCTGTTCTTTCAGGCATTGCATGAAATCTCATTTTTGTGATATTGGACCTTGACAAGCAAGGCTATTTTTGTGTTTAGTGTGAGTGTATGGGTGTCATTTGATTAAAAGTATTTTACAAGCAGCAACATACATATGGTATAATTTTAAAAAAATGTATCCCCACATCAAACAATAACATGTGATGTAAACTTGAGTGTTGTATGTCATCAAACAACAAAAGTCACCATATACTGAAGTGTCTGTGCCCATTGCTTACCCCAGTTCAAATGTACCTTTTCTTAAAGTCTTCCTGAATACAGGTGGCCGTCTCTGGATTTTTGCTTTGTTTAGCAATTGTTTGAAATTATGGGGCCATTGAAATATAACTTGACATCCTGTCCTTCCATTTATGTTAATTACAATGTCCCAGCTAATTTCAAATTTTATTTTATATATTACATTAAGAGTGGAGGATTTATTCGTGGTGGCTATGAAGAAATGCTAGTATCTGTGGCTTGATGGATTGCCACATTGTTTTGAAGGGTTTTCATGAACAACTTGCCAGCCTCTCTGTTTAAATATATGCACAGATGACATTTTCACTGGATTTTCTACCAAAGTTTCAGGATTACCTAAAGGACCTGTGGCAGAAGTACCATCTCTACATGCATACCCATGCTCAGACATGGGAGAAGGCCATTAAAATGACTTATCTTCAGTCTTTGTTAGGGTTTTCTACAATGTGGTACTTTGCATAAGTCTGGTACGGATGCGTTCCTTTAAATCAATGGTAGTCAACCTGGTCCCTACCACCCACTAGTGGGCGTTCCAGCTTTCATGGTGGGCGGTAGGGGTTTGCTGTAACTCTGCTTTATAAATTTTATAAAGTAAAGTTACTTCCCTACTTTATAAATCACCATTACTGTGGAACCAGTGGGTGGTTAGAAAATTTTACTACTAAAAGAGATACAAAAGTGGGCGGTAGGTATAAAAAGGTTTACTTCCCCTCCTTTAAACAATGCTGAATTATTCAGTCTAATCCCATGAATTTCAATTTCTGCAATTTCTTTTTTATACCTCTTGGGGAGTCTGGATAGTGTAGAAGAGAACCAGGTTCGAATCTATCCTCAGCTATGGAAGTTCATCACATAATGTTAGGCCATTCATTTTCTTTCAGCCCAATCTACCACAAAAGTTGTTCTCCAAACTACTCAAAATTTCCACTGCTGGTTTTCCAGAACTGGTCAGAACCTGCTGAATGCCACCTCTGGATAAAAATGCCAAATCTGATCTAAACATTCTGGTTAACTGTGCAATCAACCATAATAATGTAATCTTGTGTGCTACCTCAGTCTCAACAATTTCAAGAAAATTTGGAGGAAGCATTGTACGCATCCTTTATTCATCTCCTGGAGGAAACATGAGACATAACAATCAAATAAAATGTATACATAGGTTTTCCTACAATAGCCATTATTATTCCATGTACTGACATTCTTAACACTTTTCTTTAATCCGTGATCTCCCGTCGAGGTTTCAGGGTGCCTTATTTGGCACATAATACAATCAAGGGAGACAAACAGTTATTTGTGAGCTCCCTGGTGACAAGGCTGTATTATTTCTTGCAATATTGGAGTGTTCTGATACTTATTTATTGCCTGCATTTGAAGGCATTTGGGTTTTTTTTTCTTCTTCTGTCTGTCAGCAACCATGGAAATCTTTCTCATTGTTAATTCCTGTTTTCCCTAAGCTGAAAAGGATGCTGAGATAGTGAAAAGTAAATCAGGAAGGCCAAAGAAGAGAAAAGGAAAACATGGTTTCCTTGGCAACAGTTGCCATGCAGCAGTCATAGGTGGCATCTGTCTCGTCATTTATTAAACCAAATTGTGGTTTCACAAATCTGAAACAAATCTCAGAATGGTATTGGGTGCTGCTTTATGCACAATCTGTCCTTCTGCAAAGAAAATTTGGTACTATTATGATAAATCATTTTCTTTAAAAAAATTTTTTTTAAAAAAAATAACAGCCTAAATATTGTTACTAGGAATAAATCTGCTCATCTGATCTTACCTGTAAATAAACATACACAGGATTATACTATGAAAAGAGAAGATATTAGTTCACAGAAATAGAGGGAAAAATAATCTAAGAACAAGTAATCTTAAGAATGACGTGCATTATAGTAATTAACATAAAATAAACACACAAAAGGAAATATGGAAGCTTAAGCTGAAAGTAAAATACTATTGTTTTAAAAATTATATGAATAATTTTTAAATTTTATTTCAAAAAAAACATGAAGTGTAACGGGGGATCTTTGATGGGATTTATACTATTATAAGAAGAAAACTGAAGTTCAAAGGAGCCTAGTGCCTTCAAGAGGTTCTGGGACCTCAAATCTTTGCATTCATTTGGAAAGCATCCGGGTGGGGAAGGCTGCCTTTCTATTTTCTGGCTTATCCTGTTGTTCAGATAGCCTCAGTTGAGGGTGTTATATCCTGGCAGATGACGTCAGGGATTTCCCTGACAAGCTGCCTTTGACTCTTGCCTGTGACGTCTCCCCCGTGGGTTTGGGGGCGGTCCTGAGTCATGTGCTGCCCAATGGCTCGGAGGCCCCCATTGCCTTTTATTCCCGGACACTGACTTCTGCGGAACGCAATTACAGCCAGATTGACAAGGAGGCTCTGGCTGCAGTGTCAGGGATTAAGAGGTTCCACGAGTACCTCTATGGGTGGCATTTTACTTTGTTCACCAACCATAAGCCACTCCTTGGGCTTTTGGCGGGAAACAAGCCGACCCCTCCCATTCTTTCCCCTTGTATGACCAGGTGGACAGAGTTCCTAGCTGCGTACAGCTACACTCTGCTCTACCGTCCGGGCAAGCACATAGGGCATGCCGCTGCCCTAAGCCGCTGCCCCCTTCCTGTTGCTGACCCTCCGACAGTGCCGTGCCTGTCGGTTCTGGCCATAGCAGATTTGGATTTGCCACTCTCATCTGGAGATGTGGCTGCAAAATCTAGGGCTGACCCTGACCTGTCCCAGGTCATGCTTTGGGTCCAGAGGGGCTGGCCTGAGGGGCCGGTGCCAGAGCACCTTCGCCCTTTCAAGGCCATGCAGCTGGAGCTGTCACTCTACAGTGGGTGCCTGCTGTGGGGTGACAGGGTGGTCATTCCACCCAGCCTGCATCACCAGGTGCTGTCCCGCCTTCATGAGGGCCATCCAGGCATAGTGCGCATGAAAGGCCTGGCGCGCAGCTATGTGTAGTGGCCCCGCATGGACGACGAGATAGCGGCTTGGGTGGCAGGCTGCTCCACCTGCCAGCTTTCCCGACCGGCGCCCCGGCTGCCGCTCCGCGGGAATGGGAAATGCCCCGTGGGCCTTGGTCCCGTCTGCACGTGGACTTTGCGGGCCCGTTCAGAGGCCAGGTCTTCATGGTAGTGGTGGACGCTTATTCGCGCTGGGTGGAGCTCATCCTCATGAGGTCCACCACAGCCGAGGCCACGGTCAGAGAGCTGACTAGGCTGTTCGCCACCCACGGCCTGCCGGACGTCATCGTCTCTGACAACGGGCCTCAATTCGCGTCCACCACCTTCCAGCTGTTCCTGGCCTCCCAGGGCATCCGCCATGCCCCAGTCGCCCCTTACCATCCTGCTAGTAATGGCCAGGCGGAACGGGCGGTTCGCTCGGCCAAGGAGGCGTTGGGCAGGATGGAGGGGGCGGACTGACAATCAAGGGTGGCTGCTTACCTGTTGGTACAGCATGCCACTCCTTGCCCACTATCCGGAAGGTCTCCAGCTGAGCTGCTGATGGGCCGGCGCCTGCGGACCACCTTGGATAGGCTGCACCCGCTCTATTCCAAGGAGCAGCCTGGCAACCTGGGGGCCCCCTCTCGAGATTTCACGGTGGGAGATCTGGTATGGATGCAGGCGTTCTCAGGGGCTGTTAGGTGGGTGCCTGCCACCGTCACCTCCATAACCGGCCCCTGTTCTTACAGGGTCCAGCTGCATGATGGGACCGAATGGCGGCGCCACCTGGATCAGTTGAGGCGCCGCCAACCGTCCAACATCAACGACGTCCCCGCAGAGTCAACCGTCATCGTGACTCCGCCAGTGCCCAATGCCGCATCTTTACCTGCCGCATCTTTACCTGGTGCTCTTCCACCAATTACAGTCGACCCGGTCCAGCTGCCCTGGGCCACTCCGGTTACGGACGCCGCCTTCCGGCCGTCCTTAGTTGAGGATGCTCCGCCCGTTTGGCGAGCCCCCCCTGGTTTCCCTCCGGCCTTTCCCGAGTCAGGCCAGGCCTACCCGGTCATTCCCATCTCAAGCCCGCCTTCGGCCGCGCCCCCTCGGCCCTGCCTACCTGTTCCTTGTAGTCCTCATCCTAAGGTAGGCCCCCAAGATGGCGCCCGGAGCTCCACTCCCTCGCGGGAGGAGCTACCAAGGGCACCTCCTTCTCCTCCGGCGTCTTCTGATGAACTGAGGCGCTCTGGGCGGGTCCGGCGCCGCCCAGCCTATTTGCGTGAGTACGTCTGTGCGTCGTCCGCACATGCGCACTCACTGGGGGGGAAGGGGTGTTATATCCTGGCAGATGATGTCAGGGTTTTCCCCCTGACAGCCGGCATCTGCGCTAGCAACAGCCAGGTCGCATCTGATTGGTTAAGACGCGACCTGGCTGAGAGCGGGAAAAATCCGGTGTTCGGATTGGCTGGCTCGTCTGACAGCTTCACATAAATAGCTGTCAGACTAGCCCAGCCGTGCTTCTCTCCTGTAAATGCTGTTTGCTGTTGGTTTGTTAATAAAGACTATTGAATTGCCTCACGGTCTCCGCTATCGTCTGTGCCAACTTAACAGAGGGCTCACATGTTTTTACATCTGAAAAATAAAGTGTTAAAAGGGCATTACAGAAGAATGTTTGCACAGTCCCGTGGAAGATGGAGGACCTTAGATTCAGCTGTGTGTTTAATATCCATTCTTGTCAGTGTTTTGAAGTTCCTCTTGTGGAATTTTGGGCAAAGCTATCCTTTAAAAGAAAAAAATATTATTTCTCCATAGTGAGGGGAGGAATATCCAGGATGGGTTGACCTTGTCCTCTCTTGATTGGACTGAGTCAGATAAGCTCTTTTAGCCACACCTTGGTCACTAGGCTCCACCCAGTTATCGACTCAGTCCATCAATGGACGGCTGTGTTCATCCTGAGATCCTGAAGAAACTTAAAGGAAAAATGTTTAATTGCTGCAAAAGTGATCGAAATTACCTTCATGCTGCCTGATCAATCACTAGAGGCTGAGGAAACCCCCAGCAGGGCTAGAAAGCCCACGCAGCAACCGCTAAGGCAGAGCGCAGCCCAGGTCACAGAGCAAGACCCAGGGCACTAAGTGAGGACTCTCACCAAAGACAGGCAAGCAAGCTCCGCAGAGGCCTCTGCAGCAAGGGCGATGCCCAAGGAGGCTCTAAGGGTGCCAGAGTGCTCCACAGCTCCCCTCGGGTTGAGCGACAAACCGCGGCGTTTTAAAATGCCGCAGAGCGCCCGCGCTGGCAGCAATCACCAGAGAACAAGGTGAGAGCCGGAGAGGCTCAGAAAGAGCTGCGGGAGGCAGGAGGAGGCGAGAGAGAGCCCCCAGTGGCAGTGGAAGCTGCGCGGCAGCCTGCAAAGGCACAAGCCACTTCCACGTGCTCCAGCAAAGAGGAGCTTTTTGAATTTGGAGCCGGGAGCCATTTTGAAACCACGTGGTCCAAGATGGCGGCCCCCAGCAACTCAGAGGAGACCGGCAGGAGCCAAACACTCAGCCCTGCAGCCAGCAACCACCGGAGGCACTGAGGAGCCCTTAAAAGAAACCATCTTGGAGGCGTCAGCCAAGGGCGGGGGAGGCAAGGCAAAGGCCAAAAAGGAAGCATATCTCCACCAAGGGGGCTAAAGAGGCAGGCTATGGATCCAAACCCCCCAACCCTAGCTCCAAGTATGAAAGGCAGAGGCACCAAGCCTTGGAGCACATCGGCCACAATGCCAGCAGCAGGAAGACCCCCCCTCCTGGCCTGGAACCTGAGGAAAGATGACCAGGTTTCTCTTCACCTGGCAGGGCTGCAGAAGGGGACCCCTCCTCCAGGTGAGGATTCCCTTCGACACCTCGGGCTTTGTCATCCTGTGTTCCGGCAACCTTGCTATCATGATTTATGCAAGCCCTATTCAATCCTTTTCTGAGTGCGTGACTATCCGGAGAACCACATACAGGGCAACGAGGCTCAGATCTTTGCTGAGGCTTTCCCTTTAAGGAAGGCCTTCCCTTTAAGGAAAAACTTTCCCTTTAAGGAAGAGAAAGGAAAGCAGCTGGAGGAGTGGGTGGCAAGGCTCTCAGCGAGCTGCTGTTAACAGCAGGAGGGCACAGGAGAGAGCGTGGCAGCTCTTAGTAGCACAAGCCGCTTTTTCAAATCCCTGACTGGCAGGGCTGTTGTATTTGCTGTGCAGCGCCATTTGAAAAGAAGGAGGAAGAGAGAGCCCACATGGCCCAAGATGGTAGCTTCCTGCAACTCGGACGACACAGGCAGGAATCAAGTCCTCACTTCTAAAGCTGGAAGCCCCACTGGAAGGGCAGAAGAGCATCCAATCAGGTTAGAGATTACCCCTGAAGGTCCATCCAAGGGTGGGGTGGCAAGGCAAAGAGCAAAATGAAGCACACCACTCCAGGGCGGTTAAAGAGGTAAGCTCCGGCTCCAAGCCTCCCAAACCTGCCTCTAATTATGAAAGGCAAAGAGAAAGAGAAACCTGATGCAGATTCCAAGCCTTACTCCTTAAGTGGTTGTAAAAGCCTCGTGGAAAGATCTCCATGGAAATGAAACTTGAATGAGAAAGAGGTCAGACCCTACCTCCCAAATCCTTTGAACTTTAATGATAAGGTGCCCGGACAACGAGGGGCAATAAAGACACTCCAACCATCCCAACATCAGCTTATCTTGTGTGTGCAAAGCCTTCGGGCAGCCAAAGGGCCAAAAGGCAGATGTAGTTCAGTTGAAGAGATTGTTATGCTCTTGTGGATTGGTTACTATTGTTTATGAATTATTTGGGAAGGGCTCAACCTCTATAGGAGGTACCAAACTAGACAGGTTCAAGACAGGTTCCGAGTTCAGGTAAAGACCCTTAGGAATTCCAAAATTGGAGAGTCAGCTTGACAAATTTAACCAGCAGAATAGCCTTGGCAACTAGAGTCGAGGTGGCACAGGGGTTAGAGTGCAGTACTGCAGGCTACTTCAGCTGTCTGCTAGCTGCAGTTTGGCAGTTCAAATCTCACTGGCTCAAGATTGACTCAGCCTTCCATCCTTTAACAGCAAGGAAGGCGCCATTACCAATCACTCCAAACAGTAGGCACAAGCAGCGCTCACTGCTCCTCTAGTGGCTCCTGTACAATCTGCAATCCAGTATTTCAGGCCAACACTTGCAACCTCTAGTGGCCGACAAGTGATGTGCGCCTGCATCTACGAAGCATTGCATCCTACTCTAGTGGCCAACTTGTGAACTACGCCTGCATCTCCAAAGCCCTGCAACGCACTCTAGTGGCTGACCAGTGAACTGCGTCTGCGTCTACTGAGTTTTACAATGCACTCTAGTGGCTGATATATGAACTGCGCCTGCATTTATAAAGTCTGGCAACATACTCTAGTGGCTGACACGTGAACTGCATCTGCATCTCCAAAGCCCTGCAACACATTCTAGTGGCTGACCAGTGAACTGCGTCTGCATCTACAACTTTTGCAATGCACTCTAGTGGCTGACACGTGAACTGCGCCTGCATCTACAAAGTCTTGCAATGCACCCTAGTGGCCAACAAGTGAATTGAACTCAAAGAATTCATAATACATTCAAGAAATTTTCTGAGCTAATCCTAGTCATAGCACTCTTCTAGCCATGGCAAAAGGGTCAGACAGTCCAGTCCCCATGCCTGAACCCACCACAAACTCAGAATTGGATGTCCAACTATGAGAAAATGCAGAAGCACCTCAGATAGCCTATGACCTTAGACAGCATTCGCTGAGGGCAGAACATATAGCAGGAGTGGACAACATCAGAGCCAACTGGCTCAGCCGGACTGAGGTGGACAATTTGGAGTCGAAGCTGCAGCCAGCAATCTTCGAGGAGCTGGCAGAGCGCTTTGGACGCCCATAGGTCGACCTATTTGCCACCCCTCTCAACACCTAGCTCCTGAGGTTTTACTCTAGGTACTGGACACAGGGGGGAGGGGTAGATGCTCTCCGTGGCCCTTGGCCCTGGTGGCTCCTCTATGCCTATCCACCCTTACCCCTGATCCCCAGGGGCATACAAAAATGTTGTGAGAGGGGGTGGAGGTGGTACTAATTGCCCCACACTGGCCCCGAAGGCCTTAGTTTGCCGATCTCCAATCCCTCTCAGTTGACAGGCCCTGGAGGATCCCCCAGGAGAGGATCTCCCTCAGTCAGGGGTCCTTGGAACACCTGGACCCTCAGTGGCTCCAGTTGACCACTTGGCGCTTGAGCAGAGCATCCTGAGGGAAGATGACTTCTCCCCTAGGGTTATACAGACTATCTAGGCAGTTTGCAGGCCCTCCACGGAGTGCATTTACAATGCTACAGGGCGGGCTTTTTCAACATGCTGCATCTCTAGGGGCCACGATCTGGTCCGGGCCAGTGTTGCACAAGTTCTGGACTTTCTTCAGGCGGGGCTGGATAGAGAGTTGGCTTCCAACACGATTAGGAGACAGATCTCGGCCATTTCATTTGTACTCCTGTGCAGTAGATCTCAGACACAGACAAACCATCCGATGGTCAGGCGGTTGCTCAAGGGGGCCTCCAATCTTAAACCACCCATGGTGCACAGGTACCCTTTCTGTGACTTACACAAGGCGTTGGACGCTCTGACAGGCCCTCCGTACAAACCATTACGTACTGTCTCTCTGAAGTTCCTGACACTTAAGGTGGCCTTTTTGGTGGCCATCACCTCCACCAGGAAGATATCCAAACTGCAGGCTCTGTCTACCAGGGAAGATGTCTCCGTGTTCCACCAGGACAGGGTAGTGTTAAGCTTGGACTCCTCCTTCATACCCAAGGTGTGTTCTTGCTTCCATCGCTCGCAGGAGCTGATATTGGCCAATTTCTGCCCGGACCCTTCTCACCCATTAGAGAGGAAGTGGCACACCTTGGACGTGAGGAGGGCTCTGAGGATTTATCTCAGAAGAACCAGGCCGAACAGGAAGTCGGAACTCCTATTTGTTTCCTTCCAGCCGGGGTCCCTGGGGAACAAGGTGACTTCCACCACGATAGGCAGGTGGTTAAGAACCTGTATTGCTTCTGCTTATCAGGCACGGGGTCTGCAAACACTGAGATCTATCACAGCGCATTCTACACAAAGCACGGCCACTTTGGCAGCCTGGGCCTCACAGGCCTCACTATCTGAAATCTGTAGGGCAGCCATGGGGTCTTCCCCCTCACCATTCATGAGGAATTACAAGTTGGACTCCTTTGCTTCTGCGAAAGCCTCATTCGGACATAGGGTGTTGCAGGCTGTCCACAAGGCGGGGGAGAGGTCTCACCAGGCATAAGTTTGGGCATATACTCAAATGTGTAACCCTCCCTAGGGATGTGTAGGCTTTGGTACGTCCCATCCTGGATACTCCTCCCCTCACTATGGAGAAAGGGCGTTGATACTTACCTGATACCCTTCTTCTCACAGTGGGGGAGGAGTATCCAGCCCCTCCCTGATATGGGTATGTTGCGAAATTGTTATGTTGTTTGTTGACCTGTTCTGTTGAAGTAATAAATAAAGGTTTGAAACTAAAATAAAGTCTAGAGTGGATGACACAGTGAGTCGGATGGAGTTCTTCGCCGATAACTGGGTGGAGCCTGGTGACCAAGGCGTGGCTAAAAGAGCTTATCTGACTCAGTCCAATCAAGAGAGGACAAGGTCAACCCATCCTGGATGCTCCTCCCCCACTATGAGAAGAGGCGTATCAGGTAAAGTACCAACGCCCTTTCCAGAGCGCAAGAGAATCAAACAGCTGACATCTTCTTTTATCAACATGATATAAATTGACGTCAGAGCTCTCGGAACGCTGGAGGGAACGCTGAGCCTGTTTCCTTTTGCGTTGTTCTGACAGTGAGGATACATTTTTAATTGTTTAGTGTCAGGGCAAATTTATAGTCACATGTAAAGCTCTCTTTTCTTCTTTCTAAACATATAATTGCTGCATTGTTAATTTCACTTAATGATGCTATAGTCCATGAGAAGTCATCCTGTAGAAAGGCAGAATGTTACCGGCATTAATTAAAAGGGAAAATAATTATTATATCTGCAAATTTCAATATATACTGCTGAATTTGCTTTGTTTTCTGTGTGGAAATTAACAGTTATGAGAATGATGAGTCTGACAATAACTACTGAGAGTTCTTTAAGATTTTGCAAGGTACAAATGTGAGTAAAAATATAATGAAGATAATAGACAAGATTTTTCAAGGTGTTCCAAAATCTTGTGTTATAATATGGCCCCACAAAGTCAAATTATGCATTTGCTTGCAAAATAGCTCAGCTGAGCAATGAACTCAGAGATGATTTATTTATTTTCTTTGTATTTAGTAATCATATTTATATAGCATGCCATCTCATAATAAAGTGACCTTGGTCATATTTTGCTGTCTGAGACAATAGTGAATGGCCCCCTTCACCCCAAAAACCTGCATAAACTTAGAATCAACTGTTATTTTGAAAGCAGCTGGCTTTTCATGGTGGGATGGATGGATGGATGGACGGACGAACAAGCATCTGGCTTTTCAAATGTTTTCACTCTTAGACTGTTCTACTCTGAGATTTCTGGTGTGCTTTATGGGAGTACAATTAAAGCAAATAGGGATGAAACCATGGCTTACATAAAAGATTGCTGGTGCTATCCTTATTAATGAAGTGAACTGAGGAAACTGCCTGATGCAAGGGGAACACATTAACTATTAAATTGTTATTTAATATATTATAATTATAGGACTACACTATAAGAAATGAATCTGAGCTTTCCTGCCTGATACACCAAAATCATGTGACTTTTTGTATTATGTATCAAGGGTGAAATTCAGCAGGTTCTGACAGGTTCTGGAGAACCGGTAGCGGAAATTTTGAGTAGTTTGGAGAACCGGCAAATACCACCTCTGGCTGGCCCCAGACTGGGATGGGAATGGAGATTTTGCAATAGCCTTCCCCCGCCACACTCACTAAGTCACGCCCACAGAACCAGTAGTAAAAAAAAAAAGAATTTAATCACTGATGGGTACCCAGTCTTGGATGGATGGTGGAGGGCTCAGATTCAGGCAGCCAGATTGTTTGGATGAAGCCTAAATTTGTTTACTTAATCACAATTAGAAATCACACAGTTTTCCTGCTACTAAAAAGAGAGTTGTACTTATCTCAAAATAGAAGCTTTCTATCCCATCATCTTTACAACAAGGAAAGAAATCCAGAGGAAAAGAAAGAGAGGATGTACACTTAAATTCCCTAAAGCCCTTTTCTCATAATGCAAAGTGAAGGGTTTGCACTACATCTGAACCAGAGTGAGGGGTCACGTGCAGGTAACACATTATGGCTTCAGTTCTGTGGGGAAGCTCTTACAAATCTAGTGTGTGTTGTGGTGAAAAGCTTGTCAGAATTTGAGATAAATTAGCTTTACAAGGAGAGAGTTGGGAAAAAAGTAGAACATCATTTTTTCCCAGCCGCTTTTTCATTTTTTTCAAATACCATTCTTATATTGGTTAAGTCCTCAAACCCTGCAGAGGGAAGATAAGAAAGGGATTGTACATAACATTTCTAAAATTAATGTTTCAAGCATTCTCCAAAACTACAAGCAATTTACAAGGCCGCAGTTAATCTCCCTCACAAGAGGTAACTTCTAGGAAGAGCCTTTTATATTTTCCAGACTATTCAGGACATTACTAAAGACTTATTAGTACGCAATATTAAATTCATAACTGTTATTATGTTCTCATTCATGCAGAAAAAGCAAAGCAGATCTTAGCTGCAGTTTTGGGTGGCCCTTTTTAGTTTTGCATCATAATACAAACATAGTTGAATAATCCTTGACTTACAACCACAATTGAGTCCAAAATTTCTGTTGCTAAATGAGACTTTCGTTAAATTTTACCCCATTTTATGACTTCTTGCCACAGTTGTAAGGGAATCGCTGCAGCTGTTACGTTAATAACCCGACTGTTAAGTGAATATGGCTTCCCCATTGACTTTGCTTGTCAGAAAGTCATAAAAGGAAATCATATGACCCTGGGATAGTGCATCTGTCATAAATGTGAGTCAGTTGCCAAACATCTGAATTTTGATCACATGACCATTGGAATGCTGCAATGGTCATAAGTGTGAAAAATTGTAAGTCACTTTTTTCAGTGCCATTGTAACTTTGAATGGTCACTATGTGAACTTTTGTAATTTGAGGACTACCTGTATTCCCAAGATCAATATAGTGGCTCTTGTTGCTCCTTATGTGTTCTCTTGTTTCCATCGCGAGTCTGCCAATTATTCATTTTTTCTTTTTGTCTTGTAGAGCCTTTCTATATTTATATAGGTCTCCAGTTTATCTCCTGATTGCAACATAATTGACATGTGACAGTTAGCTTAAAATTGTCAGCATGCCCCTGGCAAAGTTGGCTTTCTTTTAATGATCACAATATAATTGAACCTATTTTATTTTCTGCATTTAATTCTATTTACTATTCTTCCCCAATGACGTATTTACATTTAAGAATGTATAAATATGCAGTGTCACTTGAAGTGCAAATGATGTGGCTCAAATTATCCTGCTTTGGAGACATTAAGCAAAGATCCGGTTCTGTGGGAATATATGTATATGTATATGTATATAATGTTGGGAAAGCTGGCAGGAAAAGAAGATAAAAACCAGCAGCAATTATGCAAAGGATGCCCTGTTAGAAGACCTGAAGCATCAAGATCTTATTGAGATAATCTATCTCTGTGGTCACTCAGTCAGCATCTACTTAATGGCAATAATCAGTGAAATGTGCAGACACATACAGGCCTACTCACCACAGCAGGTTATAGAGTATATCCCGTTGTAAACATAGTTGAATAAAAAGCTTAGGCCGCAAGCAACATATTAGTTTCTAAACTTCATGACATTTTTTGGTCATTTGTGACAAAATACATAGACTACATAAACCAAAGGTGTCAAACTCAAGGCCCCGGGGCCAGACCTTAGATCTGGCCCATGGGTCCACCGTGAGAATAGCAAAGGACTGACCCTCAATGCCTCTGCCAGCAAAAACAGAGCTCGGGACGGCTGCAGGCGCCTCCCACCCAAGGTCCGTTTTTGCTGGCAGAGAGTTGCAGGAGGCCATCACAGCTGAAAATGGAGCTTGGTAGCCCGTTTTCACTGGAAGAGTGCTCAGGCCACCTCAGGCGCCCACAACATGAGTGGCTGGCTAGGCCCACCGTGGCCACGCTGATTCAGACCCTCTCAGATCAAACACAATCCTGATGCAGCCCTCAGTGAAATCAAGTTTGACACCCCTAGCAAGGGTTCTATTTCCCCTGATTTATATCAATGGTCCTCAATCTGATATTTTCCAGATGTGTTGCAATATAATTTCCAGCCAGCTTAGGTTTTGATTCAGTATTCAGGGGATTGTAGTCTCAAGATATTTGGAATGTGTTACATTGGTATAAAGCTGCATGCTGGCTGAACAATTCTGGGAGTTGAAGTCCACACATCTTCAAGTGCTGAGTTTGAGAAACACTGGTTCAGAAAGCAAAGTAGGAGGAGGCATAATGAACTAGGGGAAGACTACGTAAAAAAAAGTGGTGTTTATGGCTTGGAATAGTTACTGAGATGAAAGGAAATTAAGTTTATTTGAACAGCAAAAAAGTCTCTAAACCCATAGAGGAGAATTTGAGCTCTTAGAATATGGCTTCTTCAATTTTCCGTGTAGTTTTTTCACTGACTGATGTTTATCAAACCATGAAAGAAGAAACAGTTCCCAGATCTCAAACAAATATATATTCTGGAAATGTGACAATACAGTGATTTTGTAGCAATTCTACTTAGTGCAGAATCTTTCAGACAGTTTTGAAACTTGCAGCTACAGTGATGTTGGAGCAATGTTTCTGCTATTCCTGACAAAATTATTATTTTTTCAACGTAGCAATTGAAAAATGACATGAATTGCATTATTTATTGTATCTTGCACTATTGGAATAAGAGAAATAGGGTCTATATACATGTATAACCAATACAATTTTAACTTTGGAGGGCCAAGGAAAATAATAATTATTTCAAGAACGAGTGCACCTTTTAATTTAGCTAAACTATAGAATGTATTTGTATTCTACAATGCTTGTTTAAGGAAGGCAACCAATTCTGTTTAACCCAACATTTGGGAGTGTGGAACGATGAAACACCAAATAAAAAAAAACATTCCACTTTCTTATCTTTATTAGGTAATTTGTTCCTTACTTTCTTCTCCCTGGCTTGCTAAATGGAAATTCTGTAAGTTACCTCCAGGTTTAGTGTAGATTAGAAACTGAAATAAAGCTATACATTGGGGGTTCAAACAGTTTTGTATTTTAATAATTCACTGTTTATCTCAACATGCAACCTAATCTCCCTGGTAAATTTTCTTTTGCCTTCCTTTACTCTGGAGTTCTGTTATTCGAATATGTTTCTTTTTTCCTCTCTAAAAATCCTATCTCCTCTTGGATAAGGTACCAGATCTGTGCTTCAAAATCTAGACAACTACTGGAGTTAGAGTTTTATTTATCTTTTTGTTTCACTGTAGTGTTTGTCCAGATTTTTCCAACACAGATTTGTTAAGCATCCTAGTCCCATTTTAGGCGCAAAAGCCAGCTGGTGACCTTGGCCAGTCACTCTCTTTCAGCCCAATCCAACTTCACAAGATTGTTGTTGTGGGGAAAAACAAGATGAGGAAGGCATGTTGGATATGTTTGCAGCCTTGAGTTATTTGTAAAAATAACAAAGGTGGAATACAAACAGAAAGAAAGAAAGAAAAAGAAAGAAAGAAAGAAAAAGAAAGAAAGAAAGAAAGAAAGAAAGAAAGAAAGAAAGAAAGACCACACATCCCTATCTTTCCATAGAGTTATATATAGCTGCTCTGATCAACTCTCCATTTGATTGAATCTGGAGGGTAACAATTTCTATTTTGTTTTTATTTAATTCTCCGTTCTATTCCTTGGAATATTTCCACCTTGATTTGTGTGTTCTTAAAATGCAACTTCATTATCCGTGCTCATTTCATCAACCAAGTATGCTACTTAGTAACACAAAAACCAAAATCTTTAACAAAACAGCATTAAACCTAGCTTTGTTTCTGCGCTGACTTAGGTTTCAAAAGTCCCTAAGCAAAGCATCTGTGATGGGTTTCTTCAGTATCCCCCCAATTCTCCAAGTAGCACTCAGTATCTGAAATTGAACATGTTCACCACAGAAGCAAGTCCCACAACCTATTTCTTTGTGCTAGTTTGCTACTAGAGACAGAACTATATTAGCTGGTTATAGCAACAAGAGGTATGGATACTCCCATCAGTTTTGAAATATTATCCACCTTCCTTGAAGCTTTCCATCACCTTCTCTAGGCTGTATACCTTGGAATTGTAAGGCTCCAGACAGATACAGAAAAATTATTACGGTACATATTGAGTTGTCTGCATTATTTCTAAAAGTCCAAACATTTTTATCTTATTTTTTCATAAATAATCCTACTCTGTGATCTTGTTTGCATGCACAGATGTCTTAACAATTGTTTGTGCTAATCGAGGCGGAAGGATAGTGATTATCAGAGGTGTAGGAGCGGAAGGAGGAGGTGGAGAGTAACCAGTTAGTTTTCTTGTTGCGTGCCTTCCAGAAAGAATTGCTTGATT
The DNA here is from genome assembly GCF_964273705.1 of Natrix helvetica. NCBI lineage: Eukaryota > Metazoa > Chordata > Lepidosauria > Squamata > Natricidae > Natrix > Natrix helvetica. The sequence continues at coordinate 29,264,021 of NC_138552.1, read as the reverse complement.
TAGCCCAGGCTGGCCTGTCTGTCTGCCTCACAGCAGGTGGCAGTAAACCACTGGGCCATCTCTACAAGGCCCAGCAGACAGAAAGGCATCAGCCAATAAAACAGGAAACTCTCAGATCTGTGAAAAAGTATCTCATGGTAGATACCTTGGTTGCTAAGTACAGATTCAACAGCAGCCAAGCAGCAACAGGACCATTAAAAGCAGATTTAAAACAACTCAAAGCAGAGAAATAAATGGCCTTAGCTATTGGATAGGCCATGATTGATGTTTTAGAAGCTTCCACTGCTTTTTCATGCCTTCTGGCCCCTTTGAAGTCTTGGAACAGAATGTTCATTTGATAGGGGTCAGATATCAGTCAGAACAGAGCTGGAAGGAATCTTCGAGGTCGTCTAGTCCAACCCCCTGTTCAAGCAGGAAACCCTATACCGTTTCAGACAAGTGACTGTCCAGCCTCTTCTTAAAAACCTCCAGTGATGAAGCACTCACAACTTCTGATGGCAAGTTGTTTCACTGGTTAATTGTTCTCACTGTTAGGAAGTTTCTCTTTAATTCCAGGTTGCTTCTCTCCTTGCTTAGTTTTCATCCATTGTTTCTTGTCCTGCCCTCTGGTGCTCTGAAAAATAAGTTTAGCCCCTCCTCTTTGTGGCAACCTCTCAAATACTGGAATACTGACATCATCCCACCCCCCACCCCCCAGTCCTCCTTTTCTCTACACTAGCCAAACCCAAATCCTGCAACTGTTCTTTCATATGGTTTCATCTCCAGGGCTTTCATCATCTTAGTTGCTGTTGTGTATATGTATACACACATATGTGCACACCTCTTCTTCTTGCATCTTATGGCAATGTGATTTCTCCCCCTCCATTTTGTAGTTCGTTCGCTGAAATCAATGGTCCAGTAAATGGGAACAAAGTATCGAAATGATTTCGGTATTAGATTCTAACTGCTTAGGTTTATTGTCTTTAAGGAAAAAGAATCTATTTCCTCATTATAGATGGAAACATATTTTGGAAGCTGTCTTCTCTGGGTTTCAGGCCCAGGACATTTAACACAGTGTCCCACCCATAAAAGGAAAAGGATTGTACTGTTACTTTGAGATACAAATGTGTAGCTTCTTTCTTTCAAAGTTGTTTCTTTGTGTTATTCAAGCCTTTTCCTTCTATGAATAATTGTAGGAGAAAATTAAATTTAATCCAGCCTGCTAGAACGCTTCCTAATAGATTCCAGATAGCATCTATTGCTGTACTGATATAAATTTTCTATGTTTAATGATGACTCAAGTAATCCTGAAAGCAATGTCAATTTATGCATGCTTGTAATGAATATGTGACTGATCTTGGAGAATGCATAATTCTATGATAATCAAGCGTGTATATGAAGTAAAAGTTTCTGATGAAATTTGCTACTTTTGAACAGTTTTCAATATGATATAGTGGTGAATATCTCTGGCTCAGGTATAGGATGAAGGTGAAGATTCATCCTCTGAGCTTGTGGGTTGGTTTCTGAGCATTTCGTTACCAGGCTAGGTAACATCTTCAGTGGAGTGTAGGGGATGTCAGCGTTGGTGTTCTTCTGCTTATAAGGGGGTTGTGTGATCAGTAGATTGTGTGGTAGTGAGGTCACGTCAGGTGAGAGCCACGTCAGCTCAGGGTCTTGTGATGGATCTTGTAAGTTTTCAATATTCGCATTTGTTTTTCTATATATAAACCCAAATACTGCACTTTGCTGTTTCCAGAGTTTACCATAAGATAATCAATAGGATATTCACTGCTAGGGAAAACATATTATATTTGGTTAAGGCTATAAAGTATTATTGCTTTGGGATCTTCATCAGTTAAAAATACTGTCCAGTTTTGAAAATTAGAAAATTATCACTTATTTCATTCTATTGACATTTCATAAAGAATTAGCATAGAGAGGGTTGAGTCCCCTCCAGCTCATCCCCAAAATTTGTTGTACATATTTAAAGATTTAAATAAACATTTCCTCAGATTTGGTAACTACAGGTAGTCCTCAACTTACGGCCACAATTGAGCCCAAAATTTCTATTGCTAAGCGAGAGTTGTTGAGTGAATTTTGTTCCATTTTACGACTTTCCTTGTCACAGTTGTTAAGTGAACCCCTACTGTTGTTAAGTTAGTAACACGGTTGTAAAGTGAGTCTAGCTTCCTCGTTGACTTTCCTTGTCAGGAGGTCACAAAGGGAATCACATGACCCTGGGACACTGCAACTATCATAAATATGAATCAGTTGCCAAGCATCTCAATTTTGATCACATGGCCAAGGGGCTGTTGCAGTGGCCGTGAGTGTGAAAAATGGTCATAAGTCACTTTTTTTCCAGGGCCGTTGTAAGTTTGAACGGTCACTGAATGAACTGTTGAAAGTCAAGGACTACCTGCATTTAATGGCATTGTGTAGTCCCAATATGCATTTTTTCCTCATCTTATCCCATCTATCTCTTCATGAAAGTGAGTAAACCACTGTGTTAGCCATGCTGACTGATTATCCCAAGCTTGGTAGTGCGATGTATAGAAAACATCTGATTGGACAGGGCTAAAACCCATGCTAATCCACAAATGAATGCTAAACTATCATTTGATGTGGTAGAAAATTCCCTCTTGGTATTTTTTGTTTTTGTTTTTGAAACCAATACATTACAACTAGGCCCTGCTAGTAACAGAACAGGATGTAACAGACGCATCTGATGCTTTCTAAACTGTTTAGAAAAAAAAACATATGATTATTATGTGGTGGGGGAGAAAAAAGATATGTTTAGAATGTAACATTTATAATACTGAAACATTTTCTCTCTTCTTTATTTCTAGGTAAGTTATACTTCACATCTCCTTGAAATGGCAGAAATTGTATTTCTTGCATGATATGTAGCAAATGTGAAAACAAGACAGTGAATGCAAAAAATGGCATTGTTCATCAACTTGGGTAAGATTTCAAAAACAGCTTCATTATGTGCCTATTTTGTTCTGAGGTTGGTAACAGAAAGTAAGCCTTACTTTGGCAAGAGTTGTTATGTAAAAACATAAAACTGAGTTGAATTTTGTGCTCCACTTGACGTGTATGGAAACTAGGAGTTTCTAAGGTTTCTTTGAAAAAAAGTAGCTCGGCTATTAATCATATTCATAGTAATAGAAACACCAGATTTTTCTTCTTCTAAATAGGAGAAAAAAATTGCTAGGAACATAGTGTTACTCCGCTGTAAAGGATCCAATGATCTAATCTCCATATTTCTGTATATACCGTATTTATTGCCCAGTCTGCTTGATTGAGGTCTTTCCAGTATTTTACCTTCACAGAATATCTTATCATTTGCAGATCATATATTAATTTCATATCAGATATTCTGAACAAGGTTAATGTAGCTCTAGTTCACACTAGTTCAGATATATTAGTCTGGGTAGCATTTTGTGAATGAATTGGTCACAACAAGTATTCCAAAATTTGTGGCTTCTTTTTCTATATTATTTCCAAACCTGTACACTTTCTGACATAAAGCTTTGGAAAATATATGAAAATGATGTGACCGGTACATTTATAGGAAAGCATTTTATTTCATTTGCAATGTCATGTTTCAGTTGTTGTCTAAGCCAGCCTTCTGCTGTATAGTTAAGTGGATTATTTGCAGTATTTTTCAATGTGCTTTACTTCCATATGCTTCCTTTTGCTAAGTCTTGATATTATGTATAGGCAAGGAAAAAGCACAGGAGTGATCAAAATCATATACATGTTGGATTTCTTTTTGAGGAAAACTGTTTTTTTATAAAAACGCAGAGCATTTTCACTTCTAGAAATCTTTTTAATATAAAATATATCTGCTTCAGGTTCTTATTTCATAGAGCTGGGAGGTCAATTTGCCATCAGACTGTATTGATAACACTACCCCGAGTCAAAAACAGAGAAAAGATATTTGAATGTACAGTATAGCATATAAATACTATTTAGGAAAAATATGTTTATTTTCATATTTATTGATAGCATATCCGTGTTCAAGCCTATAATTGCGTGGCTACTTTAGAGAAAGTATATATGAGTTGTCCCAAAAATTAGAGTATATCAACAAGAATAAAAATTATGCCGCTGATCTCTCATTTGACTGTCTAAAAAATGAATCTTCAATTTTGCCACTTCTGAATGGGGACACGAACACCTGGATTTATTTATTCAAAAAAATCATAGAAACTAAAGATTGAAAGGATCTTTGGACATCATCTGATCCAACCCTACCTTGTGTCAGAATCCATTAATATATCCACCCCGATTAATGAGCATCTATTGGTCAAATATCTTCAGCAAAATCCACCATCTTCCACTGTTATAACTGCCATTATTGTTAGGAATGTCCAACCAAATTCATCTTCTTTGTAATTTAAACCCAACAGCTAAAACACAATTCTGTGCTGTGTTCTATATCATTAACTTTCAGAACCTTAAATATGGCTATCACCTTTCTTTTTAGTCTTCTCTACTCCAAGCTAAATTATATCTTAATACTTCCAACTGCAGCTCATAGCTTTTTTTCCTTCACAGCCCCTTATCATCTCAGTTGTTCTCTGGCGTTCACTGGTTCTGTGTTGGTCCTCTATAATTTTTCAAAGATCACAAGAAGGGGCTTTGAGATGTCATCAAGGAAGTTCTTCAAGTCTCCAGATATAATGGATTTGGCCTGGGAAACATAAATGTATTCATGTTTCTGAGGTGCTACCACTCAGACTAGCCTATCTTCTATCTACTACATGTTTATGTCCATACAGGCATCATAGCCATGACATGGAACTGATTTTCCACTGCTTTCATCTGGGATTTTTTTTAATCTTCCAGTCTAGATATTTTAAAGATGGCAGCATGCAAAAATAGACAGTCTGCTCTCTTTTGAAATAAACAGCAGCACCGTAATCAATAGGTTGAAGTTTTCTAAAACAGAATCAGAATGAATTTTAAGAAGATTCTTCTGGCAGTAAGAGCAGTGGAAAATTTGTTCTTACTTGATATTTTTAGATAGAAGCTTGATAGCCACTTTTAAAAAATATTTTAGAGGATTCCTGTTGAACTGAATAAAAGTTTGGACTAGCAGCCTTATAATAATCTTTACATTTTGTAATTTTGTAGTGTTTTGTAGTGAACTCAGCCCAGATAAATAATGTGCAAAGAGATGCATACATGTTTTTTCCCTATACATATCCAATTCTCCTACATTAGGAAGTAATTCAATGAAAGGTGATATTGTGTTTTTTAAAGAGGGGTGGGGAGAGATACCATGCATATTTAACATTGAAATAGCCAGTCTCCACAGAGAATGCAAATTTAATTTTCAATAGTTGATACACCATGAGCGACAAATTAGGTATACATTAATAATAGATGCCACTGACCTAACATTTCTAAAATGTCTTTATTTTGCCTATGCAATAAGCAACATTTGTGCAACAACCTTAGTTTTCTAAACTTAGCAACAACAGCTGATAGGTACACATGATATTCCCCTAGAAAAAAATGAATAAACATAATTGTTCTGCCACAGAGCTGCGGCAATATGTTTGCATGTATTTTAATGTGTAACTGTATACACAGTGGCCAACATTTTTCAAAATCTGACTTTTGGGCCTTTTCCCCCCCTGAAACAGTTATCTTGTCAACTGCCTTATGGTGGGATACCTCCCTCCCCCACAATTTATCTTTTTAAATTTCATTTGTATCTATGCATGAAATTTAAGAAAGAATCAAAGCTATATCTTAATCCATATAGAGGCATAAAGGTAATTTCTCTGTGGAAGAAACAAAACAAAAACCCTAATAACTTTATTATGTGCAATCACTATTAAATTCAAAATGTAATACCTACCAAGAAGAAATCCTATTCAGATTACCTAATGGAAACCATGCCTTTCATCAAATTTCTCACATTAGAATATTCCTGTTGTTGAGCTTAGCAGATAGTGAAAGGTTTATGAGGAACTTTAATGGAACAGCCGTGGCCTGTATGAAAAATATTGCACTTGTCCAGTGTGTTTATCAGTTTCTTTGTCAAAATAGGTCACATACTGTTTAGCATATTTATCACTCCGGCAAGACTAGACTGACACATTTTGCTATGTAAAACATGCAAGCCATCGGTCACTTAGGTCAACAAGCGTGTATGTTTTAATTTTCCACGGGTAGCATTTGAATCTATTTTGGCAGAAGTAATCAGTAAGAAGAGCAGAACTTTGGATTGACAGGGCTGTTCTTGTTAGGCTTAAATTATTTTCAAGCAAAGGCCGTATGCAAAAACAAATTGAAGAGCGTAATGTTTAAAGCTAACGATAAAGACATTTTTTAGAACTCAATAGAAATAGGAAGCCAGTTAGGCAGTTGACTGGTTTGTGAGATGAAAAATGAATCATGCTTAGATATATCCATGGTAGCAATAGAAATAGAAAACTAAAAGACCTTTTTGCCCATCACTACCAATCTACCCAACGGTTAACTATAAAATGGATGTACTACACAAATGCACACCATTAATTCACAGAATGGAAATGAGTTCTAAAAAGTCTTGTGAGTGTCCCAGATGAAATGATTGTCCTCCAAACATTCAAATACCCCAAAGTTAAGTGAATCCTTAATTTTGCAGCCTTCATTCAAGGATGTGCTTGTACGTAATTCAAAAGAACTTAACAAACTAATCATTTTGGCCAAAAACACAACATCAGATACTTTAGCTTTCTAATATCCTTGTCTACAAGAGTAATTCATAGAATATTAAATAAAAAAAGTTTCTTATTAAAGATTAATTCTGGAATTAAGCTTATGCTTTCTCTTGTGGAACAAGAACTACCTAAACAACAGAAAGCAGATAATATAGACATATCACAAAAGCATATGAGAAGCCAGGCATCTGCTTATTAAGTCTGGTGCTTGTACAATTTTTCTTTAGATCAAAGGTACCTGAAGTCTACTTACAGGAATGAAAGGGATTTTAGTTAGTCATGATTAGCTAGCACTATTGATTACAATGAGATTTCTCGCACAGCATGATTATATCTGGATCCAAATGGAGTGAGGTGTGAATTAATGTTATGCTTTAGAGTAGCATCACATCATCAAGAGCCATAGAAACACAATGGAATTGTGAAAAGCTTTAGAAGGATCTTTCAAACTGGGAAAATGTCAGATGTGAGCCTGTGTCATTATGTATAAATAAATTGGATTATGTTGAAGCAAAAAAAATATATCTGTAATGGTCTGTGAGAATGACTAGGAGACAAGAGAAGAAGGAGATGCAGCTTAGGCAGCAGTGAGACGAGAGATATCTCAGTTCACACAAGGACTGCAGATGTGGGAAGTGTTTCAGAAGAGATCGTTCCTAGTTCTCTGAAAAGTAATGGTGATGAAGGGGCCAAAGTGCCTTAAGACTTGCAAGAGTCTGTTACTGTAACCCTACAATAAAGGTAGTGTTAAGTGCTCTTTGTTTTGATTTCTTATCTGGACTACTTTGAATAGCAACTTTGACTTACATACTGTTTCACTGTGCTTTACAACCCTCTCTTAGTGTTGTACAGAGTCAGCATGTTGCCTCCAACAATCTGGGTCCTCATTTTACCAACCCCGGAAGGATGGAAGGCTCAGTCAACCTTGAGACGGTTGAGATTAAACTGCTAGCAGTCGGCAGAATTAACCTGCAATGCTGCATTCTAACCAATGTGCCACCAGGACTCTGAAGAGCTGGCACCAATTTTGTATGCTCCTCTTGTTGCCTTTACTTTCCAAAGAACTAAGAAGGATCCCTATTGAGATGCTTCCCACATCTCCATTCCAACTGTGGACTGAGATTATTTATTTATTTATTTATTATTTATTATTCATATTTATAGACCGCCCCCTCTCCCGAAAGGGACTCGGGGCGGTGTACAGTCACTAAAATGTGTTATAAAATACATACATAAAACAGTTAAATAATTAAATACGTAGGTGGAGGAGGTTGCAAGACTGTATATAGAATAATAAATATAATACATTAAAAACTCTAATAACCCAAGAGTTAAAATATTACCCAAAATTACCCATTAAAATATATCCATCGGGAGGTAAAAACTAAGAATGTGCCAGGCCAGCTAATCGAAACAGGTGAGTCTTTAATTTTTGACGGAAGGAACGGAAGTCAGTGGTAGTTCTAATGTCGGGGGGAGGTCATTCCAGAGGGTTGGGCCCATCACAGAGAAGGTCCTACCCCTAGGCGCCGCCCGCTGGCACTGCCTAGTGGACGGCACCAGTAGTAGTCCCTCCCTGTGAGAGCGGATTGGTCGTAGGGATGTGTGCGGGAGGGTATCTGTTGTCTCACTGTGACCTAGGATGTGGCTCTTCCTCCTCTGGTCTCCCAAGATTATTTCCACAGACCATTACATAAACCGACATAATTTCACATACATTCATGAAAAGAAGAGTTTATATGTAGACAAACCTTCAGTTTTCAGAAATCCATGAAAATGACAAAACAATAGAAAAGACAAGAGTAGCTGCTGATCAGAGTTATCAATATGGATACATGAAATTACTAAATTCAGGTAATCTTTAATTATGTAATAAATCAAGTTGTCAAGATAAGTATCAGTAATTCTAAAGAACCCCTTGCTAAAATTTTTGAAGCCCATCCCTGCATCCTTCCCATTTGATTTAGGGCTGTTGGAAGATACAGAGTTTAAAATCACTGTTCAGATTTTCCATCACAAAGAGTCCAGTATCCTATTGCTTCTCAGGCTTAACAGTGCTTTGCTAACTGAATCGGAACATCAGCTCATAAACCTGCTAAGCAGGAATATGGAATCTTCAGGGGTTTTTAAATGAGAAAATATAAGTGCAAATAGAATTCATGCTAGATTTCCCCACCCCCCAGTTTTGGAACTGATTATCCTTAAAAGTTAAATTCAATATAACATTTGTGGTTTATGGTAAGACTGATTATAATTCTTATAATTCAGGACAGGCAACTTTAATTTTTTTTTTATTTTTTAAAAATAATTTTAATTTTCTTTTATAATAAAACAACAAACAAAAAACAAAACATAAAATCAATGACTATGCTTACAGATATACACTTGTATCACTAATGATATTACCTATGATTAACTTTCGCTATGGTTCCTGGTGTTCCCTGAGCTTGGTTGGTCTTGTAGACATTTCCATACCCAGTTAGGTAACACCAGCAGTGCTACTGGATTTGCTCCACTGGACTGATGCATGTCACCTAATTGCAAGAAACCATCTGCAAGAAAACAACCAAGCTCAGAGAGCACCAAGGACCCCACAGCTCAAACCTGAGCTACAAATATTCTTGTCTATTGGAACCTTTCACTACCAGAATTTTCCAAGCCTGAAACTGCTTATATACACCTAGTCAACCTAAAACAACAACAATACAGAAAGGCAAGTTGGTGTCTTATTTACATTTTGGGCAGGGTACTTCAGATTTATTGAGTTTTATTATACAATAAAGGGATGCGGTGGCTCAGTGGCTAAGACGCTGAGCTTGTTGATCAGAAAGGTCGGCAGTCCAATGGTTCGAATCCCTTAGCGCCATGTAACGGAGTGAGCTTCCGTTACTTGTCCCAGCTTCTGCCAACCTAGCAGTTCGAAAACATGTAAAATTGAAAGTTGAAAAATAGGAACCATCTTTGGTGGGAAGGTAACAGCGTTCCGTGCGCTTTTGCTGTTTAGTCATGCTGGCCACATGACCACAGAGACGTCTTCGGACAGCGCTGGCTCTTCAGCTTTGAAACAGCTATGAGCAGCACCCCCTAGAGTCGGGAATGACTAGCACTTATATGCGAGGGGAACTTTTACCTTACCTTTATTATATAATATCTGAGGTTTTTAAATTATGCTGTTCTCAAAAAAGAGAGCGAGCGAGCGAGAGCTCCATTAATAAATGTCTCCAGATACAGCAGTGTAAAATATATGTAATGAAAATAAGAACTGGTAAATTGTAATGAATCTGCATGTTTGTTAATTTTTCACACCCAGAAAAAATATGACACCTTCAAACTTTAAAATCACCACACCCTACCCTTTTTACCCTGGAGAAAGTAAATCAAACGCATACGATTGTGGTTTGAGATAAAGGCAGCAAATTGAAATTTACACTGCTCCAGTTGACTATAAAAATACCTGCAGCTGCTACAGGCACCTACAGTTAATAACTACAACTCTTTCCAAATGCTATCACTGCTTGTGAACTCAATCTTTCCATTGGCCTATTGAAGCAGTTATTGTACTATTAATAATTACAGATTCCCACTGGCTTCTTACCATGTACAGCAGAGATGGGCCACACCTTGAGGACATCCTTAACAAATTCAGAAGGGATGTAAAACCAGAAGTTTTAGCTGTCAGTTAGATACAGTTCACCTGAACCAATCACTACATTTTTTTTAAAAAAGCATGTTTCATATTTTGTCATTCTGTCCCATATTGATTTTTGTAAGTGTGACCTTTTGAGTCAGTCTCAATTTTTGGAGACTACATGGACATGTTCCTGCAGTTTTCTAGGCTGTGTTTTGGGAAGTAGTTCTCCCTTTCCTTTTTCCTAGGCCCAAGAGACGGACTGGCACAAAGTCATTTTGCGGCTTCATGTCTAAATTGGGACTAGAACTTATAGATTCCTGGGTTCTTGAGAGACGATGCTAGGAAAATGATGAGAGGGGTGTATCTGAAGAGATGGTTCCAGTTCAGAGATGGTATTTAGACCAGTTCAGAGATGGTATTCTGACCAGTTCTGGAGAACCGTTAGTGAAAATGTTGAGTAGTTCGGAGAACTGGTAAATACCGCGTCTGACTGGCCCCACTCCCATCTGTTCTTTGCCTCCCAAGTCCCAGCTGATCGGGAGGGAATGGAGATTTTGCAGTATCCTTCCCCTGAAGTGGGGTGGGGTTGGAGATTTTACAGTATCCTTCCCCTGCCAATCCCAGAACTCCCACCAAGCCAGACCCACAGACCCGGTAGTAAAAAAAATTGAATCCCACCACTATTCCAATTAGGTTGTAGGTCACAAAACATGAGATGGTGACATAAAATCCATAATTACACACGTGAGCAGGAGTGAGATTTTGGTGTTTTAGAAGATGCTATTGTGGGATGAGATTGCTTTAGGTTCACAATATATTGTAATGTAATGTGCATCTTGCTTTAAGATCTATAAGGTATATGGCTGGCATGCTTATCTAATATATGACAAGAAGGCCGACAAGATTTTTAAAAGTCATATTTTAAGGAATGCTTTATTGCGTGTCTGGAAAAAAATATCAATATAGGTTAAATGGCAAGATACCTATGTGGGGGGTGCCCAGACACGCTATAGAGAACATAAGTATAGAACAAAAACAAGATGTAACTACATATGCAGAACTTCTTAGTATGGATAGAGGTGTACTACAGTTAAAATATTTGAATGCATTAAGAGACGAAAGGGTAATTCAAACCTGGTTTCAGTATGGTCAGTTACAGGCTAGATGGAAAAAAGACCAGAAATCTGGTATTATCCAAAATGAGGATAATTTGATAAAACAAATTAGGGACCAGGGTCAAATGCACATAAAAAGGTTGTATAATGTATTGATAGAAATAGACTCAGAAACAGAATTAGTTAAAGATTGTATGATAAAATGGGCACAAAATTTTGAAGAACCAATAGTGATGGAAACATGGGAAGAGATTTGGGTAAGAAATGTAAAATTTACACAAGCTCAGAACTTGAGAGATAATTTTTACAAGATGCTGTACAGATGGTATTTAGATCCAAAAAGGCTAGCCTGTATGTATCCGAATCTACAATCTAAATGTTGGAGATGTGACTGTGTTGGTGCCACGTATTACCATATTTGATGGACTTGTAAAAAAGTTAAAGCAGTTTAGATAAAAATATGGTGGGTTATTCAAAATATTTTGAAAAAGAGGATAAAGTTCACGCCCCAGTTGTTTTTGTTAGGTATAGTTTCAGATTGTACTGTTATAGAGACTAATTTGATTTTGAACCTAACGACGGCAACAAGATTGTTGGCGCAATATTGGAAGAAGGAAGAGTTGCCCACTATCCAAGAATGGACATTAAAAGTAGTAAACTTAGCAGAGATGCCCAAAATTTCAGCGTATCTGAAGGACCACTCAGATGAGAAGTACAAGCTGGACTGGAGAAGATGGATTGACTATATTCAAAACAAATACCGGACTAAAAAATTTCAGTTAGCTTATGAATGAAGGCATAAGGAATGCTACAATTTATTTAAAGTTAGTTTAATAAAGGGGGAGTTAAAGCACAAGAATAGTAACATGTTAAAATTAGTTAGCTTATGTTAGCGTATGGTTGTTAAATGTTTATACCCTGTATTTTGCTCTGGGAGGTCGGGGGGGAGGGAGGGAGGGAAGAGGGGTAGGGATGGGGGAAGAGGGAAGGGTAAGGGTGGTAATAATTATAAAACTTATTAAAAATTTTAATAAAAAAAATAAAAAATATACAAATAAATAAATAAAATAAGATCTATAGAATAGCAGAGTTGGAAGAGACCTTGGTAGTGTTCTAGTCCAATCCCCATTCCCCCCCAGTGCAAGAAGGATACTGTTAAGTCCTCGGGGCTACGACGCCATTGATTATCATTGCCGGTCCCTGATTGGTTGAGACGCGAGCAGCCAGCTGGCGGGAGAATGCAGCCATTCTATTGGTTCAGCGTCTGACAGCTCTAGTATAAAAAGGGCTGTCAGCTGTCAAATGTTGCTGTTTGCCGGGTCGAGGTTTGCCTTACATTTTGCCGTGTTATACTGTTAATAAAGGTTGTGTTAATTTCAACCTGCCTTGCCTCAGTTCCTGCCTGCCTCTCTCTCCCTACAGAACAGATACTCTATACCATTTTAGACAAATGGCTATCCAGTGGATCAGAAGGGGCCTTGGAGAAACTATACAAATTAATTGGGAACCTGGTATGATCAGAGGTCACCCTCTACCAATGCAGAACCTTACTTAAAGATTGTTGTTCTCTTATTTAACTTCCTATAACTTCCTAACTGGGTATTTTGTTCTTAATTTGCTAGCAAGTAACTTATTAAAGTCTTTGACATTACAAATACATTTAGAGATTATGAAATCAATAAATTTTATAATTGAAGGAGTCAAGGTTTTCAAACCTAGTAATTTTTCAAATTGTAATTTTCAAAAGCAGCTGAAGCTGGTTTTCTAAGATCACGTGAGGTAGTAATAACATTCTATAAAACTTTAGTAAGACCACACCTAGAAAGCTGCATCCAGTTTTGGTCACCACACTATAAAAAGATATTGAGACTCTAGAAAGAGGGAAGAGAAGAGCAACAAAAGATGATAAGGGGGACTGGAGGCTAAAACATATAAAGAACAGTGGCAGGAACTGGGCATGGCTAGTCTAGTGAAGAGAAAGACCAGGGGAGACATGATAACAGTGTTCCAATATTTGAGGGGCTGTCACAGAGAGAGAACCTATTTTCCAAAGCACCTGAAGGCCAGACAAGGAATAATGGATGGGAACTGATCAAGGAGAGATTTAACCTAGAAATAAAGAGACCTTTTCTGACAGAACAATCAACTAATGGAACATCTTGCCTTTAGAAGTTGTGGGAGCTTTATCACTGGAAGCTTTCAAGAAGAGATTGGACAGCCATCTTTCAGAAATGGTATAGGGTCTCCTACTTGAGCAAGGGCTTTGACTAGATGACCTACAAGGTCCCTTCCCTTGTTCTATTCTAATTTATTTTCAGGAAGCTTGTATATTTCTTCAACATTTCTGTTTTTGAGCTTTGGCAATTGGTTGAGGGTATGGATTCTGGTGGTGGTTTTTTTGTTCCACAACTTTTTATCTTTCTGAAGTCTCCAGGTTCCCAATCAGAAAAAGCCTTGCAGGGGGATTTCACTCCGGAGTCGTCCTAGCCTGAAAGAGTAGAAAGACAAAATAATGTGGAGAAATGATGATACAAACTAATAATAAAATCTCTCTCTCCCCCTCTCTCTCACACACTTTTGCCACTTCTTTGTGAAATAAATTATTCTCTTCTATCCCCCTGCCCCCATTTCTCTTTTTCATTGAAATAAATGTTTTAAAGAAATTGTATTATATTAAACAGAATTAGACCAGGTAGGAAAAATACAGATGTTTTGATCTTCACAGTATTGAAAGCAGGAACTTGGTAAAAGTTTAGATGAAACACTTCTACGCTAAATCACATGAGTTACCTACAAAACTTGTTTTGTTCATATACAATATGCAAGTTACAGGGAGCACAGTTGTCTGATCCTAGTTTCTGACATCCTACCAGAGTGTGTATGTGGGAAAGAAAAATATATAGGATCTACACATTCTAGATAGATATATAAAGCAACTCCAATATTGCACATGCTTAATTTTTAACATTAGCCATTATTTTCACATGCACATGAAACTAGTCTGAGTTTGCAAAATGCTTTGTTAAGGTACTTGCAAAGGAAAAGAAAAAAAAAACCCCAGGAATATGAATAAGCAAGCTCTCTTTCATTAGGACGAACGTCATCTGAGTATAAATAGTCCATCTCAGCCACCAATTGCTGCACTGTAATTGCAGGGAGTGAGTGTTTAGAGACTGAATTTGCAGCTGATCAAACTGTGCTCAGTGGCTGTTGGGTAAGGGGGGAGTGGAGCTAAACTCCTCCAAAGCTTTCCATTTTATTTGTTCCAGCATTTGACTGCAAATCTGACTCTGAATGGCTGTAAGTGGCTGTTGTTGCTTCAGGGTGAATAGAGCAGCTAAAGAAATCGGGCCTTTAAAAAAAAACTTCTTTGAAGTAGCAAAGCGCAGAAGTATACCTGAACTGTACCTTGGAGCTGAATCTCTGTGCCCAGCAGTTGTGTGTGTGTGTGTGTGTTTTTACAGCTTTCCTAGGAATGTTCCCTTTCATTTGTTAGCTTTCTGAATATATATCTATATATCTATATACAACAGCTGCAACCTGGATAAAATGAGTTTGCCATCCAGCTGTGAGCACCTAACTCTGGAGAAGGTGGCTAGGTTTCGAAGTGCCTTCATTCATGGATCACCCTATGCTATTAACAAGCCTATTGATATTAAGCAGCAAAGAAAACGGTAACTTTGGACTTTTTTCCTTGTTAACTTAAACAATAATTTAAAATTGGTAGTAAGCTAACAGGCATTTGTCCTTTTTTCTAAGGTGCTTATAATATATAACTGTTTTAAGTACCTTTTAATAGAACAGGGGGATATTTTAAACATGATATTAAGTCTTCTATTCAAAATGAAAGAAACTCTCAGAAATCTACCCATAAATATAAAATTCACATTCCTCTAGTCAGTTTTGAAAGTCTAGAGCATACTTTAATTTAAAATTAAATGGCTTTATTTTAGAATGTGCTATGCAGTTCTTTTGATTTGAGTATCCAAATCTCATATGTTTGTATAACAACATTATCATTTTTATTTCATATTATTTTAATAGATGCTTGTTTTCTGAGCTCAGAAACTCCATAGTTATATTTCACACCTCTTTCCTTTTTGTGGTTGCTGTTTTGTTTTCTTCAACCATAAAGTTTCATAGAAAGTCTTATCATTTCATTAATTGGAAATTGTTTATTTCCATACTACCTGGGAATTTATAATTGCAGATTTATTTGCATTCTATTTCTAGGTGTAAAATGTTGATTTAAATATAAATATATATTGTAATGCTTATTTAAGTAGGAATCCCCACAATATTTGCTCTTTTTATGCCAGAAGAAAATGCGAATCTTTTTATCGGCATAATTTTACAAACTGCTTCTATCATAATGTTAGTTCTCAGGTGGTTGAGAGGTATTGGATATCCATGCTCGTTACTAACTCTTTGTTCCAACTTGTCACGGGTATTTTCCTGTAAATTGTGAACCGTTACTTATTTTTCTGTAGTAAGCTTTGAATATCATAGCAGGTATCTAGGACATGTGGCATTTCTTCTTTTGTTTTCACTTATTTTTTTATCAGTCTGATTGATATTGCTTATAAAGCAAAACAGCATGAGGCTTGTCTCACCAAAGAGAGATGTCTGCTGATTTGGAAGTCCTCAATCTTTACAATAATTTTTTTAAAATTATTTTGATCCCTTCCTGCCTACCTTGGAAAACTAACAAGACAGCGGAGTATGGACAAGGTATTTTTTTGAGGCCATCTAATGTTGACTGCATGTTGTGGGAGAATGGAAAGCAAGGAAGGGAGATGTCATGGCATAGACTCTTCTAGAGAAAAGGATGGTTGACTTGGACCTTCAATAGCATGGCAACTGCCCCAATGTTTGGCATCTCTAAGGCTACAAATCTGTCTTCCAAAGCAATACGTTCCATGCAGAAAAACGTGTTTTTTCTTCCTATCGCTTCTCTTTCAATTTAGTGAGAGGGAACTGTTATCAAAGGCTCTTGTTTAGAAGAAGTGAATTTCGGTTACCTTTTTATGATGTTCCTGCACTTCACTAATTCTTTAGTGACCAAGAGATGTGTTTTTCACTGCATAAACCTTTTTTCTAGTGGTCTGCGCTCTTCCTGGATTTCCATCCCTCAGTTATGCCCTAAGATAAATCATAACAAATAAACTCTGCAATTTTTTTTCAGAATAAAAGAAACACACGTTGTAGAAAATTGCAACGTTGTCAACTTGTGCTGCCTCCAATAATGGAAACATGAAGAAAAATAATTTGAAATAAATGTTTGAAAACATTTATGAGGGGGGGGGGGGGAGAGATAGAACAAGAAACACTATTTGTGGTGGAAGAAAATTATTGAGATTTTGGCCTAACATGAAGAAATATTCATTAACAGCTTTGCAAAGTTGCCTTTATGAAATATTTCATTACTGTTTTATTTACACTGAAAACCTTATGGATTTTTTAATGCAACCTCACCAAAGCTCTGCGTGTTATTAAATATGTTTAAAGTTGCTTGGAGTTCAAATAGAGACCCAAGTTGGTTTTAGTGGTTGAGGTCTACTCTCTCCTTTACCCAAAGCTAACTAGGTGACCTTGGGCTAGTCCTTCTCTTTCAGCCTTAGAAACAAGGCAAGTGCAAACCTCTTACAAAAATATTACAAAGATCTTCATGCAGATTTTGTCCAGGCTATCATCACAGTCAAGACTGACTTGAAGGCACACACAAACACAAAATATTTCCTTTAAAGATATCAATTTTATCATCAACTCCTTTCTTGATAATTCCTATCATCAGTTTTACCAATTCAAGAAATTTACAATACTGTATGTGATTCTATTGTGTCAGTGCAGTTTCACCTTAAGACAGTGCTTCTCAAATAGTGGGGCGTGCCCCCCAGGGGGGGTGCGAGGCTCCGTAAAGGGGGGCGTGAAGGCTCCCTTTCCATCTGGGTGCAAACGAGGAGCCAGGAGCAACAGGCAGGGTCCTGCCACCACGTCCAACAGTTTGCTTTCAAGTGGGCAAAGCCAATAAATTTTAGTGGGTCTTAACTCTCTGGTAGATAAGACACAACAGTGTCACCCAGCATCTGACTTCTCGTCGGAAGCGTTGCATTATTCAATACAGTGTTATGCAGAGGTGTACTTATAACAATTTTATAGACAAATGATACTATTTACAGTCGCGCGGGGGGGGGGGGCGAAATGTTTTCTTCCCTAGGGGGGGCATGACAGAAAATAATTGAGAAGCACTGCCTTAAGATGAGTCGAGGTGAGACTTGGGTTTAGGTCTTCATGTTAAGCATTATTTGCCCAAATTATTTTCAAAAAGGGATTGTGGGTTTCTGCTTTCATTTTAAGTTAAACAAAGTTTAAATGTGATCTGTGATAAATTATGGAAACAAGCAAAAATCATAAACGTGATCTTGTGTCAGTGCGTTTCTCTAAAGCAGGGATGCCATGGTAAATGACAGAAGTCATTTTTTTACAGAAGTTGCGGATCTTCTGCTTCCATCATCCCAACATTTGCCACAATGATTGAATTGAAAAGATTTGGAGATGCAAATAATTCTTTAGCAGCTCTACTTCTTTTTCACTCCTCTTGCTAATCCCTAGTTAGTATCACACGATTTATCCAGGTTAAAACAAGCAGTCATAGAAGTAAAGTTGGAATGAAAAGAAACTCTAGCTAAGAGTATGGTCAAAATTGCTTGCTTCTCTGGTTAGGTATTGTTTTCCCAGGCCCTTCTTTTGGGTGCCCAGAGAGAACTCAGACCTCAATAACGGCAGATAATTCCTTTGATAAAGATTGAGGGAAAACCAAATGTGTGAATGAATTGGATATGATTATTCTCCTGTGCGCTGCTTGGAGAGTCCAAGCATGGGTTAATTCTGTCTGACTGCCCTGGACTGAATTGAAGATCTTTAGACACGCCTCCTGCACTGGCACCTCATATTTTCAATTCAGTCTAAGCCTATGGACGTGTTACAATGTGGTTCCTATTAATAACCTTGATTGGACTCTCCAAACTAGCTCTTTCACATTTCTATTACAGTATTCAGGTCAGTGAGCCTTTTAAAATAACTTTTCTCTGTCAGCTGCATCGATCTGTACTTCGCTCGGGCGTACACAGCCATTGGGCGGCTAAGGGTGACGCGGGGGGGGGGGGTCAGAGTGCCGACAGCTCCCTCGTTTTGTGTCTTCTGCAGTGGCAGTGGTTTAGATCCCGGCCGCTTGCATTCTCTCCCATCGCATCGGAAGCGTTTCGGAAACCTTCCGACCAGCTTTCTTGTTGCGGCGGCCATTTCCAGCTAATTTGAAGGCAATGGCTATTTTAAACTCAGAGGTTTCCCGCTTTTCATCACAGAAGCCATTTGGTGGCCACTAATTGCATCGCGTCGGACAGAGTCGGAGCCAAACTGCCACTTCTCCTCCTGTTGCCGCCCCACTGTTCCTGCCTTAGCAGAGAGTTGCGGGGGTCTCTCTGTCCGGCCATCCAGCGGGCTTCCTTCCCCACTAATAGTGAGGCTTGTCCCTCGCAGAGGCTGCAGCAGTGTTTGACCACTCCCGGCCATACTTCTGCTTCGCCACCTGGGAAGCGCTGGGAGCAGTTGGGCTCGCACCTCGTGGACTTGGCCCACCAGCACTACCTGTCTCCATGCTCCTTCCTCTGGACTGTTTGCATCCTTGGTCTCCAGGTGATGAGTGCAGTGCATCTGCATAGTCAAGGATCCTACACAGCTCCTACCATGGCAGAAAGAACCCCCAATGAGGCAGACCACCCAGTTCCCTCAACAAGTAGGGAGGTCGTTAGGCAGGCCAGCAAGGCAGCCTCAGAGGCCTTTAGCAGATACCATTAGGCTGGGGGGAGGAAAGTGGCCAGTGCCCAGGACAAGGTAGCCATTAGGCAGCAAAAGGCGCTTGAAAAGCAGTTTGAAAAGGCACAACGCACAACCACATCAACTGCTGGACCTCCCATGAGGGATTCACCCCAGGAGCCACCCCCTGTTGCCATTCCATTGAACGGTCCATTGCAGACAGTGAGGATGAGGAACAACAATTTTCCTCTGATGTTTCCATAGCATCTGCAGGGTCCCCCAGGCCTTCGTTGGCAGATAATGCTGACCTATTCCAGTGTTCGCTTGAGGCGGAGGAGGATCTCCCACCAGTAATGCCCCTGGCTCCTCAGCTGCCCTTACTCCAGGCCGCAAAAAGGGCTTGCCCGGTAGAGGATCAAGTCCTGGCCTTGGACCCAGTTCTCATTGAGAACAAAGATAAAAAGAAGGTCATGTCCTCTGTTTCCAAAAAGGCGGAGCGCAAAGACTCTGGATACTTTGGGAAACAGTCCTTTCGTTCCTCAGGCCTCCACCAGTTCTGGACAGTTCAATCCTCCATATGTGCAGGGTCCCGATCGGTCCCAGGACCGCCAGTCATTTCATGATAGGGGCCACAACCAATCCTTCTCCAAGCGCCCATACCGTGGGGGTTCTGGTTCCATGCCATTCTGTTGCTATAAGTGACATCCAGAGGATCGCTCCCATCGGAGGTCACCTGCAGCTATTCCAGGTGAGATGGGAGCAGACCATGTCAGACCAGTGGGTTCTCCAAACCATCCGACTGGGTTTGACCCTGGAGTTCATCTCCCCTCCCCCCGCCACTTCATCCGCTGTCCCACTCCCTCCTCCCCTGCCAAACGGTCCCTAATGGAGTAGGAGATTTAGCACCTTCGGGAGATACAGGCCATAGAATTTGCGCCAGCAGGACACGAAGTGTCATGTTTCTACTCCATCCTGTTCCTCGTCCCAAAGAACTCAGGAGGGTGGAGGAGGATATTAGATCTAAAGAAGCTAAATTACCATCTGGCGTACAAACGCTTCAAGATGCAATCCCTCCAGTCAATTCTGGGCTGCATCAGGCCGGGAGATCTATTAACTTCAATAGATCTCTGGGAGGCGTACCTCCACATCCCAATCCAAAAGGCCCATCGCAAGTTCTTGAGGTTTTAGTACGCCGTTTGGCCTGTCATCAGCCCCCAGGACATTTGCAAAGATTCTGGCAGCAATAGTTGCGTCCCTGAGGTCACACCCAGTTTGACTTCAAGCGTACCTAGACGACATTCTCATTCAATCGTCATCCTCCCAGCAAGCAATCAGGGACCTCTGGTTGACGATGAGGGTTCTGCAAGATCACAGCTTCTCCGTCAATCTGGACAAGAGCCACCTCACTCCCTCCATCAGGTTGCAGCATCTTGGTGCAATAATAGACACTGTCAGTTGCCAGGTTGCCTTGTCCCAGGAGCGAATCTCCAGCATCAGGAAACTGGTACTCCAGCTGCAGACTTCACGGTCAGCACCCATTGAGTTATCGACGCTCCTTGGCAAAATAATTTCTTGCCTGTCAATAGTGCCATGGGCGAGGTTGAACTTGAGACAACTGCAGTGGTGTCTTCTGCCCCACCAAAGGGCCAAGAAAAGTAACTCCTCCACTCTGATTCCAGTTCCACTCAATGTCCAGCAGTCCCTCCAGTGGTGGCTCTCTCCAGCGCTGACCAAAGGCAGTCTCTTCCACGAACCAGATCGCCTCACCATCACGACGGACGGCAGCCTATTTGGATGGGGGGGGCATCTCAGCAATCAAATCGTACAAGACAGGTGGTCCGTCAGCAATCTCAAGCACATCATAAACTGTCTGGAGCTAAAAGCGGAGAGGCTAGCTCTTCTACATTTCCAGGCGACAGTCCAAGGTCACCATGTAATGTTGCTCATGGACAATGTGGCCACCAAGGCACATGTAAACCGCAAAGGGGGCACCCGCTGCAAGCCGTTGATGGCGGAGGTGGAACATCTGGGGAAGTGGGTGGAGAAACATCTGTCATCCCTTCAAATGGAACACATCTCCAGGGTGAACAATGTCCAGGCAGATTGGCTGAGCAGTGCCACGGTCGACCATTCAGAGTGGCGCCTGCATTCGGACCTCTTCCACAAGATCATGCAGAGATTCGGTCGCCCGTCTGTCGACCTTTTTGCCACTCTGGAGAACTCCCATCTCCCTTGCTTCTTCTCCAGGTTCCAGTCCCCAGGAGCGGAAGAAGTCAACGCCCTGCTTTGCCACTGGCCACCCGGCCTGGTCTATGCGTTTCCGCCACTCCCACTCCTTCCCAGCGTGGTCCGCAAGATACTGGAGGAACAGGCGGAGGTGATCCTAATGGCACCATTCTGGCCCAGATGGACTTGGTTTGCCGACCTGGTGAGTCTCTCCATTGCCAAACCATGGAGGATTCCTCCGGAGGATGTCTCTCTCAACCAGGGGGCTCTATCACACCCAGAGCCCCAGTGGTTGCAGTTAGCCATCTGGCACTTGAGAGGGACCTCCTAGAAAGAGACCGGCTTTCCACTAAGATCATTCAAACTATTCAAGCCTCTCGGCAACCATCACCTACCAAGATCTATGATGCCACCTGGGCTGCTTTCGCCAGGTGGTGCACTAAAAAGACCATTGATCCCACTTCGGCCACCATCCCACAGATGTTGGACTTTTTGCAGGAGGGGTTGGACCAAGGACTAGTGGTGAACACATTCCAATGTCAGGTGGCTGCACTGTCTACGGTCCTTGTCTACAACAACCACTTCTCCCTTGCTCGTCACCCCAGGGTTCTAAGTTTCCTCAAAGGAGCCACCAATTTATGACCTCCTGTTGTCCATCATTATCCCTCTTGGGAGTTGAATGTGGTCTTGAGGGCACTAATGGGCGCTCTGTTCAAGCCCCTTCAATCCTGTGACCTGAAACACCTGACTTTGAAAAAACAGTTTTTCTGACCGCCATTACCTTGGCGCAAAGGATCTCGGAACTGGCGGCCCTGTCTGTCAGGGAGGACCTATGTATCATACATCCCAATAGGGTCGTGCTCTGCCTGGATCCCTCATTCATCCCTAAGATCAACACCTGGTTCCATCAGAGCCAAGAAGTCATCCTTCCAGAATTTTGCCCCCATCCGAGACACCCTAGGGAGCCCAGATGGCACAAACTAGATGTGCGCAGGACAATCTGCAAATACATCAAGCGCACGGCATTGTTCCGACGGTCTGAATCACTCTTCGTATCATTTCAACCTGCCACTATGGGGTGTAAGGTCACCTCTGCTACCATTGGCCGATGATTGCACACCTGCATCACCCTTGCCTATCAGCTCCAATCTACACAGGTGCCGCTTCACATCACAGCCCATTCTACAAGGAGCGGAGCATCTACAGCAGCCTGGGTGACTCAAGCGCCCATTGACGAGATCTGCAGGGCAGCAATGTGGGCATCATCATCCCAATTTGTTTGGAACTACAAGTTAGATAAGTTCGCATCGGCGGACGCAGCATTTGGGAGATGAGTTCTTCAGGGCATTCATTTGGCTGGAGAGACCGTTAACGCAAGTGCTCCCGGCCCTAGTGACATTTAGCTTGTGTATGTCCCATGCTTGGATTCTCCAAGCAGCGCATAGGAGAAGTAGTGCTGGCTTACCTGAACAGTCTTCTCTGTGCGCTGCGGGAGAGTCCAACCCCGCCCTGAGGTCTCTCCTAGTGTTTATTGCCTTTGGCTTTCCTTAGTCTACATGTTTTCTTAGGCTCTCAGCTGGCCAGCTGACAATTACGGTGTCGTTTTGTGGCTTTGTGACTAACCATTGACTCGATCTTGTAACAGACTTTCTGGAACCACCTTTTGAACAGACTGCTGGTCCATGCCTTCATCAAAAATCTGAGGTGCCGGTGCAGGAGGCGTGTCTAAAGATCTTCAATTCAGTCCAGGGCAGTCAGACAGAATTAACCCATGCTTGGACTCTCCCACAGCACACAGAGAAGACAGTTCAGACAAGCCAACACTACTTTTGTTGAAGAGTAAAAGCTCTTGTGAAGATGGCAGAGGGGGTGGAAACTACTGGGATAAAATGAAGTGGATAAATGTATGGCAGTCATTATTAAAAATGGTAGGGGAAGCCAGTACTAAGGAAATAGAGAACTGGAGAACTGGCCAAAGTGAATTAGAAATTTGAACAAATTAGAGTTTAAGACAGTAGATCATCCACTCAAAGCAGTAAGGATGGCATTGCACATTTGGTGTGTATTTTATGGTTTGGCTCCTATTCGTTTCTGCTTAGCTCTCCAATTGCCAGCTAAGTAGAAATTGGCTGCTTGCCTTGCAAACCCATCATTTCAGGATTATTTTGTAGCAATACCCATCTTAAGATGTAATAAAATGCAATTGAGAAAGGCTTTCACTCAAGTTCTGTTCAAATTGCTCATTTGGTTATGTTGCATTATTGCCGCAGCTGCTGCTACTACTGCTACAGATTATTATAAATCTCTATGTTATATAATATATGACCATTTATTTTCCTTCTGTCCAATCATGTTTGATTCTTGGAGATTGCTGGAATAAGCCCCTCTAATTTTCTTGGTGTTTCAGAAGTGGTTTGTCATTGTCTCCTTCCTAGGGCAGAGAAAAAGTGACTAACCAAGGCTCACCCTGCTGGCTTTGGGCCTAAGGTAGGACTAGAAGTCACAGGCTCCCAGTTTCTAACCTGATGCCGTAGCCATTACACCAAGTTGGCTGTCATATGACTACTACTATTTGCTGTCTTTGTGCCCCATATTACCTTCATGAGTTTAAGAACCAGGCAGAACACTCTCAGTTTTATCTTCACAACTACAGCCCTGCAAAGTAGATTTTGTGGAGATATCCTGATTGACTGAGTCACTTGATGAGTTTCTGTGCCCGGGGCTAGACCTGAATGCGCCCCCCCTCCCCACCCACCCCTGTCCAGGTTCAATACCTGTTTTTCTTCTCTATCAAGCTTTGTAGAAAGGTCTTGGTATATTTTTGCACACCTTTTTATTGTTGTGCCATATGTCTAAGTTGTGCTATTTTATGACATGGTGTGATATAGAGTTTCCACTCTGTGTGTGTGTGTGTGTGTGTCAGAGGTGGTATTCAGCAGGTTCTGACCAGTTCTGGACAACCGGTAGTGGAAATTTTGAGTAGTTCAGAGAACTGATAAATACCACTTCTGACTCCCCACATCTATTCTCTGCCTCCCGAATCCCAGTTGATCGGGAGGAAATGGAGATTTTGCAGTAACCTTCCCCTGCCACACCCACCAAGCCACCCCACACCCACAGAACCAGGAGTAAAAAAATTTGAATCCCATCACTGGTGTGTGTGAGCATTTTCAGTATGTATAATTTATGTTCCCATTCAAAAATGTTGCATTGCTGCCTTCCACTTTTAGAACTTGGTTTTAATTTTCTCCCCTTTACCTTTACCTTTATTTCGATTTTTATACCGCCCCCTCTCCCCAAAGGGACTCGGGGCGGTGTACAGTCAAATAAAACAGATAAAATGGAATACAAACATACAAACATAAAAACATAGAAGAGGAGGCAATACGACACTGTACAAGGTAAAGTAGATTAAAAACAGTATATCAACAATCCTAAAAAATACCCAAAATTACCCAGTTAAAATATATCTGCTAGGGGTTATAATAAGATTATGAATGGTCCAGGTCGGCTAAACGGAACAGGTGAGTCTTCAGTTTTCGTCGAAAGGAGAGAAAGTCGGTGGTGGTTCTGATATATTGAGGTCCCATGACCTCAATGTTCTATTTACCTGAAGCCCACTCAGACTTCTACTGGAAGCTATTTACTTTTCTTCTATTGTGCTAACTAAAGCATCTCAGCGATATTGTCAGATCTAATAGAGAACTTTGGAAAGAAAGATAGCAAGCCAAACTGTGTGGGGGGAACTTTATTTGTTTATACAATTGATGCGATAGGCATGAGTTTGTGCACTGATATGCCAATTCCTAAATTGGTAAGCCATGTACTTACACCTTGGTGACCTCTCTTTGGTTACTGTCCATGAACATCACTTTGAAGCTATACCTGGTCCTGAATTAAGCAGTGTTGGTAGCACACTTGATTCAGCTTGCAGTGCTTTTAAAAAAACCTGCAGATCTGGAACTTCCATTGAAATGCTTGACCAGGATTGTATGTGATTTATATGATAGTATCAATTATGTGAATTATTAACCCTGGTGCTATATTTGTTTAGGGTATTTTTTAAAGGATGAATTATTGATATTTTTACCAGATTATTCATGTAGGCCATATAAATCTAAAGAAAGAAATGTTGGAGCTAGTGGTAGCATTAGGATGCCCTGTAATCAGTGGTGGGTTTCCAAATTTTTTACTACCAGTTTGCTCACTCGCACGTGTGACGCTTATGCACATGCACAGAAGCATCCGGACAGGTGGGTGGAGCCTCCCACCGCCACTACTACCTGTTCGGCTGATCCGGGCCGAACCGGGAGTAACCCACCTCTGCCTATAATGTCAGTTTTGAAATAGCAATTGAAAAGTTTGAACAGTATTTTTTTCCATTTCATTAATACAGCTGTGCACATTTGAACAACGAATCAAAGTACTTCAAAATTTGTGAATGTGCCTGTCTGGTATTCATTAAATTCAGCTCCCCATTTTTCAGACTTTCATATGAAATTGAAGGGTGGTGGTGGAAAGTGCAATTACTTTAAGGGTTCTATTAAGTTCTGTTGACTCCTTAAAGGTCCACCATCTTTTTCAGACTATTCAGAAATTAGATAGGTAGGTACTGTAGATAGATAGATACATAGATAGATAGATACGTAGGTAGATACGTAGATATATAGATACGTAGATAGATACGTAGGTAGGTAGGTAGGTAGGTAGGTAGGTAGGTAGGTAGGTAGGTAGATAGATAGATAGATAGATAGATAGATAGATAGATAGATAGATAGATAGATAGATAGATAGATAGATAGGCAGGCAGATACGTAGATAGGTAGGTAGGTAAATAGTAGGTAGGTAGGTAGGTAGGTAGGTAGATAGATAGATGATAGATAGATAGATGATAGATAGATAGATAGATAGATAGATAGATAGATAGATAGATAGATAGATAGATAGATACTTAGGTAGATACGTAGGTAGATACGTAGATAGATACGTAGATTGATAGATATGTAGGTAGGTAGGTAGATTAGATAGATAGATAGATAGATAGATAGAGAGAGAGAGAGAGAGAGAGAGAGAGAGAGAGAGAGAGAGAGATGAACTTAATGTTTTCATATTTGCATGAAACCCAAAGTACTTCTTTCAAATTATATTCAGATAACCTTAATGCATAATACCTTTGGCAAAAAAGACCCTGACTATAGTCTGAATAATTTCATGCCTGTGGTAAGCTCATCGTCATATTCAGTTAGTATCTATGGAAATGAATAAAGAGTAATAGCCTATTGGCGGGAATTGGGAGCCAGACTATGATGCAGTTATTTGCTGGGCTTTTAGTATCGCTATAAATAGAAGGAAATAATAATGGGGACCAACATATGTCTGACAACTACTAGGATGTGTTTTGAAGAGCACATCTTGTTCTGTGAAATAAATGCATTAATTGTTCTTTAGAAACTGATCAGGACAAACAGTGTGCCTCCAACTTTTTAAACTTATCAATAGCAAAAGGAAAAGGCTGTTGCATGGTGGGGGAGAGAAACTGTTACATGTGTACCCACATACACACAATGTGAAAAAATAAATGGTATCAAATAAACCAGTTTCATTAGAACTAAACAAATCCCAATAAAATTTAAAACTTTTTAAAAAGAGCTTTAAAGCAATAAAGTTTAAAACTTTTTAATGAGAATGATGGACATATTTACTTTTGCATAATTCCTTAATTTTCCCCCCAAAGATATCCACTCTCATCCCTGTTTCCCAAACTGCAAGGGAAGAATAGTGCTTCCTTTCTTTAAAATGTTTCTTTTCAACTCTCCTTAAAATTCTGCAGCTTGGAAAACACTGGCTGGTCCTAAACTGCTTTGGACATTCTGTCTTCTAATACTGAAGTGACAGTTGCAGTTTTCTTTTTTCTTTTCAATCCTCTGGTTTTAAATAAATCTTTTATGGTTCCTCACAGTCGTTCTTCCCTTCTCCTCTGTTATAAATCCCTACTCTCTCCAGGCTTTGCATAGATGCCAATTTAATCAAGATACAATTACTCATTTACTCTCCTTTGAAATGCAAACATGGCATATGTGTTTTAATAAAAAGAACACACATGCTTTGTACAGGGTTCTAGAGATATCTGTTTGCATCCAACTTATTTCTGCTTCTGGTAAACCAGCTTGGAAAGAACTTGAGGGGAAGAAAATTTCTATTGACCTTACAGTCGTCTTCTTTTAATCCCTACCATGAGACATGACCTATAAGAAATGTTCCTTAAGCTTCAGGACAACCACATAGAACAACCAGCGGTGGGAGGGATCCTACCGGTTTGATGATCGCGTGCTTTGCTGCATGCTTCGCGTGCACCTGCGCGCACGCGCAGTTTTAACAAAACTTACCTTCCACGTTACTTCTGGGGAGTAACACAGCTGAGGCGTGGCAGTATGCTCTGCCGCGCGAATCAGCTGAGAGGATATAGGTAAGCAAAGTGCAGGGGCAGGCGAGACCACTTGATTGTAAGAGCGAACGGTTCTCTCCCCAGCTGATAGTCGGAGCTATCGGTTCACCCAGACCACTCCGAATCCCACCTCTGAGAACAACTTGCATTGAATCCTCAAGACATCTGCCTATCTAGCACAGTACGTGTTTTTGCTATGCTGAAAAAGAAAACCTTGCCATTTTCTCAATCATTCTCAGGCACTTTAAGGGAGCAAAATATTTCTTTTGTATGTGTTTTTCTTCCAAAAACATTTTATTAATAACCCACTTTTCTAACAATCGCCAGGTTAGCTGTGAACATCCTTTGTCTACTCTTCAAGTTCTTACAGGCATGCTTCATTGTTGTTCCTACTGCTTTTCATTCTTACTTCTCTACTTTTTTCTTTAGAGCAGATTTAAATTAACACCCCTTCAGATACAGGGTATGTTCAAATAATGTGCTATTCTCTGAAAAGAAAGAGAAATAGCCAGGCTAGCTGCTGGGTCTGTGAGTTTTGCATGCCATCAATATTTCCTCCTATGGCTTTTGTTATGGCAGGGTCTTCTGCATATTGAACAAATCATAGAAGATGAAATGATTTTAAGATGAAATGCCTTAGTTTATCTTAAAGATGAAATGTACATTGTCCATAAGCCATGCCAGGTGAGATCTCTGGGGCTTTGGGCCATATTCTTCTTTTGCTCTGAGATACTGATGATCATTTTAGCTGGAGGCTGGGTTGGAAATACATATAAAACTCATATTTTGTCATTATAAATTGATTCTGTTGCAATTATATTCTCCCCCTTTTTTTCCAAAGGATCAGTGAAAAAGGCTTAAATCTGCTCCAAACGTAACATTTTTAAAGATTATTGCACTCTGTTTAAGTGGTTATTTTCTGTCAGTGGCAAACATTTCACTGAAAAATCATTTCTTTTGGTATAATGGGAATATACTATAGAGAATTTATTTGTTCTTTTTTATTGTATATTCAGCAATTTAATATGTGGCATGGGACCATTTTTTAGATGAATGACGCTGTAGCTATAAAAAGAGATGTTAGGTTATTACTAAATGTACTTTGTCATTTCTCAGTTGGCTGGTAAAAAACTTTGTTTTATTCCTATCTCACACTATTGTTCTTAGAAATTGTTAATAGGATATTATTAAAGTGTCAGAAGACAAGTAAACTGTTCCTTAAAGAATTGGTGAAAAAATGTAGAATCTGATATCAGGACATTTTAGTGATGTGCAATTACATATCAAATTTATCTACATAACACATCTACATTATTTAAGTTACATAGTATAGTAGTCATTGGTAGTTTAAACTGGTGTTTCTCAACCTTACCAACTTTAAGCCAGCTTGCTATCTAGGGAATTCTGGGAGTTAAAATCCTCACATCTTAATGTTGCCAAAGTTGAGAAACATTTGTTGAGGGATATGTAATCTCCTCATTGGAGAATGTAATTTATTTTCCAGTGAGAATAATTAGGTTGTATCCAACAGGCAGGATTGGAACCATCTGAAAATCTTAAATTCAAGAGATTCTGATCTGCGATCTTTATTGGGGAAAAAAAATGTTAAGGAGCCATAATGAAAGAATTCTAGTATCTGTTGTGTTTCAAAAGCAATCCCTTTAGATCAGGGGTGTCAAACTCAAGACTTGATCTGGCCCATGGGGTGCTTAAATCTGGCCCGCAGGACTCGCCTGGAAATAGCAAAGGACTGGCCCGTGGTGTCTCTGGCAGCCAAAATAGGGCGCAGACCTCCCCCCCCCCCGGTGCTCAGTGTCAACATCTGAGACAGCGTGCCATTCAAAGTTGCCACAGCGTGCCATTTCGGAGTTGCCACACATGCACAGGGGGAGGGGGATGCATGAGGGCAGTGATGGGTGATGGGACTCACTCTGGGAGAGGAGCCCAGGAAGGCAAGCCAGCTGCAGTCAGTTCAGAAGCCATCCAGGCCTGAAGAGTATTTGCTGGAGCTGGGTCCAAAAAGAACTTGCTGAAGCCAGCCAGGGAGCAACCAGGCTCCAGCAAGAGTACTTGCTGGAGCGAGCTGGGAGCAACGGGGAACAGGAGGGCAGGGCGTGCTGAGTCCGTATAGCCAGGTGGCTAACAGAAGCCAGTAATGCTGGCTAGAAACACTTTTACTTGTATAGTTCAACATGTGCCAAGCTGACACTCTAGTAAAGAGACCCATTCTGCTCACAGTGTGGCCTCTTCTTTTGCTGGCTTGGTTTGTAACCATGACTTCCTGTTTTAGCCAGCAGGGTGCTGCAGGAGGCATCCATCCTATCTCCCCTCCCCCCCCCCCATGGCAGGCCCGCGGAGAAGAATTACAATGCTGATCTGGCCCGTGAAGAAATCTAGTTTGACACTCCTGCTATAGATAGAAACTGTATTTTTTTTTAGTGCGCCTCTTTCTCTTTTCTATCTTATGTTAGGTGCTCTCTAGCTCTTTCCTTCTTTCTTCACCTTCTTTTCTTTTCTTTTGCAATGGTCACATTTAATTTCATGTTGTTTTTCACTAATAGTATGAGAGCTAAGTCTCAGAACTATCGACTGTTTTCTGAAGTACTGTAGAATTCCCTAGTTCATTTCTGAAAGTGAAGGAACATTAAACAAAGTTTTCAACCCTTTCTATATTTACTACATAAAGTCGAATTGACATCAGAATAAACATGCATACTATTCTGCTGTTTATCTGTGGATAGGCATGAAGCCTGCAATATCTGAAGAATATGGTTGGTGAGGAGGACTACATATTCCGTGCTGTTCCCAATATTTTAATTTTGGCTGGCTCCTCCTCCTCCCCATATTTGGTTGCAAAATCTAAAACCAGAATGTAAAATAATTGCACCATGAAGCTCGCTGAAAGAATTTTAATTCTCAGTAGATCCATTGCAAGACAATAGCAGGGCTTCCATGTCTGAGCTGCTAAAATCAAGATGACCACTGAACAACAGCAAAGACATATAGAGAACTCCCTTCCTTGCCATCTGATAATCATCTGGATCTTTACAGCCCAAGTATGGTAGTCCCTAGATCAGTGATGGCTAATCTTTTTGGCACCAAGTGCCCAAACCGGAATGTGTGTGCATGTAAGTGTGAGTGTGCGCTGCAATGCCGGAAACCTGGAGACCAGCTGGCCACCCCATGCATGCCTGTTTTTTGGACGGTTTTTGCTGTTTTTTGGTCCATTTTTCAGGGCAGTTGTCACCCGAAAAACGGTCTGAAAACGGCCTGGAAAAATGCCCGGAAACCAGCCCCCAAAACGGTCTGGTTTTTGGCCATTTTCAGGCCATTTTCTAGCACCTGTGAAGACCAGCTGGCTGGCACAAAAGTGTGCATCGGAAACCAGAAGACCAGCTGGTGATGACACACGTGCCCACAGAAAGGGTTCTGCGTGCCACCTCTGACACACGTACCATAGGTTTGCCATCACGGCCCTAGATGATGCTAGCAGGAGCAAAGTTTAGAAAGCATTTGCCCTCTTCTTTCCTCCCAAATCAACAGGACGGTCCATTTTCTCTGTCTCTCATGGCAGACGTATGCTCTGCATTCGCAGTCCTGAAGAGCTTTTTTCATAGACCGACTTTCCTTTCCAACACTTCATGAAATGAAGTGATGATGGTCATTGAACTATTCCAGGAAGCGCTGCGAAGAAATTACTTCGGACAAAAGCACCACACTATTGAAGCCTTGTATAGTTTTATGTGGTGAAAGCAAGGGAAGTTAAGAACCCTCAGCTACTTTCTACATTTTTAGAGCAACCTCCCACCTTCATGAGCTTGTATCTTTGCCAAAACCTACTGGAGTGGAAATCTGCCTTGCAAAATGAAAAAAAAAGTAAAAAACCCTAAGATTTACGTCAGTTTGTTCATCTCCAGCACAAAACGGCATGTTTATGCATACCATGGAATGAATGTACTTACTTCTGAGTGAACGTACTCCGAACCCTCTCAGTCAGAAATGCTGCTAGAGGGGTCTAATTGTCTTCAGCTGAATAAACAAAGATCCTCCTTCCTCACTCGTATTCGGTGTGAGATCAAAAATAAGACTGGCACAAAGAGAGACTGAGGGTGGAGAGATCCTCTTATTTTCTTTGAATGCATTTCTGGGTAATTGCTCATGTTCTCTGAATGGGTAGGAGAGAATTGCCTGAATGGGCAAGTTACTTTCTAATGTCCCTGAACTGACCATATGAAATCATACCTATCAGAGTGCACAAAGAACGTCAGATAGAAAGAAAATGTGAAGCAATTAAAAATAAACTGGGCAAAGTTTGTGTTCTTATCAAATTTAGCCATGGGGACTATTCTTCAACCTACAGATATTCATATTAGGTTTATTTGTGTGGTTCAGAGCAAAAACAAAAAGAGTACAACAACAGGCATTAACATTAAAAATAATTCATTCTGAATTAGCATGCAAATATCATTTGCTTTACAAACATGCCCTGATTGACAGTAATGTTCTAAAACAGTGATGGTGAACCTATGGCACACATGCTGAAAGTGACCTGCAGAGCCATTGCTCTTCTGGGTTCTGGCGCGACGACCAGCTGTCACTTTGAAAGTGTTTCTTTCTCCAATACACAATTAGGTTGGTAGGCAGTCAGTAGCTGGAGACAACAGTGAAAGTCTGGAAGCTCAATGCACCAATTACAATACACAGCAAGGCTTGGAAGTCCTTAGCTGGAAGCAACGAGCTCTTTCAAGCAACCAGAGAAGAAAACTCCACTCAGAATACCACGTTAAGGCTGACAGCCCTCCAACGACTTCCTATGCCACCCCACTAAGGGGGTAAAGGCAGACAGACACCGCCCCAATGGGGCTGTTGGTGGGAAAGGAGGAATTACTCACAAATAGGAAAACAGAATTCACAATTAAATTATAATTAACTCAATACTAATGAAATTTTCTCTGGAGAAACTAGATGACCAACCGTTCAGATTGATGGACTGAGTCGAAGCTGGGGGTCTGCCTGGCAATAGGGGCGTGGTTTAAAGGTCTCATCAGGCTCAGTCCAATCATTGAGTGGATGAAATCAACCCAGTCTGGATACTCCACCCCCACTAGGAGAATAGGCGTATCAGGTAAGAACCAACACCCTTTCTAAAACAGTGATGGCGAACCTATGGCATATGTGCCGAAAGCGATCTGCAGAGCCATTGTTCTTCTGGGTTCCGATGCGATGGCCAGCTGATCTTCACGCAAGTGGGAGCACCAGAAACCAGAAGAGCAGCATGCACCAGAAACTGGAAGACCAGGTGGCGGTGCACGTGCAAACGCCGGAAACCAGAACATTTTTTATTAAAATATGCACAAGCTTCCATCAGTTACCACATACTTGAATATATTCTCTCTTTAAGGATATAGGACCATGATGGCGAAGTTATGGCACGCAGCCATAAGTTCTATGGGCATGCGAACTCTCACCCCAGTTCACCTCTGCCGCGCATATATATGCACCTCCCACCGGCCAGTTGGGGGCTGCACATGCATGCGTGGGGCCCAGGGGGCAGGAGGGCCATATGCATGCCCAGGAATGGGGAGCATGTGTGGGGGACACGCACACATTGCATTCTGGGGGTTCGGGGGCGCGCACATTCATGCACATGTGCTCTTTGGGCACTTGGTCTGGAAAAGGTTAGCCATCACTGGTATAGGAGAACCTCGTTAGAGATCTGGAATTGGAATGGTCTAAGTTTTCACATGATTTCTAAATCAATTTTTAGATTTTTTTTTCTTTTAGAAAAAAATAGAACAAATAAATAGATGATGATTGTCTTTTATGGTGCTTTGTAAGAAATATGGGCATATTAATAAATTGCTCTAAAGAAACTAACCATTTTAAGCAACCTGTACTCTTGCTGTATGAAATTGACCAGTTCATGATTACAAGGTACATGAATTGTAAGCAAAGAATAGGATTGTGTATTTCCTTAACGTCTCATTAATTCTCAATAGAAGCTAAGACAAACAGTCATTAGCAAAGGTTATTGGATTTTAAGATTTAACCAACTAATGTCTTGCAAAATGTAAATATTAAGAACCAGCCACAGGAGCAACAGATGTTGGGCACTAGTTAAGCATTGCAATTGTGTGCTTATTACATTGCCATTATTAAATACAAAACCGTCAGTGTTTAAATAGCATTACAGTTATGAGACAAATCAACAAAAGTCAGAACATTCAAGCCTGAAAGTGATGTTTTGGCTTACTTGATCAGGATTATAATTTTATTTGCACAAAAGAAATGTTTTTGACATCTTCCATACTCAAACCAAGACAAATGTAAACTCAATTTAAAGAACCTGGAGAATTGTACTTTTGAATAGTCATATTTTGGCAGATGAAACATATGTAGAGATGGAACAGTACTTGATAGCTGCTTCTGTTAAATTGTTAAATCCCCAACAGAACTGGGAACAAATTCTTCATCAAATTTTAAGGACCAAACAACTGGAATAATCTTAAGAAAGAGGGAAATCTCCAATCAAATCTCAAGAGCAACACAATAGCACTGATCAAAGCATTGCTACTGAAAAAGCCCAGTGATGGGATATGTCCATATTTGCCAGCATTGCCAGGAAACTGCAGTCCACTGGAAAGATGAAAGATATGATATCCTTGCACATACCTCTTGGCCACCTTGGAATTTATACTACTCCTATGAGAATTTCTTCAAGATTCAGTTTTGGTTGCCACGATGTAGAAAAGATGTGGATACTCTAGAAAGAGTGCAGAGAAGAGCAACAAAGATGATTAGGGGACTGGAGGCTAAAACATACGAAGAACAGTTGCAGGAACTGGGTATGTCTAGTTTAATGAAAAGAAGGACTTGGGGAGACATGATAGTAGTGTTCCAATATCTCAGGGGTTGCCACAAAGAAGAGGGAGTCAAAGCTATTTTCCAAGGCACCTGAGGGTAGAACAAGAAGCAAAGGTTGGAAACTAACCAAGGAGTGAAGCAACTTAGAAATGAGGAGAAACTTCCTGACAGCTAGAACAATTAATCAGTGGAACAGCTTGCCTCCAGAAGTTGTGAATGCCCCAACACTGGAAGTCTTTAAGAAGATGTTGGATAGCTATTTGTCTGAAACGGTATAGGGTTTCCTGCCTAGGCAGGGGGTTGGACTAGAAGACCTCCAAGGTCCCTTCCAACTCTCGTATTGTATTGTATTGTCCTCTTTAAAAATAATGATAGATAATTCTCTTTCATCAAATTAAATGAGAATGGCAGAAAAGCAGGACAGAAT
This sequence comes from Natrix helvetica, assembly GCF_964273705.1. Lineage (NCBI taxonomy): Eukaryota > Metazoa > Chordata > Lepidosauria > Squamata > Natricidae > Natrix > Natrix helvetica. The sequence goes on along the minus strand of NC_138552.1, from coordinate 29,228,797 downwards.
TACTTTGCATGGTAATTAGTTTGTGGAATTGAAGCGCTGAAAAAGCTTCTTGGATGAAAAGCGAAATGTCTTCAAAGAAAAATCAGAAAGTCCAGTTGCCTCTTGAAAGAAAAACAAAAGCACCTTTGGGACAACTATCTATGATATGACCTGGATGTCTGAGAATCTCCATGGAGAATTTGTGGAATCTTTTTCTACCCAATTCTGTCATTAAAATGACATTTACAAACTAAGATGGGTCCTTAGGAGAATATCCAAGATGCTAAGGGGTCAGGAAGGAGAAATTTATGAGGGAGACTTGGGGCATAATTAGCCCAGGGAACCGAGGACTGGAGACATGATAGCTATTTTCAAGTATCGAAAGGGCTGTTGTGCAAAACGTGAAGCAAAGCTGTTAAGAGTTGTTACAAAAGAGAGGACAAGATATAGTGGTTTTAAACTGTAAGAACTAGAGTTCAGAGGGACATTGGAGAACAATTCTAGTGGTACGGAATAGAATCCTTTATTGGCCAAGTGTGATTGGGCACAGAAGGAATTTGTCTTTTGGTGCATATGCTCTCAGTGTACATAAAGGAAAAGATATATTCGTTACAAATCATAAGGTATAACACTTAATGATAGTCACAGGGTACAAATAAGCAATCAGGAAACAATATTAATGTAAATCGTAAGGATGCAAGCAACGTAGTTACAGTCCTGCAGTCATAAGTGGGAGGAGATGGGTGATAGGAACGATGAGAAGATTAATAGTAGTAGTAATGCAGGCTTAGTAAATAGTTTGACAGATGGCGTTCGGGGGGGAACTGTTCTTGTGTCTAGTTGTTCTGGTGTGCATTGCTTGTTTAACGGTGGAACAGACATCGCTGGAGGTGATGGGTTCTCCTTCACCATTAAACATGAGCAGAAGTTGGCTGGTTTTTTGTTTCTCATGCTATAGCAATGGATTCCTTCACTAAGCAGGGCAGGTTGGATTAAATGATCCATGAAAGATTTTTCAACACTTACAGTCCACAAGGTGTTTTTTTTTAACATTTATAAAAATTCTGTGATTATTTCTTATATTCTGCAATAGAGAGAGAGAGATAGCTGGCTGGAATGAGCTGGTTGGCTGCCATATATACAGATTGTTCCTTGGCCATTACCACTGTTACCAATTTTAGTTTCTCCCAGAATTTGCAGCCAATAAGAGCATAAGGGTGAGCAGAATATGTTCAAATTAACAACAGGACCAGAAGGCAGGACAAGAAGCAATGGATGGAAACTAATCAAGGAGAGAACTAAGGAGAAAATTCCTGACAGAACAATTAATCAATAGAACAACTTGCCTCCAGAAGTTGTGAATGCTCCAGCACTGGAGGTTTTAAAGAAGAGATTGGACAGCCATTTGTCTGAAGTGGTATCCTCTCCAAGGTGGGGGTTGGACTAGAAGACTCCAAGGTCCCTTCCACCTCTGTTATTCTGTTAAGGAATGGGTTTTGCCTCATAAAATTGTGATGTACATTTTGTCACCTGCCTTCCCTCTCTACCCCAACCTTCAAGGCCTGTGATTATTTGAAACTGAATATATCAGGCAATCATCTAACTGGGGAAGGTTTATGTGAACGGGATATTGGTTATTACTTTAATTAGACTGCTATTGCATTGGTTCATAATATGCCCAGAAATATTAGTTAGAAGAACATGCATAGCTGTGAATGGATGTGAGTTAATGTCAAAGAATATGTTTTATACATCAAAATAAATTTGCAAAAGAAAGCTGAGGGCCATATTGGTTGGATATCCTGCAGTGAATAGACAATTAATAAGATGATGATAATGATGATATTAAAATCATACATTCACTGTTTGACTTCTGAAGTTAAAGGTTATTCTAGGTGGACCTTTTGCTTGTTATTTTGAGTATTTTTAACCTTGTCTGCTAGAGCAGAAAATACTGGGATTTTAAAAAGTTCTTTGTAAGATTCTGTCCAGTCCAATTTCTTGCTCTATTTCTCTTCAGCATAAAGATGCATGTATCCCAACATGACTTGTTTGAAATTTTTCATTGTTAAAAAAATTGCTAGTACACATAAGCGGGCTATGCCTTTCCTATCATGTTCCTTTCATAAAAGTTAATCATTACTATAAATGATGGGATGGTTGAATAAGAGTATCTAGTACTTATTAGGCATAATGTAATCAGCCCAGATGTAAGTAATCGTAAGATAAACATGAATAAAAAATATTACCTCCATTTTTATAATTACACAAGCTTGCTTCTGCAGGATATTGCTTTGAACACATATAAGCATACTCAACATTTTTCTACAAAGATATCTACATTTTTAGGAAGTAACTTTTGATACAGCTTAGTTTTTCCTTACAGCATAGATTTCTGTGAGCTACTCCTTCCTCACAAGGTATGTCACACTCATATATCATAAAAAATGAGCACAACATCACAACACTACTGTCATAAACCAATTTCGTTGTATTTAAGTACAATGACAATAAAGATGATACTTATCATGCTGATTAAATCCTTTGATCTGCAGATGGTTATCCTGTAACCATCAGCTGTACCAGTGCATGCTTTTCCAGTGATTCTGGGTGCTTTTCACTGTTGCCTCTGTCAACAGTTTTTGTAACTTCACTCTTTATGTAGTTGCAAAAGATTTCTGGGGAAAAATGTCTTCTGTTTCGATGTCTAATCTCAAACATAAAAAGTATTTGTGTTTCTCATTGGTGTCTGGATTCTTTTCTTACAAAATGTCATAGGGCTAATTGAGGTTAAATTGGGGTGTTTTAATTTGGTTTTAATCATTAATTAATCTAGGCATTATTGTACAGACTTATGTTTAATTTGTTTTTATGGGGTTTGTAATTTGCTGTATATAATGTTTTTTATAATGTTTTTATTCTGTCTGTACACCGCCCCGAGTCCCCTTGGGGAGAGGGAGCGGTTAACAAATCCAATAAAAGTAAAAGTAAGTAAAAGTAAAGTAACAAAAAGAAGGTTGGAGGGATTAATGCATTCTGTGAATCGTTTGATTTTTGCTTTGTGTGTTGTACCATAAATCCAACTTTCTTAGTTATGTCCTTCTACAATATTGTAATCCAATTCTCTGTGATACATACTTTCACCAAATTTATGGTGAAATGTATAAAATAACTATCATATTTAATATTTTAATTTCTATTGTTTTCTTTTAATCCAATTAAAATCATGATTAAGTTTTCCTTGCAAAGTTGCCACTCTGCTTTCCCCTTAAGACATTTTGCCCATATTCTGACAGAGCAGACACAGATGTCAGGTTTTACACAGCACTTGGCTGGAAATCTTAGCTACAATTTCATCTTCAGAAATTGGCTTTCTGTGCTACATGTTCTCAGCTATGATTGGCTAGATTAGTTTCTAGGTGCAAAGAAGGCATGAAAACTGGCCCATTGTCATATACAGAAGTCAACCCCTCTGTAGATCCATGCCCCAGGGTTTAAACTCTAGGCTTTTTCTTCCTATCTTTCTTAATTGACATTTCTTAATTGATATTTAATTAATAATACTTTCTTAATTAACATAACTTTGGGAACCCCCTGATTTATGTTAACCTAATGATTCATTCTAGCCTGGAATTTTTGCTTCCTGTCTCACCAGCCATGTCTCTACACAGGAATTGCACCAGGACAGAGTATTAACCTTCCATTAACTCCTTCTCTGTTTGCATAACTCAGATCCCTGGAGAGAAGTTAGTTTAGTTTTGAAGAGCTTTGGAGATTGTTTCAGGATAAACTAGCCTCTCCCAACTTCCAGTCTGCCCACCCACACCATGTTTGAGTGGGTCATGGAGTTTGTATAAAGTACTAGTGACCCATTTAAGCCTGCCCTGCTAATGGGCATAAAAATCAAACTCAAAATAGTAATAATTAGATTGTCAGGGTTCCAAATAACACCCCCAACGAAAAGACTCCGAGGCTTGAGTTTCCTTAAAGTTCCATTTTATTAGAGATGTCATATTGGCACTTCTGGGAAAATCTGAATCTGAAAGTTTCCAGGTTTCCCCCCCCCCCCCCCCCAAAAAAAAGAAAGTTAAAGTTCTTGCCCAGCACCACATGTCCATCCCATGATCCAATCAGGCACCATCCAAATCTGGAGATGCTTCCCGGTTACATCATTGCATCTGCAAGGCAAAGTGTCCTTGAGTCTTTAAGAAACGAATGTTATATATCACCCACACTCTATATAATTCCCCCCTCCCATTTTCCCACAGTGGAAAATGTGGCAGGCCTGAAAGCCCAATGTAAAAGATGGCTTCCAAGTCTGACATAGGTAGGACTGTATTAAGCCTTTGAAATTCCTAAATAGTCTCTGGTTTATGCCAGACTACTGCTAGATAATATAAGTAACTGGAATTCAACTAAGTAATCATAGCACCAATTCTCAAGACCTGCATTATTGCCATGTAATCTCTATTATTTAGACAAAATGCTGGCTTTGGCCTTAAAGAGCAGCTAAGAAGAACTTTGGGTTACTACATCTGGGCTACAGAAATCTAAATATACCTAGTGGTATATTTTCTATACTGCTAGATAACAAAGGGATAAAGAAAATATATTTCTGCCCATCTAGCAGTTGTCCAGATTTTTGCAATACAGAAGGATTAGGTCAAAAGTGGCATGTATTTCAATAATATTTTACTCTAGATCAGTGATGCTAAACTTTTTCCTATTGCATGTCAAATGCAAGGAGCATAGGGGGGTCATGTGCAGGCGTGCCCACACTCATAAAGATATGCGCACGACACCCCCGCACACATGTATGCGCGATCCCCCCCCTGCTTTTGGTGCACAATGGACCCAAAACATCCCCCTCGCCACCCCACCCCAGAGACCTTCCGGACGCTTCCCTGAAGGCTCTGGAGGGCGAAAAATGGCCCTACGGGCAAACCGGAAGTCTGTTCCATGTTAGATATTTGTTCTACCTACAGTGGTTTCCACCAAGGTCCTCTGTTCCGGCAGGAACAGAGGTTTAATCCTATTGGTCGAAGGGTCTGACAGCTCCTTATAAAAGGGCTGCTGTCAGACTCAACCTTCGCTGGATTGTTTTCACTTGTACTTAATTAAGAGCTGTTGTTACCATTAAGCCTGTGTGTGCCTATCCATTACCCAATCTAACACTGGCGATGAAGGTAGGAATGGAAGGCAACTAGGCGAACCAAAAGAGCGTAGCAACCCAACAAGTACATCCAGCCTGAGGTTCAGCGCGGCTTCGAGCAGCCATTTTTGAGCAGCAAACTCAAAACGCCCTCTGAACACAAAATGGCGATGCACGCCACACCGACTCCATATGATCCAGTCACCGAGTACTGGGACTCGTACATTCTATGATTTGACTACTTCCTTGAGGCAAATGACCTCATGGGCCTTTCTGAAGGCCGCAAGAAGAACATGTTCCTTGGATACTGTGGCCAGGAAGTGCCTCAGTTCACATCCAGACATTTCTTGTAGTTGTGGACGCCTACTCGAAATGGTTAGAGGTAGTCCTGATGACCTCCACTACGCAGAAGCGGTCATCAAGGTACTACAGAGACTTTTCTCCACACATGGCCTGTCCAACATCTTGGTCTCTGACAACAGGCCCCAATTCACGGCCATGCAATTTGAGATCTTCCTAGCAGCTCAGGGAATCAGGCATGCCCTGGTCGCGCCATTCCATCCAGCCTCCAATGGTCAGGCGGAAAGAATGGTGAGATCTGCAAAGAGGCCCTCTTTAGGATGGGCCCGGGAGATTGGCAATCACGGGTTGACCACTATTTGCTAATTCAGCACTTCACACCCAGTGCCACTACAGGGAGAAGCCCCTCCGAGCTTCTCATGGGTCACCGGCTCAGGTCCCACTTAGACCGGCTATACTCCAATTATTCTGCCTCATTGCCCCAGACTCCACAAGCAAGATTTGGACATTTAGCATAGGAGATTCGGTATACGCCCACAACTACGCCGGGGGAACTCTGTGGATTCCTGCCACAGTGATAGGCATCACCAGCCCTCGCTCTTACCTCCTAGAGCTCAAGGACGGTAGGAATTGAAGAAGGCATATTTACCAACTCCGTGCCGCCTCTCCAACTCCACTCTTAGACAACCAGAGGTAACTCCTACATGAGTTAGCCAAAGCCCTACCCAAACGGAGCAAACACTTCCCGAACTTCCGGTTTGCGCATTGGATTGTTTTTTTGCCCTCCAGAGGCTTCAGGGAAGCTTCCAGAGGGTGAAAAATGGCTGAAAAAGAATGCTGAAGACAGCTGGCCAGCGCACACATGCACACTGGAGCTGACAGGGCAATGCCTCACATGCCTTAATAAATGGCTCTCATGCCACCTGTGGCACACCTGCCATAGGTTCGCCATCACAGCTGTAGATCATTTTGAATAATTTACTCGAGATGCCAGAGTGAGTGATAGAGGATAAAAATGCTCACCAATAGACAGAGAGAAATAGAAAAAACTGGCGGCGGATTTCCACGTTTATTTCTACTTGTATCTATTTTGTTGTGCAGCAGAAGCAGTGGAAGAACCAGGGATTCAAAGAGACAGTATTCCAAAAACACATTGCCTCACTCTTCCCAATTAATGGGAAGAATATCTTTCGTTGCCTGCTTAACATTTACTCCATATTGAGTGTGATTGTTCACATGAATAGCAATAATTGCCTGCAGTACATTTCCATTACGCCTGCCTAAATGCTATTATTTACAACTATGTTAACCTGGATTAGTTAATAGATTAATTTCTGATCATTCAAGGAAGGAGAGTTCAGAATCATTCCAAAACTACAGCAACGCCATAAGGAAATATTGGCTGAAATAATTATGCTGCAGATGGGGCGGAGCGGAGTTTTAAAAACTTTCAAATGGTTCAATCTAGTTAAAAAACACATTGAATGCTTGTGAACCCACCCCCTGAATTCATTAAAGGTTTCTAGTTGATGTTGTCAGTGGTGGGATTCAACCGGTGTAACAACTGGTTTGCTGAGTGCGCACTTTGCGCTCTTCACACATGGACAGTGAGTTTGAAAACAGCTCAATCTACTGAAGCCCTGGTGAGTAAAACAGTTGCGGCATGGCAATCCGCTCTGCCGCACCTATCAGCTGGGTTTCAAACAAAGGAAATATAGGTCAGTATAGCACAGGGGCAAGTGAATGGGCCCACGAAATTGTTGGAGCAAACCAGTTCGCTCTTAGCTGATTGTCAGAGCTACCCATTCGCCCAAACCAGCTGAATCCCAGTCCTGGATATGGTCAATATGGAGTACCTTTTTTTTGCCCATTTTCCTTTTGCTCTTCTGGTTGCAAAACTTTTAATATTTCAATTGCTTAACTGGACTTGAACATACTGGTGTGATTTGTATTCCGATGTGATTACTAATGTGATTACTTGGATCCCTACGGATGTTCTTACTACAGTTGATGCTTTTAGTGTTATTTGTTTTTATTTCAAAGGGTATTTAGATTTTAGTTGTAATATAAGCTGCTAAGAGAATACTTCTGGCTCACAAAAGTACTTGATTTTCAGAATCAATCAACTGCCAAAAACAAGAGAGCTATAGAATCTACAAAAGACATACTGATTTCAGCCCTTCCTTAGAGAGATGTTAAGTTATAAGCTTAAGGAAAAAGAACTTGCTTATTTATCCAATCTTTCCTTTCTTTCTACAGTACCTCTAAGAACAGATTGCATAAAAGAGAGACCTCTTGTGGATGTTTTTTCTGCCTTCCTTGCATAAAATTTGCCTGGATCAGTTACTATAACTTAACTTTGTGTAATATTAATTTTTTGTGCTTTCCTTCTAGATAATGGAATTTAATTATAGTTTCCATCTAGACTAATTTGAAACCCATTACAGAAATTATAAAACTATTAAGATCTAATTCAGGTATAAAAATGTGAAATAAAACTTTTCTTAAAAGTAATGAAGGGGTGGTGCTACAATAAGTAAAGCAATATTTGGATTTCAAATAATTATAGTAAGTTTCATAGGGAAGTGTTTGTTTTATAATTAAATATTCTGGTACAATTTGTGCATCTATACAAAGTACAGTGTTCTTTTCTTTTTTCCTTTTCTTAGGGTCATAATCCTGTCTGTCATATTTTAAGGGTTAAATGACTTTCTAATATTTCATGATATAGGGAATTTTTTAATTAAATATTGACATGTGTATAATATTTTATACTCATTCTATTTTAATAATTTATTATTGATTTTATTCATATTTATTTTCTTATTTATGAGGAATCTGCCTTGACGTTGACTAAGAGATAAGCACTTGCCACATAACGCTCCAGACTTAACAATTGTTGATAAAAAAGACAAAAAAATCTGAATGGTAGATATTGCAGTATTTGGATACAGCTGGAGAGAAGAGAAAGAAGTGGAGAAAATCACAAAATACAAAGACCTGCAAAGAGAAGTAGAACAGCTGTAGAAAAAGAAGCCAAAGATAGTACCAATATTAATAGGTGCCCTGGGTGCAATCTCAAAACATCACTCAAATGCTATTGGCATTGACAAAATCACCACCAGTCAATTGCAAAAGGCAGCTTGGAGCAGCTTACATCTTGTGGGCAGTAACTTTATTGTTATTAAGCAACAACATCTGCCTATCCCAGGTTCTTTGGAAGAACTTGATAGGTGGACAAAAATACCAGATCCAGTCTAAACATGTGCTGACTGTTTGATAAACCATAGTAATAAAAAGAATACAAAGAATCTGCAATAATATATTGCAGTGCTTATATTTAGGATTCTGCTCATCCCACAACATCTAGCCAGGATTCGGTCTGCTAGTTCCTTTCTTGCTTCCTTTTCCCATAGTCAGCATTTGTAGAAGCTGAACATTTTGATTCCTAATACTGTAGTTGTGTTGGTAATGGTCCAACTCCAATTCCTCCTTCCTTAGTATTTCTTGCAGTTCTGCAATATTTGGGTCCTTCCATCCTTGCTAATACCAATGGGTTGTGCACAAATACTTCTTGTTTTGGCTACATATAAACTTGGAGTTAAAATCCTTTTAGCAAATATGAATACTGATACCAGCTCGAGTGTATATAATTTTATAGATTATAACTGGCCTCATTCCTGTGGAAAAATTTCCACTCATTCTTCTTTCCTTCTACTATCCATATAACTTTGCAATTACATAACGTGAAAATGTCATTTTGGCACAAAAGAGCAAGTACATTCATGTTTTCTTAAAATACCGATAAATGTAAAGAATTGTGATTCGGCTAATAAGGCAGGGTATAACAATAAATATGTCATTATATTACAGTGCTACAAAATATGGTAGTAGAATTACAGTTCTGCTATATTACAAATAGTATTACATATGAGCAAGGTAGTAGAAACTCTTGAAGGGAGACTAGCATGTTTATTTCAATATTGTTCTATTGAAAGCAGAAGAGAGAGATACCTAATCTAGAATGCAAGAATTGGGACAACCAACTAGATGGCAGTAAAGAATTTGAATTGTCATTTGGTGTTTGGGTAGAGAAAGGGAGATTACATATAAACACTTTATCCCTAATTTGTGTAAATATTAGCCAATCAATCACAGTTTGAGCAGTTCACACCTGGTTGACCGTATCTGTGCTTATGTTCCTTCTACAAAAAGCCCCATTCCTGATGATCAAACTATCTACATTCTTCAACATGAGGAATCATTTTGGTGTTATAACTGGAACCACTTGTCAGTTGCAAAGTTGTGTTCAACCCATCATGGCCCTATGGACAAAGTTCCTCCAGACCTTCCTGTCCTCTACTATCCTCTGGAATCCATTTAAGCTCACGTCTACTGCTTTGGTGACTCCATCCAGCCACGTCATTCTCTGTCGTCCCATTCTTCTTTTGCTATCAATCTTTCCCAGTATTAGGCTCTTCTCCAGTGAGTTCTTCCTTCTCATTAGGTGGCCAAAGTATTTGAGTTTCATCTTCAGGATCTGGCCTTCTAAAGAGCAGTCAGGGTTGATCTCCTCTAGGACGGGTTTGATTGTCTTGCAGTCCAAGGGACTTAAAGGAGTCTTCTCCAGCACCACAGTTCAAAGACCTCAATTCTTTGGCATTCAGCCTTTCTTATGGTCCAACTTTCACAGCCATCCATTGCAACTGGGAGAATCATAGCCTTGACTATAAACACCTTTGTTGGCAGGGTGATGTCTGCTTTTTATTGTGCTGTCTAGATTTGCCATAGCTTTCCTCCCCAGAAGTAAGTGTCTTTTAATTTCTTGGCTGCAGTGCCCAGGAATCTTGGAGCCCAGGAAAATAAAATCTGTCAGTACCTCCATCTCTTCCCCATCTATTTGCTAGGAATTGAGAGGGCCAGATGCCATGATCTTACTTTTAGGCTGTGATTTCTGTTGTTTTACTGTTTTAGAAAATATGAGAAGTTGATCCTGAAGTAGCTATAACTATATGTCTAATGAAGGTGATCTATAGGAAATTTTAAGAAATCAAAATAGCGGTCTTGACCACCCATTGAAGTTGCTGTCTGCACATTAAAATGGGGGTGGCTTTCATTGAGTTTTTGAAGCTGCCATTTTGACTTTTGACTCCCCTCCCCCTTTCCCACAGACACCTCAGGTCTTATGAACAATATCTCAAAAGAAAGTTATTTTCCCTCTCTATATTTAACTGATAGTGATTTTCCAAGGACAAGTGACATCTGAAAAATTACAGCCTAATTTTAGCTCAGATGCAACTGAAGAATGTGACTAGCAGGGACCTTGATATATTTCCTGATAAAATGTTGAAAATGGACTTGAGGGAAAGCTGACTTCCTGTATTATTATCTATTAGTGTGAGAAGGTAGTAAACGCAAGCTAAATATTTCCTTGGTAGTATGAGACCTATAACTAAACAAGACAATTCTTATATGATGCTGGTATTATTTTTGCCAGGGAGTTTCATGACAGGTGGTATCCTTGAGAATGTAGAAATGATCACCTTCATTTGACATCTACTTTATTTTGGGGCATTTGGGTTTTGATTGTGTGCCATTGGGTCAATCTTGACCCGTAGTTACTACATAGAAACGTCTCTGCAGTTTTCCTGGCAACATTTTTCTGAAATGTTCCCATTGCTGCCTTAGTTCTAGGGCTGAGAGAGAATCACTGGCCCAGAATTATCAGCTGTCTACAGACTTGCCCAAAAGTCTTACCATGGCTGAGCTGTATAAACCAATGTTTTAATTCATTATATGGTAACTTTGCACATTCATGTTCTTCTATACATATGTATTCCATTTCTGGAGGTTGAAGTCCCAACCCCAACAGTGGAATGCTATTTATTAGCTTTAGATACATGTGTTGAAGATATGATATGGAGCAGCCTTGTTTAGTCTCTAGATGTGTTTCACTGGCTGACATTCTGGTAGTTACAATTAAATGCATCTGGACCAGAGGTTGGTTCCTACTGGTTTGGACCAGTTCAGTTGAACAGGTAGTAACTTGGCCAGCCACCCCCCCCGAACCAGTTCTATTGGCAGCACCATAGGGACCGCCATCTTGTTTTTTTGCTTTTGTGCCGAAGCATTTTTTTACCTACTGCGAAAGGAGTCTATGAAATACCATGCAAAATCTGCCCTGCAACATACATAGGACAAACGAACAGGAGAATAAATGCACGCATCGCAGAACACAAGAATGCAGTAAGAAAAAAAGAAAAAACTTCCTCCCTTTTCCAGCATCTTAAAGCTACAGGACATGAAATTAATTCTGAAGGAACCAAATTAATCTCCAAAACTGAACACTTCAACAAGAGAATAATTATGGAAGCTATCGAAATAGAGAAACACCCCCACAACATGAATAAACGTGAAGATACCTCCTGCCTACCAGACATCTGGAAACCAGCCCTAGTCAACAAATGAGCCCCACTCACCACCCAGGCCGTTACAACATGAAACAACAATGGACACACAGCCAGCACCAATCAGCACCAATCTACCAATCATGATACAACCACACAACCAATCATTCCACTTACTGAAACAAAGCTAGCACTCCAACCCCCCCCCCAAGATTTATATAAAGATGGCAGCTCTGATCACACTTTAAGCCCAAAACCCAGCCTGAAGATGGCGAGTGAGACCTCGCTGAAACGTTGCCAAGACAATCTCAATCTTACACGGGAAAAGACCCGAATACAACAAGACCAGCATACCTACAACCGTGAAAACCTACTAAAACAAATATATATATATATACACACACTCTCTCTCTCTCTCTCTCACACACACACACATATATACATATACAAATACACACACACACACATATATATACACATACATACATACGTATGTATGTATGTATATTTAAAGTTAGGACTAAAAAATAAAGATACATAGATCCCCCCCCCCCCAAATGTCCCACAGGATGGAAAAAGTTGCATTTTCTAAAATAAATATATAGTATGTATGTATGTATATTTAAAGTTAGGACTAAAAAATAAAGATACATAGATCCCCCCCCCCAAATGTCCCACAGGATGGAAAAAGTTGCATTTTCTAAAATAAATATATAGCCAATATAAAATAATTTATCTTCAGTTTCAAGGAAAAAAATACTGGGCAGTGGGGGGAAAAGGAGATATGGACTTTCAAGAATGATTAAACCTTGGAATTATAATTAATTTCTGTAGCAGTTACTTTCACATGAATGCTTTTATAATTCCCGTTTGCAGTTTAAATATTCTGAAATATTTATTGTTTAATAATCATTGTAATATGTTCTTTGATTTCATTGAGACTGGTTCTATTAATTAGTTTAAGTACAAATGGTACCCAGATGAGTAAACTACTGCCATTCAATGAGAATAAAATTAATGCTATAAAGATTAGCATTGTTAGATAAACTTGTGGTATTAATGTTGAAAGCAAATAGCATATTGCCATACAAGTTTATGTGTTACCAAACAGCAGTTGCTGCAGTTTGAATAGAAAATCTTCCATTCATAGTTGGATTGTTATTATTCCATTATATTTTGTGATAATGTGTAATTCAACGAAATTAACATGATGCTTGAGCCTAAGTAATATCTCTAGAGAACAAAAGGATTGTTCTGCAATTGGAAACAGTATTGTTTGTAGATTTTGTAGAAATGAAACATGGAATAAGGCCATAAAATTTTTAAACAAACACACAGAATCACCTTTTCCCGCTACAAATTACAGGTGCATATCCTGAATTGCTTCAAGTTAAAAACAAACCTCTCATTATTATTGCCGGAACATTATGTTGGGGCCTGTCGGCCACTGGCCCCTCCAGCAGCCGAATCAGAGGAGGAGGAGGAGGAGGAGAGGCATGGGAGTTAGGGTCAGCATCAAGGCAACCTGAGAGCTCTGAGGGGGGAGAAGGAGTGGAACTGGCAGAAAGAGAGAGAGAGAGAGAGAGAGACAGACAGACAGACAGACAGACAGACAGACAGACAGACAGAGGCAGAGCTTGGGCCATTTGTCAGCCCTCAGATGGAGAGTGAACAGCCCCAGGTGTGGAGGTGGCTGATGAGGAAGAGGAGGAACAGCATAGTCCAGTTCCTGGCATGCGAATGTGCAGAAGGCAGAGGAGAGGAGAGCAGAGGAAATCCGTGGGCCGAGCCTTGGGAAGGAAGAGCCACCACTGTTAGCGAAGCCCCACCCTACCTCTCGAGATAAAAGGCACGGGGCAGAAATGAATCAATGCCGCAGACAACTATTCATTTCCCTGCCAGACAGTGAAAGAGAAACATTTTGCCAGGGCTGCTGGCACTCCTAATAACGGAATCATTGATTTAACTTCAGAGGGTTTGTCATGTTTGGGGAGCTGGGTCAGAACACATTATTTATTATATAATGAATATAAATACATGTAGTCCTTGACTTACGACCACAATTGAGCCAAAAGGTTCTGTTGATGTGAGACATTTAAGTGAGTTATGCCCCATTTTATGACCTTTCTTACCACAGTTGTTAAGTGAATCACTGCAGTTGTTAAATAAATAACATAGCTGTTAAGTGAATCTGGCTTCCCCATTGACTTTGCTTGTCCGAAGGTCACAAAAGAGGATCCCGGGACACCGCAACCGTCATAAATGTGAGTCAGTTGCCAAGCCCCTGAATTTTGATCAAGTGACCATAGGAATGCTGCAACAGTCGTAAGTCTGAAAAATGATCATAACAGTCATGAAACAAACAGTTATAAGTCAAGGACTAGTTATATAGTGTAAACCTCATGCATTAATAGATTTCAGACATTGCAGGTGTTTTTTTGGTTTGGTTTGACTTGGACTTCAGTGAAGACAGGGCTTGATATGTCATGGCCAGGAGTGTGTCATATTTGGACTACCATATTTTGGTGCTGTTCTGAGGTGTGATATAGTTATGCACTGGGCATGAAAGTCCAGCCCGCTACTTCTGCCCATTTACCATTGTAAATAACAATAGCACTTAGACTTATATGTCATGGCCCCATCAGAGTCCAGTTCTGAGGAGGAGGAGTTGGAACTGGGACTGTCCCATAGGCCAGAAGGCATGCCATGGGGCGATGGGGGATGTTGTCCTTCAGGCCCTGGGGAAGGTAGTCAACCAGATGGAAAGCTGCCTGCCTGCACAGGCATAGAGAAGGATCGCCTGCTGACCGTCAGTGGTGCTGATAGGCAGCCAATCTCCTCTGATCTGTGTTGTTTGTGTTTATTGGATTAATATGATGAGGAACAGCTACCTGTTTCCACTTTCCTTGCCCTTCGATTGCCCTTCGATTGAGTGGGGTAGACAGCTGTTCCTCATCAAAGGAGATCAGCTGCCTATCAGCACCGCTGCTGGTCAGCAACCAGTCCTCCTCTGTGTCAGCCCCTGGCGTGCCTTCCCTGTCAGACAGCCCCAGGTCCAACTCCTCCTCCTCCAAACAGGTCTCTGATAGGGCCATGACACTATATATTGCTTCACAGTGGCTTACAATACTCTCTAAGCCACAGGTGTCAAACTCGCTGTGTCACGTTGCCGTCACATGACGTATTGTAACTTTTTTCCCTTCGCGAAACGGGTGGGTGTGGCCTGCACGTGAGGCATCTGGCCTGTGTGCCTCCTGTTTCACACCCCTGCTCTAAGCGGTTTACAGAGACAGCATACAAGAGGTCCTTGACTTACAGCAGTTTATTTAATGACCGTTCAGAGTTACAACGGCACTGAAAAAAGTTACTGATGACAATTTTTTCACATTTAAGACCTTTGCAGCATCCCCATGGTCATGTGATTCACATCTGGATGATTGACAGCCTGGCTCACATTTATGACATTTGCAGTGTCCCTGAGTCGTGTGATCTCCTTTTGTGACCTTCTAACAAGCAGCCAGATTCACTTCAGCCATGTTACTAATTTAAGAACTGCAGTGATTCACTTAACAAACGAGGCAAACTCAGTTTCTCACTTAACAACATACATTTTGGGCTCAATTGTGGTTGTCAGTTGAAGATTACCTGTATTGTCCCCAAAATCTGGGTCCTCATTTTACCGATCTCAGAAGGATGAAAAACTGAGTCAACCTTGAGCCAGTCAGGATTGAACTCCTGGCAGTGAAATACAGAGTTAGCCTGCAATACTGCATTCTAACCACTACGCCACTATGATTCAGAAATATGGATCCTGGCCCATCTTTGATTTAAATCAAAACCCAGAAGCTTTCCAAGGCTTCTGGCAAGGATTCCCCCCCCCCCCTCTCAGCAGGTATCTGACTGATATTTCAGGACTGTGTGTGTTTAATTTCTATTTTGCCAGTGAGTATGGATTTTTCTCTCAACCAAAACTTGAGTTTCCAAATTTGTGTGTGCGCGCACGTGTTTAAATATGGACATCATTGCATTTTATTCTTTAAATCTCTCTTAAAAATTAAAGATAACAATTGTCATAGCTTTCTTTTTAGATTTCCATTCAACATTTTGCTATGAACTGAATAAATGACTTTCTGTGTGAAGTAACATATATAAGCCTGTATTCTGGCTTAGTCAGGACATATCTTTGGAAATGCACTCAAACTTTTAAAAAGAAGTATTTTAACTCCCCCCCCCCTCCAAAAAAAGCTGAGATCGTTCACATGTAAACGGGGAATGTTTTTTCCTTTGCAGCAAATTGTGTTGAGTTCTCAAAGTCATTCACTGTAATAGGAGTAAGGCACCAAGCTTTCTGGATGGAAAAGCTGCCAAGAGATCTGAAAATAATCTATCCAATTGTGACATTCTCCTGGACTTGCTGATGCCTATGTTCAATTATACCCTATTAAAATGAAAAGCTGATTTAGGACCATCCATCTCTGAAAAGACAAGATAAAAGTAATGTTAGTAATGTATGTTAGAAGGTAGTTTCACATATTGAGTAAAACATTTTTTTCATACAATGAGGGCCTTGCAATGGAAGCATATACAAGGTAATATCACTGTATACTTACATGTGCTTGTTTTCCACTAATATTTGCATTCTTCCTAGAACAAGGGTGTCAAACTCGATTTCATATTGATTTCATTGAGGGCCACAACAGGGTTGAGTTTGACCTCGGGGGGCCAGGTGGGCGTGACACCCCTGTCCTAGAAGCATAATGAAGATGAAGGAGACATTTAACAGTTATCCTTACATTTATATGCATGGATGGACTAACTGGTTTTCCCACTATCCCTTCCCAAATATGTTCTGGATGAGTCATAATCTTTGCATGTGATCTTTTTGTGTAACGGTTAGAAACAGGTCCTACTTTAGCCTAATATTATGTAATATTTTCAGCGTAACATTTTTTTCCCTAATTTCTAAATTGTTTGGGATACAATTTAGGCTGTAACGTAAAAGTTGAGGGTGGTTTTTTTTGCTTTCCTTAAAGAGGAGGATCAAGCTTGTAGCCCACTATAATCCTTTTTTTCCCCCAGGAAGAAACGATTAGAATGCAGTGAAAAGTACTCACGCACTTTTAGCTACTTAACTAAAGAAAAGCTTTCTTTTCTTCTTTTCTTTTCTTTTTTGTTGGCTTTCTGGTTTCAGTCAACAAACAGTCCTCAAACTCCAGAAACTTAATAGAGAAAAAGGAATAGTACTTTTTTCCATCTGTCCAGAACAAAACATCTATCCAAGCTGCTGGAATGACAAGAAAGAACCATGAAGAAAATGTGTGTACTGTATAAATAAAGGAAAGAGAGGGAAATATACCCTGTTTTCCCGAAAATAAGGCCAAGGGAAACACGGGTATGTTAGCAATAGCAGTAGCACTTAGATTTATATACCGCTTCACATGCTTTATAGCCCTCTCTAAGTAGTTTACAGAGTCAGCCTATTGCCCCCAACAATCTGGGTCCTCATTTTACCCACCTCGGAAGGATGGAAGGCTGAGTCAACATTGAGCCTGGTCAGATTCAAACTGACAAATTGCAGTCAACCAGCAGTCAGCAGAAGTAGCCTGCAGTACTGCACTCTAAGCACTGCGCCACCATGTCTTATGATGTTACCTATCATGATGTTACCCATCATTACTAAGCATGTATAGATAGTCTTCAACTTACAACCATTTGTTTAGTGAGCATTTGAAGTTACAATGGGATTGCAAAAAGTGATTTATGACCGTTATTTTCACTTACGACCATGGCAGCATTTCCATGGTCATGTGACCAAAATTCTGATGCTTGGCAACTGGTTCATACTTATGACTGTTGCTGTGTCCGAAGTCCACCTTTTGCGACCTTCTGATAAGCAAAATCAATGGGGAAGCCAGATTCACTTAACAACCATGTTAGTAACTTAACAACTGCAGTAATTGTAGCCAGGTGATAAAATGGGGCAAAATTCACTTAATAACTGTCTCATTTAGCAACAGAAATTTGGAGCTCAATTGTCATAAATCAAGGGCTATCTATAGCTAAATAGGTAGTGCTAAGCCAGGGGTGTCAAATTCGCAGCCCACAGGCCGGATGCATCACGTGCTGGCCACACCCACCCACATTTTAGGGAAAAAGTCATGACATGTCATGTGATGACAATGTTACATGAGTTTGACACCCCTGTGCTAAACCATCACCCAAGACTTCTAAACCACTCAGAGTAGCAGGATTCATGTATCATGTTTAACTATGCTAAATAAGGCTGAAAAAGTAAATGTTTGGTTTTACCTGATACTGGCAGTTCCCTAGATAGTGTTGATCAACACAAACAAAAGTAAACATAATAAGATAAAGGTAAAGGTTCCCCTCGCACATATGTGCTAGTCGTTCCTGACTCTAGGGGGCGGTGCTCATCTCTGTTTCAAAGCCAAAGAGCCAGCGCTGTCTGAAGACGTTTCTATGGTCATGTGGCCAGCATGACTAAACGCCAAAGGGCATGGAGTGCTGTTACCTTCCCACCAAAGATGGTTCCTATTTTTCTACTTGCATTTTTACATGCTTTCGAACTGTTAGGTTAGCAGAAGCTGGGACAAGTAACGGGAGCTCACTCCATTACGTGGTGCTAGGGATTCAAACCGCTGAACTACTGACCTTTCTGATCGCCAAGCTCATCATCTTAGCACTGAGCCACTGCGCATCCCTTGTAAACTAGCAATAAACTAAAAATAAACAATAAATAAATAAATAAAATAAAAATAGCATTATTGTAAAATAAACTAGCATTAAAACACAATCAGAAAACATAAAGCCCATATAAATAAGCAAGATGTGTGAATCCAGGTTGGGTGAAATTGAATATTTTCATTTTTCTCTTTTGGTTTGGTCTTTACCTAAATGCATTCAAGATATTATTGAAAGAAAACACAGGCCCAGCAATGGCACTTTGCTCTTGAGTTCTGCGAACTTTCTTAGCATACATGTCATTGCTGCCAGTTAATCAGGGCTGTATTTATAAAGAGCTTTGACGTGAGAGTTTCTCACTCAGTGGTAATGAGATAAGGCCTTCTGAACCCTGCCAGCTGCAGGAAATCGATGTTATCCTGCCTCCTCTGCTCTCTGTGTCACTTCAGCAGAGCCTCAGAAAGGGACATTCTCTTAGAGAGCCACAAGTGCTTTTATGATTAGCTTGAGGCAACTCGTGCTCTGTGGCTCTGATTCTCTCAAGAACCCCGGATTTCTTCAAGTCTGCAAATGGCTTTTGTCTGGGACCCTCTGGAAATCTCAACTCTTCCATGCCCTTCTTCAAGAAACAGGAAGAGGTGTCGTTTTTTGAAGTCATACAGGTACTTGGTCTGACATCTATTGTGGGCATAATTTTGTACGTGGCCTCAAGTGAATTGACAAGATTGAGTAGGGTGTGGAAAGGTATTATTGCTCGCATTTGTGTCACACAATTTTCATATTTTGCATGTTACAGGAATTTTGTAGGTCATAGGAATCTTCCAAAGAAGCAGTTTAACATACAATGTAATAATTACTTTAGCATTAGTGTATCAACCATTAATTAATATTTTAAAACAGAAAAGTGAATATAAAAAGAAATAACCAGCTTTTAACTAAAGAAGTTTGGGCCAGTTTCAGAAATCCCTTATCTAATTAACTGTGCAATAATAGATGGTGCCTTTAAAGTCAATGAAACAGGTTTGAAAGTTGTTTTCATCATAACCATTTAGGGATGTAAAGCAATGTGATAAGTACAACAATGATAATCCTTTTCTTATGTATGCTGTACAAATAAAATAATATGAAATAAAATGCATTTCCTCCGGGGTTTTTTAAAACTTGCTGCTTTGCTTTTTATTTTACTAATATAAAAGACATTATTTATAGCAGCTGCTGCTCTTAAGGTTGTAATCCTATATTTTCTAATCCAGGAGTAAATCCTTTCTAACTCATTGATACTTACACATAAAATACGATTCCACTCTTATTCATAAATAAATAAATAAATAAGATATGATTCCACTCTTATTCATTAATAATTTATGTTCATGTAATAAGGAAAATTGCTTTATTCTTGTTTAATATTATATCGTATATGTGTGAATGTAATCTCCCTCTTTCTGTGGGTATATTGACAATGTGCCATTAGGCAGTACACCGTTATATTAGGCTGTAATCCTTACTTGGAGTAATTCTGAGTCAATTTAATGACCTGTATATAATTGTGCAGTATGGTTATAATCCTGTTTACATTTACCTGGGATTAAGGCCACTTGAATTTAAGAATGGACACATATAGAAACGTCATACTGATACTAATGTTTTTGCAGGGCCAAAAAAAGTTACAAATGATTATATGCAGACATAGGTATGCAATCTTAAACCTATTATGGTGCAAGTATAGGGGGGAAAAACACTTAATATCTAACATTCAATGTAGAGCACAATGTTAAATGCCATAGATACAATAAAATGCTTTATAACACGTAAGAAAGAGCAGTTTGCTTATTTCTGTACTTTATACTTTCAACCGAATTATCAATTGTCTCTTTGAATAAGGGAGGTCAGGAAGGGGAAGCAATTTTTACCTTTCTCCATGACTCTCTACCTCAGAATTTTAGTGTTATATGTCAGCATGTTAAATGCCTTCTGGACTTTTATGAAAACTGCATATTAATCGGTAATAAAACTTTACCGTAATAATTTTTGATTACTTTTTCTGCTAAAAATTTAAATGTAGAAGGTATTTTTAAAATTAGAAGGTACCATTCATTGAGTTCTTTGTTGCTGCTAGATGTTAGGTATGGTCACAGTGCAAGCTTTTCTGCGAAAGTCACTTAGTTCTAGAAATTGATGGTATCTGAGGAAAGAAATAATGTGAAACCGTAAGGCATTGGATGGGGAAGGTCTCACAGTCTCTTTCTTGAGGAAGACAACATTTCATAATGTGTATAATGTTTCCTCCCTACTTTCTGTCTAGCTCAGGGGTGTCCAAACCTGGGAACTTTAAGACTTGTGGACTTCAACTCCCAGAATTCCCCAGCCAGCCATGCTGGCTGGGGAATTCTGGGAGTTGAAGTCCACAAGTCTTAAAGTTCCCAAGTTTAGACACCCCTGGTCTAGCTGATGTGCCGTACATTGGGACTTTTAAAACAAATGTAGAACTTTCGCTTGCCATTCCAGCTGTGTATCCAATGACTGGAATTTCCCAGATGTTAAATCACTTTGGGGGTATTTTCACCTCTGAATTTGGATTTCTTCTTTTCCCTTTTGATGTATTCTAACCTTCTTGACCTCACTGTGGTAGATTAATTATTATTATTATTCAAAACATTCCAAACCTTTTACAAAAAGCATTAAATAAGGGCAAAATAATTAGATAAAAGCAAAGACAGAACAATAGCAACCCATAAAATAAATAGTACGGTATTAGGGGCAGTTACTTAGTTTAAAAAAATATAAATATGTGTTTTTAACAGCCGCTTAAATCTCACATATTTTGTTGCTTGGTATACTTCAGTGGAGATTGTCTTACAGAATCAGTGCCACAATAGGCACTTTTTTTTCATCTTTATGAAACAGGTGTGGGACTGGCCCTCAAAGGATTTGGATATCTGGGAGGCTGATATAATTCAAGATAATCATTATCATCTTAATCATCATCTTGTAGGAATCCAGCTACATACCAGAAAAATGGAACAATCATATGTTTTCATACAGCTAGGTTTTCTTTTTCAACGTGATATGAAATGAACCTTAGAAACCATTTGTTACACAATGTTACTCTGCAAAAATCGGAGCAGATAGCAGAGAGATAGCAAAATAATGAAGGTTGTTTGAAAATATTCAAAATTTAATTGTAGGCAAGAATAAAAATCAATAATGACACAAAGATCGGAACAGGAAAAAAGCATAGTGTCATATTTATAAGTGGAAATACTTCGTTTATATAGCACATCCACTGGTAGAGACAATATCAATTCCTAATTCAGATATGAAGGGTTTTGATTTGGGAAGACTCTCAGGCATTTTTCCATCCTCAACTTTTCTCTTTTATTTCCTACTTTCTATAGCCATTGATGAGGTGTTATTCAAACTGGAAAATTATTACTGCTATTCATTATAACTTTTAAATCGCATTTTATAAAGTATTTTATCATGTAATTTAGAAACAAATTCTGAATAGGTAAGATGTAGCTTTTTTCTGTCCTGTTATCCTAGTGAACTCAATTTATATGGAGCAGAAAAGACAGTGGTGACTCCATGCATAGGAGAAATGATGCATATGTATGGTTATTTCTGGTCTTATTTTCAGGGAAACAGGATAGCTTTGTAATCATGCATATGCATGACTATTTCTGATTCTTTCAAACAGAGAAATAACAGTTTTGTCCATTTTTAATGTAAAGAAATGATCATTCGGAGAATTTGAATATGATGCCTTCAGAGCTGCAGTGGAGTGAGCGCAAACCATAAGGCAATTTTCCATACCAAATTGGAAAAGCTTCTTTTCTTAAGGAACAAAGAGATTTGGATCTTGGTTCATAAAAAAATCTTCATTTCAACATTTTAAATGACAATATTTTTCTTGGTAAACAAGTTGATTGTTTTACTCCAGCTCTAACTTAAAATTGCCACTGGGATTGAAGCATAAACCCCCACTGCAATTTAGTTGTCAATTCCAGATAAGTAAATTTGCAAACATTCAATTTGTGAAAAAATGAAAACAAATATTTATTTAAAAAACGTTTCTTTAAAAAAAATTGACACCAAGTAAATTGGGGTCTACAGTTGCTAGACTGTGCTCTCTTCTAGGGGCATATATCCCACTGGGAGTATCTATGTAGTAAGAAATTTGTTTCTTACTAGCATGTTCTAATTAAGTTAACTAGACTAAGTGTCTCTGGATCTGTTTTGCATAATGCTGTATTCCCAAGTGTCCAAGTCCTGGAAAATAATAATAGTGGCTATAAAAAATAATGGACAATTGAGTACTGTTTTTGTGTTCTTTTGTTTTACTCCCTGCTTTAATTTCCTCCTTTGATATCCATCTAGGAGGTTTCTTCTGGCTATGAAGTCTTGTCATGTGGTATTAAGCAGCTGCCAACCATTGACTTTTCAAGTACATGTATGGAAGTTTACACTAAAAGAGAGAGAGAACTGTGAGAAATTCAGTCTAACCATTTAATTATTCCACTTAGTGCTACAATTTCCCCCTAAGTCTTTATTGTTAAGCTTGCCTTACATATTTTATTAATGAATATGTGTTGTAATGAATCTGTGGATACGTTTACCACAAATAAATATTTAGACCAGAACTGTCAAAGATATAACTGCAAATTTATCAGGATCCTGGAGAAAACCCGCTAATCCTACTAGAATATTCACAAATTACTGAACCAGAAGTCAGGAAGTGAAATGAGAATGGCTGCCCTACTCATGGGACTTATACTTTGCCTCTTCTGCATTGACTTTAGATAAGCAGCACATCTCAAGCTATATAGGAAAAAAAGTTGGATTTAGGTATTTAAACAATATTATGGTCTGGTTAGTCTTCCTAGGTTTGTTTGGGAATCCAGCCATTGTGATTTACTAATAATAGTATGTGGCTTGTGAAAAGTATGCATTCATCTGTGATACTTAAGAATTATATGTGAACCAGTTCATGATGGCATATATTTACTCTGTTGTCCATCTCTGTGTGGATTCTTGAATGGAATGATATGAATCTGGAATGAAAGCTCACCGATAGGTCTCTGTCATCTTTCAGAAGCACATTGAAAGCACAAGCTTTAGCCATTTTTCTTCCCAAATGAGGTGATTGACAAAAGGTCCATATTCCTTTTCATTCTATTCAGGTGGGAATCTTTCATAATTATGTGGTACTTCAAAAAGAATATATCAGATTTTGTTGAATGGAAAAATGTGTGATTAACCAAATTATTCCATCTTTTAAATGTTTACTTTAACCTATTAACAATCCGATTGCCATATTTAGAATTTAATTAGACTAACAGAGTTGGAAGGGACCTTGTAGGTCATTTAGTCCAACCCCCCGCCTAAGCAGGAGACCCTTACACCATTTCTGACAAATGGCAGTCCAATCTTTTCTTGAAAGCCTCCAGTGATGAAGCTCCCACAACTCTCGAAGGCAAGATGTTCCATTGGTTGATTGTTCTCACTGTCAGAAAATTTCTCCTTATTTCTAGAATGTCTCCTTGATCAGTTTCCATCCATTATTCCTTGTTTGGCCTTCAGGTGCTTTGG
Organism: Natrix helvetica; assembly: GCF_964273705.1. NCBI lineage: Eukaryota > Metazoa > Chordata > Lepidosauria > Squamata > Natricidae > Natrix > Natrix helvetica. The sequence goes on along the minus strand of NC_138552.1, from coordinate 29,204,668 downwards.
AAAATAGCTTGACTCTGTAGACTCTATGGCAGTCCCTCAAGTATTGGAACACTGCTATCATGTCTCCCTTGGTCCTTCTCTTCACTAGACTAGCCATGCCCAGTTTCTGCAACCGTTCTTCATATATTTTAGCCTCCAGTCCCCTAGCAAGGAAGGTGAGAAGAAAGTAATATGTGAACTCAGTACATTTGAAAAGCATTGTGGCTTGGAAAGGCAATTTTAGGTATAAAGATGAATTATCTGAAAAAAACAGCAAACAAGGCATGGGTCAGTTTACCCCAAATCTTGGATTAAACTGTTTTGTTGACTAAACTCTGCCTGGGTCCACACATCACACTATACCTTGTAAATCATGAATTCCAAGCCACACTTGGCTTCTGATCATAGAATAAGAGAGCTACTTCAGACATGGCCTGAATCTGTTATTTCCTTTCAGTAAAGTGTGGGCATGAGAAAGAGGCAGGAAGGTTGTGGTTTTTATTCACTACTACCTGATAAACTGGCGTTGCCCAGGTATTTATTTATAGAGGGTAAATGTCCTGACCAAACGTAGTTTCTAATGTTGGATTTTCCCCCTTACCAGAGAGAGTCCTCTTGTGGAATATTGTGAAGCCATTACCATGGCAACTCCACTGCGCTGTACAGTAGAAGGCATTTTACAGCAGTACAGTAGAATCCATTTTAAGACACAACAGGCTGTATCTTAACAGATCACACACCCAAGGAGTTTTAGGGATGTCTTACCCCACACAATATTTGTTTCCAGAGATTAAGTCATCTGTGTACAAGTTTGGTTGGAATTGCTGGTTGGTTGGTTAGGTTGGTTAGGCTGCATCAACAGAGGGATAGAATCAAGATCACGTGAAGTGTTAATACCACTTTATAATGCCTTGGTAAGGCCACACTTGGACTACTGCATTCAGTTCTGGTCGCCACGATGTAAAAAAGATGTGGAGACTCTAGAAAGAGTGCAGAGAAGAGCAACAAAGATGATCAGGGGACTGGAGACTAAAACATATGAAGAACGGTTGCAGGAACTGGATATGTTTAGCTTAAGAGAAAGAAGGACTAGGGGAGACATGATAGCATTGTTCCAATATCTCAGAGGTTGCCACAAAGAAGAGGGAGGCAAACTATTCTCCAAAGCACCTGAGGGTAGAACAAGAAGCAATGGGTGGAAACTAATCAAGGAGAGAAGCAACTTAGAACTGAGGAGAAATTTCCTGACAGTGAGAACAATTAATCAGTGGAACAGCTTGCCTCCAGAAGTTGTGAATGCCCCACCACTGGAAGTCTTTAAGAAGATGTTGGATAGCTATTTGTCTGAAACGGTATAGGGTTTCCTGCCTAGTCAGGGGGTTGGACTAGAAGACCTCCAAGGTCCCTTCCAACTCTACTATTGTATTGTATTGTATTGCTTGAGGCCCTCCAGAGTTATGCTGGAATGCACACACAAACAAAGCCATTTGTGTGTGTGTGTATAAAATCTTGTATGCGAGATTGAACCGTTGCTACTCTTCTTTGTTAAAAAATTTTTCTAGTTCTTGAAATAAAGTTATCAGACTACATTTCATCAGTCTAATGTCAAATATTGAAACCAAGATCTTTCAAGTCAATTTAATGTATTTCGGGGTGGATAGGAAATATAAACAAATCTGTACACTACTCATTTCTAGGAAGGTGCTATTGTTTTACTTTTTTTATTCCTCCCTGCAAAAATAACTTTAAATTTAAGAACTTTTACAGTAATGTGTCAGAAATCATAAGAGTATTATAAATAGAACAGTAATCAGAACTGATACTAGATACACCAAGCAAACATGTTGACACAATTACAACTTATGTGGTAGAACAGAGTTCTTAGGAACTGCAAGTATAACTAAAATAAATATCAATCTGAATACTCTATTGTTTGCTATCAATTGTGGCAGTCATTATTTTTTTTAAAAAAATACTAATATAGATATTTGCTTCTTTGTATTCACTCATAAGTAAAATTATTAATTTTATTTTACTAAGTTATTAAAACTTCCAAATGTATTCCAGCCCACATAAAAATACCCTGATCAAGATCTGGTAATTTGTGGATATTCCCCCCCCCCCCCCTCAAATAGTCCCAAACTTTCCATAAGTGTCTGAGGGAGAAATGTTCTTGTCCTGGGACTTAAGGAAAATAAAATTGAAATATGCTTAGCCATCTGCTCCTATATCTATAAGGTAAGATAGATAAGATAGGCTATAAGAGCCACAGTGGCGCAGTGGTTAGAATGCAGTACTGCAGACTATTTCTGCTGACTGTTGGCTGCTTGCAATTTGTCAGTTCGAATCTCACCAGGCTCAAGGTTGACTCAGCCTTCCATCTTTCCGAGGTGGGTAAAATGAGGACCCAGATTGTTGGGGGCTAATGGGCTGATTCTGTAAACCGCTTAGAGAGGGCTGTAAAACACTGTAAAGTGGCATATAAGTCTAAGTGTGATTGCTATTGCTATCTCAGTGCTGCTTCAGGGTATTCATAGGAATTTTTCTATCATATAACAAAAAGGGTGAGACTTGCTAGAAACCCCAACCATCTTGATCAAGGGTTCCAGGAATTTTATTTAACGAACAGTTGCCATGACCTGAAAAAATTGAAAACCCCTGAAGTTGGTGATTTGAGTGTAACAGAAACAAACTAATAATGAGCCTTAGATACCAGCAATGTAAAAATTCCCCAAAGAGGTTATATGTGGTTATTACTCATATGAAGCCAAAACATTTTTAAAATATTTTTATTTTTATTTTTGATTAAGCAGACAAACACAACACAAAAAAACCCCATCTTTCGTTACATATTGTAGAAGTGTGTCAATTGGTTACAAATAACTTTCGTGCATCTCTTCCACAGTCATTACTTATAGTTCATATCACTTTGTATATTTTAAATCAAAAATCTTTATATATCTTCCTATCAACATCCCACAATTCTCATTTGACTATAATTGTTTAATGTCCTTTTGCATGAAATAATCCAAAATTAAAAACACAACCACATAATGACATTTCATTAATTTCTAATATCATCCAGTAACATTACACCTTTATAACATCTTCTAAGTAAGAATTAATTATGTTGGATGACAAAATTTCTAATCCTCTTTTCCAAGTCGCTGTTTATTATTTGTATCCCAATTCCTTTTATTGAGCCAGTACATACATACATACATACATACATACATACATACATACATACATACATATATATATATATATATATATTGTTAACTATATCCCTTGTCATTTCATTGTTATTATTATAATTGTTATTTATTAATAGAAATTCATTCGCTAATTATATCAGATTTCCTCTCATCAAACCAACACATGTGTGTTGGTTTGTTATCATTATCAATTATTTATTTAACATATCACTCTAAAAATTACTAAATTACTAATCACTAATCATATTGTAGAAGTCCTTGGTTACAAATAACTTTCATGCATCTCTTCCACAGTCATTACTATAATTCAAATCACATTATATATTTTAAATCAAAAATCTTTATATATCTTACTATCAACATACCACACTTCTCATTGACTGGTTGTTTTAACATCCTTTTGCATGAAATAGTCCAAAATTAAAAACACAAACACATAGTAGCATTTCATTAATTATTTCTAATATCATCCAATAACAGTACCCCTTTATAGCATGCTCTAAGTAAAAATTAATTATGTTTGATAAGATTTCTAATCCTCATTTCCAAATCACTGTTTACAATTTATATCCAAATTCCTTTTATTAAACTAGTACGTGCGGGGGCGTGCGCGCGCGCACACACACACACACACACACACACACACACACACATATATATATATATATATATATATATGTGTGTGTTTGTGTTACAACCCCTGGTATGACCAAATATGGGAGGGAGCTCACTCCTCACTCTTTCTCCATGGTGAATTGTATGTAGGTTGTTGAGATGTGTGAGGAAGTTGTCCAGTTTTTCTTTTCCATGTGGCCAAATCATCGTGATTTGGCCACATGGAAAAGAAAAACTGGACAACTTCCTCACACATCTCAACAACCTACACCCCAAAATACAATTCACCATGGAAATAGAAGCAAACAACCAACTTCCCTTTCTGGATGTCCTAATCTACAAAAAACCCAATGGCTCCCTAGGACACACCATCTACCAGAAAAAAACACACACCAACCGCTACTTAAATGCACAATCCCATCACCACCCTGCACAGATCAACTCTGTAGCCAAGACCCTCATCTCCAGAACCAAACGCCTAGCCGACAAAGACCACCTGAAAACTGAATTACACAAACTCACAAATGTATTAATCTCCAATGGATTCCAAAGAAAAACAATCACCAACCTAATCCAAAAGGAGACTCCCCCAAAAAACCAAGATACAGAACAGGAAAATGGCATCGCCCTCCTCCCTTACATCAAAGGCACCACAGATAAAATCAGCAAAATTCTCCACAAGCACAATATCAGGACAGCCTTCTCCACTGACCAAAAAATAGCCAACATCTTAAGAAACCCCAAAGACAAAATCCAGCTAGAAAACCAAGGAGTCTACGAAATACCATGCAAAATCTGCCCAGCAATATACATAGGACAAACAAACAGGAGAATAAATGCACGCATCACAGAACACAAAAATGCAGTAAGAAAAAAAGAAAAAACTTCTTCCCTTTTCCAGCACCTTAAAGCTACAGGACACGAAATCAACTTTGAAGGAGACAGGTTAATCTCCAAAACAGAACACCTCCACAAGAGAATAATCATGGAAGCCATCGAAATAGAGAAACACCCCCACAGCATGAACAAACGTGATGATACCTCCCGCCTACCAAACATCTGGAAACCAGCCCTAGCCAACAAACGAACACCACCCACCACCCAAGCCATTAAAATACAAAACAACAATGCACACACAACCTGCACCAATCAGCACCAATCTACCAATCATGATACAACCACACAACCAATCATTCCACTTACTGAAACAAAGCCACCACCCCATCCCCTCCCACCAAGACTTACAGAAAAACGGCAGCTCCGTTCCCATTTTAAGCCCACAGCTTGAAGATGGCAGGTGTGATCCTGCCGAAACGTTGCAAAGACAATCTCAACCTTACACGGGAAAAGACCCGAATACAACAAAACCAGCATACCTACACCCGTGAAAATCTACGAAAACATTATATATATATATATATATATATATATATATATATATATATATATATATATATATATATATATATATATATATATATATATATATATATATATATATATATATTGTGTGTGTGTGTGTGTTTGTGTGCGCGCGCGCGCTCTTTGCAGGTGTTATGGCTTAATTAGCTGATTAGAGTGGGACACTTTGAGCCTAGAATATTGCACCTTTTCACAATATTCTAATTTTCTGAGATTGTGGATTTGGGGTTTTCATGAGCTATAAGCCATAATCATCACGATTATGACAAATCACAGCTTGAACTATTTTGCTTTGCATGTAATGAGTCTATCTCATATATTAGTTTCACCTTTTAAGTTGTATTACTGAAATAAATGAACCTTCGCACGATATTTTAATTTTTCGAGTTTCATCTATATACTTTGTTTTCCTGGATTTTTGGGTTGCTATACCCAAAACCTATAATCTAGGTTTGCTTTTTGTCTTAATATTTGTTCTTGTTGATTATCTGAGCAGAAAACATAATGCTTTAATTTTTCTGGTTCTCCTATTGAATATGTTGTTTATTACTATGACTTTTTCTCAATGTGTAGCCGTTTCCAAAATGAAACCATACCAAAATGGAAAGAGCAACGCTCATAAAGGGGTCTATAATTTTGGATGAGGGCCACTGTCTATCTCTGACTGAAATGTCAAGTTAGTGAGACTAACACATTTTCACCACCCCAAGAATTGCTATAATCTAACTAATCATCTTAAAATGTTATATATAATCTTTCTAATTTGGGATGAAGGTGACATTGACTGACCTGGTTTGATAGGTTTAGTGCTGTATCTATAGTTGTGAAGATAACAAAATACTGCAAAGTGTTGATACATGGGCATATTATTGAATATGACACAGATGGTACCTTTATCTACAATATTGCATAGGCCAAATGGGTATTTTATCATTGGAGTATGTTTCAAAACATATTTATCCATTCAGGTTAATGCCAGCCATCTATTACTATGTGAAACATCAAAGAGATTAGTTTCATGTTTCACTTGAAAAGCTGATGACTAAGGTATGCCTGAGAGTTCATTTGGCTGCAATCATCGGCTCCATGCCTCATGCTACTGAAAATCAAGTATTCTAAAATCAAGAACTAGCATACATCAGTGTTTGCAAATCTCTAGGGACAACATCTTTGTTTTATGGTCAGTTCATTTAGGTTAATTGGCCTGCTGTTACTTCTTGTCATTTAGTTGTTGTTCAGTTATCATGGGACAATGGCTATCATTTTGTTATGTCTGCTTCTGTGACTTCATATTTTGGATTATTAATAATAGTATCTAGCCACGTTTCCTGTTGGACTCCATTTGGTTGCCTTAGAGTTTTCCAAACATCAAGTCTTCTCCTTTGATTCTTGGTATCTAAAATATATGTATTTTAGTTTCATTATTAGTACCTCTAATGAGCAATCCAGCATATATTTATATGGGAAGATGATGATCATGTGCCATTAAGTCAATATCAGTCCGTAGCAACCCATAGATTGCTCTTCGCCAAGACCCCCTGTCTTTTGTGATCTCAGTAGTGCAGTCATTGGAATTGTAACCATGTCCATACATCTTGTGTCTGGTTATGTTCTTCCATTTCCTTCCTCATTTTCCAACAATATAGATTTCTTAAGGGAACTGGATATTTTCATAATTTGTACAAACTAAGATAATTTGACCATAGTACTTTGTGCTTCAAATGAAAATTCTGAACTGACTTATGATTCATTTGCTTGTTTTCTTGGCTGTCCAAAGTATTTTCAGCAGTCTTCCCCAACAGATATGTTCAAATTTGTCAATTTCCTGCTTTCTTGCTTCTTGAAAGTCCAATTTTTGCTTCCACGCAGTATCACAGTATTCCACACTTACCCAAGAAATTTGCTCATACGCCAATACATGGTGTATTTCTTTACTATTGTTCCCTTATTATTGTTGATCCCCAAAAGCATAATCTATCTACCAATTCAGTGTCTAAGACTGATTTTTCTATATGTTGTTAGTAGCTTGATTTTTATATTTAATTTTAGTCCCCCTATTCTTTGTACTTTTGTTACTAGAATTTGAAAATTCTTTGCATTTTCAGCTTTTAGGCTAATGTCATCAATAGAGCACAATTATTGAAGTTTCTTTCTCCAATTTTAAACCATCTTCTGCCAATACAGTTCCACTTAGCATATATTCAAGTGTATAGGTTAAATAAATACAGAGTATATTATTGTTAATAGTTAATCCTAAAAGGCAAAACCTGTCTATCACTTCCTGGTCAATTTTAAGACTGATTGCCCTACCAGTTGGTCATTTACTTGCTCTTCTTCGTATTTAAACTTAGTTCCATTGTGTTCACTGTACTCCTTGACTCCAATTGCAAGAATTTGCAGATCACTTGTATTTTTAGCACAGCACAGGCTATTGATGTTTCTTCTTCCAGTTTTAAACGCATGTCAATCATTTTCCCATCCAGCCTTCTTCAATATATATTCAATTATATAGACTGAGTAAATAGGAAATCACAGTCCAAGCAACACATAGGAAAGCAAATCATAGAATCATCCTGTTCACTTATTGCTAACCCAGAACCACTTTGCTTTCCTATGTGCTGCTTGGACTGTGACTTCCTGTCTGTGTATAGATTTTGCATGAAGACAATAAGATTTTTCTGAATTTCTAATAATTCACTGCTTGGAATGCTTGACACAGTCAAAAGTACCTCTAAATCAACGCAGCACATATTGACTTCTTTTTGGTAATCGTTGGCTTTTACAGTGATCAAGTGTGCATCAACAGTAATGTCTCACCCTTTTCTAAAATTAACTTAAACATCTGACATTTCTTGCTTCATGTAGGGCTGGTATAGATTTTTCCCCTAGCATTAGAAGTTCGTGTAAATAGGGAATATCTTCTAAGGTGCTTTGGATGGTGACAGAATTGTACAGAATTTTAGTATACTCTTTCCATCTTTGCTTGATCTTTTAATAGTTACTACGGTAAATGTTTATTAGTGTATCTACCATGCCAATTTAAGACTGAAATCTCCTGAATTTGAAAAAGATTTTTAAAAAACTTTCCTTCTTTTTCTGATTCCATCTTTATTGCTTTTGTCATTTTAATATTCTTTCTTTTCTATTCTAAAAGAGAAAATTTCTTTAAGTTCCTTCCTGAAATCTTTGTCTTTCTTGATACCTCTCTTTTTTTCTTAGCAATTTGCAATATTTTTGCTGATATCCAATTTAGTTTCCTGTGTTCCTTGGTCTTTGACAGGTTTTTTTGTAATAATCTTAACAATTTCTTTGATTTCATTCCACAGTGCTCCTGGTTCCCTATCAATGAGGATCAGGACTTCAAAGCAGTTCATAGTGTTCTCCTTAAAAATATTGGGTATGTGCTCATGATCATATTGCAGGAGCTAGTTTGGCTTTGTTCTTTTTAAACATGATTTAGAAGTTGCACATTAGCCGATTGTGTTTTGTTCATAAACAAGTTTTGCCTTTAGTGAAATGGAGTCTGGATTCCCAGGAGGAAGGGACTACTTTCCAGAGGAAAGCTTTGTTTGGAAGAAAGAGGGTTAAAACAGCTCCTTTCTAGCTTTTATGCAAATAGTTGCTTTAGTCTGGCAAGATTCTGTCTATAAGTGAAGAATAATAGAGGAAACTACTCTAAAATAACTCAATATGTCGTTCTTGGGGGTCTGACATTGCCCCCTGTTGTAACTGAGCTCTTCTTGTACTAATAAAATAGTAAATTTGAGTTCCTCAAGCTCCCAGCTAGTGACCTCCACATATTATCCTTTTCTTTCCCTTTTCCCCCCTTCCCCACTTCCTTCCTTCCTTCCTTTATTTATTTATTTCATTCTTTCTTCTATAATCGCCCATCTCAATCAATAATGGATTCAAGTAGAAACTCCAAGGGGAATAAATTCCTCAGTGCAGGAGCCATTGCCGGAAAGGTTCATTTTCTAGCCCCTGTCAGCTGACACCTTTTTGGCTGATGGGGTCTGCAGCATGCCCAAAACAGTAAGCCATTGTTTTGATGGTTTAAAATTGTTAATAAATAAATTATTGGATTACAATAAACTGATGTATCATTATCCTACTTTATTTCCATTTCCTAGGCTATACATTTCTTCTATACTTTCCTCAATATTTCTAACTTTGCAATTCCAGTCTCCAACCAGAAACAGTGCATCTTGCTTGTATGTTCTGATGATTTCTGAACTTGACAATAACATTCATGAATCTTCGCTTCTACATTAATAGATCAAACATAAATATCAATAATTGTTATATTAAAGTCTATCCATATGACTTTGCCTAGTCATTCTCAGCCCAGTCCCCACTCACAGTGTCATTGTGGGAAAAATAGGAGGCTCAACCATTTGTTCACTGCCTTGAATTGTACAAAATAAAGGTGAGATATCATTGTCATCATCTTCATCGGACACTGAGTGTGTTGCTCCCAAGTATTTTAAATGCTACATCCTTCTTAATTATGCAGAATGATGTCAGAGCTTTGCAGAAAAATCTTCCAGAGAGAATTATTCTCCCTTTAAAATGCAACCTTTTTAAAAAAATAAATAAATTGAAAAGGCAATGAATATTCAGGCTTCATGGGGCTCTAGGAGCATTGCATTGCTTTGCATCCAGGCCATTTTGGCTTCAAATTAGTAAGCCGGCCTAGAAAGAAAAGAAGGAACTTTTTATTGCCCCTCCCATCTCTACTTATGACCTTCTCCCCTGGTTCATGAAATATTGCCTTACACCACCATTGTCTTATCATTCTCTGTAGACCTGGGCAATGTAGCTTATAAGCTGTGGTTTAAGGCATAATGCATTCTGAGGCTAGAAACAACTGTGGCTTATTCAAAAGCACCACGGTAAGCAAATCAGCTCTGTGATAATGTTTCTCAGCAGTTTGCAAGCATGACATCTAACTGCACAACACTTTACGTAATTGTTCCAAATATTTCTCTTTTTAATTAAAAAAAAAGAGTGAAACAAAAATCAAAACTGATTCACTTTACAAATCCATGAGATACTCTTAGTAGTCTGGCTTCGTAACCTAGACAAGGTCTTGTTCTCAGGGCCTAATTCAAGAAACACCACTCCTATTCCTAATTTTTTCCCCCCTAATAATCCTCCTGCCCCAATTTTGGCAAAGGATGGAGAATATAAATAGTTGACAAATTTCATGTGCATAAATAACATACATACCAACAGTGCTGGGAAATAACCTTGGTTAAATGTCCCTTATTTTACAAGAGGAGGTTAGTTGACATTAATTTCATGAAGTCTGAAATCTACGCTGATACTATAGTTGAAGGAGATGGGAAAATGCCAGCACCTTCCCATTGTGAATAGATAAATCTATCCGTTTGAATTCTGATTGTTCCCAAGACAGGGGTAGGTTCCGGCAGGCATTACTGTCGGTTCGCTCATGTATGCGCCCCACACACGCACTTGATCTGTGCTGCATGCACAGTGCTATTAAAATTGTTCTGTGTATGTGCAGAACTGAAAAAACAAGATGGTAGCGCCTGCAGCGCTGCCGGGGAACCATTTCAGGGGCGTGGCAGTCCTGGGTCGCTGGAACCGGCAGGAACCGGCAGGCCGCCAAACCACTACCGGTTCAGCTGAACCGATCCGAGCTGGTAAGAACCCACCACTACTCCAAGATCAGAAATTCTGAGTGTTAATATTGTGCAGCTCCCATAAGTTGCAAAATTGGGGATGCTGTGTATCTGAAAGGCCATATCCCTGCCATTCTTTCTCTTCTTTCACTAGCTCTATCTGTGCTATCAAACTCTGTAGCAAATTTTAATGATAGTTTGGCCTAGCACCTCTTACTAATATGCAAGGAAAAATTCTGAAATAGCTGAGATTTTCAACTCCTCATTCCCAAATGGAGATTTTCCTCTCTAGCCTGGAATAGAAGACCTATTAGAATTAACAGGAAAAGCTTTTGATCTTATGGGAGAGCCGTTTTTATAACTGATAATTTATTCAACCCCATCTTGTGAATCCATATTGTAGCATCTGGTTCATAATAGTATATTTTAAGCATCCGGTAAGAAATCAACCATCATGATTTGTTATTCATGGTTTATTACCTAATTTAAAAGTGAACTATCCAATTGTAATTTAGTAAGCCACGATTTAATAAACCATAGCTTAGAACAATATATGAACCCAATCACTATCTGCAAAGCTAAATTATTTACTATGAAATAAGCTCGATATGCATCTAAGTATAATTAATAGGACTGTTCTGCACAACAAAGTATGTAATTCCTGCATGTGTAAATACATTTTTTTTATTTTTAATCACACAGATCATGTTTCTTAAACAGAGATGGTAGTGTTGTCAAACCTTGGAATGGAATGGGATAGGATAGGATAGGATAGAATAGAATAGATTGGAATAGAATAGAATAGCAGAGTTGGAAGGGACCTTGGAGGTCTTTTAGTCTAACCCGCTGCTTAGGCAGGAAACCCTATACCTTTCCAGACAAATGGTTATCCAATGTTTTCTTTAAAATGCCAGTGTTAGAGCATTCACAACTTCTGGAGGCAAGTTGTCCCATTGATTAATTGTTCTAACTGTCAGGAAATCTCTCCTTAGTTCTAAGTTGCTTCTCTCCTTGATTAGTTTCCACCCACTGCTTCTTGTTCTACCCTCAGGTGCCTTGGAAAATAGTTTGACTCCCTCTTCTTTGTGGCAACCCCTGAGATATTGGAACACTGCTATCATGTCTCGCCTAGTCTTTCTTTTCATTAAACTAGACATACCTAGTTTCTGCAACCGTTCTTCATATGTTTTGGCCTCCAGTCCCCTAATCATCTTTGTTGCTCTTCTCTGCACTCTTTCTAGAGTCTCCACATCATTTCTACATCGTGGTGACCAAACTGAATGCAGTATTCCAAGTGTGGCCTTACCAAGGCATTCTAAAGTGGTGTTAACACTTCCTGTGATCTTGATTCTGTCCCTCTGTTTATGCAGCCTAGAAATGCAGATAAATGATATGATCCTCAAAATGGTCATAAGAAAGCAACTTTTATGGTACAATTGTGAGCTGACAATTCAGTTCTTTACCTCGCAAATAGGAACAAATTCATGGCATTTGATTCAGGAAAGAGAAGAGAGCTGTCAGACACAAAGAAGAATGTAAATCCCCAGGGAAGAGGGTGACATCACACTCAAGTCATACTGTCAGTATGATGAGACGTGCCTGTAGGCATGTCAGGTCTCATTGCTCTGCATCAGTTATTCAGCTCTTTCAGGGCAACGTAGTCTTTTGATATATACAGTGGGTGTCGCAAGGAATTCCGTGTGCAATCAGAGTAGGATATCCTTTCTGTAAACAGTATTGAAGCAAAACAAAGCCCTAAATAAAGGACATGCTGTCAGCTGCCATTCAGTCCTACTATGTTGTCAGCCCTCATTGATTCCACGAGAAAAGAGTTCAACAGGATTGTGTCATAAAGGCATTATAGTTTTTAATATTGCATAGATTAGAAATCATTACACCCCTCTACCCATTTGGACTGAGAGAGAGAATAAGAACTGTTGACATCACTGATCTTCAAATACCAAATGAAAATGGTGGGTATTTTGAATAACTATGTGGAGGATGTTATTGGATGAAGATTCCAGTGTTCTTAAGGCCCTATCTTATCTGTCTTGCTTCTTCACAAACAGCCACGAGGGGACTAAATAGCAACTTCAAACTCTTCTTGAATTGTATAGTATATAAGGCCAATGTTGTATAAATATTGAGTCTATCTCGACTCCTGGAAACTGCCTGAAAAAGGCAGGGTTTTTTGGCAAGATTTTCAGAAGTGGTTTTCCCTTGTTTTTTTTCCTGGAGCTGAGGGACTGAGCCAAAATAAATACTTGGTTTCATGCCCAAGGCAGGGCTAGAACCATTTCCACATTCATAACCTAATGCCCTTAACCACTACACAGATACAGGCAGAGAGAGGGGGGGGGGAGGAAGGGAGGGAAGGGAGAGAGAGAGCGAGTCACAGATACACACAGAATATTATTTAAATCTATATTCTGTCAAAATGAGCAGTTTACAAATGATTTAAAACATGAAAAATGAGACAATAAAACAAGAAGAAAAAAAATGCAGAGATGGCAGAATTATAAACCAGGGACAAACAAACAAAAACCATGGTGTCCTTCTGGACCAGCTGCAGGGTTGGGAGTGGACAACACTATATTAACTGGTGTATAAACTGGTTATCTTCCTTCCTCAGTAGCCAGTTTCGGTCAGTGTTGATTAAGGGTGAGAAATCCAACCCTCTGTCCTAAATTGTGGAGAGCCACAGAATTCGGTACTCTCTCTGTTCCTATTTAAGATCTACTTAGAGACATTAGATTGAATGACTCATAGCCTAGGGGTGAGATATCCTCAGTAGGCTGATGATACCCAGCAATATATATCTTCCCCTAGTGAAGAAACTGATGTTGCCGAAGTCCTATTGAAGCTGTAGGGATTTGGTTGGCGAAAACAGACTTTGCTTCAACCCTGACAAGACTGGGTGGCTTTGGGTTTGAGGGGCACCTGAATCAGGAATATACCATGTTTGTTTTTGGATGTGGTTGCACTTCCCCAGCGGACCTGGTGTGTAGTTTGAGGTCCTTTGGGGCTCACAACTCCTGTTTGAAGAGCAGGTGGTAGTTGTGACTAGCAGGATAACTTCAAGTTGTGTTCCAGTTGCACTCCTTCCTGGATCATGGTCTCCTCTGTATGGATTACTGTAATGCATTGTACCTTGGGTTGAATATTTGGAAGCTTCAGTTGGTGCAAAATGTAGCAACACAGACAGTTATGAGTGAACCTAGATCACCACACATTATACTTCTACTCTGGCATTAGTTGCCAGTTTATTCCCGGGTCCAATTCAAGGTGTTGGAAACAACCTATAAAGACCTACGTGGCATGGTCCCAGATTATTTGAGGACCTGTCTTTTCACAGTGACATCTACCCACCCCATCAGCTGCAGAAGAAGAGGCTTGTTTTGGGTTCCATCCCCTACAGAATGTAATCTAGTGGGGCTGGGAGGAGGCCCCACCAGATGCTGAAGTTCCCCTTGAGTCTGTGTGGCCCTGACCTTGCTAGACCTCCAGAAAGTTCTCAAGAACTGGCTTTGTCATCTACCTTGGAAACAGAGAAGAGTATGGAGCCCATAAATGGTTCTTTAATGGTTGTGTTCCCCTGGTGACTGTACTTTGTATGGCTTTTAATAGTTGAATTGTTTTTAATCTTTGCATGGCTATTTTCTTATTACTGGCAGCTTTTATCTGACTATCACTAAGTATTGTGTGTTACGATTCACGATGAGTGTATTATGATGGCTATGATCATGATTTATCACTTATATCTTTATGTACACTGAGAGCTTATGCACTGAAGACAAATTCCTTGTGTGTCCAATCACACTTGGCCAGTAAGGAATTCTATTTCTATTCTATTCTGCTTAGAGCCAAGAATATGAGATAGGTGGGTATAGAAATTGCATAAATAAATTTAAAAAGAGAAACCAAGCTAAGTTAAAAGGAGGTTTAAGACATTCTCACCAACGGCCTGGATGAAGAGCCAGGTCTTCAGCCCCTTCAAATCCAGCAGGGTGGGGAGCATTTGGATCGTGGGAGGAACTCTCGTTCTAGATAATAGGCACTGCTATAAGGAAGGTTTCATTCCAGGATCCCCACAAATGACATTGTTTATTAATCAAAAAAATCCCAGAGTGCACCAACTCTGCCAGATTAAACCAGCTAGGCAGATACTATGGAAGAGAGATGGTCCTTCAAATAACCAGGCCCTATGCTATGTAGGGAGTATAGCAAGGGTGGGTTCCGGCAGGCACAAAAATTGTTCTGCACATGTGCAGAAGCGAAAAACAAGATGGCGGAGAACCAGTTCGGGGGTGCAGCAGGCCTTGGCCGCTGCCAGTTCCAGCGACCCAGTGTGACAAACCACTACCAGTTCAGCCAAACCGGTAGGAACCCACCACTGGATTATAGGTAACAACCACACCTTGAATTGAATCCAAAAAACAACTGGCAACTAGGGCACCTTGCAAAGCAGAAGTATTACATCGGCATGTTTCCTAGGATAAGACAGACCTAGCTTATTATCCGTTACCATAGCTTATGCATAAAGAGTGATTTACTAAACACTGGCATAATTAGTCTTCTATGTTGTCCTCCCCCTCCCAGCTCCCCCAAGGGCCTTGTGATACCTCGAAAAGGTCATAGATTTCTGTGAGAGTGGCAAAATGATATTATTTTAGATGTTGCACATGCTTCCTTTCCAGGCCCTGCCACTTCGAAGCCTCTTTTTAACCCATGTTCTGCAGAGAGGTCTTTGCATGCATTTTAAGATTCTGATAAGAAAGCTGTCAACTATTGAGAGAACCTTAAATGTGACACACACACACCCATCTCAGAGGTAAAATTCAGCAGGTTCTGACAGGTTCTAGAGAACCGGTAGTGGAACTTTTGAGTAATTCAGAGAACTGGCAAATATCACCTCTGACTGGCCCCAGAGTGGGGTGGGAATGGAGATTTTGCAATATCCTTCCCCCCCCCCCCAGGAGTGGGGAGGGAATGAGGATTTTGCAGTATCCTTCCCCTGACACACCCAGCAAGCCATGCCCACAGAACTGGTAATTAAAAAATGTGAATGTCACTACTGCCCCATCTTAATTGTCTGATATCAATTGTCTGAAGTCAGCCTTTTGACTGAAAGTCAGGAGCTGGAAATTGCAGTTAAAGTGTTTGCTTTTCTGGCATTATTTTTGACTCAGATGGAATGTTAGTAATTTGGAGAGAGCGCTACATTTAGGAATGTCACTTCTCCCCTGTGATTTCTTTCAACGTTTTCAAGCAGGAGAGGCAGTTGACTTCACAGGCCTTGGCCTGCTGACATGCTTGACTTTTGCTTTGTTCCAATGGCATTGCCACTTTCTCAAACCCCTGGTACTTTTCAGAGTAAATAGGCATTCCTTGACTCACTTCAAACAACAATTCTCTTGAATTCAATTCAATTGTGAGCCACCCAGAATCATTTCCTGAGATGAGTGGTTATAGAAATCAAATAAATAAACAATTAATAAAGTTGGTGATTTCCCACTTGAAGACTAAGGCAAAGTAAGAGTTGAGTAGTTCTATATTTTCTTTATTTTATGTTATCTTGCCCTTGTCACTGAGCAGCTGGTATTGTCCCGATTTTCTAGTCACATCTGATAGCTCTAAATATGTGCAGAGTAATGATGTTAAACATATCGGGAATAGAGAGTAGAATGAGGAAGCTTTAATTAATAAAGGAAGAGGGCATATGATGAGATGGGCTTAAAAGTTATCTTATATATTATAATTTTATTCTGCATACATGATGGTTAAAGATAGAACACTACTAAGTTGGGACCTTGTTTTCTTGACTTTGATTATATGCTTCTTGAATTTGCAAGTCTGCACGTACATCCTATGTTGCTCAACTGTTTTTATTTCTGGTTTTGTAAGTTTATGCACATTTTACCTTTTATTCAACTGTGTTTTGGGGTTATTTTTAGGACACACATTAAGGGTGTTCAAATGGTGGAAGTTTCTGCTGTGTTTTGGAATCATTATAAGTAGGTGAGGGGTAACAGAGTGAAAGTAAGCAAAGGGATTCTCAATTACATGCTAAGATTTGCTTTGTTAGCAGCTGACTGAAGAGTGCTGAATCAGCTTTCCCACAAAATAACCAGCCTCCTAGACTCTGTTGTAGGATTTAGGTTTGATGGTTTTGAGAAAAATGGCTACCAATAGTGTAGTCTTTCCATAGGATTCGATTCAAGTTATTTGCTCTGTCCTCAACTCAAGTGACAATACATGGAGCTCTATTCTTCATTTGCAGAGATTACAAAATATGTTTTATTCCAAAACATAGAATGTTATCACAATATTATTTATGGTTTTCATAATTAATTAATTAATTAGTATGTTCATAGGTATTACAAAACAAGAAATAACTTCTTATTTAATACACTACAGGTGAAGCTGGAAAAATTAGAATATCGTGCAAAAGTTCATTTATTTCAGAAATGCAACTTAAAAGGTGAAACCTAATATATGAGACAGACTCATTACATGCAAAGCAAGATATTTCAAGCTGTGATTTGTTATAATTATTATGATTATGGCTTACAGCTCATGACAACCCCAAATCCACAATCTCAGAAAATTAGAATATTTCATGCAATCAATAAAACAAGGATTGTACATAGAACAATATCGGACCTCTGAAAAGTCTAAGCATGCATATGTACTCAGTATTTGGTTTGGGCCCCTTTTGCAGCAATTACTGCCTCAAAGCGGCGTGGCATGGAAGCTATCAGCCTGTGGCACTGCTTAGGTGTTATGGAAGACCAGGATGCTTCAATAGTGGCCTTCAGCTCTTCTGCATTGTTTGGTCTCATGTCTCTCATCTTTCTCTTGGCAATGCCCCATAGATTCTTTATGGGTTCAGGTCAGGCAAGTTTGCTGGCCAATCAAGCACAGTAATCCCACAGTCATGGAACTAGATGTTGGTGCTTTTGGCAGTGTAGGCAGGTGCCAGGTCCTGCTGGAAAATGAAGTCAGCATCCCCATAAAGCTCGTCTGCGGAAGGAAGCATGAAGTGCTCCAAAATCTCCTGGTAGACAGCTGTGTTGACCCTGGACTTAATGAAGCACAGTGGACCAACACCAGCAGATGACATGGCTCCCCAGATCAATAGACTGTGGAAACTTCACACTGGACTTCAAGCATCTTGCAGTGTGTGCCTCTCCATTCTTCCTCCATACTCTGGGTCCTTGGTTTCCAAATGAGATGCAATGCTCTCATCAGAAAAGAGGACTATGGACCACTGAGCAACAGACCAGGTCTGTTTTTCTTTAGCCCAGGTAAGACGCTTCTGACGTTGTTTGTTGTTCAGAAGCAGCTTGACAAGAGGAATACGACATTTGAAGCCCGTATCCAGGATCCGTGTGTGTGTGGTGGCTCTTGATGCACTGACTCCAGCCTCAGTCCACTCCTTGTGAAAGTCCTTTTCCTGACAATCCTCTCCAGGCTGCGGTCATCCCTGCTGCTTGTGCACCTTTTTCTTCCACACTTTTCCCTTCCACATAACTTTCTATTAATGTGCTTTGATACAGTATTTTGGGAACATCCAACTTCTTTTGCAATTACCTTTTGAGGCTTTCCCTCCTTATGGAGGGTGTCAATGATGGTTTTCTGCACAACTGTCAGGTCAGCAGTCTTTCCCATGATTGTGATTCCTACTGAACCAGACTGAGAGACCATTTAAAGGCTCAGGAACCCTTTGCAGGTGTTATGGCTTACTTAGCTGATTAGAGTGGGACACTTTGAGCCTAGAATATTGCACCTTTTCACAATATTCTAATTTTCTGAGATTGTGGATTTTGGGTTTTCACGAACTGTAAGCCATAATCATCACAATTATGACAAATCACGGCTTGAACTATCTTGCTTTGGGGGAGAGGGCTTATTTTAGTGCATGCGCGCAAAAGCCCAGTTGGACTTATTATCCGGGAGGTCTTATTTTCGAGGAAACAGTGTATGTTTCTCTATTCCATAGAACGTCCTTTCTATTTTTTTTCCTCAATTTTCTGTGAACCCAAACAGGAACCCTTTAAGATTGAACCAAAACTGTAGATCCTCTGTGCCAGCAAAAGTATACAGTATGTGAGATTATTCAATCTCATCATGAAACATAACATCTGAATGGTCCGTAAGCAACCTTTCTCAACTGGAGCCACCTCCAAATGTATAGACTTCGGTTCTCAGAATTCTAGAGCCGACTTGACAATTGCTGAGCATTTTAGGAGTTAAAATCCATTCATCTGAAGTGAAAGCCAATCTGCATAGACCGTGACCATGAGTCCAGTATATGGCTGGACTTACATGGATTCTTTGTGGAGTTACAGTTGTACAATAGGGCTACATTTACGTTCAAAGTTTGTCTCCCAAAAATCCCTCCCCTGAATCTGCCCAAAAATGAGCAGTTAACCATGGATTATTTGGCTTGCTTCTCCTTCTTTTCTGAGCTGTTCTTGTCTGCTTTGGTTGCTTGAAAACGTGGGTGGAACACAAAACTAAAACAGGGAAAAAAACCTAAAACCTGTAAATTCGGAAACCCCTCACATTAGGCTACAGTGGCAATCAAACCAAAACCAGACAATTTTAAATGGTGATTCGGTTCCATAAAACTAATATTTTATCTAGGGACCTTTTATGCTGAAGTGATGTCACCCAGTGTATCAGTGTTACTTCAGGCTTTGCTTGAACAGCTGGCATAATCTTTAAATCTTGGAGTTTGAAGAGCCTGGAAGAAATCTTATTGAGATCTGACACTGGAATTTAATCTATTTGCTACAAAACACAAGAAAATACCAAGTGACTAGAGTAAGTTAACTATCCCTAACTTTTGCCAAATTTACAGTTGACTTTATTTTTCCTTGACTGTTTGTAGTTTTTTCGTATTGTAAATAGGCCAGTAGGGCCAACAGCCAGAATTTAACATTGTAGTTTATATATTGTATAATGAGATTCATATATAGTGAATTTGGTTTTCTTGGTCGGCAACTATTCTTGCTCCAGAAATAATGTTCTAATTTTAAAAAAAAATTATAAAGGAAAAAAAATCTAATTCCTTGACTGAAATATCTGACCTTGTTTCCTTCTCCTCTGTCCTCCCCTGCAAGAGAGTTGGCCTTGAAGACACATATCCTCCCTATTTAGATGTTGAGAAATATTAGAACACTCCTGGGCTGGTTATCATTCAGCTGCTACGACTGCAGCAAGAGGCCTCAGGTATCATCCCGAAGAGCCAAATCAGCAAGTTTATTTTTACCAGTCATCCAAAATGACACATTGAGAAGCAGTTGAAGCAAACAATTCCTTGGCTTTCAATGCGTAGTGTCTCTAGCTCTGTTGGATCTTGATTTCCCCTTCTTGCTTATTTCTAGGAAAACGTACCTAGGTTGGCAGTCTTTCAGTGTCATCATATTATGCTACGAACTGTGAATTATATTTAGTGGTGCTTACTCCCAAGTAAATATAAGATTATAGATTGCAGGATTATACACATTTAACTGTGAATGAAACTTACTAAATCTAAAAGATATGACTTCTGAGTAGTCACCTGCCCTATACATTTTGCTCCCATGTTCTTTAAGATGTTATTATCTAGAATTCTTAGAATTCCATTTTTGGTCTTTATTTATTTATTTTATTTGTCAACAAGTACAAGAAACATGTATCAGCATAGACAAAGACATGGCCACATGAAAAATGGCACAAATAAATGAATATAAGTAAGCAAAACATAGCCATAAGCACATAAAATGAGTACATATAAATGGGGACAGTAGGACAGGGATTGTAGGCACACTGGTGCGCTTATGCACACCCCTTTAGGGACCTCTTAAGAAAGGTGTAAGGTCCATGGTAGACAGTTTAAGGTAAAAGGTATGGGGGTTAGAGGAACTAACAACAGGATCAGGTAGAGTATTCTAGATATTTGCTACTCTATTGCTGAAATTGTATTTCCTGCAATCAAGATTAGAACGGATTACAATATAAACTGTAAATTGGGACCTGGGAAAAAGACTTATCAATTTTATTAATACTTTTTAGTTTGGATTTTGTTATGAAGATGTAATTCTTACTGGGTACCTATAAATTTTACTACAATTTAGATATAAACTATAATATGGGACCTGGGGAAAAGATTCATTAATTATATTTGTTTAGACTTCATTATAAAGGTGTAATCTTTCCTGGGTACTTATAAATTCTAGTAATAAATTTTTTCTAGATTTATTATAAAGATGTTAGATAACTACAATAATAATAATGAAATGTTAATGGATAATGTTTAATGATTTTGTATGGGTTGACATTGGTGAAAGCAATTGGATATAAGCCTGAAATTCATAGAAATAGCTAACGAATGCCAGTATGTGGTTGTGTCCTTAAATACAAATGATTCTAGATAAAAGCACATTTAAACAAATATAGTTAAATGAGAGTGATGGTACATTGATGGTATATAAAGATTTTTCATTTAAAATATATAATCCAATATGAATGAAGTATAAAGAATGATTGTGGTAGTAACGCACGAAATTTATTTGTAACCAATCGACATGCTTTCTGGAAAATGTAATGAAGAATGTTTTGTGTGTGTGTGTGTGTGTGTTTAATTAAAACAATAAAAAAACTTTAATTAAAAAAAAAGATTAGAACGGATTACATTTAGTTTGTATCTATTGATATCCCTTGTGTTATTGCTGTTGAAATTAAAATAGTCGCTAACAGGTAGGATGTTATGGAAGATAATATTGTGTACTAAGCTTAGGTCAGAAGGTAAATGGTGTAGTTCAAGGTTATCCAGGCCTAAAATTTTAAGCCTGGTGGTATAAGGAATTTTATTGCAAGCAGAGGAGTTGAGTACTCTTCTTGTAAAATACCTCTGGGCCCTCTCTAATGTATTAATGTCCAAAATACAGTGTGGGTTCCAGGCAGGTGAGCAGTATTCAAGGATAGGTCTGGCAAAGGTTTTGTATGCCCTAGTTAGCAGTATAGCATCACCAGAGAGAAAACTAGACTAAAACTAGTCTTTGAGACTCTGTTTTAACAACCAAAGGATTAGTTGGATTTCCCATCCAAGACTGGAGCCGAGGTGGTGCAGTGCTTAGAGTGCAGTACTGCAGACTACTTCAGTTGACTGCTAGCTGTAGTTCAGCAGTTCAAATCTCACTGGCTCAAGGTTGACTCAGCCTTCCATCCTTCTGAGATGGGTAAAATGAGGACCCAGGTTGTTGGGGTAATATGCTGACTCTGTAAACCTCTTAGAGAGGGCTGTAAAAGCAATGTGAAGCGGTATATAAGTCTAATTGCTATTGTTAAAAGCGTTGAACTTGGAATTGAATTCCTTTATCGTTGTTGTTTTTTCTGATGTTGAGAATCTCTTGGCTAGAATGGAATAAAGAGACCCAGTGGAAAGGGACAAAGGCAAGTAAAAGGATATGGAGAAAACTAGAGATAAGTTCTCCCAAGTCTTCTATCACACCTTCAAATATGATAACTCTGAAATGTGCCAACTTCATTCCTTCCTATTGCTTGAAAAGGAAGGGGAAATCTTTCAAAAACCATTCTTCCAGAAAATTGGCAGGAAGGTGGTTGTTAAAAACCTTGTGAGTTTGAGCTTTCAAAAATCAAGGAAATCTAATAAAGGTAAGAAACTGCTTACACCCCACTGTGATTCTTAGGTATTTTCTTTTCAAAACTCCCTTTAGGGAAAACAAGTTATGTTGAGACTAGTGCTAGTTTATCATTAAGGAAGAATGGTTACTAACATGTTCCATGACCTTGGGACAAACCCAACCCCCCCCCCCAAAACCACAAATGAATGTGGCTGCTGCTAGTGAGGTAGACCCCTTTTTGCAGTAATTCTCTTAGCATATTTTATAGAGATGTAATCTTACAAAAACTATAGTGTTTCCATCTCTACTATCCATACAACACATCCTATGTTTAATGCATACTCTTCCATTTGGTGTTTCTTTAAAATACCATCGATTTTGGAAACTTTGGAGAAATGAATCAGGTTTTGCAAGTAGGTGTCCTCAAAAAAACTGTTCAGGATTGTTTTTAAATTGTTTAAAAATAGGTTTTCATGATTTACAACGAAAGATTCTGCAGCATTTATAAAAGGGGCGGGAATAGGCCTTGGAAAAGTGTTGCTATGCTATGCAAGGTCAACACTGGCACCAATGTAAGAAACAAAGGGGAAAAAATTGGTGCTACTTATCTGCAGCTAACATCACATGTTTATAAATCCTTCAGATATCAAATACGTTTCAACACAAACCTTCCACATAAGTTTCAAAGTTGCACTTTAGAGCTAGAGAAAGTTTATTGCTGTCTACCCTCTGGCTGCCAAATTTTCCCTTTTAGGGCAAACTTTAATGTTTAGAGATTTTGAGCCCTCACACATTTGTATTTGGACTTCTTAGTGATGCATTTCACGCCCTGATCTTCTGGTTAAAAAAAAGACTCCGCTCTATCAGATTGCTCTAATTTTTAAAGTGTTGAATTCGTACAGGGCATCATGAGTAAGAGATTAAGCTATGGGTCTGTAGTTCAAATCTTACGTCTCTGGTTCACGTTTGGTTCAAATCTTATATCTGCTATGAATTAATCACATGACTGGATGCCAAACAGCAAGAGCCTTTAAGCTTGCCAGAACTATTTTGTTTTAGCTGCTAAAATCTCAAATAATTTTCTTAGAAACAGGCAGAAGGTAGACATTTTTTTTTCCAAAATGGATCACCTCAAGTATATTCAGGGCCCCCAAATTTATTTTCTTCAGTGTAATTGAACTGAGCTCACCACAAATTCTATTTCTAGCCATCCAAAGTTGATTTAAGTTGAGGCAAGAGAATCATTTGCAATTTGTTTTTACTAAAACAATTGGCTGTCCGGAATTTGGTAATCTGCTGCAGATCATCTACATGCCATCCCCAAAACTCTCTGTCTTAAAATTATTTTATAAATTCTCCTTCTAGTAGATAAATTCAGAAAAAAAAGTCAGTCCAACGTTTCAGCTTACACACACACACACACACCCCTAAACCATGCATAAATTTATGCACCCACCATGCCCATTTACCTTTTTCCCCTTCTCCTTTTGCAGAGAAATTAAATGCTTTATAATCACTATTGCCTTTGTATTCTATGTATGCATTCCTAGAAGGAATCTTAGTATTTTATACACATATTCTAATACTAGATCATGTCTAGTATGGAATATGTAAGCCACATTATTTAACAATAGCGTTCCTCTGCGGAGTGTATACTGACCTGTTCTACAAATATTATTTAAGATAATACCCAAATGCTATTATTTATTCAATAAGGTATAATATGAATTATATTGAATTCCAAGGATGGGCAATGCACAGCCCTCCAAATTTTACTGAAGTCAAACTGCTATCAGTCTTACAGCTAACAATGAGAAGTGCTGGGAATTTGCATACTGGCATTTATTGGGAGACCATAAACATTGTTCACTTCTACTCTATGTTGTTGATGTCAACCACATTCTACTCTACATTGTATGAATCTGAAAAAGAAGATTCCACAAATGAATTTTCTGAAATATTTGACCCTGTTCATAAATATTCATCTGCATAATAAAGATAAAGGTTTCAGTTGTGTCTGACTCCAGGATGTTAGGGTTAGGGTTAGGGTTAGTTGTGTCTGACTCCAGTTGTGTCTGACTCCAGGATGTGGTACTTATCTCCATTTCTTAGATGAGGGAGCCAGCATTGTCCAAAGATATTTCCATAGTAATGTGACTGGCATGACTATAAGCCGCAGCACACAGAATGCTGTTACCTTCCCACCAAAGTGATACCTATTTATCTACTTGCCTTTGCATGCTTTCAAATTGCTAGGCGGGCAGAGATCTGGGCAAGTAACAGGAGTTCACCCTTTCATGGGGCCCTCAGATCTTGAACCTGGGCTGTCAGCTTTGCATATATTGAGGACCAGGTTATGCTAGATCACGGTTGTCAAACTCACTGGGTCACGTTGCTGTCACATAACATATGACCTTTTTTCCCCTTCGCGGAGCTGGGTGAACGTGACCTTCGCATGATGCATCTGGGCTGCGGGCCGCCAGTTTGACAGCCCTTGCTAGATGATAGATAAATAAGTGATCTTATTTAGTTAAAATGACAAACTAAAATACAGCAGTTAGTGGCAGAGAATATGACTGGAGTAATATCATTTCTTTATCCTGTACTTTCATGGCCTGAATACTATCTATCTATCTATCTATCTATCTATCTATCTATCTATCTATCTATCTATCTATCTATATATATATATATAGTATATATATATATCTATATCTATCTATCTATCTATCTATCTATCTATCTATCTATCTATCTATCTATCTATCATCTATCTATCTATCTATCATCTATCTATCTATCTATCTATCTATCTATCTATCTATCTATCTATCTATCTATCTATCTATCTATCTGTGGAAACTAATGTTCCCCCCACCCCCTGCAGCTTGAGAGGTTATTTTTGATCAGGGAAACAGCCTGGGATAATATTTTTGATAAAGAAAATGGATTGTGGGGAAAGGTTTAAGCAATCCTCTTTCAGCTTTTTTTTTAAAAAAAAAAATCTTTAACAATCTGAATGTTGGCAGATATTAATGCCTTTGCTGTGCATTATATTTTTAAGGCTGTTTGACTAACTTGCTTGCTTGCAGATATTGTAACTTCAGAGTTTGTCAAGTTGTACTATGTATACCAGTGCTACCCAGCAAGACTCTAAGTGAGATGCATGCCTTATTCCAAACTTCAGAAAATCAAAATATTGGGGGAAAGGCAAGGAACCCCAAAAGAGCGAAGCTGCCCAGACCATCCAGATGCTTGTTGGTACATAGAGGATGTTGCTACTTTCTGTGACCCTTAACATTCACCATGACTCGTAACTATGAGAATGCACATAGTCATACTCGATTTATAGCACTTCATTTAATGGCCGTTCAAAGTTACAACATCACTGAAAAAAGTGACTTATGACCGTTTTTCACCCTTATGACCATTGTAGCACTCCCATGGTCACATGATCAAATTTTGGATACTTGGCAACTGGTTCATATTTATGATCATTAGAGTGTCCTGGGGTCATGCATTCACCTTTTGCGACCTTCTGACAAGCAAAGTCAATGGTAAAACCAGATTCACTTAATAACTGTGTTACTAACTTAACAACTGCATAGGTTAACAGCTATGGCAGCGATGGCAAACCTATGGCAGGCGTGCTAGAAGTGGCATGCAGAACCATCGATCCGGGCACGTCGCCCGTTGCTCTTCTGGGTTCTAGAGCACACATGTGCCCTGGCCAGCTGGTCTTCAAGCGTGCTGGAGAGCCGGAAAGTGGAAGAGCAGTTCCCTGTTGTGGATGCGCTTGCTGGGAAGCTGAGCTTCCAGTTCCTGGTGTGCGTATGTGCGCTAGCCAAATGGTCTTCATGTGCGCATGCATACCAGAAACCAGATGAGCAGGTGACCAGTGTGCATGCGCAAGCTGAAAACTGGAAGCTTAGCTTCCTGGCACGCGCATGCTCATCAGGGAACTGCTCTTTTGGTTTCTGGCGCTTCCTGCGCGCGCTCCTGTTTCAGCACTCAGTGCCAAAAAGGTTCGCCAACACTGAGCTATGGCATGAAAGGTCGTAAAATGGAGCAAAATTCACTTAACAACTGCCTCACTTAGCAACAGAAATGTTGGGCTCGATTGTGGTCATAAGCCGAGGACTAACTGTATAAGTTGTCTACGGAGAACGTGGTTGTTTTTTTTTGACAAGTGGTGTTCCTTTGATCGAATGATGGTGATATTTAGGACACAAAAATGACTGAGATCCAGGGCTTTAAGTAACAAACAAGGATCCCTTTTAAAATATCTCGGTATTTGACAATGAACATGTGAAGATAAAAGCTAGGAAGGATATAATGAAGGGAATGTGTGGGCTGATCCCTCATTGAAATTCTTTGTGCTGTTATGGAACAATTTGCATACAGATGACTGGTGTAGACATGGAGGGCCAACAGATTATCCCTGTCAATGAAGTGTAGACGCAAATCACGCTGCATGTTTTGGAAAACAGTAAATAAACCTTGGTTGATGCCAGCTGGTTATTAATAGGTGTCTATCTAGGAAGCCACAAAAATCTCATTCTCTACATCTTGTTTTATATTTTAAGATCTTCTGAATAATGCAACAACAGAATGCGGTCACTGGAATTGGTTTCATTTCCAAAGCTGCTCTCTTCTGAATTCTTTGCAAGCCGTAATCTACTGTTCTTGAACTATTGCATGATGGAATAGTTTCTCTGCATGTAATCACTTGTTTGGAGCATAGTTTCCTCCATTTAAAAAGTAAATTACAAAAGCAGATCTGTGCCACTGAATTTAAAAATATCTGTCTAGTTACATAAACCACTATAAATAATTTCAATGCAGCCATTAAAATGCCTCTTTCACAAACTGAATGTATTTTAAAATCAGATACTTTCAGAGGAGCTTTTTATTATTAGGCAAGCAGTTTATATGATATAGTTCACTGAACTTGATAACTGTTTGGAAATGTTAAATTCTAGATGTTGCCTGAAATTCTGTATGCACGTTTCTTGGCTTCACGTCACATTGAATTAAGCAGAACGTACTTCTAAAGTCAAAAGTAACATACTTCATCATATAAGATTGCTTACTCTGAAAGTAAAGATCAATTCATGTAGTTGCAGGGGAATAAGAGAGCAGCAGCAAACCCCCCCCTTTCGGCTTATTTATTTTGTTTTGTAACTTCCCTACAGTATCTTAAGGTGTTCTATCAAACAGATGTTACTTAGCCCTCAAGCAGTCAGTGTTTATGTTGCCTGTGACGAAACAACTGGATTCTCTTTCTAAAAGCTGTGTGAGAAGTGTGAGTGAGCCAACAAGAAGGAATTAGAGGAATCTCAAGTAATCCTTCTATATGGAAACAAGGGGTCATAAATATCAGGTAATCCTCTTGTCAAAATAAGGGTTCTGGTCTGTGGAACTTCCATTTAACCCTTGCACTTCTGAAAGTGAAGGTTTCCTGCAGACTCCCTCGTCTCATCTTCATGTTCTCCTTTTACCATTTATCAACAATTTTAGAAAGTGGCTGACCTTTAAACCTGTTATTATGGGATTGCGAGAGGAGGAATTTGTTTTTTTAAAAAATACAATCAAGGCTCTTTCGGCTGCTTTGCTTCCCATGTGACTTAGATGGAGAATTGACTCAAAGCACAGTTCCTCCCCCAGCAGCGCAAGGCAGAAGAGAACAGCACTGTCACTTCCAAACAGTCCTGGCATAAATGCAGAGGAATGAGCAAAGAGCTTCAGTACTTTAAAGATCATCTCGAAGATCCCGGGCTCTCACTTGGAATATGTTTCTTTGGAAGTTTCTCCTTTCGATTTCCTTGGCAAACAGAAAGCATGGGATGGAAGAAGTGTGAAAAGAATTGAAGTGTCTCTGCTAAGGAGCGCTGGGTTGTTATTTGCACGATGAGTATTATAATGAAGCCGAGATCCCGTTCCACCAGCTCTTTAAGGACCTCTGATGCAAGCTGGTAATGTGGTTCCCCCTCCCTTTCTTAATTCTAGCTCTGTGTCTACGATTGCTTTGCGTTCTATTGTGGGATGTGTTAGTCAATTATGCCTCCTGATCTGAAAGATTAGGAGGAATAGGTAAACCAATAATGGAAATAATCCTTGCCTTGCTCTGTGCAACATGGTTGTGTCTTACACCGACTTATTATTTTCATGAATGTTTGCTGCTGTTTGAAAAACTTAGAGACGTAATTTGAACGGAGGGGCAGGAGGATCATTATTTTAAAGGGTGTGTAGTTTGCAATCTTTGTTCATACTCTGTGTGCATTTTAACCGATCGAGGAGTAACAGATCTTGTGGTGTATGAGGGGTGAGAATTTACCTTATCCACTCTGCTATTTTTTTTAAAAAAATCATCTTTTTGAAGAGCCCTACATTAATAGTGTTACAAATGCTGGTGCAATATTGTGTTAATAGAACAATTTTGTTCATCTGCAATTAATATTCCCACTTTTTTGGTACTAAGAGAACTAAATTTAGTATAACTTATGACTTAAGCATGCATGCATAGATTATTCCATTAGTCCAGAGATCATATCATGCTTAAATTGGTCCTTAGGTTAATCTCAGCTCTGGCAGGAATTGACTACATGGCCATTGGCAAGCTACCCTCCCCTTATGCATAGTTTTCTATCTCACTTCTTTTAAATGGGGAGCAATTTATCAAATAGGGTCACAAAACACATGTGAGGAACTTTGAACATTTGGAAGTACAACACTGTTGTTAAATACAATTTTGTAGTCCTCCTTAAGGTTGCAACCTAATATATGCGAGATATATAACACAATAAAGCCAGAAGGATCAAACTAGAACTTGGTTTTAAATAAATCCATAGAGTGCTGTTGTCATCTTACTAATCAGCTGGCATATTTTTTGTTATGGTTGTGTAAATTATAGGACTTTTCAGGATGTTAATCCAGGAAGGACAAATTTACTCTTACCTATACCTTGTAGGCATATCCTGCTTTATTTCTAGATGCTTTGACATCTTGCCACTTTTACTTATATCTCCCCTTATCGTTACATGCGTAGAGACATGAACAAAGAGACAATTCAACTACATATATCATGCTATTTCTATTGTTCTGATAAAATTCATTATAGATATTTTAGATTGTCAATTTCTTCTTTGAATCAGGATTTTTTCTGTATTTTCCTTAAGGGATTGGCCATAATTTGATATAGTTTAGAGAGCTCCAGTAGTGCTACTAATCCATGATGAATCCATCAGTTTTGTTAAAATAGTGGGTGATGCATGACATATATAATATTATTAACAAGATGTAGTAAAATGCATTCTATTAGGCTTCACTTTGTACATGCTTCATGCCTCCGGCATGAGTAGCAGTGGATTAAGTTAACCTACGTCAACGGCGCAATATGACATAGTTGGAATCTTCACAGTAAACTGTTGCCAAGTCTCTGTTACAAAAGCAGGAAGAAGCATCTTTTGTTACCTCTGTAGTCATAAGTCTATAATTGACAGTCTGTATTCAGGCAAAAGCCCAGCTAATATCACAGAATTTTACTTTGTTGCACAGAGAAATATTCTATAGCTTGTACTTTTTTGTTGCAATCACACACACACACATACACACACACACACACACTGCAACACACATAGACCACACACATTTTCCCACTTTTATATTATTTC
The DNA here is from genome assembly GCF_964273705.1 of Natrix helvetica. NCBI lineage: Eukaryota > Metazoa > Chordata > Lepidosauria > Squamata > Natricidae > Natrix > Natrix helvetica. Next base: position 29,174,483 of record NC_138552.1, on the reverse strand, counting down.
ACTACTCTTCGTTTTTTTCCCCCCAGTAGCCAGATAATACTAAATGATTCTTTGTTTTATTTGTTTGCATGTTTATTGACATACTTTCAAAATGTAAAAATAATGATGTTGATCCTATAGCAGTGTTAGGTATGGTTTTAAGTGTTCTCTGATGTAGGTTTTGGGGTCCAAGACATTTGGAAGCAAAGCATTTGGAAGCAAAAATATTGCTAGCTATACAGATTATTGTCTGTCTATGTCCCTTGAGCCTAATCCTGATCTTTATAAATGTGTAAACCATGCACATGGCAAGGTAAACATTTTAAACATTCTGTTTGTAAGTTAATAAAATGAAGGCAGGGTGCTTTTTTTCATAATAAAGCTTCCCAGTAAAGTATTTATCAGATATTTATAGACATTTTAATATTACTACTGATTAGACAACTAATACAGAATTTAATAAGAGGTAGGTCCCTCCTACTAGCCACATGCAACAGTAGGAGATGAGCAAGTAGGTGATGGGCAGATATCCCCACATGCATATATTAGCAAATATATAACCCACACATTTTTATGTATTCATTTATTAGATTTCATCACACCTTTATTACTTTATGAATACCTCAAGGCAGCAAACACACCTAATACATCTTCCTTCTCCTATTTTCTGCACAACAGCAACCCTGTGAGGTGAGTTGGACTGAGAGAGAAAGTGATACCCAGCTGGCTTTCATGCCCAAGGTGGGACTAGAACTCACTGTCCCCTGATTTCTAGCCTGGTGTCTTAACCACTATAACAAATCGGCTCATATACATTCCCTATAACAGATATGTTTGCATTTGTACATTTCCCTTCTTCCAATCACATCAAATTGTAGAGAACTTTAATTTCTTTCCTTGTATGCTGCCTTCAACATACACCCCTACTCTCAAAATCATTTTTCCCCTAATTTACCATTGTTTTTCACGATGCACAAACTACATGGGGGGGGGGGGGGAAGTGTGCAAGAAGAACTTAACCCATTAGGAGTTTCTTTCTAATCAGCTATGCGCAAGGGCAATTTGGACTGTGGGTTGTCCATATCTTTAGTAGCTCAGTCACTGTCATGGCCTGCCTCCATCTTCCTACTTTCATCTAATTCCTCTGTGGGTAGCACCATCCATTTGTCTATCAGTTGGCCTTATTCTTGCAGATCTTTATTATTAATTATCCAAGCTGTTGTTTCAGAATAATTTCATTGTGAACTAGGGTAGAGCATGATGCTAGTTGGAAAAATCTAGTTAATGCACCTTGAAATGTAAAATGAATTGCTAACAACTGTACTCCGTTAAGGATTGTTCTGTTTGATGTTAAAAAAACTATTCATAAAAATGAACTTCATGCTCAAAACCAGCATGTCAAGAAGAAATCTAGATGAGAGGCTTCATCCTAGCATGCTCAATTTATGTAATTGGCACACAACTGCATAACTATAGTCTAAAATAGCCTTATTCAAAAAGAAGTTAGAAGTCTAGAAATACATTAGGCTAGGTGTTTCTTAAGCTTTCCAATCCCTGGCACATTCTGAATTTTAACAAGTACATGCACTTCCACAAAATGTCCATGGAAGATCCTGTTTATCCACAAAAGACATGTCCCTGGAACTGAGTAAGTCCGAGTCTCATTTCTGAAACTCAGTCTTCCCATTGGTTTCCACAAGGACTAAGTGCCAGCATATTTGTACTATTCAGTGCAATGCAACCAGATCCCTGCTGTTCACACCATCTCAAGGATGCTTTTGGGGGTTTCTCCATACTTATCTAAAGAAAGTTTTGTAGGGTTGTTTTTTTTTCATAACCCATGTTAGTAAAGCTTCAGTCTATAGTACTGCTCACTGAATGCTTTTGCCCCACATGAAGACAGTAAAGTTTATAGAAGAAGAAAAGTCAAAACCAGTAGAAAGAAGGGTTATAAATTCCAGCATGCAGGCTGCCCTCGTCAAAACCAGGAGAAGCAAGAAAGTTCACTGAGTTCCAGAGAAGGTACCTGAGATTCTCTAGGGCAGGGGTCTCCAACCTTGGCAACTTTAAGAATTCTGGGAGTTGAAGTCCACAAGTCTTAAAGTTGCCAAGGTTGGAGACCCCTGCTCTAGGGTTTAGGGACTAAGAGAGGCAGATGAGGTCGTTGGGTAAGGAATGGAGGACAGCACACACATAAATAATCCAAAAGATAGCAGGCAACTTCTTCTATAAACATTTAGCCCAGCTGGAGAGAAATCTGGGAAGATCCAAGTTATTTACCTTAATTATAATAATTCTCTATAAAAGAAGTTGGAAGATTCCTCTTATGCTTTCCAAGATTTTATATCTACTAATATTAAAGATACCTTCCCTGAAATTTCTGCAGCTTTGGCTTCCATGATCTTGTCCAGCTGTGTGGTCTTCACAGGGACATCATATCATGTACCATTATACTAGACCCTCATATAGCATATCATATCATATCAAATCATAATATAATGTAATATAACTTTTTTTAAAAGCATAATGACTAAGCAGAGAGTCAATAGGCTTGAAAAATGTTTTGTTTGATCTGGTGTACTTCTGTGTAAGATGAGTATGAAATATTTAACATTTGAAAAGACCAACTTATTTTGGAGGAAGAGATTTTTCATCGTGTTGTTAACATTTTACTTGTACTTAAGTCAATGAATCTTAAAATCCCTAAATGATGGGGAATTATTATTTGAAAAAAATCTTTGTCATTTTCGCCCTCCCCCACCAAATTTGAACTACGAATTAATTCATAATTTCGCTTACAGTTTCTCATAGTTTCATAGTTGCTTTCAGGTTTTCAGGGCTAAAGTTTATGATTCATTAAATTATTTGTGGGTTTTTTTCTGCTGTCTGCTATACCTGAAAACATTTCAGTATGTAGTTGTCAGGAAAAGACAAATACTGAACATGACCGGGGGTCGGTCATTCATTCATTCATTCATTCATTCATTCATTCATTCATTCACTCATTCATTCATTCATTCATTCATTACAAAGCTGAATTTGGAATACCTTGAATTCAGTGTTGAGGGAGCCATTTGGTTATGAGACTGTATGGAAGAAACAAAACTCTCCACCATGCAGAGTGCGGGGTAGGATAAAAATAAAGGATTAAAAAACCTTTTTGCAAGTGCTTTGTAAAAATTATAGTAATAAATATTCATCTTTATTGAACAATTGAAGCCAATGCCCAAGTTTGTTTTATTTTATATATTTGTATTTATTAGAATTATTACTTAGTAGGCTTTAAGCAATCCCTTTCCTTCTAGCCCTGTTTGATAGACTTGATGTAAAGTGGTCATGCTATACAACCAGCAGTATCCTTAGAGATAGGTAAAAAACAGGCAATGTGGCAGATATGGCAAAATCCATATCCAAATCCAACAGATCTGCCATCTACCTACTTTGACCTGTCCTATGGATGCCATTGCATATGTCCTACTTGTACAAGATCTGCCCTCTGTTTGAAAATGGTCAGTCTGTATCTCTCTTTTAAAAGGTACCATCTTCCCTATTGTTCTGCCTTTCCCAATTTCCTGTCATCCATATACAATACAATACAATACAATACAATACAATAGTAGAGTTGGAAGGGACCTTGGAGGTCTTCTAGTCCAATCCCCTGCCTAGGCAGGAAACCCTATACAGTTCCAGACAAATGGCTATCCAACATCTTCTTAAAGGCTTCCAGTGTTGGGGCATTCACAACTTCTGGAGGCAAGCTGTTCCACTGATTAATTGTTCTAACTGTCAGGAAGTTTCTCCTCAGTTCTAAGTTGCGTCTCTCCTTGATTAGTTTCCACCCATTGCTTCTTGTTCTACCCTGAGGTGCCTTGGAGAATAGTTTGACTCCCTCTTCTTTGTGGCAACCCCTGAGATATTGGAACACTGCTATCATGTCTCCCCTAGTCCTTCTTTCTATTAAACTAGACATATCCAGTTCCTGCAACCGTTCTTCATATGTTTTTGTCTCCAGTCCCCTAATCATCTTTGTTGCTCTTCTCTGCACTCTTTCTAGAGTCTCCACATCTTTTCTATATTGTGGCGACCAAAACTGAATGCAGTATTCCAAGTGTGGCCTTACCAAGGCATTATAAAATGGTATTAACACTTCACATGATCTTGATTCTTTCCCTCTGTTTATGCAGCCTAGAACTGTGTTAGCTTTTTTGGCAGCTGCTGCACACTGCTGGCTCATATTTAAATGGTTGTCCACTAGGATTTCAAGATCCCTCTCACAGTTATTACTATTGAGCAAGGTACCACTTATACTGTACCTGTGCATTCCATTTTTGTTGCCTAAATGTAGAACCTTACTCTTTTCACCATTGAATTTCATTTTGTTAGATAGTACCCAATGTTCAAGTTTGTCAAGATCCTTCTGTATCTTAAGGCTGTCTTCTGGAGTGTTGGCTATTCCTGCCAGCTTGGTGTCATCTGCAAATTTGATGAGTTCCCCATTTATTCCCTCATCCAAATCATTGATGAAGATGTTGAAGAGTACTGGGCCTAAAATAGAGCCTTGGGGTACTCCCCTGCATACTTCCCTCCATGTAGATGCAGTTCCATTGAGGACTATGCATTGAGTGTGATTGGTCAGCCAGTTACGAATATGAATTGCTTCATCTTTTATAATTCACAGATGAAAATTATAGAATCACAAGTCCATTATATTTGCAGGATACCATTTTGGGAAACTTTGTTCTTTTCCCAAAACACCATCTGAACTGTGTCATTCAGAAATAAAGAATGTTAAATAGAGGTGTGCATTAAATGTAGTCTCAGATCACACCAGATGGAGCAGGCATTCAAGGTCACATATCTATATTCTTCTACTATATGAAATGCATATGGGATTTATTTTATTATTAGTTGAATTAATGTAACTGTTTTTATAAAGAGCCATCTTGGTGCAATGATTAGGGCATCAGAATAGAAACCAGGAGACCATGAATTCTAGTCCCACCTTAGGCGCAAAGGCAGCTGGTGAACTTGGGCAGTTACTTTTTCTCAGCCGTAGGAAAGAGACAATGACAAACCTCTTCTGAGTAAACTTGCTAAGGAACTATTGACAGCTGTCAGAAGTCAATACTGACTCAAAAGTGCACAAACAATTGTTTTTCTATATGTATGCATGGAAATAACAAAATATCTATGCAAACATATATAAAAGCACTTAAATATGAGCAAGATGTGTGCTGCAACTGCCAAAAAAGCCAATGCCGTCCTAGGTTGTATCAACAGAAGGATAATATCAAGGTCACATGAATTGTTAGTATTGTTTTATACTGTGTTGGTAAGACCACACTTTGGAATAGTGGTCCAGTTTTGGTCACCACAATGCAAAAAAGATGTTGAGATTCTAGGAAGGGTGCAGAGAAGAACAACAAATATGATTAGGGGCCTGGAGGCCAAGACATATGATAAATGATTGCAGGAACAGGGTATGTCTAGTCAAATGAAGACAAGGACTAGGGGTGACTTGACAGCGGTCTTCCAATATTGAGGGGCTGTCACAGAGAAGAGGGGCAAACCTATTCTCCAAAGAACTCAGAGCAAGACAAGAAGTAGCAGATGGGAACTGATCAAAGAGAGATCCAACCTAGAACTAAGAAGAAATTTCCTGAAAGTCGGAACAATTAATCAGTGGAATGGCTTACATCCAGAAGTTGTGAGTGCTCCATTCCTGGAGATTTTTAAGAAGAGATTGGGCAGCCATTTGTCCAGAATGGTGTAGAATCTCCTGCTTGAGCTGGGAGTCAGACTTCCAAGGTCCTTTCGAACACTGTTATTCTAGGTTCCATTCATTCATTTTCCTAAAAATGTAATGGTCCTTTTTTGGGGGGGGAAATCTATAAAATAAATGTTTTGCAAAGTAATAATGATACAAATTGTAAAAAAGTAAAAAAGTGATAATAGAAAGAAGTAAAACAAAAAATAGAAACAAAAAAAGATATTAAGAAGTGGATGACAATCTTTTTTATTGCCTTTATAAATACATATTTTATCCTTCTAGGGTTACACCAGAACATCCCTTCTTTCCTTATTTATCCTTTCTAGTCATCAAGCCCATAAATCACAAGTTCATTTTTTCTCCATTTTCAGCAGAAGGGCCATAAAGAGTTTCCAGTCACCAACGAATATAATTATCTTTTACCTAATCAAACAAATCAGTTTTGCCATTTCTGCAAATTCTGTCATCAACACCAACCATTACTTCACTGGCATTTAGTCTACACTTTTTTAGTTTTGCTTGCATGGTCAATAAGAATGCTTTCGGCTTGCTTTTTGAAGAAATCAGAGAAAATTTACACTTCTTGCCAAAAAATACCTGCATTAGGGAAAATATTTGCAATATTGCAAACAACAGATATGTACTTCAATAAATGTAGATGTCCACAATCGTTCAATAGACTATCCTTTAAATATAAACTATTGTAGGAAGAATCCACAATAACTTCCAACTTTGGAACTTAATGCTATGGGAAAAAATCTACATGACAGAAGATTCCAAGGTCAGTTTTCAAACCCTACAAAGCTCTTAGTCTACTCCGTGATACCGAACTTCAGGTGCCAGGAAAAGTAATGGATTTCCTGTCTCCACTTACGATCCCTATGCAGAGGGGATATTGCTGTATCGGCTCATTGAGATAAGTCTTAGCTTCTCATCCATATAAACCCCATTTAAATTAAAGCAGTTTTTCTGAAATTAGAGCCTTCTGAATTATTTCTATTTAGTCATTATAATCTAATTCACATTTACTTATGGTTGCAGTTTAAAGCCAGGCTCTTTGTTCTGGTTTACTCAGGAGTAACTCCAACTAGTGGAATCAGTGGGCTTCAGTTCAAGAGTGCATAGATTATAACTTTTGTCATTTTTACTTGGAAGAAGATTCATGGAACGTAATACTGAACAATCAAGTCTGTTTTCTGGAAACTGCTTTTTATGGTACTGGAAAATGAACTGAAAAGTTTGTTTAGAAGTTTGGGAGTACTATTAAATTCAATTCCAAATACATCTGAGTAGAATTGTGTTCTACATTATATTCTTATTCTGGGAATGATCTTGTGTTAGGCCAAGCTTAGTGATTGCCCAGCCAGGATATTTTTGGGTGTTATCAAAAATGCAAATTGATAGTCAAAGATAATGTATTACTATGTTAACTCTTGCATTTTATTGCCCAAGCTAGAGAAAAATTTCTGTACTTTGATCGGCTATATAGTAGTGTACTACATTGTAGCACAGAATTCCCCATCATAATCAATACTGACACAAAAGTCAGTTGGATTTATCCAAGGGATCAATAAATAGCAGAGGATCAAAAGGAGGCCTGGAGGTCAATAGGTGGTCAATAAATGATGGAAGGTTGACTGGGAGAGCTCCACACTAGTTACTAATCCTGAAAATGAAATGGCTAATGGTGACACAGCATTACCCAGGATTGGATAGTCAGCTGCCAGCAAGAGCAGATTATTATTATTGCTTGCATAGTCAACCAGATGTTCACTGAATTTGACGTTTTTATCCATCTCTTGAGTCCTTCCCAAGATAGGCAGATATTGTTGTTTGGTGGTTTTAGAAGTATCGTCACAGAATGAGAGCCATTTCAAGTAAAGCTGCCTTTTGCAGTTGACTGGTGGTGATTTTGTCAATGCCAGGAGTGTTCAAGTGGTATTCCAGATGTTTTGGGATTGCACCCATGGCACTGATTGCTATTGGTACTAGCTTTGTCATGCTATTTCTATTTGCAAATCATTATATTTTTGATTTCCACCAGTTTTTCCTCTTCTTGGTCTTCTCTCTCCAGGCACTTCCATATCCACTATCAGCCTTTTTGTCTTTGTTATCAACAATGGGGTGTGCAAAAAAAAAAAGTATAATGTATTTTTTAAAAACAACAACAACAACAACCATATTTACAATTACTATTCTAATGTAGAACATTTGTGCTGTTAATTACAGCATTGGAGAGAATTCGCTTAAAGGACTGTAGTTTTCCCATGGCCCAAGTTGGTTTTCTATTTCCAATGTGTGTGAGCAATATGTCAGCGGTTCTTTGTAATGGGATAAAAATAACCTTTACTGATAAATAAATGTAAGTGCTTGCAGTTGATTTCACTTTAGTGGCACAGATCTCAGAGTTCTTTTATGGTAAAGTCCATGTTTAGTATGAAGTAATACATAGCATATACCAAAAAAAAAAAAAAAAGGAATATAGTTCCTCAAGTGCTGTTTAAAAGCAGTTGCACATTAAATTACAGGATTTCTTAATTGAATCTCAGCTATTGTTCCTAAATTATGGTATTAGTATATCTGGGCACACATTTATGTTATTCTGCAACAGGTACGTGATATAAGAAATGAAGTGAGTAGTTCCTGCAAATTATTGAAGCAGAAAGTATCTAACAAACTTTTTTGGTATAACATGGTATATTCCCTTTAATGGAATTATGGGACTCCTGAGAGGCTGCAGAAGATCAAAGAGATGTTTGCACAGAGAAAATGGGACCTTCACATGAGCTGTTGCATAAGCTAGCTCAAGGATGTCCTGTTTCACTTATGACTACTTCTCTGGGTCCCCCCCCCTCCCTTTGAAATAAATTATGAAACAAATGTATTTTATCCAAAGGAATATTAGAAGCAAAAAATAATACTGAATATTTTCTTTGCATGACCTTAGTTGACAAAAGCACTTTTACAATATTTGAAACTTAGCAATTCTGAAAGCAAAAACAAAACCCAAAGCTGACTGAAATAGGTTTGATTAAAATGGCAGACTACTAGAAAAAAAATATCTCGTGAACTTCATGTTTATTATGGAAAGGTTTATGTGGAACAACTTTCCACAGCACTGATTGTCCACAGGCCAAAATTGCTGTTGCTAAGCAAGACAATTGTTAAGTGAATCTTTGCAGTTGGTCAGTGAATCTGGCTTCCCCAATTGACTTTGCTTGTCAGAAGCCAGTTGGGAAGGTTACAAATTGTGATCACATGAACCAGTGGTGGGTTCTCATTGGTACGACCTGGTATGGGCGTATCGATGCCTGCTGGGAGCAGCAGGCACCATTCCGGTACAGGGCTTCAGAGGACCCACCCGCCTGTGTTCCTTACCTGTATTTGACCCAACCGGGCCATTTGCGCATGCGCACACAGTGTTCAGTGCCTGCACAACGGTCCGCCGAGCATCTGGAGCGTCATGGGTGGTGGGTGCACATGCGTGTGCAGCGCGCATGCACATGGTGGATGCCTGGCCCCATTGCAGCGTACCGGTTGCGACGCGATCCGGAACCACCACTGACATGAACTCAGAACAGTGCAACTGTCATAAATAAATTGCCAAGTTGACAATGAAATTTAATCTCAGGACCACGGGGTTGCTGCCATGGCCGTAAGTGTGGAACTGGTCCTAAATCACATTATTCAGGATTGTTGTGACTGCTAACAGTCACTAAACAAGTGGTTTTAAGTCAAGGACTAACTGTACAATCCAAGGGTTTGTTGAACTTGCAATCTTATGTCATTTTATGTTTTGCATCAGTTGTGTTCAACTTCTAATTTGGTAGGAAGATGGTTAAAATCTAGCATTTTTAGGCTCTTTCAAATCAATTTCTTTGTTCAGTAGAATGTTATATTTTTATCTTAGGTTTCTTGGTAAGAATTTTTTGGGCAGTATGGCAGGGATATGGACTTGACTGTCACTAGTGGTCATTGGTAGTACTGGTTAAAAATAATAGTTCCTTCACGGTTAAAAGCCAGAACAATAATTACTGTGAAACCTGTCCCTTCTCTTTCATTCTACTATCCTGCTTTAGCTTTCTTAACAATCCCAATTCTCCTCTCAACTCTGGCATATAAAGAGTTCTAATTTTTGCACTTCTTTGGGTTGAAACCAAACAGATCATCTATCTTGCCTCTAAGGTCTCCAATGTACCAATACAGATAGTCCTTGACTTATAACCATTCATTTACCACCTGTTCGAAATTGACAACAGCACTGAAAAAAAGTGACTTATGGCTGTTTTTCACATTTACAACTGCATCATCAACTTCATCAAGATCACATGCTCAAAAGTCAGATGCTTGGCAACTGGCATGTATTTATGACTGTTGCAGTGTCCCGGGGTCATGTGATCACCTTTTGCGACTTTCTGGCAAGCAAAGTCACAAGGAAGCCAGATTCACTTAACAGCCATATTGCTAATTTAACAACTGCAGTGATATAGTTAAGAACTGTGGCAAGAAAGGTCATAAATTGGAGCAATTGTCTTGGTTAGCAACACGAATTTGAGGGTCAATTGGGGTTGTAAGTTGAGGACTACTTGTACTGCAGCAAAGCTAACTTTAACATGTAAAATGGTACATAGAGGATCCTCACTGAATGAATTAGTAAGTAGAAGAATGTTTTATTTCACAGTAAGTGTTGAAGCTCATTTAAAATACCCAGTGGAGGTTTTGCAAAAATATATATTTCTGGTGGAAGAAAACCTGATACTGTAACCTAGTACATTTCATATCACAACAAGCCCACCATAACGGAAGTTGTGGTCTGACATATCTTGACAATACCCATTAGGGAAAATCTATCCTAGAAACTGAGGAATTTCTATAGATTTTGAACCCTGGGTCTTATTTGATGGAACCGAAGAGGTAGCCTGTGAAAGTATAACATTTTTTTACAATGTTATTGCTTTAGGACAAAATGTAGCAAAATGCATAAAGGGTGTTTTCTGTGGTGATTAAATTTTAGACAGATAGATTGAAAGTCTTTCTCCAAAGAGAAGTGTTATTCATAAGGGTAATGAGGCTATTTTCTGAAATAGTGCAGCTGATTGATGGGGAAGGAGATAGATATACATTAATAGGCTTACATTTCTTTCCATAAAATAAATGAGTTGCTCGATCAAGTCAGCCAGCTGATAAAAAAACACTAAGCAAATGTGCACAATGAGAGGCTGGGTCCCAATAAGGTAGAACTAGATATGTAGCAAACGATGAACTAAAATCTCTTTCTTTGCACATAGACTCTTTCTGTTGTCCAAAATGCTGATTGGGACTGGCCAATAGTGGCCTTATGCTTTAGGTCACCCTGACACTTGGATTTGAGTGTGTAATATTACATTTGCCTTCCCATCCTCCAGGGCTTTATTTATGCATGTGGTCGGACAATGTATTTTCCAGCATTCTTTTTTAGAAACTTCCTGAAATAGATCAGGAGTGTGGCTGTATTGAGGCACAGAATTTAAACACAATATATTTAGGCCTGTCTGTCCCATCCAAAGGGAATTGGGGACCAATTCTCCCATTCCATTTGGGACCTGGATTTATACCAAATCTAATACATTCTCTTGAAAAACAATTCAGTCAGCCTAGTTGCTTCTGGAAAACATTTCTTTTAAAAAAATTGGGAACCAGTATCCTCTTAGTGCCTTTTGGACTTGGAGACTCTAAAGTTTCTCTTCTATTTGGGAATTTTGCTGGATCTCAGGGTGATTTTTAGTGAAACCTGGCTGGGTGCTAACCGTGCTGATCTTGTTGAACTCAGTTAGGGACAAGGTTTTGTTCTGAGAATAGGGATTTTTTTCTGAGTCTGCTCAGGCAATGCAGAGATTACTCTTCTCAAGGTTACTTTCTAAGTTTTCACAGAAAAGGGAGGATTAAGAAACGGTAACATTTTCAATACCAGCTCTGTTGAAACGACATTTATTTTTTATAGAGTTGTGTGGGAAAAAAATTGAAAAAACAATAATGATTACATTTCATCAAGAAGTAACAGTGTCTCAGTTCGGATATTTAATTGTTAAAACAGAAGTTCATAGGAAAGTTAAAGCGTCATTTCCTTCCAGGCAGGGCTGTGCAGGATTTGGATTAAAGGGAAAAAGAAAGACATTAAAGAGGTTGATGGAAGGGGCAACTCATGCCGTTCCTGTTGACAAATGGTTAAAATAGCTACGCATTTAAATGACTGTCCTTCCCAGTTGTGGCATAACTCTAGGAAAAGATGCATTGAATTGCCAGTAATATTCCTTGCAAGTCTCCAAAAGACACTGATTTCAAGTTTGAAGTGCAGCACTGCTCTTGTGTGGTGTTTGGGGAAACTTTCAAAGCTTAGCCCAGTACAAATATTTAAGATTTCCAGTGCAATGCTTAATCTCTTGTGTGCACCAATCTGTCTTTAGCTAAAGTTTTAATCTCTGTTGCTGACAACACAACTTCTATGTACCTGAGAAAATGGAAATGGTTGTTGATGGGGAATCCTACCCTTAGTTACAATACAAGGGTTTTTTTTTTAGCTTGGAGGAAATATCTTGTTCTTCTTAGAAACAAATGTTGATGAATAATTAGGAGGTGATGCATTGAGAATTTTATCCTTCTGAAATTCAAAGACAATTTTTTTCTTTTTTTAATAATTTTTATTTGTACATTTTTCTTTAACATACATGAGTGCTTAATAAACAGTGTATTGTCTGGGTCAATTTTCCTCTACATAATATCAATAATAACAATAATAACAATATGCTTGTATATAGTGGTATTCTTCAAACTTCTAATTTCCACCTCTGTTGTCTAGCCATTTGTAAAACAAATCCCATGTTAAAAAGTATTATGTATCCTCCTTATCCTTTATCTTTAATGTTAACCTATCCATTTCCACACAGTCTAATATTTTTTTTCATTATGCTTTCATGTGTAGGAGTTCCCTCATATTTCCAGGATTGGAATACTGGAAATGCAATTCTTGCTGCTGTCAACACATGTAACATTAAATATACAATCCCTTTGTCATATTTTTCTGGTACTATACCTAACAAAAATGTCTCTGGATTTCAGTCTATATGTTGTTTTATCAATTTCTCCATCCAAGTATTTTTTTCCCATCCAATATTTTTTTGCCTTTGGGCAAGCTTTTTTCCCTTGAAGGAAATATTTTGTTCTTCTTAGAAACAAATGTTGATGAATAATTAGGAAATGATGCAGTGAGAATTTTATCTATCTGAAATTCAAAGACAATTTTTCCCCTTAACTGAAGTAAAGCTATAAACAGAACACTATCTTGTGTTGTTACATTGATGACAAGGGACATTCTGGATATTTTGGTGCACTTTGAGGGCTTCACAATTGGCACTGACATCATTTTTTTCCCTTTCTGGAAACAATGGGAGTCTTTGATTTAGAAAAAAAAAACATCATTGATATTAATATTTTATTCTCCTCATCAAAATCAAAAGTCCAGTTAAAGATGTAGTTCCAGGATTTGTTTGATTCTGGTCTTGTCAATAATTTTTGTTTCTTGGTCTGTAAAAAATATAGTGGCAGTTATAGTTTAAGATGACGGTTAAATCATAGTTCAGGGGTGTCCAAACTTGGGAACTTTAAGACTTGTGGACTTCAACTCCCAGAATTCGCCATGCTGGCTGGGGAATTCTGGGAGTTGAAGTCCAGAAGTCTTAAAGTTCCCAAGTTTGGACACCCCTGTCATAGTTAAACTAGGGGTTATTATGGTATGCAAAATCAGGTGAAAATAATGAGAGACTCTGAGAATCCCAACAAAATATAATCTGCGTTATGGAGCTGCAAACAGATGCTTTGTTCACACCCTTTTTCTGGGTAATTCTCATTAAAGCACTCCACAGCTGTATTTATTTACTTATTAAATTTATATGCTGCCCATCTGTTCAAAGCAGCTGTAGCTACAATACTAGTTTTATAGCTGTATTATATATAGTATTGATTTTCTTTTGCTTTCCTTTTGTTCTTTTGGCCTTGTCCAACCACCCCGTTAGCTTCTCTCACTTTGTTCTCTTACCTTTGTTCCTGCTTTCTTTAAGGAAGAAGTCAAGTAACACTTTTCTTGCTTTATTAGGAGGTTAAAAAAAATGTTCCCAAAATGAACATTCTAATTGTCCATTTATCTAGTATTTGGTACAGCCTCACTTTCTCATCATATTTGAAAGCTGAACTGAAATAAATATGGATCAATCTTCTTAGGTAGGGTATCCGCCAGATGTGTTAGAAAGTTAGCCTTGATTCCGGTTCCGGCTGCTGATCGTGACGGGCAGGCTCTGCTCGCCCCACGCTCTTCTGGTGGGCTCCCCATTATCTGGGGGGCACAGGACGCCCTGGAGGGGCTCCTGCCGAAGGGGCGACGTAGCGGGGGATCCCCTGAGTTGGCGGCGGCCGGGGGGACTCCCCGCATCGCCCTAGGCACCGGGAGGCATGATGGGGAGGCGCTGCAGCATCTTCGTGAGGAGGCAGCTGGAAGAACGCAAGATCTGAAGGACGCAGTTGCTGTGTGGTGAGGTGGAAACTTCCCCCCGTTCCCTTGCTCGCTCTAAAAGGGAAAAAAAATTGCCAGCTGTTTTTAGAGTTACTTTCAACTTGGCTCGGAGAAGCGTGACTGGAGGGAGGGGGATTTCCCCCCCCTCGGACAGGCGGCTTTAAACGGTTTTGCTCTCCGTCCTAGAGGAGGAGGAGGGGAGAGAGCCATGCAATGAAATCACTCTCATAACAAAGGCAGATCTTGGACTGTAATTTTGTAAATGAGGTGATGATCTGAAAACTTTGACAACTTTGAAAACTTTTCGTTATGCCTTCCGACTCCGAAGCTGGCAGGGCAAGATGGCATACTTCCGTCATCCTCACAGACACTGAAATTTGACCCCACCCATAGGAGCTGCAGGCATCTTGTCTTTGTCTCCGTGACACTCAGATAAATCTCTTGTTGTACTGGACTCTGCTTGGAACAAAGGACTTTATTACTTTATTGCCAGAAGCTGAAACCAGAAAAAGTTCCCTCCTGCTTGGACTCCTTGCCTCCTAATCTCTCTCCCTAATCTTCTTCTCCAATTGTTTCCTCTCTGTATTGGCTTTGTACTTTTCCTGCTCACTATAATGCCACCTAAAGACCACCCCCGGGGAAGCCAGGCTTTGCTGTCTCCGCCCCGACATCTTCAGCATCCAGTCCCAGTGGACAACAGACCTTAACTTCTTTGTTGCAGCCTAAGCCTTCTGAGACGGACTTCCAGCAGATGTTTCAACAAATCTTAAAGGGACAGGAGGACTTAAAAAGTCAACTAAAGGAGATGAATGAGCAGCTTAAAGAGAACCAAGACCGGGCGATTAAAAATTCACAGAGATTGGATCTTTTGGAGGAGGGGACGGCTGAGATGAGGGGGGAGGTGAAAGGGGTGCAAAAGGGGAACCAAGAGCTTGAGAACCACCAGATAAAAACGGAATTTGAAAGAATGTCCTTTTTCCTTAGGTTTCAAAATGTGGTTGAGGCAGATGATGAAGATTTAAGGGACATCATGACAAACCTTTTGGCTGAATATATCCAAAAAGAAAAACAACAGATGGGGTGGGACTTGGACCTGGTTTATAGAGTAAACTCAGCATATGCTAGAACACATAATGTCCCAAGGGAGGTACATATTAAATTTCTCAGAAAGACTACAAGAGATGAGATTCTGAGTGCACAAAGGGGGCAAGCTTTAAAATATCAGGATAGAGAAATAACCATCTTGAAACAGATCCCTAAGAAAGTGAGAGAGAAAAGAAAAAACTATTCGCAACTAGCGAAGAAGTTATACCAGAAAGGGGTGTGGTTCAGATGGTTGATGCCTGGAGGCATGTTAATATTCTGGGAGGATACAAGAGTCAGAATCAACACAACCGCAGAGGCTCAGGCCTTTATGGAAAAAAATAAAGAAGTCCTAGATAAATCTGATGATCCTATACCAGACTTACAGGACACGGGAGGGGCCGGAGCTCTGCTGGCGGGGGGAGAAGGGGCAATACCAAGAAAACTCAGATCACAAAAATGAACAAGAAAATCTGCTTGATATAAATTGATTGAAATTATTTGAAGATAAAAGTTTATATGCTGACAAAATATTATTATTTAGTATTAAATTAATCTATGTATAAATGGAAATTATGAGCACGGGGGGAGGGGACACCTCCTACATATTGTGACTGCCAAAATTTGTAACTTACTCCACCACCCCTTTCTTCTTTATTTTTTTAAAAACCAATAAAACTTTGTTTAAAAAAAAAAGAAAGAAAGTTAGCCTTGAAAGGTAAGAAAAATGGTTTAAATTCTAGTTTTAAAATAGATTCTGTTAAGCTCCTCTTCCATTCAGTGAAGCCGTTAAATTGCTTACGGGTAGTCCTTGACTTACAACAGTTCATTTAGGGACTGTTGAAAGTTACAGTGGCACTGGGAAATATGACTTATGATCGTTTTTCACAGATACGACCTTTGCAGCATCCCCATGAGCATGTGGTCAAAATTAAGATGCTTGACAACTGACTCATATTTATGACTGTTGCTGTGTCCCAAGGTCATGGGATCCACTTTTGCAACCTTCTCACAAGCAAAGTCAATGGGGAGACTAAGTGCAGTTAACAGCCGGGTTACTAACATGTCAAGCTGCAGTGACTCACTTAACAACAGAAATTTTGGGCTCAATCATGGTTGTAAGTTGAGACTACCTGTGTTTACAATGCTCCCAGCATGGTTTGATTAAACTTTTCTGGCAAGCTACATATATTTTGGTTTAATATGTTGTGTAGTTTAATACAATAATAATACAATAGTAGAGTTGGAAGGGATCTTGGAGGTCTTCTAGTCCAACCCCCTGCCTAGGCAGGAAACCCTATACCATTTCAGACAGATGGCTATCCAACATCTTCTTAAAGATTTCCAGTGTTGGGGCATTCACAACTTCTGGAGGCAAGCTGTTCCACTTATTAATTGTTCTAACTGTCAGGAAATTTCTCCTCAGTTCTAAGTTGCTTCTCTCCTTGATAAAACATGGTTTGTAAAACATGGTTTATGGTTTAGTATGCTGTGTGAAGCCAGCAAATCCGCCCCTCTTTTTTAGCAAACCATAATTTAGAGTGTTGTGTACTCAACTAATTTACCTCTCAATACATACTTGAAGGGACGTGGTGGCTCAGTGGCTAAGATGCTGATTTTGTCGATCAGAAAGGTCAGCGTTTCACATCCCTAGTGCCAGTTAATGGAGTGAGCTCCCGTTACTTGTCCCAGCTTTTGCCAATCTAGCAGTTCGAAAGCACATAAAAAATGCAAGTAGAAAAATAGGGACCCCGTTGGTGAGAAGGTAAGGAGCACTACATGCACCTTCGGCATTTAGTTATGCTGGCCACATGACCACGGAGACGTCTTCGGACAGGACTGGCGCTTCGGCTTTGAAATGGAGATGACCACCGCCCCCTAGAGTCGGGAAGGACTAGCACGTATGTGAGAGGGGAACCTTTACCTTTACATACTTGAATGAGGGTCTGTTTGCCAGCTTTAAGTTGGTGTCTGACTGGTTATCCTAAGAGTAGATGAGATGAGCCTTTGCCTTTGTACAAACCTTTGTCATTATTTACTTGGTAGCATGATTCTCCATATCATTTTGTAGAGATGATGTAGCGGTGACGTTGCTTTCCAGGATGTAACTCCTAGTTGCAATGATGTCTATCAAACTTTACAGTGTAGTATAATAGCCATGCTGTATATCCTTTATTTTCTGATTATTTTCATAACATTTCCCAGAGTGTACGTTATGATTCACATTTAATACTTTGGGTTTTATCTGGTGTAGAATTCTTTTCTATGGGTTATGTTTGAATAGGAGTCCTAATTCGGAGTCCAAGCATTTTCTTTGTGTACAGATTCCCAACTTTGCTTCCCTCTGCATTGCCAACAAAGGTTTCGAGCAACACTTGGTGGAAAAGACTTCGGTCTGACCTGTTGGTGATCTACAGCAACGCAGAAAGTCAGAATTGAGTTTATTTATCTGGCAAAAGCAACATTTCAGCTGAGTGCTAGAGCTGAAAATTGAATCTTGGATAGCTTCCATAGCTTTAAACAAACAAACACAACACACACACACATTTAATGTATGTGTGTGGGTGTGGGTGTACACAGATGAAGAGGGGAGAGGAAGGGAGGGAGAGAGAGAGAGAGAGAGAGAGAGAGTTCTTAAAGCTTAGAATGTTAAAAGCATTTATTTTTATTGTCATTCTAAGACTGAGAACCTTGTAAAGACGGTCTTCTGATCACTGGAAACGGGTCTCAAGGAGAGGAGTAGAGGTAGTTGCTTGAGCTGAAAAAGCAGATGGGAGCCCCTTCCCCAGCTGAAGCAATCTAGACAACCTTAATGAGGAGTTTGATTTCCAGCCAAACTCCACACACAACAGAAAAAGGTGCTGACTTTCAATAATCCATTCAGCTTCCCCCTCTCATGCCCACATTCTGCCACTGAATTGATTTCAAAGATACTCAAACGTTTGCTTGTAGTGAATACTGGGAGGGAGACTCAGCCAAGTAACTGCCACAGGCAATGTTTGAATAAGGAAGAGCCATTTATTATGATTCAGGCCACTCTGGCCCCCCTGAGAGGCTTCTTTGGGATCAACACTATATTTCATGATGTTGAAGAAACCACTGCTAATAAAACTGGCATGGAGACTGATAATAATTATTTAATTCACAGTCTGGAAACTTTGCACTGTTTGAACCACTCCAATTACTTAATTTATAGGCGCACACGTGCGCGCGTGCACACACACACACACACAAAACTCACAACTGCTGCCTTGGAT
This sequence comes from Natrix helvetica, assembly GCF_964273705.1. Classification (NCBI taxonomy): domain Eukaryota; kingdom Metazoa; phylum Chordata; class Lepidosauria; order Squamata; family Natricidae; genus Natrix; species Natrix helvetica. The sequence goes on along the minus strand of NC_138552.1, from coordinate 29,155,852 downwards.
TTTTGTTTCCCTTTGACTCATTATAAGGCAGACCCTGTTCTCCTTTTTCCTAAGGCAAAGCAGCCAGAATCTGTTGTATTACAACTCTATATAATGCAGTCAGGGTTGGGCTTCAAAAATTACAGCAACAGATTCACTGCCACGTTGCTGAGTGGACGTGGTCATGGTGGGTGTGCCTAGTGGGCCTCCTGCATCACGGCGGGGCCACATTTTTTTCTCTCCCCAGGCTCCAGAGGCTTTCTTCGAGCCGCCACGAAGGCGAGAACTGCTTCCCTGGTGCTCTGGAGGCCAGAAACAGGCTTGTTGCGGGCTTCCGGAACTTCCGGTAGGCCCGTTTTTTGCCTTTCCCAGGCTCCGGAGGCCTTCATCGAGCTTCCGCGAGGGCGGAAACTGCTTCCCATGGGCTCCGGAGGCCCTCTGGAGGCGGGAAACAGGCTCATTTCCGGACTTCTGGTTGGGCTGTTTTTCACCCTCCCCGAGTCTCCGGGTTGGCACTGCACTTACCTGGCATGATAAATGGGCTGCGTGGAGATTCCTGGGAGGGAAGGGGTGGGGTGGGCATGGCCAGCCAGGGTGGCATATTGGGGTTCGCCGAAGTGGCCAAAATCCTAGCTAGAGAATTGCCCTAACCCATGTGAACCCCCAGCAGCAGCTCACCCCTGAATATAGTACATTTTCTCATGTATTACAAAGCTCCAATTCCTAATTTTGGGATTACTGTACTCTCAGTACAGTTCATTTTATTATTACTCTTAGTGTTTCTGTATTTGTAGCTGTAGGTCTTATTGCTGATGTTTGGTGTATGCTTCCTATGGTGAGAAATGAAAAGCGTCAATATTAAGACAGGAAGAAACATGCCATTGATACTGACTCCAATAAACAGCCAGGAGATGATAACTTTGCATCTGAAACAAGCAAGTTTATTCTTAGCAAAATACAATCGAATAAGTGGGGATTTTCTGGATGCTCATCATTTGCTATAAAGAAGTTATTCGAATTGACTCAAAAGTGATTTTTCAAGAGGCAAATGGACTTTCTTGTTTTTCTTTGAAGACATTTTGCTTCACATCCAAGACGCTTCTTCAGCTGTGACTGGATGGTGGGGAAATAGAAGGATTTGCATTGATTACAGACAGTTGGGCATTTGTATTCCTTTAGGGATTTGTTGAGGCCACTTGGACGTTTGTCTGTGTCCTCCAGGTCACCTGAGTAGTGCAAATGGGTGTGGAGCCTTCTTGGAGCTGCTGAAAGGTCTGTGTTGTGGAGCTGTGCTTTCTGCGGGATGTTTTCTCTCCTGTGTCCCTTCACTGTTGAACACAGGCACGGGATGAGTCTGTACTAGTTGCATCTCAAAGTGAAGTGCAAATGGTTCCTGTAGTCTGCAATTTTTCCTGAAATCCGTTCATATTCCCACACCATTCGAAGGGTGTGCATAGCTAAATCTCTGTGGAGATTCTCAGACATCCAGGTCGTGGTTGTCCCAACGATGCTTTTCCCAGTTGCTTCTTGAATAAGCACCTTTGGAACAACCATGATCTGGATGACTGAGAATATCCATAGATATACTTCAGTGGAGTTTGACTTCTGACAACTATACATCCATGTTGTTCCCCCCGCCCCAATAATATAGCAATAGCACTTAGACTTATATACCGCTTCACAGGTATATAAATTCTCATCTTCTTCTGTCTTATGTAGCTCTGGGATTATCTGGGAATCTCTCATCCAAATACTGATCAGGATCAGGTCTTGCTTACTTTTTCAGAAACCACTAAGGTCAATTAAATACTGTACCTACAGTACAGGGATGGGTTCCTGCCAATTCTAACCTCTTCTATAGAAGAGTTTCCACAAATCTACCGTGCCGTTTAGAACTGGTTCCAGCTCCCCCCCCCCCCCCGCCCGTCCGCACATCATCAAGATGAAGAGTGAGAGGAGGAATTCTGGGAATTGAAGTCCACAAGTCTTAAAGCTGTCAAGTTTGAACACGCCGGGGGGGGGGGGGTTCTAAAGGGTTAGAGGTGCAAGGGTCTTGTAATGTGACAGCTTTAAGACTTGCATGCTTCAAATGCCAGAGTTTCTGAGCCAACATTTTGGTTGCTAAGCAAAAGCATTGTTAAGTGAGTTTCAACACATTTTACAAGTTGGCCATGCCCACCCAGTCACATGGCTGGCAAGCCACTCCCATCCGGTCACATGGCCAGCAAGCTACTCCCACTCCATCACATGGCCAGCAAGCTACTCCCACAAAGCAGGCCCCACCTACATAAGAGGTTCTCAAAAAAATTGAAACCCACCATTGCTACAGTAGATGTTATTTGTTATAGGAAATGGGAAATTAATGGTACAAGTCCCCAGGTGCCCATTGTTCTAAGAAAGGTTGATGCAAGTAGTCCTTGACTTACAACCACTCACATAGCAATTGTTAGAAGTTATGACGGACCTCTTGGGGCTACTTACAATCCAGATTTGAAATTTTGACACTCATCCCCACCTCCAGTTAAGTAATCACACTTTGAGCACTCAGCAGTCAGGCCATATTTACAGCCATTTTCAGTGTCCTGCGGTCATGTGACTACATTTTAAAACGGTTTTGCCGAAAACCACATTTTTCCCGGGTTTTGGCAAACCTGCACCCACAGTGAACCATTGGTTCCAATATTTGAGGGGCGGCCACAGAGAGGAGGGGATCAAGCTGTTATCCAAAGCACTCGAAGGCCGGACAAGGAATAATGGATAGAAACTGATCAAGGAGAGATTCAACCTAGAAATGGGGAGGAATTTTCTGACGGTGAGAACAGTCAACCAATGAAATATCTTGCCTTCGAGAGTTGTGGGAGCTTCATCCCTGGAAGCTTTCAAGAAGAGACTGGACTGCCATTTGTCAGAAATGGTGTAGGGTCGTGATGATGAGCCTGTGGCATGTGCGCCACAGGTGGCACACAGAGCCCTATCCGCGAGCACATGAGCCGTCGCCCTGCTCAGCTCCATCGTGCATGTGCGCCTCCTATCAGCCAGCTCGTTTTTGGATCTCTGCCATGCATGTGGAAGACACGCGCTCACATGCATGGGGTGATGACCACATGTGCATGCGTAGGGGGACACATGCATGTGTGGGGGATGGGAAGAGCATTGGGAAGTGCACCTCCCCCCCCCGTGCACCATTTTTGGTTTCAGGAGGCTTCAGGGAGGCCTGCTGGGCCCTAAATGATGCACCAGGATGTGTGCAGTGCCCCCCCGGCAGCCCATTTTTGGTCCCAAGAGGCTTCAGTGCATTGCAATATGGTTGTGGCCACGTGCGTGATTTCAGCACGCAAAGAAAAAAGGTTAGCCATCACTGGTGTAGGGTCTGTTTGCTTGGGCTAGAAGAGCTACAAGGTCCCTTCCAACTCTGTTAGTCTGAGAATCTGCTTCATTTACTGACCTCAGAATTCACTTAATGCTGCAAAAATGATCAGGTCGTTCACATAATGATCCAAGTTGTGACCGTCATAAGTTGTGATCCTGATGGGCAGACTCCTTTATGGTTGTAACTAGAGGACTACCTGCATTTAAGTATCCTTCTATCTGCCTATAGTTCTGATCATGGCTTGTCCTAAAAATGGCTGGAAATCTTTTTGTTTTAGGAAGAGTTCCAAGTCCTTTGAATTCTAAGAAAATGTGAAGTATGATGTCCTAATTGTCTTTAGACTTAATTCACTCTTAATAAATGCTAATACAATTATATTTATTTCCTAAGCTTGTGTCATAAAAGTCTGAAGTGAAGTAAAACAGAAGTTGTCAAGTTGTTATTTCTACTGGGAGTTTGCCTAAGAAGTGGGGGGTTGGGGGAAATGTGTGTTAAAGAACAGCTCTTAGTTTGCAATCTAGTTATGGTTTAAATATGATGTTCTTTATCTTTGATTTTGATCAAAACTAAAGTAAATCCAGCCCAGGAACATTCAGTGCTCTGTGTTTGCATGTACAAATAGCCACAAACGTCGTATTGAAACATAGTACTTTAAGTTAAATATTTTAAAATGAAAATCCAGAATTAATAGTTTTACTGGAACGCAGCATGGATTGCACGCAGTGAAACAAAAATGAATAATTTCATTTCACTGCTTCAGGGAACCTTAATACTTTCATTAAAAACAACAGTATATTTCAAAGCATATTAACTAACCTTTCAGTTTTAGAATTTTAGTATACATTTAGCAAATCTGGACTTGTTCCTTTTATTTCAGCAACTTCAATGCTCTGGTTCTCTAACTTTTAAACAAATGTTAAAAATCAGTCTGAAAAATGAGTCTTATTGGTTGTTTTTGCTTGAGCATGTATTTTTTTTAAAAAAAACTTCAGCAAAACTAGCAACATTAATTAAGTGGGGCATATTCACACACACATGTTTATAAGGAATCCCATACTGTCTCTTCCATTTTCAATTTGTGTGAGTGTTAACTCCATTTTTTTAATAGAAAAATAAAATGATGAGAGTATAATGTGGATGATGATATAGATAACCAGAGTTTTATTTCAAAGTTAGCATATAGTGAACAACTGCTAACATGAAAGTGTTCCAGTACAGGTAATCCTAATCTTACAAAGCTTCTCCTCTGGTAATATTGTATTGCTAACTAGGGCATACAAAACCTTTCCCAGACCAATTCTCGAATACAGCTCATCTGTCTGGAATCTGCACTGTAGATCGGACATTAATGCAATTGAGCGAGTCCAGAAGTATTTCACAATAGGAGTACTACACTCCTCTGCTCGCAACAGAATACCCTATACCACCAGGCTTGGGCTTGGACAGCCTAGGACTATGCCGCCTAAGGTCGGACTTAAGCGTACTATCCGCTACAACGTCTTACTGGTTCAATGACTACTTCAGTTTCAACCACAATAATACAAGAGCACACAACAGATACAAACTCAATGTAAACCGCTCCAAACTTGATTGCAGTAAATAAGACTTCAGCAACAAAGTGGTCAATGCCTGGAATGCACTACCTGACTCTGCTGTTGCATCTTCAAATCCCCAAAACTTTAACCTTAAACTGTCTACTATTGACGTCACCCCATTCCTAAGAGGTCTGTAAGGGGCATGCATAAGCGCACCATTTTGCCTACAGTCCCTGTCCTACTGTCCCCATTTATTTGTACCCATTTCATTCATATTCATGTTTATTCGTATACCTATTACCTTGTAAACGATTGGCAAATCAAATAAATAAATAAAATAAATTCCTCAACTTACAATCATTCATCTAACAACCATTTAAACAAGGTTACTGAAAAAAGTGACTTATGAATGGCCCTGGTCCCACAATCAATTTGGACACTTGGCAATGACATAGATTTATGACGGTTGCAGCATTCCAGGGTCATCTGACTGCCATTTCTGATCTTCCCAGGAGACTTATGACAAGCCAAATCAATGGTGGAAGGCAGATTTGCTTAATAACATTGTGATTTGCTTAACAACCATAGGAAAAATGGTTGTTAAATCAGGCATTACTTACTTAATGACTGCATTAATTAGTGATGGAATTGTCGTTGTTAACTTGGGGACTACCTGTATTTTCAAGAGTATGAAATCTTTAAAAAAAAATCTTTAAAAAATATTCTAGGTAGCTGGCAAAATATTTCAGTTAAGACACAAATCTACAATTATAGAGATACTGCAGGCACCGGGACATAGGAAGAACAAACTAACTCAAGAAAAGTTTCTCCAATATAGGGGAAAAGAAGATTAGGACACTTACTCACTTTATGGTACAGATTTCTGGCCTGGAATATATATATTTTTGACCTTTTTTTAAAAAAAATGGAAACATCTGTAGAAAAAAATGCTGATCTGCTAAGATGCAGAGGGATTGAGTTGATTTTTTTAAAAGTTCAAAGTGGCCAGTGCTGTTTTATCTTGTATTTTTAAAAAATATCCCACATAATTGTAAAGCAAAGGTTTTTTTTTTGTGGAGAATATGGTTTTGCTCAGATTTTTCCCAGAATAATAATTCATTCTGGGAAGCACCAGACAAGCCACTTTGCGAAGAATCCATGGTTCCATGAGCTCATGGGACATTTAATAGAAGCCTTGGCTACCTTGGATGTATAAAAGCAAATACTGGCCAAGTTTAGAATGACATAGAATAACAGGGTTGACAGGGACCTTGGACGTCTTATTGAGCTTGAGCAGGAGGCCTTATTCCATTCCAGATAAATGTTTGTCCATTCTTTTCTTGAAAACCTCCAGTGATGGAGCACCCACAACTTCTGGAAGCATAATTGTTCTCACTGTCAGGAAATTTCTCCTTGGTACTAGGTTGGATCTCTCTTTAATGATCTTCTATCAGTTATCCTACCCTCAGTTCCTTTGGATAATAGGCCAACTCCCTGTTCACTGTGACAGTAATACTGAAAGACTGCTATCATGTCACTAGTGTGTGTGTGGTCTGCTAGGAAATGTTCAAATTCATTTCCTGTAGACCAGGAGTCTCCAACCTTGGCAACTTTTAAGACTTGTAAACTTCAACTTCCAGAATTCTGGGAGTTGAAGTCTACAAGTCTTAAAGCTGCCAAAATTGGAGACTCCTGCTGTAGACCCAGGGCCGGATTTAGATGAAAAGAGGCCCTAGGCTATTCCACTTATGGGGCCCTTTCACCTCCCATTTTTAAGCTTGTAAATTACATGAGAGATAATAAAATACATCATTACTGTGATATATATCAATATATTAAATGAAACATGTTGTAATTGGTACTAACCTTTATAAAAAATGTGGCATGGATAATAAATAAAAATAAAAGGCCCCTCTTGATCTTGAGGCCCTAGGCTGAAGCCTAGTTAGCCTATAGGAAAATCCGGCCCTGTGTAGACCACATGGTTATTCCAGCATCACTTTTTTCTTAGGTGGTCCTTCAAGTGACAAGCTTCAATTTTTGCTTAAAAGCATTAAGAAGGTAAACAGGGACAGCAACCTCAATGACATAAGACTGCCTTCCCCAAATTAGGGGTCTAGGAGAATTTAATCTCACGTCTGGAGGATGTCAAATGGGAGAACAGTGATCATGAAGAATGTCATATCTGCTGGAATATCTAGATCTGTTTTGAAATTTTTGTGGGTGGTAAGAGCTTGGGAAGGCTTCTCAGCACTCTGTAAGTGGCGTTTGCAGACATCGATGATTGATCTATACTTAGAAAGGTTATGCTGCTTGGCAAGAAATGCAAGCAGCATCTGTCTGCCAAAGTCTGAATAAAAATGATGCAGACCATTTAGAAGATAATCAAATTACACTGAGGATAATTTCTTATAGAGGAATTCAGATAATTGCCTTGGAGAATAGGAACTTGTAAATTGTCGTTATTGCCATTGTATTTTATTAAGATAATAGTATAGACCATAGTCCTAAATACACTTCATAGGGATGAGATCTAAATAAGATCCATGAGAAATATGAGGTTTATAAGGTACAGGTAAAGGTTCCCCTCGCACATATGTGCTAGTCGTTCCCAATTCTAGGGGGCAGTGCTCATCTCTGTTTCAAAGCCAAAGGGCCAGCGCTGTCTGAAGATGTCACCATGGTCATGTGGCCAGCATGAGTAAATGCTGAAAGCACATGGAACACTGTTACCTTCCCATCAAAGGTGGTTCCTATTTTTCTACTTGTATTTTTACATGCTTTCGAACTGCTAGTTTGGCAGAAGCTGGGACTAATAACGGGAGCTCACTCTGTTACGCGGTGCTAGGGATTTGAACCACTGAACTGCCAACCTTTCTGATTGACAAGCTCAGCATCTTGTCAAGCTGAGCCACCGCGTCCCTCTAATGAGGGTTTATATATTTATGAAATTTAGAGAGCTGCCCACATTCGTAAGACTTAAGGTGGCATTAACATTAAAAACAGTAGAAACCATAATGATAACTATTGCCATTATTATTACTTGAGAAAATGCCTCGACCCAGTTATAACTACCTGTCCCATCAGGTCTGGTGGAAGAGCATATTACTATTACAATGTGTCATCTGATGGGACACAACAAGAGAGCCTTTTTTGCCTCAACACCCATCTTTTGAAACATCACCCCCTGAAGTTAGATGGGCCCTAATCTTGACTCTAACGACATGGTATATCAACCTGCCAGGGTATCCAGTTATTGTCCAGAGTTTGCCAGATGGAGGGACATGGGGATTCAATTGTCTGCTTTTCCTATTTTTGGGTTGTAATTTGGGGGTTCAATTGGATTTTTACTGGTTTTTAAAGTGCTTGTTGTGTTTTACTGAAGTGCTTTAAAAACATGTTAATCCCATCATCATTATTTCTTAGGTGGTCCTTCTATTGGTAAGCTTTTTTTAACAGCGCTTATTGTATTTTACTGAATGAACAATGCGGTGGTCTAGAGGTGAAGACACTCGCCTCCCACTTGGAAGGTTGAGAGTTCAATTCTAGGCAGATGTTTCTCTTATAAGGGCTCAAAGAGAAAATATCTGCTGTGAACTATGTTTAGGCGTCAGGAAAGACATCTGACCAGCAAATGCTCAGCTGTATTCAGTCGCCCCGACTCCAAGGGGTTGTAAAAAGAAAACAAAATATATTTTACTGAATCTTGTTTTGTTTATTGCTTATATTATTTAGTTGTTTTTAAAAATGTAATCTACCCAGAATTATAAACACAAGATGGGTTATACAAATTGAATTAATACATGAATTTTATTATTACTTAATTATATTGTTAATAAGGGAAGTATGTTTCCCTACTGTAGGGATTTGTTAATTTATATCAAGGTCTTTGTTAATTTGTTAATTTATATTGAAGTAATTCAGGATAAAAAATGTTGACTTTCCTTAGGATTCCTCCTACAGTTGTTGTCTAAGTCCCAAGGCATTTAATTTTGCAGCTTAATTTACAGGGGGCAGGGGGTAGGGGAATATAACTACTTTTGAAGCTGCCAACCATCTTCCATTCATACATCAGTTTTAATAATACATAATTTATATACCCAATGGAGAACTGGGACATACATTTTACAGCTACAACACAGCACAACTTTAAAAAGAGACTTCCTTTTCCAGCTTCTAATGCTTATATCATGTTTCTTGATTATGTATTCTGGAGTCTTAAAAGCTCGTCCATTCTTTTGTGGCATTCTGGTTCATTCTGGGTTTTTTTTATAAGTGGTTATATAACCTACCAGAAACAGGCTGAAATATGGAATAGTGGCATGTATATTTTGAAACATTCACTGTTTTAACAGCTTCATAAATATTTACTCAATATTTCATTTAAGTAGACCTTTCCTTTTATAGATTTCTTCATAACTTTTAACAATATAGATTTCTGCTACTCTTTACATTTAACTTACCAAACTTATAAGCAATATTAAAATACTGGTTTTAGTTGCATAGTGCTTCAGGAATACAAAAGTACCTAGTTTGCTCAGTAGCTATAAACATTTTTATTGTAGTAGTGGTACTGTTATATATAGGATGAAGAAGATTGCTGTATTAGCCCTGTTTTATCTTATCTTCAATTCAGCATGCATATCTCTTAAGATATTTGAAAACTTGGCTATTAATATATAGTTGAGTAAATAAAATTTAGTAAATTTGCTCTGGCAGCAAGTTCTATTGTTGTTAATAACTGATACATACATTTGGTTTATTTTTCTTTTGTGCCCAAAAGCTAATAGCATTGTTGGCTTGCACAAAATGTAGCTTTTTCATTAAGTCTGTAGTCATACAAACACTTAATGGACTTTGAATCCTGATGAATCTAGTACATTTCCTTCTGAGCATTTATGTATATCGTCGCTTTGTAACATTATACTTTTTCTATAACAAACAAGGGGGAAAGTGTTTCAATATTTTACTGAAATATATCTCATGTTATGTGAAATGTATAACATATACAGTAGAGCGAATCGTGGCTGTTTGGTAAATGTAATCATCCAGCGTGGATGTTTAATTAAAAATATGATCCAGCTCTTCTTCTTCTTCTTCTTCTTTTGGCTAAAAATATGCGCTTTTTTAGCATATTAAAAAGAAAAGTGCTATTAAAAAAAAATCCCACTTGTTAAGAAACAAAACCTGGCCTTGAATTCATAATTGTAGTATAAAATCCTAGCTTTGCATCACCAGCCGTAGTAATGGACAAAGAAATAGAAGTTTAATATTATTTGCAAACTTTGTAAAGTGATGGCAAAACTCACTAGCCTTGCTTTCTGTTACTCAATGCTAAGGGAGTCAAACAATGCCTGAAACTGTTACAGTTTAATTAACTGGAAGTTAATTTATACAAAAACACCAATACCAGCTCAAGAGAAGGGAGGGGGGAATTTTCCATTTCCTTTGACCTCCTATGTACAAACTGTGTCTGTCAGATTATTCCCCCCCACCCTTCTGTCCTCAACTAATTAAATATAGGTCGATGTAGAACTTCCAGGATGAACTGAGAGTGACTTTTTTTTTTAACAGGAAGGCCGGATATGGCTTCAAACTTTCTAGAATGTTATACTGTAGGCTCCTAAGGCTCAAACATTACTTAAACCAAACTGGTCTTTGTTTGTTTCGGGATTACCAACACTTGATAAAAGTGCCACAGAGAGTGTAAGAATTGGTTGATGTATCTGAGTCCAATCAGTGAAATTCCAGTAGTAGCCAACGAGTCATAGAAATTGTCTTGCTTATCTTACTTTCTAAACAGGGGAGCTAGTTCTGTGCTTATGAAATATCTCTTGGAACTATCCAGTGATATTCTTGATGAAAAAATACAGAAGTTCCATTAAAAAAATCCCTATTAGATTTGAGGATGGTGCATTTATCTCATGCTCATTAAAATTTTTGGATCTAGCAGCCATTACCAACATATGTGGTTCCATGATATACACTATATAAAGCAGACCTTTTCATTGGTTTTTCTTAAGTCTGTATCCAGTCAACGTAATTGGATAGCCTCACATTCTACTATTGGGGAGATGGACATGAAGAAAGAAGGATGCTGTTCAAAATGTTGTTAATCAGAACTAAAATTCAAGGTCATTGAATTGCTTAGTTCATTAGAGCACAAGGTGATTCAGAATCTTTAAAAAAATACTTTCCTGAGTTGAACACAAGTGGTATAATTCTAGAAAATATGTAGGAAAAGTGCATACTGAGTTGGAATCACAAAGCATGTTAAAAATTCTTAGCCTAAAGAAGTTTTTAAAAAGAGACCAAAAATGCCTCGGGATTAATACGTTTTGCTAGAAAGAAAGCTAGAGAGTTTAACTTTTTCAATTTCTCATGTTCTCATTCTGCCATTTCTGTCCTCCATAGCATAACTGAAGCTTAGCCTTGAAGCTTAGATATACCGTAGGTAGTCCTCACTTACTAACCATAATTGAAACCAGTAATTTTCTTGCTAAGCAACATAGTGAAACATCATTGACTTATGACATCAATCTGCTTTGGTTGTGAAGCAAACCAGTTGCAGTCATTAAGTGTGATATCATGGGACTAGGATTGCAACTTCTTGCCAGTTGCCATATTGCCTGGTCAACTGTAAAGGTTGCAAATGGCAATCAAGTGACTGCAGGACATTGCAATTGTTTTAAATACGTGCCAGTTGCCAAGCATCTGAATCACCCAAATGAAGACCTCCAAGGTCCCTTCCAACTCTGTTATTCTGTAATTCTGTTGTCACGATCAGGTGATTGCAATGCTATGGGCACAAATTCAAGGACTGGTCATAGATCACTTTTTTCAGCATCTTCATAAATTTTAATTTGTCACTGAACAAACTATCAGTAAATGAGAAGAACTTATGTTTTCTCCCTTCCCCGTGTTCTAAGTGACTGCAGAACAGAGGTGCATTCCTACTAGTTCGGACTGGTTTGCCCGAGTGGGTAGTAACTCAGCCGACCATGCCCCCAAATCAGTTATATCGGTGGTGCTGTAGGTGCCACCATCTTGATTTTTGCTTCGACACATGCACAGAAGCATTTTTTACCTACTGCGCATGCAGTAGGAACCCACTTCTACTGCAGAGACATGTTAACATACACTATATTGCCAAAAGTATTCACTCACCTGCCTTTACTTGCATATGAACTTATATTGGCTCCCAATAGATGTTCAGGTGCAATTCCAGTTTCCTGGTTATTGCCTTTAAAGCTTTAGATACCATAGAACCGAACTACTTGCAGGACTACCTGCTCCCCTCAACCTCTGCCTGCCCTATGCATTCCCATACGGACACGCCGCATGCTCCAGATCTCTGCTGACTGATGTCTAATGGATGTTGTTACAAATTCTGTACCCAATACTCATATTAATACAGAACAGATAACTGAACATCAGTCTGATAAAATCCAGACTAACTATAATTAGCACAAAGAATAATGAAAAAAGTCATTAATTTGAAGTCACGTTATAACTGATATGCATCTGTAGGATAATAAAAATGAATGAAGCTTGGAGTAGACTTAGGAAATATCTAGCCACAACAATGAATCCAAAGGGGAAAAAATACTAACAGCAGTTCAGTCGGGAAGACATAATCACAGGTTACATACTGTAAGTTCATATGCGAGTAAAGGCAGGTGAGCGAATACTTTTGGCAATATAGTGTATATGTAAACGTATAGATATACTTTCTTGTACAATACTTTCTGCTTGAACTCATTGATACTTTCACTATGTACTCATTAGATAGCCTTAATGAATTGATTTGTGCTGATTTTTGTACTATAGAGAAATAAGTACCTACACGTTTTGTTACGTAATTCTACGAAATGAACATAACCTGTACTTTTTTGCTAGTATATGCAAGCTAGTATAGAATGTTATCATTGGACTGAAATTCATTCCATCCTCTCACTTGGGAAATATGGGGAAAGCAATGATAAATGTGCGCAAATATGGAAAAATATAACTCTTTTTCCCAGTTGATACAGTTTTGTGTGCATTCTGTTTATAAAAGTTGAATTGCAATTAGCAGAGTCTATAGCTCTTATCTCTGTGAAACTTACCATATCCTGTTTACAAATGGATCAGAGTGATTGGGCTGGATTCAAACCATTTTTAAGGTTACTGTCTGAATCAACAGCAGAAATATTTACAGGCAATTTCTTTACCCAGCTTTAATGAATGCTTTGGCTTCTGGATAAAGTACTTCATAATTTTTGAATGAGTAGACCCAGCTGTCATTTGGTACACAGGTGAATATATAACCTGCAGGGAAGATCTCAAATGCCATTTCACCACCTATTTTGAGAGTGCTGTTTGCAAATGTAAATCCTACCCTGTTTCCCTGAAAATAAGACCTCACCGGACAATAAGACCAATTGGGCTTTTGAATGCATGGACTAAAATAAGACCTCCCCAAAAAATAAGCCCTCCCGAAAATATTGCAACACAGCAGCAGCCATGAGGTGACCACACTCTCCGCCTCCTGCACCTCAAAAATAATAAGACCTCCCTGAAAATAAGGCCAAGCCCTTATTTCAGGGGTCAAAAGAAAATAAGACCCTTTTTTTGTGGGAAAACACAGGATATAGGTAGAATGGATTTTTAAATTCCTGTTTTGTATAAAAAGATACCAATACATTCTTCTGGGTATCATTAAGAGAGAATATCATGAATAGATGTTTCAGCAGCGGAGCTGTTAAAGTTGATAGGTGACATCAAGTGGCTTTTATTTGCTAGAAGGGGTGTAAGTTTAAAACAATTGACATACACAATTTGTCCATTAAAACTTTGTTTAAAATCCTCCTGTCTAATTATCAGTGAATAATGCATATTCAGGATTGTGCCTGGGTACATGTCTTACAGACCTAAATAGGCTGTAGCTGAATGATAGAGTACATGTTTTTAGTATAGAAGATCTTGGCATTTCCAGATTGCAAGATTCTTGTATGAAAAACTCTGGAGAACCTCTGTAAACAGTACTGAACATAATGGGCTGGCTTGGTATTCAACAGTATTCCGTGTTCCTATTACGTTTACTTAAGGACATTTTATGCTCTATGTAGCCAGATTTATATTCAGCCAGAAAGTCCGAATGCAGAATGTGTGTGTATTCTTTTTTTTCAACTGCTGCTGTTTTAAAGAAAGGAAACAGGTTTAATAGAGTTGCTTACTAGTAAGTTCTCTTGTTTCTTACATCCTGATCTAATCTATTCACAATTTACAGATTTATCCTATTAATAAAAGCAACATGACCAAAGTATGAAATGCATTGATATTCTTTAAAACATATTACCGTTCTGGAAATAATGATAGATTAACCCAGGTTTTCCTGTTTATCAGTCATTATTGAAGTGAACAAGAATTCTGAATAAATATCTGATCTGCCCTTCAATACTCACACTATTATAAGATAAGAAAGCCCCCCACCTTAACCTCATACTCCCACAGCCTCCCCCACCCACCTGAAGTAATCCACAATCCTTACCTCGCCATACTGTCCCTTCACTCTCTGCTTGGATTTCAGGTCTCTTTTGTCTCTAGGGGCTGGCTGAAAGAGATTTGAATATTTGAATTCCATTCTTACAGGAGTTCAACCTTTCTACCCTTAGCCATTACCAGGTCTTGCTAATGTTATATTTTTATGTAAAGGTAAAGGTTTCCCATCTCCAGTTGTGTTTAACTCTAGGGGTGAGTTTGGCTCATCTCTGTTTCTTACAGAAGGGAGTCACCATTAGCTGAGGACATGTGGTCATGTGGTTAGCATAACTATGCCCTGAGCACACAGAACGCTGTTATCTTCCTCTGAAGTGGTACCTATTTATCTACTTGCATTTACATGTTTTTTGAACTGATAAATGAGAAGGAGGTGGGGCAAGTGACAGGAACTCACCGCATTACTCAACACTCGAGTCTCAAACATGGGTTGTCAACTTTTCAGTCAACAACACTAGTGTCCTAAACTTTGAGCCAACATGTCCCACCTCCCTTTTTTTAATGTACTGGTCATCTAACACTTTGACTTGCCATGTTTCTTTTCTTTTCCTTATTTGGTCTCTCCAATATTCCATGTACCTTCATAGTTTATTAGTTTCAGTGCATCTTTCTTCTTTGCTGTCCTTAAGGTATTCTTCCAATGTCCTTTTTTCTTCTTT
Organism: Natrix helvetica; assembly: GCF_964273705.1. Classification (NCBI taxonomy): domain Eukaryota; kingdom Metazoa; phylum Chordata; class Lepidosauria; order Squamata; family Natricidae; genus Natrix; species Natrix helvetica. Next base: position 29,140,769 of record NC_138552.1, on the reverse strand, counting down.
AATTTTCTGGTGTACTTGCAACAATTCCAGTCCCATCTAGTTTCCTTGGTAAATAGAGTCCGTCAAAGTTGCTGCGTGAATGAAAAGCTCAATTCACCATTATTATTTTTCTGGTCTTCTGTACAGGACTTGTAATACAATACAATACAATACAATACAATACAATACAATACAATACAATACAATACAATACAATACAATAGTAGAGTTGGAAGGGACCTTGGAGGTCTTCTAGTCCAACCCACTGCTTCATAATAGTATATTTTAAGCATCTGGTAAGAAACCAGCCATCATGATTTGTTATTCATGGTTTATTACCTAATTTAAAAGTGAACTATCCAATTGTAATTTAGTAAACCACGATTTAATAAACCATAGCTTAGAACAATATATGAACCCAATCACTATCTGCAAAGCTAAATTATTTACTATGAAATAAGCTCAATATGCATCTAAGTATAATTAATAGGACTGTTCTGCACAACAAAGTATGCAATTCCTGCATGTGTAAATACATTTTTTTTATTTTTAATCACACAGATCATAACGTTTCTTAAACAGAGATGGTAGTGTTGTCAAACCTTGGAATGGAATGGAATGGGATAGGATAGGATAGGATAGGATAGGATAGAATAGGATAGATTGGAATAGAATAGAATAGCAGAGTTGGAAGGGACCTTGGAGGTCTTTTAGTCTAACCCCCTGCTTAGGCAGGAAACCCTATACCTTTTCAGGCAAATGGCTATCCAACATCTTCTTAAAGACTTCCAGTGTTAGAGCATTCACAACTTCTGGAGGAAAGCTGTTCCACTGATTAATTGTTCTAACTGTCAGGAAATTTCTCCTCAGTTCTAAGTTGCTTCTCTCCTTGATTAGTTTCCACCCATTGCTTCTTGTTCTACCCTCAGGTGCCTTGGAGAATAGTTTGACTCCCTCTTCTTTGTGGCAACCTCTGAGATATTGGAACACTGCTATCATGTCTCCCCTAGTCCTTCTTTCTCTTAAGCTAGACATACCCAGTTCCTGCAACCGTTCTTCATATGTTTTAGTCTCCAGTCCCCTAATCATCTTTGTTGCTCTTCTCTGCACTCTTTCTAGAGTCTCCACATCTTTTTTACATCGTGGCGACCAGAACTGAATGCAGTATTCCACGATACTGCATTGTAGTTCTGCTTAAGTCCAATCCAATATTCCAATTGTGTATCTTATGACTGGGATTGCTCAGGTGTTACGATATTTGAAGATGATGATATTTCCTCCACTGAGTTTGGATTTTAAGATGATCTTCACTCTTTCAATACATCTACAAATAAAAAGTTGATATTATAACTCTATTAGGAATCTTACTCTACCGAAAGAAGTTAAAAGCCACCTTTTGTTTTATTTTCTTCCCTCATTTCACTACCTCTATCCAAGTCTGTTGTTCTTCACAAAACTGATTTATGACTGTACTAAAAGAGTTTGATTTGAAAATAAGAGTTGGAGAAGGTGCTTTCTAAATAGCATCGAAGTTAACAAATAATATAAACAGAACTTGAAACTGCATCACATATGAATACAGTTCATTGTTGTTTTGCTTTCATTTATCAGTACAATTTTTTAACCCCTGTGACCCGAGAATTTTATAAAGGAAATACTAGTACTAGTACAAATTCTCAAGCAATATCCTATCCAAATGCAAATTATTTCAGTGTGAGCTTGTTCCTTGTTGTTTTTGACTTCCATCTAGTGGATACTGTATTGTACTGCAACAAATATTTCATTTACCAATGTTCCAAATGCAGTTTCTCAATCCAAATCTAGTTTCTCAATCCAAATATTCTTAATTCAGCGAGATTGCCCAGGGTTTGATTTAGGAAGGAACACTTCTCATCTCTTATTAAGATTTCAGAATTTTATTCATTATACAATGCTATGAGCTGTTTGATTTTTTTTTACTATATTATATCAAACTCAAACTATAATCTGGATCCTGGACAGGGTGGCAGAAACACCTAAAAATTTTGTCATGTTGATTTGGTTGAGGAAGAAATCCTTGAAGTGCACTAAGGCTTTAGCAGCTTGTCAATAACTCGGAAAAGGACCGGCCAAGCCAAGCACCAGAAGATTCAAAGCTCACAGGGAGAAAGAATCAGATGGGTAGCATGGGTAGATGCCTATCAGTATTGGGCTTCTTTGAAGAGATATCATCACATCAAGTGAGCAGTTCTGGTTATTCAGACAGATTATCTAAGCTAATAGAAAGCAGCTTCTGTGTATAAGTACTGCATGCCTTCACTGATTGTGTAGAGGTCTCCAAATTTGCATTCCTATCTTTTGGGATTGAAATGTTTCCAGATGGTTGCCTCTAAGCGATACCCAATCAGATGTATTAGGCCCGTGATGGCGAACCTATGGCACGCGTGCCACAAGTGGCACGCGGAGCCATTTGTCAGGGCATGCGAGGCGCTACCCTGTCAGCCGGCCAGCGCACATGCGCACGCTGGCCAGCTGAGTTCACCTTTTTAAAAGCTATTTTTCGCCTTCCCCAGGCTCCAGAGGCTTTATAGGAGCCTGGGGAGGGCGAAAAGAGCCTCCCTGCCTCCCTGGAGGCTTCAGGGACCGTCCGAGGCTTCCCTGATGCCTTCGGAGCGCTTAAAACGACCCTCCGAACAACCCGGAAGTCACTTCCGGTTTGCTCGGAGGGTGGTTTTAAGTGCTCCGAAGGCTTCAGGGAAGCTTCCGGACAGTCCCTGAAGCCTCCGGAGGGCCTCCAGGGGGTCAGGGGAGGCTCTTTTCGCCCTCCCCAGGCTCCTATAAAGCCCCTGGAGCCTGGGAAGGGCAAAAAAATGTAAAAATGGGGGGGTGTCACGCGTTGTGCGCGCATGTGCACTGTGGGGGTCGCGCGTTGCATTATGGGTGTGGCACGCCTGCACTCGACCCCCCTGCACTCCCCCCACTTGTGGCACGCAAGCCAAAAAAGGTTCGCCATAACTGTATTAGGCAGTCCTTTTCTCTTTTCCCACTTGAAAGGTTTTATGCTGGAAGAAAAAAATAAGGCCAAAAATAGATATGAGAAAATAATGAGTTAGAAAGAGTGGACAGTATTGTCTTCTGGGCTCATAATAAAATTCCAGGACGGAAGCAGGACAGTTGCACAATAAAACATCACCTAAAAATTATCTTAATTCTCAAAAATAGCAGAGAACAGGGTATATTCCTTTTTCTCCTCAGTCTGAAATTAAAAATGGGTCAGAAAGTTTAGAGCTTTTTAATTTTTTTCTGTGGTGCTGGAAAAAATTGCTGTCATAATGATAAATTGTGTTGATGCTCATTGAATCGTGCAGCTGCTGGGGCTTTCTGTTATATATGGAAAACAGCAGGATAAAGTTGTGCAAATCAGCGAGGAGACAAGTTCAGCATCATGGGTTTTGTGGGTGGGATTGGGTTTGCAGTCTGTTCCATAATGCTGCAATTAATGAAGAAAGGCACACATCTAGGCTACTCTCTGAAATATACGTGTTATATGTAAAGACAATATTCTTTATTTAGGGGATGAAAACTTTCAATTGAATTAAAAACACCAACACCACCAAGACTAGTTTCAAAATTTTGAAATTTGACATGTTTATCCAGTATTAAAAAAGTAAAATCAAGGCTATAGGATCCAACAACTTACAAAAATCTTGCAATTGGACCAATGAGATAACTGTAACCATGCTTTTGCAATGAAGCCAAATTTTCTTCTTTCCACATTAAAACTTGTGGAGAAGGAAATTATTCTGTTTTCTCTTGTATTCTGCTATTTCCTTTTGTTATTATTTCCCCCTGCTTTAACTTCTTTATCCATTTGAAAACTAGCTTCATAGGAGGAACAGGTTTTGTATAGCCAAAATGTTCTTTGAGTTTTCTAATTTTGTGCTCTCTGGATGTACTGGATTTAATCTCCCATCATGCCTGACCACAAGATGGAAATCTTGGAAGTTGAACCAAATGTCATCAAGTCAAATAAGGTTGTCCTTGCTATTAATTGTGTGGGGTTGATTAGGTGCTACATTGCATTAAATATACCCTTACTTCCTTGCAGTTTCGACGTAGACAATGGCACCTCATCGGGACGGAGTCCCTTGGATCCCATGACAAGCCCTGGATCAGGGCTAATTCTCCAGGCAAATTTTGTTCACAGTCAACGCAGAGAATCCTTTCTCTACCGATCAGATAGCGACTATGATCTGTCGCCAAAGTCTATGTCCAGGAACTCCTCTATTGCCAGTGATATGTAAGTATTTTGAGCCTTTTCAATCATTTTTTTTTCAAATGAGAGAATGGTTAATATGTAGAAAATGTAGGGCATTAGAATTCATGAATGGAAATTTCACAGAAGCACATTTAAATTGTGTATTTGGAGAATATCAACAGTAAGAATTGTTGAATTGTGAAACAAGTTTTAAAGGTCAGATTATGACCCACAGAAGGTAAAGTAAATGATAACTTTGCTGTAGGATATCTGTTGCAACCTCTTCAGGAGGCAAGGAAATTCTTTACTGCAATTTTATTAGGAAATCAGGATTTGTTGTTGACAAGATCTTCTGGTTGGGTTACCATGTTATTTTAATTAAAATAATTAGAGTTTTTGAATCTGCCTAAGCTTCCTCCTTATTTTCAACATAGCTAATACAACTTTACTAATTATGAAGTGAAAATTTGATATTGAACAGTGTCAAATCATGTTGATAGCCCATGAACAAATAATAGCAAAAATAGACCAATTCCTTTTGAACAGAAAAGTAAAACAAAACTGCATGAATTTTCTTTCACTTCTTTTGAGGTAGAATGATACTTTTACAGATTATCTTAGATCTTTACATTAGCAGCTATTAAGTTCTCTCTTGGGGGAATTTCCTTGAAGCCTCTTCCCATCTTGCTTAGATATACGGTCTTTTTTCTACTCCCCGTTTAAAACAATAGTTGGTTTTGGATTCCTTGTTGCTAAGGTTTTGTGGAAGATTGATCCTAAGTACTTCTAGTTTGCTTTCTTAACTCCATGTTTAATTTTGAACACTTAGCATTGGATTTCTTTTTTAGCTGCCTCCCAAATATTTTTTTCCTCTTTGCCCTCTTCTTCCTTTTTTGATCCATTTCCTTCTTCTTTACTTTTCCGTTTTACACACTCAAGCTGACATTGTAACAACAAAAGTAATGATTTGCCAGGTAGTACACCATATTCAAGAGGAGAAAATATAACACCCGCAGATACTTCCTGCAATACTTCCAGCTCCATCCATGCATTTTTTGTTTTATACTATTTTAATTAAATAATCAATCTGAAATTTGCATGCTCACTTGGAATTTATTGGAAATGTGTCATGTGCTCATAAAAAAAAAGTTAACAGGAGCAGGAAAAAGCGTCCCAGAATGCTAGAGCTAATAGCTGAACTAGTTTTACAAATAGCCCAATGCACTAGATCGCCTTTTTTTTTTTTTTTTTTTTGAGTAGGCAAATTGTTTGTGGCGTATGTTGAACTGACCTTGGCTGATCTTTAAATTAAGCAGTCAGATCTGGTTTGCATGTGGAAAAGAACTACGTAGGAATTCCATGGCTGTAGGCTAGAAAAAAGTTGAGGAAAAGTTTCCTGGAAGAAGGCTGTGTCAGATGATTTCTGTATTGCTGCCAGAAAACTATATACAGATGGCTATGAATTCATCAGAATCCAGCTCAACTGAAGATGTTCGTTTCTTACCTCATGGCAGCAGTTGCTAAGAATGCCATACAATGCTTTCCAAATTCTCGATGTTTCACCAGTTTCAAATCTTTTACTTCACTATATATTGACTATGAATTATCTTATTTTTGGAGTATAAGACGCACCCAGGTTTTGAAGAGACTTTTTTTAAAAAAAAGTAGGTAGGTAGATAGAGGGATAGAGAAGTAAAGAAAGAGAGAGAAATACAGTAGGTAGGGAGGGAGGGAGAGAGAATGTAGATAGGTAGGTAGGTAGGTAGGTAGGTAGGTAGGTAGGTAGGTAGGTAGGTAGAGGGATAGAGAGAGAGAAATAGAGATAGAGATAAATACAGTAGATAGGTAGGGAGAGAGAGAGTAGTTAGGTAGGTAGGTAAGCAGCTAAAGGAATAGAGAGAGAGAGAAATACAGTAGGGAATCAGCAGTCAGCAGGAGTAGCCTGCAGTACTGCACTCTAACCACTGCGCCATCACGGCTCTTTATGAATGGAGAAAATGAAGGGGAAAAAACCCTTCTTTTGAGCTAAGAAATAATAATGGCTGAAGGAGGTTTTTCCTGTCTTCTTCAGCTATAACCTTAAAGCAGCATTCACACACATTAAAGATGCCAAGGTTGAGAACGCTGCCTTAAAGAATAGTAACCTTTTCTCATATTTGGAAATTGGCAAAGGTTGACATTCTTTCTTTCTGTTTAATGCAATGCATTTGACATTTGCTTTATCTCCAAAATGCTCATTATTTCCTGAGTTGTTAGCAAAATCTGAAGTGTTTTGCTAAGCAAAATAGAAGGGTCAATATTCTTTACTTGGTTTAAATTTGATTCACTATGGAAAAAAAAAAAAGAACGGAGCCATTTTTATAAACCTACAACTCCTGTTATGTTCAGGACAAAAATAAGTTTGGCAGTAGGCTATATAAGAGCCGTGCTGGCGCAGTGGTTAAAATGCAGTACTGCAGGCTACTTCTGCTGACTGCTGGATGCCAGCAATTCAGCAGTTCGAATCTCACCAGCTCAAGTTTGACTCAGCCTTCCATCCTTCCGAGATGGGTAAAATAAGAATCCAGATTGTTGGGGAAAATGTGCTGACTCTGTAAACCTTTTAGAGAGGACTGTAAAGCACTGTGAAGCAGTATATAAGTCTAAGTGCTATTACTATACAAATATATCTAGCAAGGAATCAGATTCAACTGCATTTAAATTTAAACAAGTAAAACACTCAGACCTTAAGGAATAACATTTGCAATGAAATATTTCAATTTTTTCTAAGTTGATCACATTGATAATTAATTTGAGCAAAAGTTTCAGTAAACACAACATATTTGTAGCAAGGAGAAGCTGGCCCTTTAAATAACAATCCGGCCATAGGTGTTGAGAGGGAGTCATGTGACCCCTGAGAACCAATAGAGGGAAAGCAGAGGTTTTATTTATTTTTGGCAGGAAGAGTTGGCATATTTTGCAGTTGGCTGGCATCCCAGATGAGGGAGGTTACTTCAGGCAAGAGTAGAAAACTTCAGGAGTTGTTTTGTTGTAGGCTAGAAACACATTAGGGATTTTCTATATTTTATTTTGTTTTTTTAAATTATACATTGCATGTCTGGAACTTTATCTTTCTTTGACATCTGTAATAAGATTGATTTTATTTTATGTTTTTGTGAATTCTGGAGTTAACTGGATACATTCTAGCACCAGTCTCATATTTACTGAGCAAATTATTTGCAAACATTTGTTGGATGTCCCTTCCTGTAATTTACTTAGACCTAGATTTGGGTGAAGATTTCCCCTTAAATCCTCTCCTGGTTCCCCAGAAGGCTGGTGGGGAACACAGTTTATAACGAAGAAGTGATGGCAGCAAAGGGACCAACTTTTTATCACTATTAACCTCCAAGCACATGTTACTTTAGAACCAAAGCATCACAGAAGAAGGGTCTATGGAGATTCTCAGTCATCCAGGTCATGGTTGTCCCAAGGATGCTTTTTCAAGAAGCAACTGGACTTTCTTTGTTTTTCCTTGAAGACGTTTTGCCTCTCATCCAAGAAGCTTCTTCAGTTCTGACTCTGACGTAGTCATAACTGAAGAAACTTCTTGGATGAGAAGCAAAATGTCTTCAATGGAAAATAAAGTTCAGTTGCCTCTTGAAAAAGCACCTTTTGGATAATGAGAAAGGGGCTCCTTTGACTCTGAGGGCATCTTCATTATTACAGTGTTGTACTGTTTTTTCAGTAATTCTAGTTTTTCTTTACCTTATGGTGGTTATAGAGTTAGACAAACTTCTGTAGCATGTTTCTGCCTGCTTAATGCAAAGAGAGACTGTTCTGGTGATCTCTGTTCTCAGGTTTTTAGTTCTAGTTTGACCATAGTAGGATGTTGTTGTTTTTCATCAATCCTACCAACTGCAGATATCTTGTTCTCATTTTTATTGTATCTGTGTCTCTGCGCCCTCAAGTTAGCCTTGGCTCCTGGCAAATCCCTGAAGGTATTTTGGTAAGATTTCAGAAGTGATTTGCCATTGCCTGTTTCCTAAGAGTGGGATAAAGTGATTAACCCTAGGTCACCTAACCAATAGTGTTGTATCATGTGTGTACCTCAAATTATTTATCGCTCTTCCCCCAGTCTTCACTCCAACATCAGGCAGTTCCAGATCTAAATTCCTCATGATAACTTCAGCATACAGATTGAACAAAAATGGTAAAATGGTCTAACTCCCTTACTGATCCTGAACCAATCTGTATCGCCATAAAGTGTACTTACTGTTGCCTCCTGATCAATGTACAGTAATCTGAGAAGTCTGATCAAGTCAATTGGGACACCAAGATCCCCCTCTCTCCCTCCCTCCTGCTTACCCCCACTCTCCTCCCTCTCTCTCACACTCTATAGGGATGGATGGATGGATGGATGGATGGATGGATGGATAGATAGATAGATAGATAGATAGATAGATAGATAGATAGATAGATAGATAGATAGATAGATGATAGATAGATAGATCAAACAATAACATTATTTTGGTTGCTAGCCATAGTTGTGAGTCTTGCAAATCCCTATAGAGGGGGAAAAAGTAATAACCATAAATACAATCAATATATCATAATCAGATACCTTTTCATGTAGAAATAAATCCAAATGACATGAATAAATTTATTCCTAGGAGAAAGATGTTGGATAATTGGAGAAGATGTTGGAGAAGGTGCTGGATAACCATTTGTCTGAAGTGGTGTAGGGTTTCCTGCCTAAGCAGAAGGTTGGACTAGAAGACCTCCAAGGTCCCTTCCAACTCTGTTATTCTATTTCTATTTCTAAAGTTCATAAAATTGCAGGTCAGGCTGCCAAAGTATGAAGTAGCCAGCTTTTTCTTTTTAAGAACATTGCTTTATGAGTCAGTCTGTTATACTTATTCAAAAATGGTAAAGTATTGTCTATAGTAAACAAACAAACAAACCCCAAATTAAATTGCAGCAGTAATTGGAACCATTTGAGCCAATTTACAAGCTCCAATAAATCAGATTCAGCCGTAGGTTCAGGTTGCCTCTCACCAGTGGATGCAACAACCAAATTAGGGAATTTTCCTCTGTGACTATTGCACACAGTGTTCCAACTGGGAATCCCTGATTGTGATTTGTTTGGTGTAAATGTCCAGAGAGAAAATCCCCAGCTTCGCTTGCTAGTTTCCTAAGAAACCAGAATCTGAAATGGTGAGTTTGGAGCTTTGTCATTGTTCTGGGTTTCTGGGCACCACATTTGTCAGGCTGCATTACAAAGCCTGATTTACTTGTTTTCACTCTTTTTGAACATATGCCAGTTTAAAACAGGGACCAGTCGCTTTCTATTATACAGGTAGTCCTCGACTTACAACAGTTCGTTTTATGACCGTTCAAAGTTACAACAGCACTGAAAAATATGAAAAATGTGACCTATGACCTGTTTTTCACAGTTATGACATTTGCAGCATGATCATGTGATCAAAATTCAGATGCTTGGCAACCGGTTCATACTTATGGCCATTGCTCTGACTTAAGGTCATGTAATCACCTTTTGCAGCCTTCTGACAAGCAAAGTCAACAGAGAAGCAAGATGCTCTTAGCAAACTGGTTGGTAACTTGCACACAGGGCCGGATTTTCCTATAGGCTAACTAGGCTTCAGCCTAGGGCCTCAAGATCAAGAGGGGTCTTTTATTTTTATTTATTATCAGTGCCACATTTTTTATAAAGGTTAGTACCAATTACAACCTGTTTCATTTAATATATTGATATATATCACAGTAATGATGTATTTTATTATCTCTCATGTAATTTACAAACTTAAAAATGGGAGGTGAAAGGGCCCCATAAGTGGAATAGCCTAGGGCCTCTTTTTATCTAAATCTGGCCCTGCTTGCACAGTGGTAAAATGGGGCAAAACTGATTTAACTAATGTGTCACTTAACAAGAGAAATGTTGGGCTCAATTGTCCTTGTAAGTGCTGGACTACCCGTATTATCTGTTTAATATAAACAGACACTTTCTTCAAGAGAAAGTATCATATATATATTCATATCTTCGTGTGTTAACTTTTGCATCAAATTAAATGCATGAAAACATTTCGGCTGCAGAGAAAAGCCTTTTATTGTAGTCAAAATTGTGATAATCTCTTGCTCTTTTCCTTCACCTGCCAAGAAGAATCACCCTGATTCTGATATCACAGTGCGTTGTGGGTACGGTGGCTGGTAGGTGATCCTATGGACATGTAAATGAGTAGAAAAGTTTTATTGAGATTTTATTAATCCACAAAATCATTCCTTACCAGATGAATTAGTTTGCTCAATTTTTATAAATTGTTCTCTTTTAGAAATAGTTAATTCACGTGATTTCAGTGCTCCCCTCTCCAATATAAAGTAATTGTGAATGCCACAGCCTTCTCCCTAATTCTAGAAGGCATGAAATCCTCTTACCTACACTACTGGTTTGGAACTGGGAGTGCATGTGCGCATGGGGCGCTTCTGCACATGCACAGAGCATCCATGATGATGTTTGGCAGGTGGGCAGCAGTGCTGGGTTTCAAATTTTTTTAGAACCCATTCTGTAGGTGTGGCCTGTTTTGTGGGAGTGGCTTGGTGGTCATGTGACTGGGTGGGCATGGCCAACGTGGAAAAAAGTGGTGAAACTCACTTAACGACCCTCTTGCTTAGTAACCAAAATTTTGGGCTCAATTGTGGTCATAAGTTCTCTTTCTTTTTTTCTTTCTTTTTTTCTTTCTTTCTTTTTTCTTTCTTTTTTTCTTTCTTTCTTTCTTTTTTTCTTTCTTTCTTTCTTCCCTTTTCTTTTTTTCTTTCTTCCTTTCTTTTTCTTTCTCTCTCTCTCTTTGTCTGTCTGTCTGTCTCTCTCTCTCTCACTCTTTGTCTTTCTCTTTCCCTTTCTGTCTCTCTCTGTCATTCTCTCTCTGTGTCTGTCTGTCTGTCTGTCTTCTCCCTCCCCATCTCTGTCACTCTGTGTGTGTGCATGTGTGTCTCTGTCTGTCACACTCTCTCTGCGTGTCTCTCTGTCTGTCCCTGTCTCTCTCCCCCCCCTCTGTCTGTGTGTGTGTCTCTCTGTCTCTCTCCCCTCCCTTCCTCTCTCTCTCTCTGTCACTTTGTGTGCATATGTGTGTGTGTGTGTCTTTCTGTCTCTCACTCACTCACTTAATCACTCACTCTGTGTGTGTCTCTCTCTGTGTCTCTCTCTCTATCTATCTCTCCCTTGCTCCCTCCCTCCCCCTTTCTGTCTCTCTCTCTGTCTCTCTCTATGTGTCTGTCCATCTCTCTCTGATTTCCTCCTTCCCCCCCTCTCTGTGCCTCTGTCTGTCTGTCTGTCTGTCTGTCTATCTGTCTCTCACTCACTCACTCACTCACTCACACAGACACACACATACTGTGGTCACCTTGTTGAGTGTTCCAATCACATTTGAAACACTCAACAACTGACCTGCATTTATGGTTTTTTGCAGTATTCTGCAGTCATAGGACCAAAATATATGGTTAAAAGTACCTGGCAGCGGCGTTTTTCCCTGGGAGGCTTCGCAGAACATCCCAAGACTGATGCCATCACATCTGCCCTACAATACAATAGCAGAGTTGGAAGGGACCTTGGAGGTCTTCTAGTCCAACCCCCTGCCTAGGCAGGAAACCCTATACCATTTCAGACAAATGGCTATCCAACATCTTCTTAAAGACTTCCAGTGTTGGGGCATTCACAACATCTGGAGGCAAGCTGTTCCACTGATTAATTGTTCTAACTGTCAGGAAGTTTCTCCTCATTTCTAAGTTGCTTCTCTCCTTGACCCATTGCTTCTTGTTCTACCTTCAGGTGCCTTGGAAAATAGTTTGACTCCCTCTTCTTTGTGGCAACCCCTGAGATATTGGAACACTGCTATCTTGTCTCCCCTAGTCCTTCTTTTCATTAAACTAGACATACCCAGTTCCTGCAACCGTTCTTCATATGTTTTTGTCTCCAGTCCCCAAATTATCTTTGTTGCTCTTCTCTGCACTCTTTCTAGAGTCTCCACATCTTTTCTACATCGTGGCGACCAAAACTGAATGCAGTATTCCAAGTGTGGCCTTACCAAAGCATTATAAAGTGGTATTAACACTTCACGTGATCTTGATTCTATCCCTCTGTTGATACAGCCTAGAACTGTGTTGGCTTTTTTGGCAGCTGCTGCACACTGCTGGCTCACATTTAAATGGTTGTCCATTAGGACTCCAAGATCCTTTTCACAGTTACTACAGTTGAGCAAGATACCACCTATACTGTACCTGTGTATTTCGTTTTTGTTGCCTAAATGTAGAACCTTACTCTTTTCTCCATTGAATTTCATTTTATTAGATAGTGCCCAATGTTCAAGTTTGTCAAGATCCTTCTGTATCTTTAGCCTATCTTCTGGAGTGTTGGCTATTCCTGCCAGCTTGGTGTCATCTGCAAATTTGATGAGTTCCCCATTTATTCCCTCATCCAAATCATTGATGAAGATGTTGAAGAGTACTGGGCCCAAAACAGAGCATACCTCCCTCCATGTAGATGCAGTTCCATTGAGGACTACACGTTGAGTGCGGTTGGTCAGCCAGTTACGAATCCATCTGGTGATGATGCTGTCCAACCCACATTCTCCTATTTTATCTAGTAGTAGGTTATGGTCTACCTTATCAAATGCCTTACTGAAGTCCAAGTAAACTATATCGACGGCATTCCTCTGGTCCACTAATTTTGTCACTTTGTCAAAGAATGCAATAAGATTAGTCTGGCATGATCTGTTTTTGACAAACCCATGTTGGCCTTTGGCTATTACTTTGTTTGCTTCTAGGTGTTCGCTAATTCGTTGCTTGATTATCTTTTCCAGAATCTTTCCTGGTATTGAGGTCAGGCTGATAGGTCTATAGTTGTTGGATCTGTTTTTTCCCCCTTTTTTGAAGATGGGAACCACATCAGCTCTTTTCCAGTCCTCTGGCAGTTGCCCGATGCTCCAGGATCTCTGAAAGATATAGTTCAGTGGTTCTGAGATCTCGTCTGCCAGTTCCTTCAGAATCCTGGGGTGTAATCCATCCGGTCCTGGTGATTTTAACTCATCTAGGGTAGACAGGTGCTCACTTACCATTTTCTTCCCTATTTCAATTTGTGTTCCTAATCTGATTTTTGTGCTGCTGTTTTTGATAGGTTGGACTGTTTTATCCCTTTGTGTAAAGACAGGTGCAAAACGTGAGTTAAATAGTTCTGCTTTCTCCCTGTTGCTTGTCACCTTCTTGCCACTTTCTCCCAGCAATGGACCAATTGTTTCCTTAACTCTTTTCTTGTTTTTAACATGTTGAAGAAGCTTTTTTTGTTATTTTTTACTTTTCTGGCAAGCCTTTCTTCATTGTGAGCCTTAGCTTTCCTCACTTCATCTTTACATACTCGGGCTATTTGCTGATATTCTGCCTTAGTTATGTCCCCCCCTTTCCACTTTTTGTACTTATCTTTTTTGTCTTTCAATTTGTCAGAGAGTTCTTTATGCAGCCATGCTGGTTTCTTTTGGGAGCTGTTATTTTTCTTCTTCATTGGCCCTCTTCAGGGACAGGTCCTCTTCAGGAAGATGAGGCCTCTGTGGTCCCCCTTGCATTCGTCTTCCGGCCATGGCCCCACGCTGTGGAGAACATAGGCGTGCGCACACCCGCACAATTACAGCCCGGAGCAGGACCAAAGCCCCTTTCCCAACTGGCCCTTCTTCCCTCGGAGGGCTTTGAAGGGAAGCTTCTGCAGAAGCCCGGGCGAATGAAAACAAGTTCCCGCTGTTATGAAGTCTCCGAGGTTGTAATTGTACAGGGTGTGTGTGTGCACCTATATTTTCCACGCCATGGAGCCACGGTGAGGCTCTGCGTGGCCAGCGATGATTACGGAGCCCATCTGGGAAGACGAAGAACGCCTGGCAGATGTGCTCCAGAGTCATCGCCAGCCGCACAGAGCCTCGATGTGGCTCCATGCCGTGGAAAACATAGGCGTACCCCATACAATTGCAGCCTCAGAGACTTCAGAACGGCAGGAACTTGTTCTCACTAGCCAGAGCTTCTGCAGAAGGTTCCCTCCGAAGCCCTCCGAGGGAGGAACTCAGTCAGCAGTCAGCAGAAGTAGCCTGCCGTACTGCATTCTAACCACTGCGTCACCACAGTTTATGGATGCTTAGAAATGACTAAATTACAACTGTTTTATAATTTATGATGCATCTGACAACCAGAGGTGGAAAGAGTAAAGCAAGAGGAAGTAACTTATGGTGAAGCTGATGAAAATAATTTATAAAATAGTGAAGATTTTGAGCTGTATTATAGAAGGGGACCTTAAAATATGACACGTACTGAATTCAATATTGATTTATGTTCTGTGTTTTGTTTTCTAGACATGGAGATGACTTGATTGTGACACCGTTTGCTCAGGTAGGTACCACATATTTTATGGCTGGATAGAAAAAAAGGAGAATCTATATTTTCAGTTTCAGGCTTCCAACTATAGCGCTAGAAGAATTATAATCCCAGCGACAGTATAATCTTAACTGGCAAAAGAAACAAAATTTATTTTTTACCTCTATTGCTTGTTGAAGTCACAATCTGTCATTAGTCGGACACTATTTAACATGATGCCCTTTGATGGTGCCAGACACATCTGAATGATGATTGCAAAGGCAAACTGCTTGACAAAAGACAGATGTTCAGGATTTCAAGTGAGCCTAGGAATCTGGTGACTATAGATACCCTAAGCAGTTGCATTTGTTAATATTTCTTCTAACTGTCAGTTATCAGTTAGGATGCTAGAATGGTAACTATTTCTGTTTAAGCATATAAAGAGTTATTCTCAAACATACATGCCAGTGTGTTATCAATAAAGCAGGATCGAAGGAATTTATTTGAAAATGTCCTTATTCTCCTGTGCGCTGCCTGGAGAGTCCAAGCATGGGTTAAACTTTGTCTGTTTGCCCAGAGACAGAGTTAGAAAAATCTTGACCATGGACAAAAAAAAGTATTGTCAAGATTTTGTCATTTGAGAAAAGAGGAATAGGAGTTGATTTCTAGGAAATGTTGCTTTCCTTAAGACAAAGGCTACTTTTTGAAAACAAATAATGAATTGGTGTTTTAGCAGAAGATACAGAACTATTAAAACTCGGACCACACTTCTTCTGAATAGCTTTTTATCCCAGAGCTATAATTGCACTCAACAATGAACAAAAGGGCCACCATCAGTGGGCTGTTGGACAGCATTACTTGGTCTGTTGTGTGGATGTTTGAGTGGTTTAGGGGCAGGGAATTTTGGTGGGTGGGGGGTGTTTGGGGATGATCATGTGTGTTGGGCCTGGTCTCTGGGTGTCATGTGAATTTTGTTGTATGGGTATACTGTGTCTATACATACAATGACAATAAAGTAAAGTTCAAATAGTAAGCAAGAGACCACTAAAACTATCACCCTAGTATCATTGTAGTATCTATGCATTGCAAAACAATGAGCAAACACTTCAGGCACACACCAAAAAAATCCTGAAAAGATTAATAACTCTGGTTTCTCTTCAGATCACACAACAACTTGTTTAGGAAGCCACCTGTTCAGAAAGCTGTCTGTTTATTGTTGCCAAATAACTCAGGGGAAGAAAAGCAGCATACTTGAGGAATTTGAGAGTAAATTTTTATGCACTTTGTTTGCTACAGGTGCTTGCCAGTTTACGTACTGTACGGAACAATTTTGCTGCATTAACCAACCTTCCGGATCGAGCACCTAGCAAGTAAGTGTGGGCTTTTTTTTGTTTCCTGCCAAGTTTGCTTTTACTTAAATGCACCTTTTCCATTGCATAAGTTCTCCATTATGCATATATGCTTAAACACAATAACGTAAAACAAAGATGAGCTTCATTTAACCTGCAGGAGCCCTCCAAATTCTACTTCTTTTGGCGTTTCTAAATGCAATTGCTCAAAATCAGCAGCATGGCTTCTGACTGCTTTGAGATGGGAAATTGGAGACGGCTGCGGCAGCAGGACGAGTGGAAAGAGTGGCGCCGCGGCCAGGGACTCCTTTCTGGTATCCTGCTGTATCCTGGCTGCTCCCATGCCCCCCCCCCCCGGGCCTTGCCGGCGCCAGCAGAGGACGCCAAGTTTACGATCTTGGAAGATTGTGGAGAATTTTATCCTAATCCTAATGCAGCATCTCATGATCCGTGGAGAACTTTGGAGCGCCGTGTGGGGGGCCAAGGTGGAGTGTGCCCACCTGGGCGTTTGGATGGAAACCAGGAGTGAGGGCGAAGGTATAAACAACGGTTGGGGGTGGCCTGGAACACCGGAGGCCACTGGAGGCCTGTTTCAAGGCCATGGATAGGCCTGAACAGTTACCTAGGCCAAGAACAACTGGGCCAAGAACGCCCCCCCATCTGGAACCACCTTGGACTGTCTCCCACCTTTCTGTCATCTCTGCCATCTCTCACCACTTGAGGATATTCGATCACTTCCCGCCCCCCCCCCCCTCATGCAAGTATTAATCTGGACATTGGACATTGAAGCCTCCTACTTCCTATTGAGACTCTACCCCCGTTCACCAACTTTTATCATCAGCACCCTTACCCCACTGGGTTTTTAACAATCTATTCGAGGTCAGACCTGCTCCGCCTGCGGGAGGCCCCTCTCTCGCAGGCATGGCCCTTGGCTCTTTCAAGGGCCCGCCTTGATGACGGGTTCGTGGACCCCGAGAGGTGCAGGAACCGGAAGTTAAGGGGATTTTTAGTAAAATGTTTTTTATCTTTTTTAGGGGGTCCCAGGGTGGGGGGGAGGGCTAATCAGACCGGGAGGAGGGCCAGAGCCGGACAGACAGGTGAGTCCAGGAAGGACGGGGATGCGGTGGAGGGGGGGAATATAAAGGTCACTAAAGCAGAGGGTTGTCCTATTACAACGGTCGCGGGGAGGAGGGGATGCGAGGACAGGATAAGATCTTAAGGTCGGTTGGGAGACCGTGGCTGTTGGTTACGCCCGGTCGTTTGTACCAACCCCTGCAGTCTAGGTGGACAGGTCATACAGAGCCAGGGCCTGCGGCTGATGCTTTGCAACGCAAGGTCTGTCACCAACAAGGCCCCCCTCATTAATGAGTTGATCTCAGAGGGGGAGCTAGACCTTGCAGGGATAACGGAGACCTGGTTGGGCCACGAGGGTGGTTTACCCCTCGTGGAAATGTGCCCACCGGGTTTCCGTGCATTCCATCAGCCTCGGGCCCTGGGTAAGGGTGGAGGGGTGGCGGTGGTTATGCGGGAATGTTTGGAGCCGAGGGAGTTCACTGTCCCTCAGATACCCGGGTGTGAGTCCCTTGGTGTGAACTGGGGCCCAGGGAGGCAGTGGGGCTTGCTGATTGTATACTTGGCTCCTCGCTATGCATCAGCAGCCCTGCCTGAGCTCCTCGAGCTAATCTCAGCGACGGCAGTTGAGACTCCCAGACTCTTGGTCATGGGGGACTTCAACTTGCCGTCAATGGGAGCGGCTTCCGAGGTGGCCCGGGAGTTCATGGCTTCCATGACGGCCATGGACCTGACCCAATTAGTGCAGGGCCCCACTCACGAAGGGGGCCACACACTGGACCTCATTTTTGTATCTGAACAGTGGACGAGTGATCTGGGAATAGGGGATTTAGTCATCACGCCCCTGTCATGGTCAGACCACTCATCCCTCCGGCTGGACTTCCCTGGCGCTATCCCCCACCGCGAGGAGGCGGAACCAGACTCTATAAACTGGTACCGCCCCAGGCGCCTGATGGAATCTGATAGATTCCAGACGGAGCTTGGGCCAATTCCTGTAGCCTTGTCCCGCTCCCGCTCCGAGGACCTAGTGACTGCCTGGAATAGGGCGACGACTGGGGCCTTGGACCGGGTTGCGCCTTTGCGACCTCTCCTGCGGCATCGACCCACCCGGGCTCCTTGGTTCACTGAGGAGCTTAGGGTGATGAAGCGCCACAGGAGACGTCTAGAGAGCAGGTGGAGGTCCTCACGCTCCGAATCTGACCGAACACAGGTAAGAGCCTATTTGCGGACTTACCTTGTGGCAATAAGAGCGGCCAAACGTAGGCATTGTGCTGCTCTTATTGCGTCCGCGGATAACCGCCCTGCCGCCCTGTTTAGGGTGACTCGCTCCCTTTTATCGCAGAGGGCGCGGGAGACACCCTTACAGGGTAGAGCAGAGGAGTTTGGGGATTATCTTCAGGACAAAATCGATCAGATCCGGAGCGGGTGGACCTCCGTCAGTGGACCAGACGAGCCGCCAACAGCGAGTCTTGAGAGACCATTCTGGGAGGAGTTTGACTCTGTTGCCCCCGAGGATTTGGACAGGTTGCGTGGACGGCTGCGACCCACCACTTGTTTAACGGACCCGTGCCCCTCCTGGCTGGTACTGGCAGCCTGGGAGGTGACACGAGGCTGGCTCCTGGGCCTGGTGAGCGCATCACTGGGTGAGGGATACTTACCAACCGCCTTGAAAGAGGCGGTGGTGAGACCCTTGCTCAAGAGGCCTTCGCTCGACCCAATGGAGCTAGCTAACTATCGTCCAGTCTCCAACCTCCCCTTCGTGGCGAAGGTTGTTGAGAATGTGGTGGCGCAGCAGTTCCCGCGACACCTAGACGAATCCGACTATCTAGACCCACGCCAGTCCGGCTTCCGACCCGGGCACAGCACCGAGACAGCCTTGGTCGCGTTGGTCGATGATCTCTGGAGGGCCAGAGATAGGGGTTGCTCCTCTATCCTGGTCCTATTAGACCTCTCGGCGGCTTTTGATACCATCGACCATGGTATCCTATTGCGCCGGTTGGAGGGGATGGGAGTCGGAGGCACCGTTTTGCGGTGGTTCGGCTCCTACCTCTCCGACCGGAAGCAATGTGTGTTGACAGGGGGACAGAGGTCGTCCCTGAGGCCACTCACTTGTGGGGTGCCACAGGGGTCGGTCCTCTCGCCTCTCCTGTTCAACGCATATGTGAAGCCGCTGGGTGAGATCATCCGTGGTTTTGGGGTTGAGTACCATCTCTACGCTGATGATACTCAGCTGTATATTTCAACCCCAAACCACCCCAACGAGGCTGTCGAAGTGATGTCCCGGTGTTTGGAAGCCGTCGGGGTCTGGATGGGGGACAACAGACTCAGACTCAACCCCTCCAAGACCGAGTGGCTGTGGTTGCCGGCACCTCGGTTCAGCCAGCTGACTCCATCGCTGGCCATAGGGGGCGAACAGTTGCCCCCTGTGGAGCGGGCGCGCAATTTGGGTGTCCTCCTTGATGCCCGGCTGTCAATGGAGGACCATGTGGCAGCCGTGGCAAGGGGGGCATTCCACCAGGTTCGCCTGGTGCGCCAATTGCGCCCCCTACTGGACCGGAGTGCCCTGCGCACGGTCACTCATGCGCTGGTGACGTCTCGCCTGGACTACTGCAATGCCCTCTACATGGGGCTTCCCTTGGGACGCATCCGGAGACTGCAGCTAGTTCAGAATGCAGCCGCGCGGGTTATTATGGGAAGTACCCGTTACTCCCACGTAACACCTCTCCTGCGCGAGCTGCACTGGCTACCTGTGGCCTTTCGGGTGCGTTTCAAGGTATTGATCACCATCTTTAAAGCGCTCCATGGCAGAGGACCTAGTTATCTGCAGGATCGCATCCTACCACACACGTCCCTGCGACCTATCCGCTCACACAGGGAGGGGCTCCTCCTGGTGCCGTCTGCTAGGCAATGCCAGCGGGCGACACCTAGGAGTAGATCCTTCTCTGTGATGGGCCCAACCCTCTGGAATGACCTCCCCCCAGACATTCGAACTACCACCGACCTCCGTTCCTTCCGGCAAAAGTTAAAGACTCACCTATTTCAATCAGCTGGCCTGGCACTTTCTTAGTTTTACCTCCCGGGATTCATTTATTTTAATTGGGTTTGGGGTTTTAATAGGCTTTTAACGTATTATATTTATTATTCTATTACAGTCTCACAACCTCCTTCACCTACGTATTTAATTATTTAACTGTTTATGTATGTATTTTACAACGTATTTTAGTGACTGTACACCGCCCCGAGTCCTCTTCGGGAGAGGGGGCGGTCTATAAGTGTGAATAATAAATAAATGAATAAAATAAATAAATCCAATACTAATGGCAAAAAAAGAGAGGAAAAATAATAAGTCCCATCTGCTAAAAATGAGGAAAGTTCCAACCTCGCTAGGGCTTCCCCCTTCCTCCGCCCAGCTCTTCGCCTCCTCCTTTGCTTAGGCTCCCCACTGGGTTCGGGGGCTTCTGCCCCTCGTGCCATGCTTCGCAAGCATGGTGCAGACAGGTGGGGGGGGGGGGAGAGAGAGAGATCGAGCGGTGACTGGGCGGGTGGGGGGAGCGAGCAGGGGGGCAGGGCAGGGCAGGGGAGGGAGCATTCTGGTACTGGGCCTACGGAAGAAGGGGTACGGGAAGGCATGCTAAATTTCACCACCCTGTACAGCCTTACCAGTCCGTACCGGCTGAAACACACCCCTGATTCCAACCTTCCTTGTGTACATGATATGACCATATGTACTTTGAAAATTGAAAGTCCACATTCATATGTGGAAGGCATTATTTGTTGAAAATTGTTCGTCAGACCCGTGGGGAGGGGGGAAACATGTATAACCTCAAGCATTTTCTATGTTGCATTGAGTATATCCTTTATATTATTAATTGTGCATCTTTAATTATTTTTTAAAAAAAACATCTCGGTCTCTCCCAAAGACATCTAATAATACATGAATACATGATTTCATGATGATGCCTTACATTTTTTTTTACTCTCTCTCTCCTTTCTTCCCCAGACGGTCACCAATGTGTAACCAACCATCTATCAACAAAGCAACCATAACAGGTAAGACACCTTGAAACAGTCACACTACTTTAATAATGTGGTGTTACTATCTTGTGAATATAACACACTTTGCATAATCTGTTCCTGATGTATAAATACTTTATAAAGTCTTTTAAAAGTCCATAAATATTACTTGTAACTCATGTAAATAGAATTTTTGCTTGATCTGAAATCTATCTTCCAGTCTCTCAAATTTTTGTTTTTTGCTCAATCAAGCTACTTGGTGTAGTTTTTATGAACTTTATTGCTATGAGGAAGTTGCTTATACTATGGTTTTCCCTCTACACATCTCTAAACTCTCTCTGTAGCTGGAAAAAAGGAGGAACAGAGGAATTCCTTCATAATACATTGAATATGAATTTGATACAAACATGAAAATATCAATATATTTTTCTTCCTGTTTGAGTAAAAAGAAAGCAATATCTCTTTTTTTAAAAAATCCAGATCAGTGATGATGATTGAAAAAATTCAGAACATGGGCCAGCCTTTAATATCCTTTTTGTAAATGATATCCAGCATATTTGTACTTTCTGAGGCCCATTTAGTCAGGAATGACTTTCACTTCTGGGTGTCCCCAAAGGTGCTTTTTTCAAGAGGCAACTGGACTTTCTGGTTTTTCTTTGAAGACGTTTCACTTCTCATCCAAGAAGCTTCTTCAGCTCTAACTGGGTGGTGGGGAAAACTAAAACATTTGCATTGTTTTAGTGAGTCATTAAGGTCACCTGGAAATTTATCTGTGTCCTCAGAGTCACTTGAATGGTGCAAATTGGTGTGGAGCCTTCTTGGAACTGGTGAAAAGGCTGTGTTGTAGTCCTGAAAGGTTGTAGAACCTTTCAACAGGTCCAAGGAGGCTCCACACCAATTTGAACTACTCAGGTGACCCTGAGGACACAGATAAATCTCCAGGTGACCTTAATGACTCATTAAAAGAATGCAAATGACCATCTGTGTCTATTGACCTATGCACTCAAATTTAAGAGTATTTTCCCCACCATTTTGATTTTCCTTCAGTGTTGTACAATGGTGCTGGATAAAAATATTGTGTGTATTTTTAAATGGATTGCTGCAATTGTTCCTTGTTAAAAGTTGCTGGGAATCCATTGATACCAGAATGGGGAACCTGAATATGGAACTACAGAATTTCAGCCAGAGTTGGATAACATCTAACAAAGAGGATCTAAATATAACGAAGTGCGCTACAGATGCAGGTTAAGCTTTCGGCACGTAGTAGTGTGTTGCAGTCATTTCTGGCAGGAACATCAAATTTATTGGTAATCATTTCCCTGATTAAAGGAATGAGCAATATTGTAATCAGCTCCCATGATTTGAAGGGCATTGATGCAATAACCTGCTATGTTGCAGAATGCATAAAAATATTGTTAGGGAAACATGCTATTTTAGCCATGCGGCAGCCTGCATATAAAGCTGTCATCCTAATTGAATCTGAGCAAATCTGCTACCTATAATGCAAACTTCCAGAGAACGCCTACATATATTGCCCTGAGTTCCTTTGGGGAATACAGGTGGGATGTAAATAAAGCACAGTAATTGGTCTGTTAATGTATGCCCAGACTTGCTGCTCCAGGGGACTTTCCCATTCTCTTAGGAAAGAGGAAAACCAGTCTTTACATGCACAGAATTCTAAGTGAAATGAACAGAGGGGGCTATGCTCAGAAGCTTCATGTATGTGTCATACTTATTTTCTCTTCCCAGAAGGGATTGTTAAATTATATCACAGGAAAGTTAGCACTGATTTAAAGCTAAGCATTAAACACCATTGCTACTACAAAATGCAAACTAAGCTCATTTTCACTTCTGTGAAACATAATACAGATAGGATGGGTTTACCGTAAGTTTTTGTTCTTCTTTCACTTGGTGGCACGTTACGTTTTTATTGATCTAAGAGCAAAACTGGGCGTTGAACTGAATAACTGAATTTAAAGAAAAAAGAGCATGCAGGTACAAGGTGGGAGAAGAGGAAGGAAACCATATGAAGAGAGATATGTTAGTTGTCTCCCTGTTCTAGACTGAGTCCCTGAGGCTGCAATTTACTTTTTTTAAAAGTCATTTTGTAATTGCAAGAAATCATTAGAAAATGTATAGCTATGATGAAATTGATGCAAAGCCAGTGTTAAAGGGGGCTTAGTACTTATCCCTATCAAAACCTCAGATGTATGGGTGTGACTTACTTGAACCCGTACTTTTCTATACTCACTGCTTTATATTACACTAGGTCCATGATGGCGAAGCTATGGCATGCGTGCCACAATATTAGCTGGCACGCCAACCATCTGGCACGTACGCGCATGCCGGCCAGCTGATTTTCAGCCTTCCGGTTGGCTTGTTGGGGCTGTTTTTTGCCCTCCCCAGGCTTCAGGAAAGCCTCTGGAGGTGGGGAGGGTGAAAAACAAGCCCAATGGGCCAAGCGGAAGTTCGTTCCCGAACTTCCGGTTGGCTTGTTGGGGCTGTTTTTCACCCTCCCCAGGCTGCAGAAAAGCCTCCGGAGTCTGGGGAGGGGGTTGTGCATGCATGCGCATGTGGGCGGGAAGGATTGAATTGGTGTGGGCATGCGTGTGTGCATGATAGCACGCACACACACACACAATTGTGGCACGCCATAAGAAAAAGGTTCGCCATCACTGCACTAGGTGATAACCCAGCGTTGCCAGGGTATTTATTTATAGGGGGAAAGTGTCCAGACCAAACTTAATTTCTAATGTTGGATTTTCCTCCTTAACAGAGGGAGCCCTCTTGTGGGGTATTGTGGTATTACCATGGCAACTCCACTACGCTGTACAATGAAAGCCATTTTATGGCAGTACAGTGGAAGCCATTTTAAGGCATACTGGGCTGTATCATAACAGAACACATTCCGGGGGGGAGGGCGGTACTGGGGGTGTCTTGCCCCCACAGTATTTGTTTCCAGAGAGTAAGTCATCTGTGTTCCAAGTTTGGTTGAAATTGCTTGAGGCGTTCCAGAGTTATGCTGGAACACACACACACACACACACACACACACACACACACACACAGCCATATATTTATATATGTTGGTCTTGTTGTATTTGGGTCTTTTCCCATGTAAGATTGAGATTGTCTTGGCAATGTTTCGGCGAGGTCTCACTCGCCATCTTCAGGCCATCTTCAGGCTTCGTGTTTGTGTGAGTAAAGCGTGGTCGGAGCTGCCGTCTTTCTATAAATCTTGATGGGGGTGTGTGGAGTGCTGACTTTGTTTCAGTAAATGGATTGATCGGCTGTGTGGTTGTATCATGATTGGTAGCTTGGTGCTGATTGGTGCTGGCTGTGGGTCCGTTGTTGTTTTGTGTTGTAATGGCCTGGGTGCTGGGTGGGGCTCATTTGTTGATTAGGGCTGGTTTCTAGATGTCTGGTAGGCGGGAAGTATCATCACGTTTATTCATGTTGTGGGGGTGTTTCTCTATTTCGATAGCTTCCATAATTATTCTCTTGTTGAAGTGTTCTGTTTTAGAGATTAATTTGGTTCCTTCAAAATTAATTTCATGTCCCATAGCTTTAAGCTGCTGGAAAAGAGAGGAAGTTTTTTTCTTTTTTTCTTACTGTGTTCTTGTGTTTTGTGATGCGTGCATTTATTCTCCTATTAGTCTATCCTATGTATGTTGCAGGGCAGATTTTGCATGGTATTTGGTAGACTCCTTGGTTTTCTAGCTGGATTTTGTCTTTGGGGTTTCTTAAGATGTTGGCTATTTTTTGGTCAGTGTTGAAGGCTGTCTTGATATTGTATTTGTGGATAATTTTGCTAATTTTATCTGTGCTGCCTTTGATGTAAGAGAGGAGGGTGATGCCCTTGTCCTATTCTGTGTCTCGGTTCTTGGGGGGAGTCTCCCTTTGGATTAGGTTGGTAATTGTTTTTCTTTGGAATCCATTGGAGATTAATACGTTTGTGAGAGTGTGTAATTCAGTTTTCAGGTGGTCTTTGTCGACTAGGTATTTGGTTCTGGAGATGAGGGTCTTGGCTACAGAGTTGATCTGTGCAGGGTGGTGATGGGATTGTGTGTTTAAGTAGCGGTTGGTGTGTGTTTTTTTCCGGTAGATGAGCCATTGGGTTTTTGTAGATTAGGACATCCAGAAAGGGAAGTTGTTTGTTTGCTTCTATTTCCATAGTGAATTGTATTTTGGGGTGTAGGCTGTTGAGATGTGTGAGGAAGTTGTTCAGTTTTTCTTTCCCATGTGGCCAAATCCCGAAAGTGTCATCAACATATCTAAGCCAGAGTTTGGATTTGTGTTCAGATTTATCTAAGGCGTTAGTTTCAAAATGTTCCATGTATAAGTTTGCGATGACGGGTGAGAGGGTGATCCCATGGGTGCTCCTTCTATCTGTTTGTATCTTTGTCCATTATGGATGAAGTATGTGTTGGTTAGGCAGTGGTTGGTTAGGTCCAGGATGTGTTTAGGGGGGTTGTATTTGTTCTGGATAGCTGTCGAGGCTTCTTTTATAGGCAGTTGGGTGAAGAGAGATATGACATTGAAGCTCACAAGTAGGTCACTGGGTTGTAGGTTTTGTTTCTTTATTGTTTCTATGAAGTGAAGTGAGTTTTGTACATGTGAGGTGATGGATTCTGCATAGGGTTGGACTTGTTTGGCGAGGAATTTGGCAAGATTCTGTAGAGGTGAGCCTATGGAGCTGACTATGGGTCTGAGTGGTGTTCCTTCTTTGTGTATCTTGGGGAGGCCATAGAGTTTGGGGCACGTGGAAGATTTCTCTGTGGGGATGATTCTTTGCTGGATTTCTTCACTGATGGGAGAGGCTTTTATTTTGGATTTGGTGGTTTTTTCCAGGTAGGTGGTGGGGTCTGTGTTTAGAGGTTTGTAAGCGGGGTCTTGGAGTAGGTTGGATAGTTTGGCTTGGTAGTCAGACGTGTTCATCACCACTGTGGCATTACCTTTGTCTGCTGGGAGAATGATTATGTTGTTGTCTTTCCTCAGGTTGGTGAGTGCTTTTTGTTCTTCTTGCTGTAAGTTGCTTCAGGGTGGATTGCTGGAGCAAAGGATGTTGGTGACTGTAAGTCTGATTTTATTGGCTTCATCTGGGTTGATTTTGATGAGTGTAGCTTCAACTCCGCATATGATGTCTTTAGTGGGGATGCGTTTAGGGGCGACTGCAAAGTTGAATCCTCTGGAAAGGACATTGATTTCAGTTGTGGTGAGGGTTCTGTCTGATATGTTGTGTATTGTTTGTTTCATGAGTTGCTGTGGAGGGGGTTGGGCTTCTGTTGCTTTTCTAGTCTGTGGAGTTTGTTGGTGTGTGTGTCTGTCTTGTAGGAGGTTTCTGTTTCGGCTCTCCAGAGGGCTAGTTGTTTGGATTTGTCCCAGAGTGCTGGGTGGATTTTGTTGCTGAGTTTGAGGTGAAGAGTAAGTAGGTCCCAGTTGGTTTGGTCTAGTAGGAATCTCTTCCTGTGGAGTTTGTTTCTGATTAGGGCTAATTCAGTGAATTCAGGTAAGATATTTGTTTTGTAGATTTTCACAGGTGTAGCTATGCTGGTCTTGTTGTATTCAGGTCTTTTCCCGTATAAGATTGAGATTGTCTTAGCAACGTTTCGGCGGGGTGTCACTCGCCATCCTCTGACTGGTGTTTTTGGCTATCCTGAGGATAGTGAGTGAGACCTCGCTGAAATGTTGCCAAGACAATCTCAATCTTACATGGGAAAAGACCCGAATACAACAAGACCAGCATAGCTACACCCGTGAAAATCTACAAACACACACACACACACACACACACACACACACACACACACGTCTTGTTGTATTCGGGTCTTTTACCGTGTAACATTGAGATTGTCTTGGCAACGTTTCAGCGAGGTCTCACTCGCCATCTTCAGGCTGGTGTTTTGGGCTTATATGATATAATATATATGATAGGCACGTATGACATGAGGACATGCTAATGAAGATGATTTTTCACTGCAGATAAACATCTATAGAGTAAAATACAATTCTAAAATACGAGATATTGATATATGCAAGCGAGGTCTCACTCATCATTCTCAGGATAGCCAAAAACACCAGCCTGAGGATGGCGAATGAGACTTCGCCGAAACGTTGCCAAGACAATCTCAATCTTACATGGGAAAAGACCCGAATACAACAAGACCAACATAGCTACACCCATGAAAATCTACGAAAACACACACACACACACACACATGTCTTGTTGTATTCGGGTCTTTTCCCGTGTAAGATTGAGATTGTCTTGGCAATGTTTCAGCGAGGTCTCACTCGCCATCTTCAGGCTGGTTTTGGGGCATATATATATATAGGCACGTTTGGGCATATATATATAGGCACGTATGACTTGAGGACATGCTAATGAAGATGATTTTTCACTGCAGATAAACATTTATAGAGTAAAATACAATTCTAAAATACGAGATATTGATATATGCAGGTGCTAGAGTTTGTAGACTTCATGTAGCCAATAATAAGTTTAAACCCTGCTCTGTTGATCCTGTTTTAGAAACAAGGATACTATTATCTCCTTACTTCTCTGCTCTTAATTTTACATTACTTGGTTTCTTTTATTAATAGGGATGGTCGTCTTTTCTAACCATTAGTTGCTTTTTCGTTTGCCATTTCCTGCCCTCTTCTCTTAATACTGTAATTATTTTCCGTGTGTTGAATCACTGACATATACGGATTCCTATCAGCACTCTTCACAATTAATATCCAGCAGTTTGAGTTAATCTGCACAGCTCTCTAAAAATTGCAGAGTACTTCAATTCTGAAAGGACAGCATTACAGCAGAAAGTCCCATTAAAACACCTTACTTGAGCAAAATCAGAAGGTGAAAGATTATTATATGGTAAATATATATCAAAATATATAGAAGGCAATAATTGATGACAAGGCATGTGTTGTTGTAAGCCTTCAGGTTAGTAGAAATCCATTTTGTAGTTCAGAAATAAGAATATTGATTTTATCCTGAAATGGGGAGGGAGTCTATTCTTATGACAATGCAGTGTTTTTTACAAGAATATGTTTATAGATTGCCAATATTTAATTTTCTCCCCACTATATAATATCAAGGGAGAAAAGATTTTTGGTAATTGTGAGGAAGCCAGGATAATTTTAACGTAAGTATGTACAAGATTAATTTTGTGCTTATTCAGCTCTTTCAATTTTTTTCTATACATTAAATGCAGATACTATATTTAAAGTTAACTAATGCCAGGCCACTCCAAAATCATTAGTTACAGGTATCCAGTCCCCACTTAGGTTTTTAAGAGCATCCCCAGATTGGACAGCTAAAATTCAACGATTATCAGTTTTTAGCACCATGCTTTTACTGCTTTGAGTCATTTGAAGTTTGAAAATAGTTTTAATTATTTAAGATTCTAAAAAGAGCTGGAATGTTTTGATCCCATTCTTCCAGTAACAGTCTCTAATTATCAGACATACCCCTTATGATCCTCAGAGGCCAATGTAATAAAAATACAGCTTTGAGGTTTAAAAACCCCCACATCATTCAAAAGCTCGCCAGGGTATAAGAAATACCAATACTTTTCTTTCTCTAATAGCAATTACGAAGATGACAGGACCTCACTGATTCGGAGGTTTAATATTATTCCTTAAAACTAGATACCATCTTAAAATTTATTCCTGGGATTAATCCAGCATTCTTGCAACAGTAGCCTACACTATTCAACACTATGAATGTATGTTTCATAATAACCATAATTATTAGAAAAGGACTGCAAACGTAAAAGCTGTTTAACAGTATAATCCTGTGAAATCCTACGCATAAGTAAGTCAAATGATATTTACTTTGGCTTACACTCAGGAAAATATTAATAAAGCTGAAGATTGAAAAGAAAATTGAAACAAAACACTGTATGAGCATAAGCATGGAATTTCCTCTGGAAGCAGCATGTGGGAGTTTGAATCTAACATTTCCCTTCTTGTAAGAAACTTTCTCAGGTCTGAGATTTAAACTTCAAACTATAGGGTTTGCTTTTCCCCCTGGATGGGTCAGATCCAACTAGCTGAACAAATATAAAGCTGATCCAAAGATTTAAGAGGTACCAAAGGTACAATTTCATATTTTGTCTGAACTGGTTTCCCTACCTCTAATCATAACATTATATTTGATGTTACAATAGTTACCATAACAACAGACTTTATAGCACCGGCACAGAGTTTCTAGGCAGGGTACATAAACCCCTGGTAATGTGGCAATATAAGGTTTATAAAGACATGCCAAGACAAAAATAATTTTCCAGACCACCTTAGCCTGTTACATCAGTGTGAAATTTGGCTCCGGATTTCTCTCTCATAGTGTTGCCAAAGGTGTTGAAGTGCTGACAATTCAACTTGTGTTCCTGGTAAAAAGTTTCCCACTTAGTGGTCTTTAGCGCAGAACAGAGAATCTTCTTTGATAGCTTTAGGATTATTTTTTTTTTTTAAAAAAAAAGAATGAATTTGCCGTGTACTAAATGCTTATTTGGAAGTATTAGCAATCTCAGGTTGAAAACAGGCATTCATAGTAGACTTGAGAGCCAAAGTCAGGGCCTCAGTCTGTGGTTCAAGATGTGCAAAGCTTCTGTATAAAACGTTGAGGGTTCCAATACTACAATTTCCCCTCAATATTGCCTATAAACGCAACTTTCCTCATATTTTTGAAAAGGCTATTAGAAAAGAACTGCTTCTTCTGCTCATAATTCGGGAAGATCTATAATTAGAATTGTGTATGTGTTCATGTGTGCAAGAGAGAGGAAGGGAGGGAGGGAGGGAAGGATAGACACAGAGAGAGAAAGAATGAAAATGAAAATGAGAGTAAGAGGTATATGCTAAACCTATCCCTGGTACAACTGCCTCACATTGTAGTCACATATTACGTGGAAAACAGGCCCATCAATACCTTTTGCTGTATTTGCTATATCACCCAAGATATAGGGATATTTTGTAATTGATGTAAAAATTGAATGATGTAACAAAAGCAAAACAAAGCCATATAATACACAATAATCATAGTATGTTTTGTTCTTAAATTGGCACCTTAAAGTTGTAAATTTTCAAGATCCTCGCAATAGCAGGAAATATTTCCATTCTATGGAAATTCAATGGAAATATTTAAGAATATTATTTAAGAATCATTATTTAAGAATAATGAAAGCATCATTTCCAAACTTTTCAAACATTACTAGGATCTATAAATATTTCTGTCAAAAACATTGTTCTAAGACATGTTCAAAAGAATTTCCATGGGACTACCAGCCATACCTGCTGAGAGACTCTGAATGTTGAGTGAGGTGGCCAATTAAAGCTAATTCTTCTTTATATTTAAACACACTTAATATTTAATATATATGCAACTTTACATGGTAAAAATACAGCATCCTCCAAAATGTGTATTTCTTTAATCTGCTGTGAATAGAATAGAATAGAATAGAATAGAATAGAATAGAATAGAATAGAATTCTTTATTGGCCATGTGTGACTGGACACCCAAGGAATTTGTCTTTGGTGTGTATGCTCTCATAAAGAAAATAAAAGAATACATTCATCAAAAACCATAAAATACAAACACTTAGTTATAGCCATAGGCTACTAATAAGCAATCAAATTATACCAGGAAACAAATAAAACAATATAAAATTTAAAGATACAAGCAACATGGTAATAGTCATAAGTGGGAAGAGATAGGTACTAGGAAGGAAGGGAAGAATAATAGTAATACAGTCTTAGGTAATATGAATAAATAAATAAATAAATAAATATTTATTTCTTAGCCGCACCCTCTCCCGAAGGACTCGGGGCGGCATACAGTAAAACATATGAAATACATATATAGACAAGACATACATATAACAAAGACGTATACCAAGACGTGTACAACAGTGTTGTGGGAATTAGTTGTTTAGCAGATGTTTATGTTGGTTGAGACATACAAATAATTCCATCAATAAATGAATACATTCTTTATGAACATGTTCTTAATGGACTGATACGTTCTTAGACATGTATTGTAGCCTGTATAATTGCTATTCCAAACTTTCTATCCTGTCCTTGCCCTCTCTTCCTTTTCTCATATTCTAATTTTTAAGATGATATTAATTGCATAGCATGAAAGAAATCTTTCTACCCTCCTGTGCCCAGATTTTGTTTTTATTGTGCATGTTTCTTTAAATTTTACCAATTTTTCTACATTGCTCTCCAGTCCAAAAGGTGTTTTCCCTTTGAATGAGTCATAGTATAGGTGCACTGAAGCACACTTATTAAATTAGGCCCTCGGTATATGTAAAACATTGGATACAGTCCAACCAAAGTTAAGCACTTTTAAGCCTCATTGACTCTCAATGGGAGATTAAACAGTCTTTCAACAGGAGCCGTTTCTTCAAAGCAATGAGCTTTTTAAAATATCTAATCTTAGCTGGATTCTGGCCATTTTTGCACTAAAGCAAAGCATTTGAAGGCTTAAGATTTCACTAAGGCTGCAATCCTGTACACATTTACCTGCAAGCAAACCTTATAGAATACAAAACATCAAAGCAGTTTGCTCCTAACTGGGTTCTTATCCAGTCCATAGGTGTGTTCATATTCTTATTCAAAAACTTCATTATTGACCCTTGATAAAATTATACTTTGAATTTAAAGCTTAACAGAATTGGGTTCAATATATTGAACCCAATTAATACTGAATTCATAGTCTGCCAAAGACTTTCCAATCTATGACAGAAAATGCAAGAGGAAAATCATCCATATCTTGCTTGTTTTGCCAATATAGAAGAGAAAATACTTCCCAGGTAAGATTTTCTGCATCTGTCCATCTCAGTAATCCAGAATGATCCCATGTGTACTGAGAGCTCCAGATGAATGTTATATTTCCACACACTATTCACCTCTAGAAAAATACTTTGTATAAAAGAATCTGAGTTTAGAAATTTTTGCATTGACTAGTAATTATTCTCAGTGGTGGGATTCAAATAATTTAACAACCAGTTCTCTGCCCTAATGACCAGCTGGGTAGGCGGGACTCGGTGGTCATGTGACCATGTGTGTGTGGCCAACTCAACGTCAACTCAGATTGATAGGCGCTTCGCCTTAGCTGTTACAATGTAATAAGGGTTAACCAGAGAGGTAGTTACTGTAAGCAGTGAAATAAAGATTAGGCTAGAAAAAACAACAGAATGTTTCCTTCCTGCCTTCCTTACAGGATTAGCCCTGTAAAGTGGAAAAAACCGAAATGAGATTTCTTCCAACAACCGACTCTCCAAAGTGCTTAGAAAGTTAACAACTGGTTCTCCCGAATAGGTGAAATCCCATTACTGGTTATTCTCCATCATTTCAGACAAATATCTTTCTCAGTCAAATTGGGATATGCTAGATATTGTTTTTATATTCCAAACCTACTATTCAGCTACCAATTTTCTAATCTCAACCTACACTCGAATGGTACTTCTTACAATATGCTGTTTTCCAATTGCTTTTCAATTCTTTTTCATGGTAAAAAAATATTCAATGTTCCCACCCAATTTTCTACCCCAACCCAGTGCCTTCTGTAGCACGACTCCCATTATCGTAAACCAGTATTCACAGGCTTTTATGATGCCAATGGAACAGAAACACCTATTTGTAGAATTACGGATGGGACCAAAATTATATGCCACTAATCACTGTTTCCAGAATTTAATATGTA
Source organism: Natrix helvetica (assembly GCF_964273705.1). Lineage (NCBI taxonomy): Eukaryota > Metazoa > Chordata > Lepidosauria > Squamata > Natricidae > Natrix > Natrix helvetica. Next base: position 29,108,035 of record NC_138552.1, on the reverse strand, counting down.
GTTATACTTCTACCAAAGCCAAGGAGTCTCTCCCGCTCACTCCCATCTCCTTACATAACTTGCAATTGAGCTGTGCTTTTCATTTTTGGAACATTTACAACATCTTCTCCTAGTTAAGGTAGCTGTTTGACTAATCAGGTCAGAGATACTAGAGATTGAAAATGTGCTTCAAATAATAAAAATGAGAAAGGTTGGGATAAAAAAAAATGCCAATGTTATTTTCCTGTCTCTCTTCTCTCCCTCTGCTTTTGTTGTTTTCAAATAAAAATCCAAGCTTTTGGGATTATGCCAAAATCTTGAAAACCAGTACATAACCAGCCTTTTTTTTTTAAAAAAAAAAAGGAAACATTCTTTCAGGTTTGCAGGAACTCCTTTGGTTTCACCAAATTCACTACAACCTTTCCTACAAAAATACATGCAGTTTAAATCAAATAAGCCAAACTTAAGAATTTTGTGTACAAGATCTATCCTTGGCTGGCTCTACTTCCCTCATTTTATCAGTATAATGCATATGTATGTATGATGGAAGGTCCTTTTACTGCTATTATCCATTCACAACAGTTGCTAATTAGTGAAATTGCCCAGGAATCCACCAAAAGATTCACATCTATCTTTTGCCCTATCCTGACCTAAGTCAATATAAATGTTACCATTTGTCAAAATTTAATACTATCTGCATTTGCTTACTGTCATCCCTGCTTAACTCTTCCTTGTTCCTCAGGATAAGTTAAAAGCAAATAAAGTATATTAAGGCATAGAATAATGTCTGATCCAAGTACAAGCTCCATTTTGGAAGCTTTAATACTATGATGGTGGAGGAAGGTCAGGTACCTATGTCTTAAATTGTCCTTAAATCCAGAGATAATTAAAGCAGGAAAGATAATCTAGAGATAATCAAAGCAGAAAAGCGGGAAAGATGAGAACAATAACAAAAAACAAAAACAAAAAAGCATTTCCAACCTATTTCCAACCTATAAACATTGATCAGTCCTGTATTGTAGTATGAACTATGTACAAAAGAACAGATTATTTCATGAAATTAATTACTCTGCCAGTAAGCATTACCTGTGAACCTGCATACATACAACTGCACTGATGTATGTTCAAATTCCATATTAACTATATACTGTATAGGGCTTCTGCAGAAGAAATTGATTATAGTAGTTGGTTGAAAGTAGTTTTTTCTTCAATTCCCAGCCCTCTTCTAATAATTATGTAAATGGGAATGCCATACCCATGAAAATACAAAAGAGGACAGCAAAGAGCAGAAGGTGGCTTTCACAGAGTTAATGGAATCCCTAATGATAAACTTGTGTAGGTTGTAATACTGTGGCTTTAGTACAGAAAATTAAAGAGAGTACAAAGGGATTGTTACTACGAACAGTTCATATGAAATGTTAATATGAAAAGAGTTAAGTCCAAATGTTAGTACAGAAAGCTGCATTTGTTCATTATTCCATTGCCCTTTCCCATATAACTTTAAATGCAGACATGAAAACTGCTTTGAAAAAATGCTTGTGAAGATTTATGAGTGAAATGTAGCAGGGAATATATAACATACACACAAATAAACATATGAGGATTTTTAGCATCTTGAGAGATATAACCATATCCTGTGTCTACATCTTCTTCTGGACTGGATCTTGTAATCCACTCCAATTAGTTCCTGTTCCAAAAATATAAACTGAATCATGAAACCATGTCTTAACATTAAAAAAATAGTCCTCATTCTAACTCAAAGACAGGTGGCTTTTTATCGTATCTTCCCAAACAGCCAACTGTTGGTGTTATCTCTAGAGGAGCATTCAGAGGTCAAACCATGATAGCCACCTACACTGCATAGAAGGGAGAAGGCAAGCCATAAGAGAGAAAAGTTTCAGCAATTTGGGGAATGTATGTTCAAATGACCCAAAGGCAACTAGGCTTTCTTAAGTCTTTTTCCTTGAAAATGTTTTAACTTTTTATCCAAGGAGCTTCTTCAGCTTTGACTGAAAGATGGGGAATGGTAGGTTTTACATGATTTGCAGTCATCTGGTTGTTAGCCACTCTGAAGGTCCATCCTTAGCTCTCCGAGAGTAGTTGAGGTCACTTAGGCCTTTATCCGTACCCTCAGGGTCAGAGTGCAAATGCATGTGGAACCTCCCTGGGACTGCTGTATGGTGGAATGAGAATGATGAAAAATGAGTCAGCTTGATTTATATTTATTAACCTGTTCCCAAGAAAATAATGCTGCTGCTGCATGGAATGTTTCAAGATGAGGGTCTCGGAGACAATAAGGTATGATCAACCAATTGATAGATAAATACATATATTCTAAATGAAAGTAAATACTAATTTCTGTCATGTTTTTGCTATCTATGTGAAGGGCATCGAGGTTTTCCAATACATTATAGAAGCCGTAGCTTAGTACTTCTTGTGTTAAGTGTTTTTTATCAAGGCAACCTGGTCTAACCCAAATATGGGACGGAACATATTGCTCCCGCTTTCGCCTTTTGGCTCCAATTCAGGAGCCTTCGCAGGCAGACGCTTTCGCGACAAACTATTTTTGTGTTAAATTTTATATTTTACCGAAATAGAACTCCTCTATTTCTTGGTTGGTAAAATGAAAGCTTTAACACAGTGGTGAAATTCATTTTTTTTTTACTACCAGTTCTGTGGGCATGGCTTGGTGAGCGTGGCAGGGGAAGGATACTGCAAAATTCCCATTCCCTCCCCACTCTGGGGCCAGCAAGAAGTGGTATTTTCCGGTTCTCTGAACTATTCAAAATTTCCGCTGCCCATTCTCCAGAACCTGCTGAATTTAACCCCTGCCTTAACACTTCTTCTGTTGTGTGAATAAGGATTTTTGTCTTCTTTTGTAACATTAGAAGGTTACAAGCTTTTTTAGAGTTGCTGAATGTATGGGAATCCTTGCTGCATTTGGGAAACAGGAAATAACTCAGAGGTCAAATTGTGCAAGTGACTGTTTGGTTCGGCTGGCTTGTTAAAATTCCCATCATACTAAACTCTTTACCATCAGCAGCGGCTGTTAGGTAAATTCTTCTTTCATTTGAAAGATTGCAAAAATGACTGGGAGAGCGTGGAGGGCAGGGAGGGGTGGGAGAAAGCCTGTGTTGTGTATGCCAAAATAAATGAGGGGAGAAGTCTTCTGGAAACCATTGAACATAATCAAGTTACCCAACCCGAGCAAACATTATTCATGAAACATGGGAAGACCTGACACACATGTAGAACAAACAGAAAAGAATTGGATGGAAAAGATAGGAAGCAGTTCTAATATTTTTAGGGTATCATTTCAGAAAAAAAGGAGAATATTGATTTTCACACACAGACAACAAGAACGGTGTATATAATAAGGACCTCTCTCACTTGCACTCTCTCTTTTTCCTCTATTCAGTGGAGGGAAGGTTGTTTGAGGACATCAAGGAGTGGGCAGTTACAGTGGCCAGGCTCTGAACTATATCATGTTACCAGGGAGCGCTTTTGATGATGGAACTAGTTGTAATACTCAGGGCTTTTCACTTTGATGGGTAAAAGATTCCAGATGCTGCTGCAATAGTACTTTCATTTCTGCTTCCCAGAATTGGAATCTCTGCCAAAAGCTATGTGGGTTTAGATTTGCAAGCAAGAAATACAATAACAATTTTGTTTTGTTTTGGTCTCCTGATGTTCCCTGTCCTCAAGATTTCCTTGAAGACATTTTATTATCTGAAGTCAAGAACAAATTGGTAATTCCTCAGTCCTTTGTATAACCAAGTAGGCAGACAGTTTTGAAGACTGGTGGTGGTGGGAGGTCCTCCATTTAACTGGGGAACTGGAAGCTACCTTTATGTTCTCAGCAGGGGGAAATACATACCCTGCCTAATGATTGAGCTGGCCATGGATGGTAAACTCTGGAATCTATATACAATATATAAAAATGGGTGTGTGTGTTTGTGTGTGTTCCAGAATAACTGGAACGCCTCGAACAATTTCAACCAAACTTAGTACACAGATGACTTACTCTATGGAGAAAAATACTGTGGGGGTAAGACACCCCTAAGACCCCTTGGGGTGTATGTGCTGTTAACATACAGCCTGTTGTGCCATATTGCCGTACTGGCTTCTACTGTACAGCACAGTGGAGTTGCCATGGTAATGGCATTACAGTACTCCACAAGGGGGCTCTATCTGGTAAGGGGAAAAATCCAACATTAGAAATTTGGTCTTATAAATAAATATCCGGGCAACAGCTAGTCTTAAATAAAGAGTGAAATGGGAAGAAAGCAACAAAATTTGTTTTTATTCAAAGCTTTGGTTGTGCCTTATACATGTTTGTAATCATGTGTGCATACATATATTTTTATATATTTAACAGGAAATTCTCAAATAGTCTCCCACAATCTGTTGTCCTCCTGGTGTGCTAAATTAATTTTCCATAATTCTCAATACTGTGGTTCTTGGCCATATGGACTAAGAAATCTGGGAGTCTGATACAGTGGAAAGAAACGTCCCACAGGGGAAGACTATACCAGACCTTTGGCTGGAAAATTCCACATAGATACCTTTTGCTAGAGATTTCTTCATCAAAAATTGTGATGAAAGAAGAAAGAAAGCAGTAGTTTAAAAGTAGAAAAGCTAATAATGACTTTAAGTTGCTTCACCTGTAGGCAAGGGATAAGGCACTGGCAACATCATGTCAAGGGATAAGACACATGGCTTGGAATATCCATAGGAGGTGGTCAGTGGTGTCCAAATGATGGATGTGACCAGGCAATTGAAGGCCCACTCTCTTGTGAATTGTGTTATATGTATGTACAGTATAAAAGAGGCAAGGTAATAATCACCTGACTGTGCCTGTCCTTTTGAGCTCTCCCTCCACCCACCCTGGATGCCCCTGGGGATGGCTTTAAAAAACAGCTATATTCCTGGAGCATTGTTATGCATGGTTAAGGGAGCATGAACATCAGCCTTTAGAGTGAGCCAGCCCTGATATAATATTTAATCCTGCTTTAGCATTATATGGCCTCAGCACACTTCTGTTCCTCCTGGCTGTGCTGGAGGAGGAGTTCATAAAACCTAATTCCAATATCACTACTGTGGTTTAGTAACATATCCAAAGGGGACCAACAAATTGTTGTCCTGCTAGTAAATACAGTCTGGATTGCTTGTACAGCACTTAACTTTTGTCATTCAAGCTATTATCTGTGCTCCTTCAGAATGCTGAATTAAAAACCAAGCAGTCTGGGTTTGTACAATATGCTAAACTACAACACATTCACACTCATACCTAGAATTCTTAGGACAGAATTAGAATTCAAACATGTATGTGGATATTCCCTAATTTTATTTCTGTAATAGCTACCTTATGGGATAACTTGAGCTAGGAGAGAATGACTGGCACATAATCAGTCATTGTGGTTGGAAAAAACCATGGAGAATCGGCTTATATATATAAGCAAGGTTTCGTCCCATTTTATCTTTACTTTGTAAGAACTTCCATCAGACACTGTATTTTATAAAAGGAATTGCTAAATGGAACAGCTCATGCAGGCCAGAGTGTCATAGTTCCAGCCCCTCCACTCCTTTTGAGCGTTCCTGTAGAAAAGGGGAGGGGCTCTATTGCAACATTTTTGCCCCTTCCCAGAATATGTCACTGCCTAGTTGGTATTTTCTGATTCTTGTAAAGAATAGTTCGTCAGTTGGCAGTAAGTCCAATGACCATACTTGTTTCTTTTCACACATGCCTCCTTCCAGAGCTTTCCAAGAAATGATAAACTTGTGTGTCACCTTAGCCAATTTTATGGTCCCTCAATCTGTAGATCTTTAGCTCCCATAATCCCTATCCATCATGACCAACGTTGAGTGCAACTGGACTGCAGCAGATGGAATAGCTATCAGTCCTGGTGGTGCAGTGGTTAAAGTGAAGTATTACAGGCAAACTCTGCCCACAGCCTGAAGTTTGATACTGATGGGGTTCAAGGTTGGCTCAGCCTTCCATTCTTCTGTGGTCAATAAAATGAGACCCAGATTGTTGAGGGCAACATGCAGAACATTGTAAAACACCTAGAGAGTGCAGTGAAGCACTATGGGGTGGTACATAAGCAATGGTATTGCTAAATGCTATTCCTATAAGATAATTTGTACAGAGCACTGTTGGTCAGTACATAGGAACTACTACTCTGCGCTGAATTAACGAGCCTTTGTTCTTCCCGTTTAAAATAGGAGTCTGGATTTGTACAGAAAGTACAACACAGCCTCCCTAAGACTTTTGGAGTAGCTAATGCCATCAAAGATAACCATTCACTGTTGGATCACAGTAAACCCCATTCTTGTCACTAAATCTTTGAATGGTAGCAGGATCATCAACTGTTATCATGTAAACACAACCAACAATTTAGTACCTATTATACTGGGACTACCTTGGATAGTATAGCTTTGCTTGTTACCATTTCCTTCTTTTCAGGAAAATGATTTGCTCCTATGAAGAAAACAGATTCCTCCATTATTGTTAAAATAACACTACCCTCGCTTTTATTACTAGTTACAATAAAGAGATTAATATTCAAGGCTTTGGGGGCAATATCTGACGTTCCTGATTACTCTTGTCCCGGGGACAAGTTGCCCTCTTCTCTCCAGCATCATGGAATAAGTGAGCCGCCAGCACTAATGAATCAGCAAAATCATTAAGATTTTCCAGATGGAGAATCATTTTGTTAACATGTGGTGTTTTTGGACAAATAACTGACTGTTATGATGTGTTTAGCTCTTCTGCTTTTCCCTGCTTTGTGAACTTTTAAAATTAATTGCCAGAAATTTACAGATGTTAGGCAAAACAGAGTAGAAATTAGATGGTTTTCCTGAACAAAACTGTCTGGCATGAACATCACCAGGGAAAAACAGCTAAATGTCACAAGAAAACCCTTTATACTATAAAAATCGCATTAAGGTTGCAACTCCATTCTTCTTGTTGAATATGCAGCTTTTGTCATACTCAAGTGAATATCAGTGGAACAATCTTCAGGCCTCTCTGCTCAATGCCAAGAGATTTAAAGAGTGATGATTTGCACTTTTGCAGCTCTCATGCATTCTGAGAGAAGACTCAAAAGTTAACACAAACTAAATAATACAGTACTGTAAATGCAGAGTGACCAGTACTGAAAACAGGTATCAGAAGAAGGCAAGAGTGAATATCTGTTGTTTGTGGCAAGCCAAATATCTGATACAAGAAAAGTTACACTCAAGGCAAGCTGGACGCCTGGGAACTGAATAGACATGCCCAAAGCAATCTTTTTAGTATAGTAAATTATTTTCTTCTGGGACATTTTGACTTTCCAGCCCTGGAGTTCTCCCTGTGCCCAGCAATCAGTTTTGTTATTTGAGTATGCACAAGCCAAAATGCTATGGAAGACATTTTCACAAAGCCTTGGATTTACACTGCTACAAAGAAATGTTGAGGTAGGTTTTTAGGATTCTAATCTTAATCTCATTATAGCAGCTATCCCATAATCCTTTAAAAAAGGAAACTGGAGTAAATAGGAAGCATGTATCTACACTGAACTGGATTGTAGCATTTTAATATCATAAACTAGTTGTTTACTTTTCCTTATTTTTGACCCAGAATGGCTGTAGTTGATACCATTACCAGAATACTTGTACATTTTTTCACTACATGTTAAATTCTCGCTGATATATTAAAGTCTGTGTATCTTGTACTGGATTTTGATAGTGTACTTCCACATATATACGATCAAGCATATTTTCCCCCTTCTTCACAACAATCTTTAAGAAAGTCCTTGATGCAACTAAAAAAACTAGCTCACAACCTTTGCACCTGAGGGGATTTAATTTGCATGTCTGGTTCCTGCAGACCGGTTAAGATTGTGTGCTGCTACATAGTTTAACCCCATCTTCTTCTCAATTCCCTTGATTTTCTTGCTTGCTTGGAGAGTACTTGGAAATTTAAAAACTAGCACATCTTGCAAAGCTGTCATTGGCCCAATAAAATTAAAGTGTATTTTGATTTATTTATGTGGTAGTTGAAATAGCTAGGCTTGCTTTGACCTGTACGTGATGGTATTCCTGGCCTTTCCGTGAGATAGGCAGCATATAAATTGAATGAATGAATAAATATGGCATGTCCCAAAGCTTGATCCGGACTTTAAGCATCATTAGTATGCTTCCCATGCTTCAGCAATTAAAGTAGCCAAACTTAATTTGGTGTCCTTCAAATGGGACCAATTACAAGTCTTAGAAACCTGATTAACTGACTAGAAAATCTATGGGTTTCAGTCCAGTATTTAAGAAGGCACCCAGGTATAAAATGATTAAATTAGCAACGTGGGGTAGGGAGTTGCGGAATTTCCATAAATTCTGTTTCCATGCAATGAACGAACGAAAAGCATTGTGCAGGTTCAGCTAACTCCAAAATTATATATCTAGAAATCTGTACATTAATGGATAGAAAAAAACAACAACAGTGCAGGCTGAGAACATGATAAAGACACCGTAATGTAGACTATTCGCACCCTATTGCAAATTACTTCTTTTTTAACTTATTCGCTTTTAGTTCTGCACCTCAATTAGCAATGTTGCTAATTATCATCTTTTTCAGGAGTGCTTAAAAAAAAAACCAAAGCGGGCTCTCGTGTAACCCTTTCAGTAGCGCTAGAGAAAATAGCTAGCAGAGAAAACCGCTTCTCCCTCTATGGCGCGCTTTGCCTTAAGGAGGTTACGGCAACCGGCGCCATCCTTTTCCTGCTTAGTTCCAGTCCGGAGATTACCAGCAGCCGACGCGTTCCGAATAAGAGTAGCCTCTGAGGGCTGGTTTCTGATGTCGCGCGAAGCATGATAAGAATGCCATTGACGTCAGCAGACGCATCAGCAGGACGAGCGGCACCCCTGCGCTTCAAACCACACCAGGCAATTGCAGCGCTTTGAAAATTAAAAGCCGCTGCTCTCGGAAGGGAGGAAAGGGGGGGGGGTGGAGGGGAGGAACGCGCCGGCTCCTTCTGAGCTCGCCGGTTGCTGCTGCTGCTGCTGCTGCTGCATTTCCTGTAAATAAAAGGAAGAAACAAAAGAAAGAGAAAAAGGCTGCAGTGTGTGGATGAAAGTAGTTATCATATATATTTAGCTTTCTCTGTTTGTTTTCTTGGAAAACAAACGGTACCACCCGTGTGAGTTATTGGCCGGCACTGAGTTGGCAACCAGACAAACCCCCGTTTTGAATAGCCTTGAAGGGTGACTGTGACGGAACGGGAAATGTTCCGAAGGCAGACATGAGTATTGGAAGCTATCTAATCAAAAGAGTATTATTATTACCCAGCGTTAATGGCTTGTGTTTTCCAAGAAGCTATGTTGCTGAAATATAAAATACCTAGAATTTGGAGGAAGTAGCAGAGTCTGATATGAGCATCAGGAAAAAAAATGCAATTTTATGACATTTATTTCCAAGGAACAGAAAATGGTGCAGTCTTTCGATTTATTACCGTATTTTTTTCCCTACAATGTCAAAACAGGCTTGTCAGATAGATTGAGACAAGCAGTGCTTAAACCGCTGAAGGAAGTTTGATGGCCAGACACTATTTCTCAGCCAATTTTCAGCCAAAATGCATAGTCTGCCATGTATGTTGCCTAAAAATCCTACAAGAAAAACCCATCACAATAAGGGTGATAACTATATGTGTAATTAATGCACCGTTCTCTAAGGAACTGCTGTCTATAGCTGTGAAGCATGATAGTTGGTGTACCTATAGAACTGCCAAGGAGGAAGAGAAAAAGGGAACAGCTAATCTTAAATACGCTGGGTTAGCCTTCTCGGTGTTCAGCCATAATGTTCAGCTATAGCCAATTTACCAACATCTGGAAGACAAGTCCTAACTGATCTATGCTTGTTTATGTATGCATGCTTGCACCCAGAAGGAGACGAAGCACAAAAAGATGCAACATTGTCTTGGAAAATATTCTGGAAGAGCTAACAGTTGAAACAAGAATTTTCATTTTAATATTAGTTAAAAGTATGGAGCTGGACAATTCTAGTTTGTCCTTACTAGAAAGTCAATTAGTTTGCAATGCTTTTGTTTAAGATGCTTCATATACCAGCAACGATCATAATGTAAAACTGAACAAGTTATATTCATAATGAAACTTCAAACAGGAAATGATAAGCTGTTTCAATATTATGAATAGTACATTTTGGTCCCAGCACAGATTAGTATTGATATGTACTGTAAGTTTAAGGTATTTATTGTAAATAAACCCAAACAGCAAAGAATCATGCTGAATGATAATTAAGGGACTGCTAGGTGAAAACTTCAGGACAAGATGCCAGATTGAGAGAGGCCCATGATATGTAAGCAGGCTACAGAGGATGTGGAAACAACAACATTGTAAAAGGAGTTCCTTGAATGGGATATCAGTGAACCATGGATTTTATGACTAAATCTGGACTGCAAGAATTTGGATGCCTGCTACCTGGCAGCAGCAAGTTGGACTGTTTGCAACCTGGATACAATTAGCTTTAAGCGAGCTATTTGTTCAAAAGACAAGAGTATCATAAAACTGTCTTGTAACCACCTTCAACTATTTCAACCAGAGCTTAATAATGATCTTTATAATATGGTGTAGGGGCATAAGAAAAACAAGCCTTTAAGAATCAGGGCCAAAGATACTTCATGGTCAAGACTGCTGAGATTAAACTAACTCAAAGAGTAGCAACAGCAGACTAGAATCATGACTTTTAATATGTGAAGGAAGGGAATGAACAGTCCCTTTTATGCTGCTCTGGTTCTCCTGTTCGTGATTGAAGAAGGTGGTTGGCATACCAATGGGCAATTAATGCGTGGTTTTTCTATATATTATAAATTCCAGATTCTAGTTTTCTAGTGTGAAAATTGATGTGATATTAGCCAAAGTTGTCAGCTAAGGACTGGAACAGCTAGATTCAAATGCTCTTCCAACCGCGAAATTCATGCACTACATTTGCAAAGCACTCTTAATCTGGTTATTAAATTATCTGGGTGTGCATAATACATTGAATTTTAAACTTAACAGTAGTAGGAGTGCGTTTTGATATCTAGAATAACTATATTCTAGTTATTGTATGTACAGTTATATACAGATGTTGGATAGCCATTTGTCTGAAACGGTATAGGGTTTCCTGCCTAGGGAGGGGTTGGATTAGAAGACCTCCAAGGTCCCTTCCAACTCTGCTATTGTATTGTATTGTATTGTATTGTATTGTATTGTATATCTTAAAAACAAATCTGGTACAGAATTAAGTTCAAGCTGGAAATCAATTCCTGAACTACAACTTAATATACAGATTAGTGGTGCATTCCAGGGGCACTACTGCCGGTTCACTCGTGTCTGTGCTTTGTGTGCGCACGCTTGATGCGCACTGTGCGTGCAGGCGCAGTGCAATTAAAATTGTTCTGTATATGCACAGAACTGAAGAACAAGATGGTGCTGTCAACAGTGCTGCCCAGGGAACCAGTTCGGGGGTGTGACAGGCCTGGATCACTGCCGGCTCCAGCGACCCAGGCCACCAAACCACTACCAGTTCAGCCGAACCGGTCCGAACCAGTAGGAACCCACCACTGATACAGATTTGTATCGTACCCCAAATTTGGGTTCCTCTGTTATGTAACCTATATTCTAATTTCAAAGGCTATCAAAAACAGAACAGATTTTAACTTTTGGTCTAGTGCTTAAGGCACTAGGCTAGAAACCAGGAAACTGTGAGTACTAGTTCCACCTTTGGCATGAAAGCCAACGGGGTGACTTTGGGTCAGACACACACTCTCAGTCCAATCCGCCTCACAGGTTTGTTGTTGTGAAGGAACGTAGGAGGACCAAGGAGTGTTATGTATGTTCACCACCTTGAATTACTTATAAAGTATTAAAGGCAGGATAAAAAAGTAATAAATAAATAATAATTAACCTATAATGTAACTCCATGATGGCACAGAAGTTAGAATGCAGTATTGCAGGCTAATTCTGCTGACTGCCAACTGCCGGCAGTTTGAGTCTCACTGGCTCAAGGTTGATTCAGCCTTCCAGCCTTCTGAAGTCTATAAAATGAGGACCCAGACTGTTGGGGGCAATATGCTGACTCTGTAAACCATTTAGAGAGGGCTGTAAAGCACTGTGAAGTGGTATATATGTCTTAGGATCTCATGATTAACTGAATCATGGATATTAATTGACTCTGTACATTTGTCAGATGTACAAAAGTAGAAATTTGTCACAAAGGATAGGTTTCTAGAACACTTTAGGCCAGGGGTGTCCAAACTTGGCAACTTTAAGACTTGTGAACTTCAACTCCCAGAATTCCCCAGCCAGCTCTGAAGCCCCACTGAAACAAGGCAGTCACTTTCTGTCCATACCAAGGCAATTCATATAGGCAGATTATTTAATATAGTGGCTCTCCAGATTAGACCTGTATTGATATTGCACTGTAAAACACGACCTATTCCCTCCAATAAGCTTTCAGGCAGCCGAAGCTTACTTCTGTATGAATGGATGTGCAGAAGACTGTCTGTAGCTTTTCTACATCCTTGAAACACTACCGTTGGTTTTAGACCAATGTTTCCCAACCTTGGCAATGGCTCGACTTCAACTCCCAGAATTCCCCAGCCAGCAAATGCTGGCTGGGGAATTCTGGGAGTTGAAGTCCACAAGTCTTAAAGTTGCCAAGTTTGGACACCCCTGTTTTAGGCTGAATTTGTATATCGTGGTAACTTGGCTAGAATCTCAAAACTTTTACGTTGGCAAGGTTGCCATGAAGATCAATTGCAGAGGGATCCATGCAGGCTATGTGGGCTTATTTTGAGAAAGGGTGGGATTTGTGTATAGAAAGTATGGATTGACTAGTTATCAAAACCATTGTTTATTTTTAGAGATTGTCTCTTTTTTCTCTTCTTTCTCTTCCCTCCTATTTGCATGACTTGAGTTCCCCATACTTTGATATATAAAACAGGAAAACTACAAATAGTCCTCGACTTAACAGCAGTTCATTTAGTGACCGTTCAAAGTTACACCAGCACTGAAAAAGATGACTTCAGTCTGTTTTTCACACTTACAGCCATTACAGCATTCCCGTGATCATGTGATCAAAATTCAGACTCTTGCCAACTGGTTCATGTGATCACCTTTTGCCCCCTTCTGACAAGCAAAGTCAATGGGGAAGACAGATTCACATAACAACCAGTTTACTAATTTATCAATTGCAGCCGTTCACTTAACAACTGTGGCTAGGAAGGACGTAAAGTGGGGCAAAGCTCACTTAACAAATATCTCACTTAGCAACATAAGTTTTGGGCTCAATTGTCGTAAGTCGAGGACTACCTGTATTTAAGAGGCAAACTAGTTTTCCAGTTTCACTAATCATTCTCCTAATTCAGAATTCTTAACACTAGGATTATATAATATGATGAGGCCTGACCATTGCTTTCCCATCCTTGTAGAAACCTACATTACAGGCTTCCTTGTGAGAATATAGTAGGGAACAATATATACTCACCTGAACAACGGGAGGAAATACATGATACACTACAGGTAAAATACACGTTTTCCGAAAATGTAGGAAAATTTAGACATGCCTTTTTATTCTGGGACAGAAATGTAGCTTGCTACTCAGTTCAGGTTGTTTTTTATTCAGATTTTCCTAGGCTCTCCCATCTGGACTCCTGCTTTCCTATGTCTGGGTCACTTCCTGTTTAGTTGGATTTTTCAGCCATTTCATTCTGACCTCATACCTTCCTCATGATTTTTCTCGCCTTGCTGCCATCTGTCTCTTTCTCTCTTTCCGGACACTGAATATCACACTATCTGCTTTAAGCAGGATTCCTTCTGTCATGCAGTTTGCAATGAGTTTAATCTGTTCTAATATATTGAATTTCACCTTCATGTGGCATCTTGTAAACATGCTATTTTTTGTGCCTTAACAAGGGAAGAGTTGGTGGTCGTTTTACATGACCTGCTGCTGGGAAGGAGGCAAAACCAAACATTTTCTTTTCCAAGCCGTTCTCTTGTCAGGTTTGCACATGTTTGGTAGAGGAGGAAATGCTTACTTTGAGCTTCAGTTCTGCTTGCATTGCAGACGTTTGTTGGGGGTGAGGGAGTGAGGAGAGAGAGAAATTTATTTTGAAAATCTCTCCCTACACATTATACTTAATTATGAAACAAAACCAATATAGAATGTAAAAGAACTGATGTACGAAAAAGTTCTATCCTCTACCACAAGCCTTCCACATTCAGTGAGATTATTCATTGGTTTTCAGTCTCGATTATGACTACAGTATTCAGAAATAAGTCCTATGGAATCTGAAAGGGCTTATTCCAAGCAATCGAATAGAAAGTTGTAGTTCAAAATAGCCATTTTATTTAGCAACAGCAACAGCACATATATCGCTTTACAGTGCTTTTAAAGCCCTCTCTAAGCGATTTACAGAGTCAGCGTACTTCCCCCAGCAATTTTGGATCCTCATTTTACCCACTTTGGAAGGATGGAAGGCTGAGTCAACCTTGAGCCTGATTAGATTTGAACTGCCAAATTGCAGGCAGCAGAAGTAGCCTGCAGTACTACATTCTAACCACTGTGTCACCATGGCCCATATCCACTTTTACTTTTTTTAAAAATTGCAGAATGTATTCTATATTCAATATGTATGTATGTTTTGGTTCCATTATTCCATTACTAATTCAAATTTATGTATGTATATAAATCTATGTTGTGATCAAAATGCACTGTATAAGTTGAAATAGGGCATCATCATTTCCTGATTCAAGGTTAATTACAAATATAATTGAAGTTTGGATTGTTCAGCATGTACCTCATCAAATAAAGATGCCTAGTATTATATGATGTGTCTTAAACACAAGCATTTGTACACTCTGATTGTCCTTCTAGACCATTAACTGTAAATGAGACATGATTGGAATTGGTGTTAGGAAGGATGTGACAAATATTATAAGATGCATAACTGTTGCTAATATGGCCACTTAACATACTAGATAATTATCAAAATATGGTTTAATGTCTTGATTAGAATAAAAATATTTTATTCTAATCAAGACAAATACTTTACATTTACAGTGGTAGTGTTAACCATTTCTGATGCTTTTATAGAAAAAAGTTTTTATATAAAGGCATGTGAAATCTTTTATATCAAAGCATGTAAAATCAGTTACTTCTCAGTACATTAAATGTACTTATAAACTTGTGTTCTGAATTTGAAAGGAAGCTATAACTACATTTTGTGCCAGTTTGATACAACATATCTTTGGTGCAACAAGTTGGCTAAAATGAGAGTGACATCTCCAAAGAAAAAAGTGCAAAGATCTTTTTCTTGATCCTCTGAGTCTAGAGTCTACCTGCTCTGACAGGTAGCAGTTTATCCAGGGCTAATGCAAAGATCTTATTACTATGTGCTGGATGAGCTTGTTAACTAGAGATGACTGGGACTAAAATTGAGACATTTGACATACCAAATAGGATTTTTTCCATAACTCTGTAATACTTTCCTAAATAACTGGGCTCCTTACTGGGTAATCCTAATCGGGTCTATTACAACTCACCACAGCTAACTCACTGTGGCCAACTCATCATAGCCAACTTGCCCTGGCCAACTCGCCATGAGACAATTGACCATGCCCAACTTGCAGTGGGAAAACTTTCCACAGGACAAAAGTATCAAAGAAATGGTGAAATGGAATGATTGAAGAAATGATGCTAAAGGAGGACCAAAAGAAATGTGAATGACAAAAATAAAAATATTGTTTTAATTATTGAAAATAATGAAAAAAAATTGTTGAATTGTCCTGCGGTGAGTTTTCCCATGGGAAAATGGGCCATGAAGAATTGTTCCATGGTAAATTGGTCCTGGCGAGTTGACCATGGCAAATTTGCAGCCGTGAGTTGTCTGTGCCATGTTGGCTGTGGTGAGTTGTTCCATTCCATCCTAATCTAAGCAAGAAAAAAAATCAATGTACCCCAAATTAAGGGATTATAGGATCATAAAAAGGAAGGTAGTGATAAGAAGAAAAACTTTGTGTGTGTGTGTGTTAGTGAAATTGAATATATTTTACTTAGTAATAGGATAAGGTTTATAGCTAAGTGAGTAAACGAATGATGGTTGAGGTTCCCAAAACACAGTGCCCGCCTTTCTGGAAACTTTATTTCCAATTGTATTAGGTATGGTGATTTTCTCCTTGATTACTAGTAGGATGTTGCTGGAATAGATTAATCTTGTAGACCTTGTAGAAGTTGTAGGGCAAATTCTGAAGCGCTTAACATTTTGAAACAGGGACATCTCAAGTCGTGTTTTTAAAAAAATCTCATTCTGGAGAAGACTTTCACAGTTGGAAAGGAAGCTGGAAGCTTGTGTAAAGCAACTCTTTATTCCTGTGCTTCCTCCTGAAAAAATGCTTTAAAATGGACTAGTGAAATTCAGCAGTATGGTTTGGAGAGTTCATGGTCTTTGTCTAGGACCTCCCTGATGTAAAAGCGTTGATATCACAAAAATGCTCATGACTCCACAGTAGAATGTTATTTCTAACATGTAGATCACTAAGTCATATAGTCATTTTTCTTGTCTTCATGGGGTTTTGATAATACTACTTGTAGTAATGTTAACAGAAAGGTTCAAGAGATGGGACAGATAGGGCATTAATATACTATATATATTTACAGTGGCATAGAGCCTTTCCAAATGGAAATTGTTTACAAGAAAGACCCAGCCCCATCTTCCTGATCTGAATTTGTATTCTTTAGATGTGGAATAACACAATAACAGAGTTGGAAGGGACCTTGGAGATCTTCTAATCCAAGCAGGAAACCCCATACCATTACCATTTATCACACAGATAAGAATGTGTACGCCTTGTGGTGCATATTGCAGGAAATATATTTTAGAAGCATTTCTATCCAGTGTCTATGAAGATTCTCAGTCATCCAGGTCATGGTTGTCCCCAAGGTGTTTTTTTTTTCAAGAGGCAACTGGACTTTCTGGTTTTTCTTTGAAGACGTTTCACTTCTCATCCAAGAAGCTTCTTCAGCTCTGACTGGATGGTGGGAAATGGAAGAATTTAAACTCCTTGCAGACAGCTGGTTATTTGCATCCTTTTAGTGGGTCGTTAAGGTCACTTGGAAGTTTATCTGTGTCAACAGGGTCACCTGAGTGGTGCAAATTGGTGTGGAGTTTTCTTGGAATTGTTGAAAGGATTGTGTTGTAGATTGGAGATAGATGATGTGGCATCCCTCCCCCTGTGTGGGGAGATGGCTGTTCAATTTTGACATAGATGGCCTCTTTAACCCTTCTTTCAAACCAGTGATCCTCTCTGTCCAAAATATGGACTTTGTTATCTTCAGAAGAGTGTCTTTTAAATGCTGATGGAAATGTCTTCAAAGAAAAAAACAGAAAGTCCATTTGCCTCGTGAGAAAAGCACCTTTGGGATTTCTTCCATTATTTCTCTTCCCCAAAGCACAAAAATAGCATTTTACTGGAAAATAGTACATCCTTTTTTCTATATTGGTAATGTGCTCCTTAAGAGATAAAAAATATTTAATTAAAAAAATGTATCTCTATAGCCATTCCAATCATTGTTAGATGCCAAAGTCTTTTACAACTGAAAACAATAGCTAGGTTTTTCAGTCTTCTAAATGTGCTTAAGATTCGTAAAACCTATTTACATATATAGATTGTATTTCATATAATGTTACTTCTTCACATCAGCCTTAGTCTGTTGCTTATTAAAATATATATGCTGTTCTTCATCAGTGATGGTTGGCAGCCTGGCTGTAATCCTGGTTGATCAGTCATCTTTCTTTCCTGTTTAGCGATAACACCTCCAAGCAGATGAATGACAGCCTGTTTATTCTAAATGTTCAGTTTACCACAAGCTCTTTTCCCCCCACACACATATTTGACTTTCATCTGCAAGGGATTTATGGAATTTATGACTTGGTTCGTTTGATGTGGAAGAGTTCCACATGTGAGTGATGGTGAGCTGGAAAACCTTCTGGGAGTTTTTGCCAAGAATAATTGGCTTCTGCATTGTGGAACAGCTCAAATCTTACGAACATTGCAGTGTGTAATTTGGGTGTTCATGTTGCCCATAGTTCAAAGCATTTTACTAGCCCACAGTGGCACACTCAGTTTCCTGCCGGTTGGCTTTGAATATGTTTTTGAAGGAGGTTGAATCCTATGTGAGAGAGAGGCCAGTGTGCAGTTTTGGGGACTAAGAGAAAGTTAGCACAACTTCCATCCACTTCTATTAACAGATTTAATATGTTATCTGCGTTCTGATAAATCTTAGAAATTATTAATGATTTGAGATTATGTTGTTGATCCTCTGTTCAGGAATAGCACTTAGCACTTAGACTTATATAATGCTTTACAGCCCTCTCTAAGCGGTTTACAGAGTCAGCATATTGCCCCCAACAATTTGGGTCCTCATTTTATCCACCTCAGAAGGATAGAAGGCTGACTCAACCTTCAGCCTGGTGAGATTTTAACTGCCAAATAGCAGGCAGCCGGCAATCAGCAGAAGTAGCCTGCAGTACTGCACTCTAACCACTGTGCCACCATAGCTCAATAAGGAAAAGGAACTATACACTAATCAATCTGGCACTGATAACTGGGAAGATTGGACCATGGTTTAAGCAATAGGGATCTTCTCTACAGTTCTAAACCCACTGGAAATAATTGTCTTGTGGTCTCCTCATGAGGAGCAACTGACTGGAGCACTTATGGACAATCTCAAATCCTTTCCTTGTCCGGAGAGGGATTATGAAGAACCAGTCTGCTTGCAGGCTCTTCCCTCCATCTTCAGTTCACCATTTCTTCCCTGGAAGTCCACAACTTTATACCCCATGGCATTGCATTCTGATTAGCAAACTAAGTTTAGCATGACAACTAAATGGATACATAGCTGGCCCAAAAATTTAAAGGTTTTTGTTCACTGATTCTTCATCAAACTGAAGTATGAAGTTATGTATCATAAGGCTCAACCATTGGCACATTGTGCTTTTACATTTTTATTAATGATTTAGGCGGAAGAAATCAGATTTGCAGATAACACAAAATTGTAATGCTTTTAAACAACAGAAATAACCTTCAAAATGACCTGGAAAGGTTGGTAAAATTGGGCTGAAAATACTGGACTCAAATTTTTAAAAAGAGATGCAGAGATTTTTTGATAGAAAAAAAAAATTCAGAGGAACAGTTTTAGTATGTGGAGATACCTTGTTAAAAGTGTTTATGAAAAAGAGTTTAGAATATATTAAGTGAATTTAAGCCAGTAGTAATATGTAACTGAAAAAAAAAAAAAGGCAAATTCAGTATTAAGCTGCATCAACAGAAGTATCATCTACCAATGACAGAAAATAACAATTCCATTGCATTCTGGGCACAGCCCACTTTGATACTATGTCCAGTTCTGGGAACCACACTTTAGGAAGGATTCAGAAAATTGAAATCAGCCTTCCTGTAACCTATGTCTATTATTCTGTGTCTCGTATTCTTAAATAACGAAGAATAGATCTCGATTGTCTTGACTGAAATATAAGTTTAGGTTTTTTGAAGAAAGCTACTATATTACCCCTCCATCTTCTTTTCTCAAGGCTAAACAATCCTAGTATCGTCATTCTTTTTTTTTCGTAGAATTCAGCTTCCAATTTCCTGAACATCTTTGAAACAACTTCAAAGAAGGGTACCTAAGATGATCAGGAAATTAGAAGCTGAATTCTATGAAAAAAAGGCTGATGATACTAGAATTGTTTAGCCTTGAGAAAAGAAGACGGAGAGGTAATATAGGACCTTTCTTCAAATACCTAAGATGATATTTCACAGAATAAAGTCAAGATCTATTCTTTGTTATTCTGGAATGCAGGACACAGAATACTAGACATAGGTTATAGGAAAGCTGATTTCAACTGAATGTTAAAAAAGAACTTCTCAAGAATAAGAAAGTTTAACATAAGAACTATTTTCAATGAGAGATGGTGGGTTCTTCTTAAGCAGAGCCATGGACAGAAGATTGTTTAATTTGGATTCACGCACAAAATAGTAAGTTTGATGTAATGAACTGAATAGGCCAACTTTATGATTAATGAAGGGATTTAGAGTTTTGTGCAATAAAGCTTCTAGGAAACCATCCTTTAAAGGAAATTTCATCCTGGAAGTAAACAGATTTTTTTTAGGTGTACCTACATATGTTAAAACCAATTATTACCAAATATTTTGGACTTGCGTGTCTTTCTTGGAAATGATATGTATGAAATTTCTGTGTCACATCTGCACTTCATGACTGATATGACACAATTAATTTAAAAGGTACAGTATGATATTTTGGACTTCACTGAACTGTCTCTTATGAGGAGATACTACAAATACATTTTATTTATTTATTTTTTGAAACTTTTAAACGAGAAGATAAAAGCTAATGCAAATTAACATAAAGTAAAAAAGAAAACAAGAAGTCAAAGAAGAAGAAAAAGTGTAAGAAAAGAAAAAAAGTTGAAGAAAAAGAGGGAAGGGAGAATGAAAGTTATAAAGAAATGGCTTTCAATTTTCTTCACAGCAGTTATAACTACAAAGTAAATGCTATGACTAAACAGTGGTGGTAAGTCTTTTTTAGAATACATGTTGATGATGTACTTTTTTTGCTTCAGTTGTTCACTTGAATTATATCCTTGAAGAAGCAAACCAAGGCAAAAAAACCCTTATATCTGGAATTTTTTGATGGGAGGTGTCAATATGTCTAGGCATGCTTATTTGGTATTAGACTTAACTTCAGTTTTTTAAAGGAAACTGACGTGTTCTAAAGGAAAACTGTGCCCTTAGAATGACTGTGCAATGTATCAGATTTAGTTCAATACATTGCTTCACAAGCAAACATAGCATTTACCTGCAACTCTTTAAAGGCTCAGTGACTTAAGACACTGAACTTGTTGATCAGAAAGGTTGGCAGTTTGGCGGATCAAATCCCTAGCGTTGCATAACATAGTTAGCTCCCGTTATTTGTCCCAACTTCTGCCAACCTAGCAGTTCGAAAGCATGTAAAAATTCAAGTAGAAAAATAGGGAGGGTTAAGTCCTTGACTTGCGACCGGTCCTAAGTCTTCGACTTGCGACCGGTCCTAAGTCCTCGACTTGCGACCGGTCCTAAGTCCTCGACTTGCGACTGACAGCCGTCAACTGCTGAGCCGCGCCTGATTGGCTAAGGCGCAGATGGCTGAGCGCGGGCTGTTTCCACCCTTCCCATTGGTCACCCTTATACAGCTCATGTATAAATAACTGTCAAGCAGGGTGAGGTGCTGAACTCTGTATATAGTTACCTGTTAGCTGGTTCTGTTAAAATAAAAGCTGTTCTACTTACCCCAGCCGTTCCACGTCTCTTCAATCAGTTCAGTCTTCAATAAGGACCACTTTGGTGGGAAGGGAACAGTGTTCCGTACGCCTTCAGTGTTTAGTCATGCCGGCTACATGATCAAGGAGACATCTTTGGACAGTGCTGGCTCTTCAGCTTTGAAATGGAGATGAGCACCGCCCCCTAGAGTCGGAAACGACTAGCTCATATGTGCGAGGGGAACCTTTACCTTTAAAGCAGTAGTATCTTTTGGGATTTAACCTAAAGCACTTTTCAGGCCCAGCCTTAATCATAACCTTTTATTACCAAGACTATCTTGGATCCCAATGGGCCCAAAAAGCTTCCTTTAAAAATAAAAATGATAAAAGAGCCACGGCCCAGCAGATGGACATGTGCCCATATGCTCAGGAAAAGGTCAAATATAAGCAGAGGAGAAATGAATCATTCAGGGAGGAAGAACTACAGGTCAGATAAGTAGCAGTTTCCCTTAAATTAATTTTTTCTAACTGTCTTTGTCCCCTATGGCAGTCATTTTGTGAATGGGCAAGCTTCACCAAGTATCCGTTATTTGATGAAAGCAGCCATGTTAGAGAACGGCTGAGCCAGCGGGCGGAGTCAAATTGGGAATTAGTCTAGATCATCCTGAATAGAGAGTATGACAGAAAAGGAGAACTAATGGGGTATCGAGAGAAAGTTATATTCATTCTGACTGTGCCTATTAACCAAATTATCCCAGAGGGGATACCCCTACAGCAAGCAAATGACTCAGTATCCCTGCCAGAGGAAAAAAGTACATATTGAGTTGATAATGTAAACTCTGAACTATTCCTTTTCTCCAACAATCATTTTTAATTGTTGCTTTATGTTAGTGGAAAATGGTTCAAAAAGCATAAGCATGTTAATCTTATTGCATAATATCCTATCACACACAGAGAGTTTTCCATAATGCTGGGTGGAGGGAAGTGGTGATAAAATAAATGTTTTCCAGTTTCTGGCCAAGGTTACAGCCACATGGAAAAGCCAGATAGATCATAGTTTGCAATGATATCAGACAAGATAGTTCGCCAGCACTGAATCATTCCTAATAAGCTGCCAGAAATAATGAGAAAACACAGGATGTTGAATGAAACTGCACTGACCTACTAGGCTGTTAATTTGCGAAGTATCAATTTTACTTTGCCTGCTTGCCGGTTTTGCATTTAGTAGATATTCCAGGGGACAGAAATAATGCTGAAGCAGCAACTTTTACAACCAGGAGTTTAAGATTGCCATGTTAAAATGCAATGTCAAAACAATGTGAACTCAGAAATCAGTTCAGTGGAATGTATTCCCCAGAAAAGGCATTTGAGATTCTGGTTTTATAGCAAGCTCCTAAGCCAGGAGTCTCCAAACCTGGCATCTTTAAGACTTGTGGACTTCAACTCCCAGGAAGTCCACAAGTCTTAAAGATGCCAAGTTTGGGGACACCTGTCCTAAGTATTCAGACGTAAGGGGAGTTCAGTAAGGCTGCAGTGCAAATGTAATCAGCATTCACAATCTCATAGAAGCTTTTTTGATAATGGTAATATATTGAGGCACATGGCAGGCTATATAATGCCAATAAAGCAAATGCATTCAAATGTGTGAAGCAACAACCTAAAATGGCACTACATTACCACCCTAGAAATAAAATTGCAGCCGAGGTTATGTAAGGAAGCAGAATTTCCTGAAGGCAGTGTCCATTTCCCTTATGCAAGGGCCTTAAAATTATTTTTCATACAGGTTATCCTCGACTTACAACAGTTTATTCAGTGACCGTTCAAAGATATAGCAGCACTGATGACTGTTTTCACAGTTACAACATTTACAACATCTCCGTGGTCATATGATCAAAATTCAGAAGCTTGGCTTGGTTCAATATTTATGACAGTTGCAGTGTCATGTGGTCACTTTTTGCAACCTTCTGACAAGCAAAGTCAATGGGGAAGCCAAATTCACTTAACACAACCGGGTTATTAACGGAACAACTTTGGTGATTCACTTAACAACTGTGGCAAGAAGGATCGTAAAATGGGGCAAAATTTACTTAAGAAATGTCTCACTTAACAACAGAAAATTGGAGCTCAATTTTGGTCGTAAGTTGAGGACTAACCTGTAATTTGTAATTTTATCTTCCAAGACAGAGAAATTAGTTAATGAGCAATCTCCTTTCTTTACTTCCTACATAAGACAAATTGAATGTCTGATTATATACAGCAGGGGTGTCCAAACTTGGCAACTTTAAGACTTGTGGACTTCAACTCCCAGAATTCCCCAGCCAGCTGCTGGCTGGGGAATTCTGGGAGTTGAAGTCCACAAGTCTTAAAGTTGCCAAGTTTGGACACCCCTGATATACAGTAATAGAGTGCAACCTATTTATATGAGTTGATCATTCGCTCATGATGTAAAATCTGATTGCAAGTGCATAATTTGATAAATATATCTACAATTTAATAGATCAGTATTACCTATACACATTTTTAAGGTAGAAATATGAACTATGAAAGCATACAGTTTTGTATTTCTTTTTAAGGTTTGCGTGTTTTGTGACAGTTTGTCTATGCCTTCATTCCTAAAGTATTCAGGAAATATTTATGTTTTATTTCATTTATTTATATATAATTTCATTTCGCTTTGCATATGTCCTCATTTCAATCATGTTCCTGAAGTTTTGGGGAACTTTTTTTAAAAAGTGAAAGTAGCTGATTATATATACCGTACAGAATGGTATATAGTGGAGTTAGAGACAGATTTTATTTTCCTGAGCTCCAAGATCACTGCAGATAGGGACTGCGGCCAAGAAATTAAAAGACGGTTGCTCCTGGGGAAGAAAATGGCAAATCTAGACAGCATATTAAAAACCAGAGACATCACCCTGTCAACAAAAGTGTGTATAGTCAAGGCTATGGTTTTCCCCAGGGGTGGGTTCCTGCCAGTTTTAACCTCTTCTATAGAAGAGGTTCCACAAATCTACAGTGCCGTTTAGAACCGGTTCTAGCTCTCTACCCCTGCCCATCCGCACATCATCAAGATGAAGATCAAGATTAAAAGCGAGAGGAGGAATTCTGGGAATTGAAGTCCACAAGTTTTAAAGCTGTCAAGTTTGAACACCCCTGGGGGTTTTTTTCTAAAGGGTTAGGGGTGCAAAGGTCTTGCAACTTCACAACTTTAAGACTTGCACACTTCAATGCCAGAGTTCCTGAGCCAACATGACTGGAGGAGGAATTCTGGGAGTTGAAGTCCACAAATCTTAAAGCTGTCAAGTTTGAACACCCCTGGGGGTTTTTTTCTAAAGGGTTAGGGGTGCAAAGGTCTTGTAACTTGACAACTTTAAGACTTGCGTGCTTCAAATGCCAGAGTTTCTGAGCCAACATCTTGGTTGCTAAGCAAGAGCATTGTTAAGTGAGTTTCACCACATTTTACAAGTTGGCCGTGCCCACCGAGTCACATGGCTGGCAAGCCACTCCAATTCGGGCACATAGCCAGCAAGCCACTCCCACTGGGTCACATGGCCGGCGAGCCACTTCCACAAAGCAGGCCATACCTACAGAAGAGGTTCTAAAAATTTTTGAAACCCACCACTGGTTTTCCCAGTTGCAATTTATGGCTGTTAAGTTTGGACCATAAGAAAGGCTGAGCGCCAAAGAATTGAAGTCTTTGAATTATAGTGCTAGAGAAGCCTCCTGCGAGTTCCTTGGACTGCAAGGCGATCAAACCTCCTAGAAGAGATCAACCCTGACTGCTCTTTAGAAGGCCAGATCCTGAAGATGAAACTCAAATACTTTGGCCATCTAATAAGGAAGGATTCACTGGAGAAGAGCCTAATGCTGGGAAAGATCATGGGCAAAAAAAGAAGGGGACAACAGAGAATGAGATGATTGGATGGAGTCACCGAAACAGTAGGTGTGAGCTTAAATAGACTCCAGAGAATGGTAGCGGACAGGAGGGCCTGGAGGAATGTTGTTCATGGGGTCGCGATGGGTCGGACACAACTTCACAATTAACAACAAACAGAATAAACAAAACCACATCAAGGAAAATATAATGAAGTAGTGAAGTTTTTAGTCTGAATGGTACAAAACGGTCAATGAGGCTTCTTGTTAATTACGTTGCAAATGAATTCATTCAAAATATCCACCCAAGCAGATTGCTTCAGGCAGAATGTTGACTATAAGAAGGGATAACATAAGGGAGAAGACAGAACCAGATGCCTGCTGTCTCTGGATAGATATACTGAAGCGAGATTTAGATGCCAGTCGTTCAGTGTCATTTTTTCCTTGGGCCACAAAATATCTTGAGTTCCACATGAATATCATTTGAAATCGCTTTATGCTGAGATTGCTTACATGAAACAGAAATCAGTTCTGGGATAGTTGTTCTCTACAAGTTGAAATTGCTCTCTGGAAATTGCCATGTGATGTTCACCGTCCAACTGTACTTGACCTCATCCAGATTCTGGTCCTCGCATTCTGGAAATTTCTTTAAAATCAGGATTTTCTGTTTTTCACCAGATATCTATTTTCCATGCTAGAGAAGCCATAATGGCTTAATATTCACATAACTTTATTAATAAAAGTTGTAGCTTTCAAACTTTTAAGGATTAGATCCACAGATTACTTAACTCCAAACAAACCAAACCATTTTATATCCATGATGTGTGCATTTTTTTAATTCTTTCCCACAATTATTTGAGTTTATGAATTTAGAGAGAAAGATCAAATATGTGTTAGTAATGAGAATATGATGAATAAAGAATAATGTCCCTGTCTATGGTTGTCCATGAATTTGTCCAAATATAGTCTAGGCTATCATCTTATAGGCCAGTGATGGCGAACCTATGGCACGCGTGCCACAGGTGGCAGGCGAAGCCATTTGTCAGGGCACGTGAGGCGCTGCCCTGTCAGCTGGTCATTTTGAGTGCTCCGAAGGCGTCAGGGAAGCCTCCGGATGGTCCCTGAAGCCTTCGGAGTGCTCAAAACGACCCTCCGAGTGACTTCCGGTTTGCTCGGAGGGTCATTTTAAGCATTCCGAAGGCTTCAGGGAAGCCTCCGGACGATCCCTGAAGCCTCCGGAGGGCCTCCGGGGGGGCGGGAGAGGCTCTTTTCGCCCTCCCCAGGCTCCTATAAAGCCTCTGGAGCCTGGAGAGGGCGCAAAAACCATGTAAAAATGGAGGGAAGCGCCTGTTGTGCGCGCATGCTCACTGGGGGGTCGCACATTGCATTATGGGTGTGACACACCTGCACACAACCCCCTGCGCTCCCCCCACTTGTGGAACGCGAGCCAAAAAAGGTTCGCCATCGCTGTTACAGGCTTTATAAGTTTACTTTCTACATTAAAGATAATTCATAATTATTCATGTTTAATTTATACTTATCAATATTTCATCAAAAACTGAGGACAAGGTGATAGCTTAAGTAACAAAAGAGTAATCAGGGTTAAAATTAACCAAAGGCACAATTTGGGGCATCTACACCCACAACTTCTTTATATGCGATAACATGGGATTTTACCAGGGGTGGGATTCAGCCAGTTCACACCAGTTCGGGTGAACCGGATGTTAATTTTACATCCAGTTCACCAAACTGGTAGTTGCAAGGACTGTCTGGCCCTGGCCCTTCCCTCCCAGGAGCCTCCATGAGGCCCGGTCATCATGCCAGGTAAGTGCAGGGCCCGCACTGAGGCTTTGAGAGGGTGAAAAACAGGCCTACAGAAAGTTCTGGAAGTCCGGAAACGGGCCCATTTTTGGCTTCCAGAAAGCCTCTGGAGCTTGGGAGAGGATACTTTCGCCATCCTGGATGCTCGGAGAAGCCTCCAGAGCCTGGGGAGGGTGGGAAACGGGGTCTACCGGAAGTCCAAAAACAGGCCTCTTTCCGGCCTCCAGTGGGCTTCAGAAGGCCGTTTTCTCCCACCTGGAAGCTCGAGGAAAACCCTCCGGAGCCTGGGGAAGGCAAAAACACCCCCCTCACCGTAGTGCAGGAAGCTGAGTAGGTCACGCCCACCCAGGAACCGGGCAGAGAACCACTTGTTAATATTTTTCAATCCCATTCCTGGATTTTACCCGATGGATTCTCACTGAACATTTTTCCCCTTCAATATTAATCAAAAGTTTATTCATATGATTCTTTAAAAAAAAAACTATGGCTGAAATGTAAAAAGCATGACATAAATGAGGAAAGGGGTACTGTATGCACAGATCTAGATTTAAGGCTCAGAATATTACCTAGGGGAGCCATAAGCTCCTTTCCTAATTAAAATCAATGTATCTGTTTGGCCAATCAGCAAGGAAACTTGACTAGATGAATACAGTTACATGCAACCAAATGCTTGATATAAATGTATGGAATGAAGCTTGAAAAATAATGAATATAATCTCATAGCTTTTTCCTATTACCTCATCATCTTTATAGAAGAGCCTGCTTTCTAATCTTATATGTATATGTATATATTTATAACATTATTGTTATTTAATTCTACTGCTGAAAAGAAAAAACAAGACCACTTGAAATACTGACTCTCTAACAATTGTATTTATTTTCTAAGTGGCAAAACCAGTGATTGCACAGGAAATAAATGGTCTACATTATTTCTTGCATGAGTAATACAGAATACTTCCATGAATTCAAGTACTGTAGTAAGGAAAAGGATATATACAAAGTTTTAATTTTAAGGTGAATGGAAAAAAATACCTCAAATTGGAGAGAGGGTGTGTCCTGCATTTAACAATTGATCAAACAGCAAAATTTATTTAATTGCTGTCAAATAGAAGCCCAGTTAAATCATTTTTCAGTGATCTTGATTTATTCCCTCTTGGGGTCACTAAGCAATGTATCCATTTAACTTTAAGAGATATAAGATTTACCAGCCTGCAATTTTAATATGCTTTCTACAGCACCTATTCCGGCTAGCAGACCTAGCCTAATCGGAATCTTAAGTACAATCTATTACTGCCCTTCCTGGATGGCTTTTTAATATTGTAAATTTTGGGGGTTTTAATTTGGTTTTAGACTGTTTTTAACTTGAAATGAGTTTGGGTATGTCACAGACCGTATGTTTATGTTGGGTGTCTAATGTATTGTTGTTCTTGCTTTGTTGTTTTATTTGTACTGTCTGTACACCGCCCCGAGTCCCTGCGGGGAGAGGGGGCGGTATATAAATTTAATAAAACTCAAACTATATTGGGCAATATCAATATAGGAAGATGTTAAAGGTAGATCATTAATGACAATGGCAAGAACATCGTAGGTGGAAAAAGACAATAATAAACTACAGCTGATCCTCGATTTACAACAGTTCATTTAGTGACTATTTAAAGTTGCAACGTCACTGAAAAAAGTGACTTATGATTGTTTTTCCCAGCATCCCCATGGTCATGTGATCAAAATTCAGAAAGCTTGGCAACTGACTCGATTTATGGCAGTTGCAGTGTTCCAAGGTCATGTGATCACCTTTTGCAACCTTCTGACAAGCAAAGTCAATGGTGAAGCCAGTTTCACTTAACAACCGTGTTACTAATTTACCGAGTGCAGTGATTCACTTAACAACTGTGTCAAGAAAAATAAAAAAAGACTCACAGTGGGGCAAAAAAGTATTTAGTCAACCACCAATTGTGCAAGTTCTCCCACTTAAAAAGATGAGAGAGGCCTGTAATTGGCATCATAGGTAGACCTCAACTGTGAGAGACAAAATGTAAAAAAAAAGACCAAACAATCACATTGGCTGATTTGGAAATAATTTATTTGCAAATTATGCTGGAAAATAAGTATTTGGTCAGTATCAAAAGTTCATCTCAATATTTCGTTATATATCCTTTGTTGGCAATGACAGAGGTCAAACGTTTTCTGTAAGTCTTCACAAGGTTGGCACACACTGTTGCTGGTATGTTGGCCCATTCCTCCATGCAGATCTCCTCTAAAGCAGTG
Source organism: Natrix helvetica (assembly GCF_964273705.1). Classification (NCBI taxonomy): domain Eukaryota; kingdom Metazoa; phylum Chordata; class Lepidosauria; order Squamata; family Natricidae; genus Natrix; species Natrix helvetica. The sequence goes on along the minus strand of NC_138552.1, from coordinate 29,078,747 downwards.
ATGTTTTGGGGCTGTCGCTGGGCAACACGGACTTTCAACTCCCTCCAAAGGTTTTCTATGGGGTTGAGATCTGGAGACTGGCTAGGCCACTCCAGGACCTTCTTACGAAGCCACTCCTTCATTGCCCGGGCAGTATGTTTGGAATCATTGTCATGTTAAAAGACCCAGCCACGTTTCATCTTCAATGCCCTTGCTGATGGAAGGAGGTTTGCACTCAAAATCTCACAATACATGGCCCCATTCATTCTGTCCTGTACACAGATCAGTCGTCCTAGTCCCTTTGCAGAAAAACAGCCCCAAAGCATGATGTTGCCACCCCCGTGCTTCACAGTAGGTATGGTGTTCTTTGGATGCAACTCAGCATTCTCTCTCCTCCAAACACGACGAGTTGTGTTTCTACCAAACAGTTCTATTTTGGTTTCATCTGACCATATGACATTCTCCCAATCCTCTTCTGGATCATTCAAATGCTCTCTAGCAAACTTCAGATGGGCCCGGACATGGACTGACTTAAGCAGGGGGACACGTCTGGCACTGCAGGATCTGAGTCCCTGGCGGCGTAGTGTGTTACTGATGGTAGCCTTTGTTACGTTGGTCCCAGCTCTCTGCAGGTCATTCACTAGGTCCCCCCGTGTGATCCTGGGATTTTTGCTCACCGTTCTTGGGATCATTTTGAGCCCACGGGGTGAGATCTTGCGTGGAGCCCCAGATCGAGGGAGATTATCAGTGGTCTTGTATGTCTTCCATTTTCTAATTATTGCTCCCACAATTGATTTGTTCACACCAAGCTGCTTGCCTATTGCAGGTTCAGTCTTCCCAGCCTGGTGCAGGTCTACAATTTTGTTTCTGGTGTCCTTTGACAGCTCTTTGGTCTTCACCATAGTGGAGTTTGGAGTGTGACTGTTTGAGGTTGTGGACAGGTGTCTTTTATACTGATAACAAGTTCAAACAGGTGCCATTGATACAGGTAATGAGTGCAGGACAGAGGAGCCTCCTAAAGAAGAAGGTACAGGTCTGTGAGAGCCAGAAATCTTGCTTGTTTGTAGGTGACCAAATACTTATTTTCCACCATAATTTGCAAATAAATTATTTCCAAATCAGCCAATGTGATTGTTTGGTCTTTTTTTTTACATTTTGTCTCTCACAGTTGAGGTCTACCTATGATGCCAATTACAGGCCTCTCTCATCTTTTTAAGTGGGAGAATTTGCACAATTGGTGGTTGACTAAATACTTTTTTGCCCCACTGTAACACATGTCTCACTTAGCAACAGAAATTTTGGACTCAACTGGACGTAAGTCAAAGACTACCTCTACTCCTGTATTTTATCAATAAAAACACATGGATCGAAAAGATAACATGATTGATGATATAATGCTAGATGATGGGCCCCTCAGATTGGATGGCACTCAATATGCTACCAAGGAACAGCTGAGATTCTTTCATAGTACTGTTTTTAACCCAACAAGATTAAAGACTTCATGACATGTGGCTGCTAATGTTTACTAGTTTAGTATTCAGGACACAAAAAGAATAGTGTGATTTTTATAATCAGGAAGGATATAGCAAAGCCAGTACTTGGGCCGAGTGCAATTGAATAATATCAGTTAGACATTGTCAGCATCTCACAAATGCAATGATTACCCAAATTTGTGTTCCAACACTGGTGATGAAGAGTAGTAGGTTGATGAATTTTATGGTCAAGGTCAGTCAGAAATCAACTGAACATGCAACCAAAATTTTGTGGTTTGAAATTGTAATGCCACAGTCAGTAAGGAGAAAAACTTAAGTTTGCCGAGGAAACAAAAGTAGCAGGAAAATGACTTACAAATTTCTGCAAATCCAATGATTTCTTCTTTACTACACAATCTTCACACATACTGGATATCACCAAAAGGAGTGCACAGAAATAAAATATATTATTGCAAAAATTCCAGTTTGATATAGAGATAGTCCTTGAGTTACAATTATTTGCTTAATGATAGTCCAGAATTACAACAGTCTCAGAAAGGTAAAGCACTTTTGTCACAAAATATTGCAAAACAAAAACAAAAACCCACCCCCAACATGTGATGGTGATCTGGGTGCGTGTCAATCTGTTTCTGCTTATGACCAGTTGCCAAGTTCCCTGTAATCATGTGGTAGCCATTTACAGTCTTCTCTGCCAGTTTTCCCAGAAAGTCATTGGGGAAGCCACCAGGAAAGGTTGCAAGTTGCTATCACTTACTGAGAGAACTGCCTCTTGTCTCTAAGAGGGTGCAGAAACGGAGGTAAAATCCTGAAGGTTTCACCATTGTTTCTCCATTCTGCCAAATGAGTTCCCTTCCGGGATCTGAGCAATCCAAGCAGAGAATGGAGAATCAGCATGGCAAGGTTTGTTTATGCAGGTCAGAAGCATCATATTTAAAATTAGGTATACAACATAAAATTTAAAATATAAAATGCAAGATTAAAATATGTATGTTAAGCAAATCTTAGCCAGAAACTAGTAACATTGTGTTCTGTTGTACTGCCACGAAATCATATATAATACTTCCCAGGTTTCTTCAGCTCCAGGTATCAGCTCCTGTGTTGGTTCTTCCATCCTGTCACTGCGTTAATTGTTTGCTAGCCGAGCTGAAGACTTACTGCGCAGGTCATAGGCAGGTCATAGGCCTTTATCAGCAAGTGATGTACTGCGCCTGCTCACAGACATTCCAGAGACTTCTTTCCTTTTTGATCTTTGTTCGTCTGCCAAGAAGGTGGGCGACAAACTGCTCTTGCCAAAAATGTAACAATTAGATAGATTTGTTTATTTTCTTATTCCTTATTTTCATATTAAAAGTTTGTTTTCATTAGAACATGTTCTCGAGTTTTTATTTTTGTTTTTCTTGAAGATATGCTGTTTGGAAAAGCCGTCAGTCTAAGACGTCATTAGCTCAGGGTGAAATTTCCCCTGACACATCCAGTGTTGATTCTTTGTAGCTTTCCATAGGTTCTCTCTACTTTTAAATTGTTCAAAGTCTTCCATTGACCTAAGGAAGCTTTTCCTGGATTTTAATCTTTGATGAGCTGGTTGTAGACCATAGAGCAGTGATGGCGAACCTTTTTTGGCTCGCGTGCCATAAGTGGGGGGAGCGCAGAGGGGTCGTGTGCAGGCGTGCCACACCCATAATGCAATGCGCGACCCCCCCAATGCGCATGTGTGCACTACAGACACGAACCCCCCATTTTTTCATGCTTTTTTCGCCCTCCCCAGGCTCCAGAGGCTGTATAGCAGCATGGGGAGGGTGAAAACAGCCCCCCCGCCCCCCCAGAAGCCCTCTGGAGGCTTCAGGAACTTTCAGGAGGCTATTTCCCGGAAGTTATTTTCGGTTTGCTTGGAGGGTCGTTTTAAGTCCTCCGAAGTCTTCAGGGACTTTCAGGAGGCTTCCCTGAAGCCTCTGGAGCAGTCAAAACGACCCTCCGAGCAAACAGGAAGTCCGTTCCCAAACTTCTGGTTTGCCCATAGGGCCGGTTTTTTACGCTCGGGAGGCTTCACAGAAGCTCATGAAGCCTCTGGAGGGCCTCCAGGGGGGGGCGAGGGGGGCTCTTTTCGCCCTCCCCAGGCTCCTGTAAAGCCTCTGGAGCCTGGGGAGGGCGAAAAATGGCTTTAAAAAAAGGTGAACAGAGCTGGCAAGCGGACGCATGCGCGCTGGCCAGCTGACAGGACAGCACCTCGCGTGCCCTGACAAATGGCTCCGTGTGCCACCTGTGGCACGCGTGCCATAGGTTTGCCATCACTGCCATAGAGTATAAACACAAATATCCAGGTTCAAACGATCACGCTTGGGCCATATTATGCAAAGGGCTAGCTCTCTGGAGAAGTACAAAATGCTGGAAATGGAAGAAAATAAGAGAAGGGCCCTGCCATCTGGCTATACGTTTTCTTCTTCCACACATTCTTCCTTTGCATGTATTGCATGTTTGAGGTCTTCCCACAGTTTTTCAATAAAGTTCAAATCTGCAGACTGTAAGGCCATTACAAAACTTTTCTTTTCTCTGAATGCTATATGGTTGATTGGAAAAAATGTTTTAGATCCTTGTCTTGCTGAAATATCAAACTTCTTTTCTTTACTGGCTAAGGATATTCACTTTTATGACTGTGGTTCTTAACTGGGGGCAATTACGCCCAAGGAGGTAATTTGAGCATGTCCTGGGGTAATAGAGCAATTTGTAATTACTTGTTTGAATTAAGGAGACATTTACGTAAAACGATGGATTTTTTTTTTTTGTGGGTGGGATAATTATATTATTCAAGACAGAGAAAAAGGGTAATTCGGTCAAACAGTTTAAGAACAGCTGTTCTAGGGTATGTTGATCTACTATTCATCCTTCCACCCACACAATATTTCCTGTGCCACACAACCCCCAGAATGTATTCGAGGCCACTGTTAGGGTTAGCAATCAGTCACATATTTTTCTTCAAATGCCTTTTTTCTCTTTAATGTATCTTCTGTTATCTTCTTTCTTTTTCTTTCTTTCTTTTTCTTTTTCTTTCTTTCTTTCATTTCTCTTTCTTTCTCCCCCCTCCTATACTTATATGCTAGTTTTAATATTCCAACTTTGAAGTTCCCCAACATTTTACTATTCTATCAAGAAATAATGTGCAATTCCATTTAAGTAGAAAGTAGAAGAAGGAGCAATGATTATAATATCTGTCCTCCAGGCTAAACAATGTCAGGTTATTTCATCAGGCCAAAGCACTCTGATTTAAAATAATTCAAGCTTCTACCTTTTTCATTCTTTAGATAATGACTTTTGTGTGAGATTGGAGAAAAAGTTTTCTTCTGACAATTCTCTGATGCAGCATTGTTGTCTAAGCAATATTATATAGTCAGTCCCCCATTTATAATGGAATTGAAATTTTCATCATAACTTGTGATCATAAGTCGAGTTGGACTCAATTTTACAACAATTTTATAGTGGTCATTAAGCAAATCATATCATTAAACAATTCCAGTTTCCCAAAGGACATCTTGGCAATAAAGATTGCAAATCATGACCACAGGACTGAGGGATGCTACAATTGGTTGTAAATGCAAGCCAGTTTTCTAGTGCCCAAATTGCAATCAAGGGATCGCAGGGGTAATGTGAAAGTCATAAGTGGAAGTACTGATCATAAGTCACTTTTTCCACTTTGATAACTTTGAAATGTCATTAAATTAGTGGGTCAAGAACTGCTTATATTAACTATTGTGGATACCTCTTTCATGGTCAGCAGAGATTTTCAAGAAATCACATACAGTTATATGAAAATTGTCTTTTTAAGATCTTACTAGTCTCAGAGCTAGGGACAGTTATGGTAGAAATCTTTCATGGTGTTTAAGCTAATTTCCACAGTCAATTAAAATACAGAAGTTGAAAAGAGGTTGGATATTTCAGAAAGTCAATGATCAAAAAATATACCTCCAATCAACTATAAAAATCCAATCTGGGTCAGTCACCAGGACCAGAGGTTTTGTCTTCGGAGCTTTCAGACTCGTGCTGGAGCCCATTTTCAAGAAACCTCTCTAGCAGAGTGTGTCCTGTTCTGTGTGTGGTATTTATAGTTCCTGTTGTAAGTGGCTTTTTAGATGTTGACTGGGATGTGTTGATGACTGGATTTTAGTCATTGTAATTTACAATGCATAATTATGCATTGTAAAGATGCTTGGAGGTGGGAGATACTTCCAACATAATCTACCAAATCCCCTGCATGGATTGCCCCTGTGACTATGTAGGGCAGATTGGGAGGAAGCTAACCACCAGATTTCAAGAATACAAATGAGCTGTCAGACAAGGAGACCCGAACTCATTGGTAGCTTCACACTGCAGTGAACACACATTCAACTTTGCAGCTACTAAGATTGTTGGATGAGCAGGCACAAAATAGCCAGGGGCATAAGTGAAGCCTAAGAAACAGGCCCCTCATCAGTCAATAAGAGTCCTGATTAACCACCAGCATATCAAGGACTTAGAAGGCAAGGCCTGGGCAGCACCAGCAAAGGACAGCTAATGATTTAAAAGCCAACCATCAACGCACCCCAATCAACATCTAAAAATCTACTTACAACACGGGTGTCAAACTTACAGCATCACATTGCCGTCACGTGACGTTTCGTGACATTTTTCCCCTTCACAAAGCTGGAGTGGGCTTTGCCTCCATGTGACGCATCCAGCCCGCGGGCTGCCAGTTTGACACTCCTGACTTACAACTATTCTGCTAGAGACAAGTTCCCTGAAGATGGGCTCCAGCTTGAGTCCGAAAGCTCGGAAGACAAAACCTCTGGTCCCAGTGATTGACCCAGATTGGATCCTGCAACATTATCTTAGGACACATTTGTTCATTTGCAACTATAAAGAACATAAAAAAGCAAGAAGGGTTTTGGAATGGCCTTAATAGTTCCCAGACCTGGGGAGGTCTAAAAGATGCGGTACATGCAAAGAACAATTTCAGAGTTAAAAATATTAGCTGGGTTGAGGTAGTATTTGGAAGATGTTATTCTGCTGAAGGAGGTATTATAAGGAAGAGAATGAAACGGTATCCAAAGTTCTGCTTCTGCCATATGGTATTTTTAATCTCTTAAGTATTTGCATGTAAATAGTAAGCATGTAAATGTACATCTTTACTTTTGTGTCATACAAAAGTTATGCCCATTTCTATTTCTATTTCCTTAAAGATTCATTGAAATATAATATTCGACCAGGCTTTCCTAAAGCGATTTTAGTGTTAAGAAATAATAATAAAGCAAAACTAGTGAGAGAACGTGTTCAAAATATTCTTCTCAATGAATAGCTTCAATGAACTTTTGGGCATCTAGAATTAAAAAGAAATCTCGCTGAGGAATATAGTTTTTGGGTTTCTGTGCCAGAAGCTCCTTTTAGAAACTGAATTCTGGTTACCCTTCTTTTCAGAATAACCAGTCTATATAGGCCAATGTTTCGATCTTGCCTGTAGAAGACTTTTTCCAAAAGGGACAGGGACGATGAGTCCTTGAATAAACTTTCATGCAGAGCTAAGCCCAAAGCTGAAGTCATTGACTGACCAAGGGAAACTGAAAGGTTGAGGAAGAATTACTGGTTTGGGTCACGTAACCCTGTGAAAAATTATGACATGCTTTTTTACTTTAAGGAGGCTGCCTGTGAAAACCACAACTCTTCATAGCTGACACATGCTGACCTTAAAATTTCCAGCTCTTTCTCAGAAACTACAAAGAAATTTTATGAGGCTTTCGTTCTTCTCTTTCTTTGAAACAAGTAGTCAGACTGCTTGAGCCACTATTGTGAAACAGTCAACCTTTAGCTTTAAAGAAAATAGAGGGGGTTTCTCAAGTTGTATTCCTGACGCACAGAGAAACAGGTTCACTTCTGTTGTGGTTTTCTCTCTCTCCTTTTTTTCACAATGGGGAGCAGAGGTTTACCTGTCATGAAGAACAAAATCCTTCCCAGCTGACTCTTTCCCAATTCTTATCAGCAGACTGTTAAACTTGTACTGCTGTGTCAGCATTTATTAGCACACTAAAGCTTCCCCCTTCCCCTGAAATAAGGAAAAAAATGCAGCAAAACTAACAATTGACTAAAACAAATGCTAGCCATTACTGTAGTATAGTTGAAATATATGTGTAGTTTCCTTAAAATACAGATATTTTTAATCTCCAACAACAAATAGCAACCTTTATAGATGCAATGCCAAAGGAACATCATAGTTTTAATTCACATTAATTTATGCTGTGACCATTAACTTCATTAAGAACACAACCAAAAGTCCCTTATATCACCTTAAAAATTAGACATTCATTCCAAGTATTATATTTCATCTATATTATAAGCAGAATTTTGTTTACTAGAATTCATTTTGAGTTCAGAGTATACATAATCATACTATGAGGTTAATTATGACTTCATGAAAGAAAATAGAAGCTTCTTTTTCAAAAAACAAATTGTTACCTTAAAATCAGTCTTTGATGCCAGACAGCCTATGGAATATGTATCAAAATCTTAAATTCAAAATAATGAGCTAGGGAAGAATTCCCAGGCTATTTTGAAGAATATAGTGGTTACATAGCTTCCATTATGGAAAGTGGATGAAAGATTAATTCTTTTATTCACAAGATTACATCTTCCTGATTGTTTGGATACAACTCCTGTTTGTGCAACCCGCTGTGGCAAGTGGTCAAAGATGAGATCTGTAGTTCAAAAGTGTTTAGAGAGCAAGAGATTGTGGCAGTTCATTAATGAATACATATTTTGAATCAGGGCATGAATCATTGTTCTCTCCAATAACTCACTGTCATAAACTAGAGATGCACGATCTTTCAAGATAATAGTATACAGGACTTTCAATTGGCATGTATGAGTTTAATTTTAATTATGAATGTAATTAAATTATATAAAAACAGTTGCAAAGACTTCCTTCCATGTATTTAGTAATTTTGCCACTATCATATTTAAAATTGAAATTTATGTCAAGTTTTGAAAAGATTACTACACAGGATACTACACTTCTGGGTATGTGGGAAAATCGCATGGAGCCCTGAAGCCATAAGTTAAGTATCTTCACTCTAAGCAGTCATCATTCTGATGTTGTCTCCATGCCACATCAAAGTGGTGCGCAGACATAATTGCAGTGGTGATTCCAAGTTTTCCATCTTAAACAGATACGTTATATCATGGATTATTATGAAACAACAGCACTGAATTTAAATCTTTACTAAGTTTCTGCATTGCAAGCATTGTCACCATAGTCTAGCTCTGAATAAATTTTGTGAGGACTATTTATTTACGGCAAAATGGCAGCAGCCATACCCAACAGGAAGATATCAGTAGCTTTGGTGTAACCCCAAGGCTAAAAAGAAAGAAAAAAAAATGGGGAAAAAATCCTGAGGAAACAAAGGAAGAAATAAGGAAGTAACAAAGCAATCCCATGTCATTTGAATTCACTGAATGACCATGATAGTTCAAACAACAAAAACCCAAAAATATTTTTAGAGTGAATGGAGCAGAATGATAGGAAAAAAATATGGAAAAGAGGCACATGGATGTAAAGGCACTCAGTTGTTACATTGCTTTGTTCTGCAGGCACATTTTTAAGTAGAAGACTTAAAATTCTATCAGTGAAGCAATGTGATTTATGAATTAAATCTTACCTGCAAGCTCTGATTATCGGATAAAATTACTATTTACCTTATAACATGTCAATCATGGTTCTGTGTCAGTGGAACCTCATAGAATTAATATATTATCCCATTTATCTTTATATAAAAATACTGGATGGCTTCATAAGTTAATGTATATAAATATACATAAAGAAAGAATCTTCAGCCTTCTGCTACTTATGTCGCCCCTGAGTTATTTTGTTTTCTTTTAAACAGAAAAAAGCCCTGCTTCAATAGGTTCCTTTGAGGCCACTTATAAAAGTGAAGGTGGTGTGTGAAGAGAATTACAAGTTATTAAGTGCTAAAATCAAGATTGCTGGTGGTGCTGAGCTGTGGGGTCTTTAACAGGTGTGGGCTTAAAAGTTTTAAGCAAGGGGTTCTCTGCCCGGTTGCTGGGTGTGCATGGCCTAGTCGGCCTCCTGCACCACAACGGGGGGGGGGGGATTTCTGCCCTCCCCAGGCTCTGGAGGCTTTGTTTAAGCCTCCGGGCGGGCGAAAATGGGCTTCCCAGGTTCTGGAGGCTGGAAACGGGCCCATATCCTGCCTTCCCAAACTTCCCGTAGGCCCATTTTCCGTCTTCCCCGAGCACCATAATTCAAAGACTTCAATTCTTTGGCGCTCAGTCTTTCTTATGGTCCAAACTTAACAGCCATAAATTGCAACTGGGAAAACCAGTGGTGGGTTTCAAAATTCTTTAGAACCTCTTCTGTAGGTGTGGCCTGCTTTGTGGGAGTGGCTTGCCGGCCATGTGACCGGGTGGGAGTGGCTTGCCAGCCATATGACTAGGTGGGTGTGGCCAACTTGTAAAATGTGGTGAAACTCACTTAACAATGGTCTTGCTTAGCAACCAAAATGTTGGCTCCGAAACTCTGCATTTGAAGCACGCAAGTCTTAAAGCTGTCAAGCTACAAGACCCTTGCACCCCTAACCCTTTAGAAAAAAAACCCAGGGGTGTTCAAACTTGACAGCTTTAAGATTTGTGGACTTCAATTCCCAGAATTTCTCCTCTCGCTCTTCATCTTGATGATGTGCGGATGGGGGCGGGGGGAGAGGGAGCTGGAAGTGGTTCTAAACAGCACTGTAGATTTGTGGAACCTCTTCTATAGAAGAGATTAGAACTGGCAGGAACCCACCCCTGCACCATGTGCACTTACCTGCATCCAAAACTGATCATGTAGGGACTCCTGGGAGGGGAGGGAGGGGAGGGGTGGTCGGAGCCAGTCTGTGGGATTTGGTGGTTCTCCGAACTGCACAGAATCTTAGAGGTTGTCCCCTGCGAACCCCCAGCAGCCTACCCCTGGTATAGTGAAAATTCAAAGTAAATCCCATGAAGGATATTTTTTTCTGTTAAGGTGTTAATACCAACACCTTAAATCATGCAAGTTGTTTACTGGGCAAGACGTTTGTATTAACCTGCCTCTCTTTATGAATCTTTATAGCACATTAGAAAGAGTTGCTCCTAGTTTGAAAAGCAGTCCCTTGAGAGTTGTATTTGGCGCCAATTCACCTCATTTAGGAAATCTATAAAGATACTTTTCTGTTATAGGTAGTCTTCAACTTATGACCACAATTGAGCTTAAACTTTCTGTTGTTAAGTGAGACATTTATTGAGTTAATTTTGCCCCATTTTATGACCTTTCTTGCCTCAGTTGTTAAGTGAATTGCTATAATCGGTAAGTTAATAATCGGGTTGTTAAGTGAATCTAGCTTCCCAAATGGTTTTGCTTGTGAGAAGGTCGCAAAAGGTGATCACATGAACGTTGGGACACAGCATTTAGCGACAGTTCAAAGTTACAGCGGCCCTGAAAAATGTTATTTATGACCGCTTTTTCACACTTACGACCTTTGAAGCATCCCCATGATCATGTGATCAAAATTCAGATGCTTGGCCACTGGCTCATAATTATGACTGTTGCTATGCCCCAAGGTCATGTGATCCCCTTTTACAACCTTCTGACAAGGAAAATCAATGGGGAAGCCAGATTCACTTAACAACCGTATTACTAATTTACCGAGTGCAGTGATTCACTTAACAACTGTGGCAAGAAAGGCAGTAAAATGGGGCAAAACTCACTTAACAAATGTCTCACTTAACAACAGAAATTTTGGGCTCAATTGTGGTCATAAGTCGAGGACACCCGTGTAGTCTAGCAGACTGAAAAGAACCTAGAGGGTTTCAAATATTTCAGATGTTTCACCGGCAACCGTGGTTGACATCCTCAGAGGCATCTGAGCAAGGATTGACAGGGCTTCTATTGTTATATCCAGGGTCTGATTGAACCTTCAACTGTTATACCCATCATTTCCTCAGTACATTGGTTAAAATGAATGGGACCTTTTTCTTGCTCAGTAATCTATTGACGTAAGAATGAAAATAAGTTCAATACATCTGAAGGGCATCAGGTTGGGAAATCTGTCATAGATTAGCATTGTCCCAAATACTGAATCATTGATGAAGTCATAGCTGGTTCCTGGTTTCCTATAAAGCCTTCATGACTGTAACATGTCAACATGTATAATGGAGTTATTGGCTATTGTTCTGGAACCTTAGTAGACCAAAGGTCAAGTGCTAGATTCTTGCAATGTCTGCAAGTGTTCATATAAAGAGATATTTTTAAAAAGATTGTTCTTTCAATGAGAAATTTTTAGTAACTAAAGCAGTTTCCCACTATATTCTTCTGTTCTACTCACCATCAAGAATCCTTTGGGCAGTAAGGTAGATATACTGCAAATAAATGGATCAGTCATTTTTTTTCACCATATGAGTTTACACTTAGTATTGAGGAATTATTTTAGTACAGATGGTAAAGTAGGATGTAGATTTTGTTTCGATCCTCCAAACTATAGTTAAGGTTTTGTAAGAAGTTTTATGTAATTTTCTTTTTCTCAAATTCCTTTATATTACAAGGAATTTTCTTTTGTTGTTGTTGTTGCAATACAATAAAGTAACACACACACACACCCTTTAAAAAAGTTTTAAAAGACCAAGAAAATTATCTCATTTTCACAGAGTTTTAAATTATTACAAAAGCATTAGAAATTCTTTGGGCAATCTCTCATTCATGAAAAATCCTTATTCCCATCACTGAAAAGCTAAAATAAGTGCCATAACACTGAAAAGATATAAAATTAAATCCATCTTTCCTAAGAGGAAATTATAACTGTGCTGTGAATATCAAAAAAATGCATTTGCCAGGAGAAATTACCCTATAAAATTTGTTTGAAATAATGTGAAAGAGAAAAAAAATGCCTTTTCAAGATAAACCTGAGTTAAATTAATATTAATGGAATCTATATGACAAATATTCAAAGGAATTCTAGATCATTTGACTATTTTTTTAAATTTATTTCATTTGTGCCAAATTAAAGAAATTCAAACATATCCAACACACCTTCCGCCTATTTTCTCCACAACTACCCTGTGAGTTGGGCTAAGAGAGAGTGACTGGCCTGAAGTCATCCATCTAGCTTTCGTGGCTAAGGCGGGGTTTGAAATCACAGTCTCCTGCTTCCTAGCCTGGTACCTTAACCACCAGACCAAATTTCATATCATCTTAATTTGAAATGGTGTGGAAAGACAGAAAGAAGTCCCAACAAGAAGTCTTATGAATTGATTTCACTAATCTGACTCTGTTATGGCTTTCATGTCAGTAAAATTTTCAATGCTGTTTTCTTCTATCCTGACACAATTGGCATGATATCCTGATTAAATTACAGTATGTTGGAATTCTAAAAGATGCATTTAGTATTTAATGTAAAAGATTTAGTTTTACTAATGTTCAAATCTTGCCTGAATTCATAATTTTGCTTATCTATCATTGGTTTATGTTTGTTGTAACTTTTTTAATACTAACAAAAATTCAGTTTTTCAACATCAGTTTACCTCAGAATACACACACACACACACACACACACACACAGAGAGAGAGAGAGAGAGAGAGAGAGAGAGAGAGAGAGAGAGAGAGAGAGAGAGAGAGAGTAGGTATTGAAGTGAATTATGACTCTGCTAAGTTCAAGATTTTTTTAAAATGCTTTCCCATATAAACATCTATGAGAAAATAATACAGTAATAATACATATAGGTCTCTACTAATATTTCACTTGCAGAGTAGCTTTTAACATAGGAAACAGTAAAGCACTGTTCGTTTGCGTCCTATAGTATGTAGTATTGTCTACTGCACAACCTCAACCATTACCTTAGTTCTGTTGCAGACTATGTTCCAAGGATAAGTAAATCCACATATCCTCAGTCATGCTTTTAAATTAAGTTTTCCTTAAATAAAAAAAAAGTTTTTTCTGAGTAGTTTAAAACTTTTTCATATTTTAAGAGTAATGCTGGCAGCTGCTGAATAGTGTTAAGTCTGAAAATATGGTTCTTTTTCTATTCATAAATTTAGGAAAATGCTAGCTCAGAATGTCATAATAGATTAGAATTTGGTCAATGTTGTAATTAAAAGATTCTGAGACATAATAAAGAATCAGTCTGAGTTTGGCAATCCATGCTGTATTATAATTTATATCACACTCTCATACACATTAACAGCGTATCACTTTACCAATCTTTAATATAGATAACTAATTGTTTAAAAGGACTGAAAACTTTTATTGGTTATTATGTCTATGTTATAAGAGAAATCCATTGGAGATGGTTTAATATGTGCCAATATATCTAGTGTTGAGCAGTTCCTAAAAATAGCCTGATTTGGAGAAAGTTGCATTAAATTTTTTCTAGGAAAATCTGCAAATTATCTTTTTAAGTGTGAAGAGCTTCCCTTACCTTCATAACTTTAATTCTAAATCATTCAGTGCAGCGTAACTATTGGAGTAAAGTAGAATTTAAACACAAACTCTTTCAGATATTTCACACTTCAGATTTTAAAATGGAGTTAAGCCCATCACAATTATTTAGATACGTCCCACAAGCTCAGTAAATAGTCCTCATTTAGTGATTACAATTGGAGCCGGCAACTCAATCATTAAATGAGGCAGTCCATAAGTAAAACCATGATTGTGTTTGTGATCTTTCTTCATTTTCTTTTGATTTACAGGCCTGTGAAAGTCACAGGAAATGCAAGGAATGGTCACAAAGTTCCTTTTTCATCACCATTGGTTAATGAGGCAGTCACTAAAGGAGAAACATCTATATTGCCAGTGATAATTCTGACATTACATAGGCCTCTTTCAATCTCTCTTGGTTGACTTCTCACCACCTTCCTTTTTTCAAATTAGTATTTTTTTTTAATATTGTTGGAGCAGCAAAACACCTATTTTGAATAGTGCTGATGGGAAGATACAGTATGTCTAAAAAATCCAATGTATTTTAAAAATCATTTCGTATTTTACATCGTATTTTACTGGCTCAGCAAAACATATCTGCACTTTGGATTTTTTGTAATTATTATCTTTATTTCTTCTTTATGCTGTTTGCATTTTAATCATTTCCTATTTATCTATCTGTCTATCTTCATACATACCAAGTATATCATAGCAGGATATAAGTTCAATAAATTAATACCTAGCTTAGGGTTAATTCTGCCTGTTGCATTTTGGTTTTTCATTTCTCTGGTGACCCACTTAATGGACCAAAGGAGAGAATCAAACAGGTCTCTAAGAAAAAGAATAGAAAAGATGTTCAACTCACAAAACAAACTATGCAAGGAACACGTCAGTCACACGTTTTCCCTTAGGGATTTGGTTTAAAGTAAACATGCTGCAATATTTGAAAAGGTCTTTCCTGGTGATTATTTGGCTAGACTGACACAATAGACTGAAATTATGCAAATATTCAGTGTAATGCCCAGTTATGTATGATAAGCTAAGGAAAACATGGAGTAAATTTGTATGGCGTGTGGTGCGCTATAGTAGGCAAGAATTTGCAAACCAAAGAGATAAAAGACTTTTGAGTCCTAATCATTTTTCGGTTGGATGACCTTAGTTGTTTCTCCATAATGTGTGAATACAATTTCCATCACAGTAATGCTGAGGCCAAAAAAGATTACAGGAACTGGCCAGCCAGTTATGCACAAATCAGTCATGCTGATTTAGGAGAGACTGAGTGATGTTCTTAACCCTCTTTTACTGAAGTCAACAATACCTTAAAAGCACTTATCTTTGGAGTGTATCCAAAGATGGTAAAATGCTTTCCTTATTTAATGCCCTGGACCAGATTGTTAGTAATGATAATAGTAGCAGCAGCAGCAGATGAAAGAAAAGCAAGGCATTGGAAGTTTTAAAAGCCAGCAAGGTGAGCTTGGTTCAGTTAAGGGCAGAAAGTGACCAGAATGGGGAGAATAGTAAGGGAGGCAGTTGGTCAATGCAGATTTAGCTCTTAATCCTGACTGCTCTCAAAACGTAGGGCTGCTGTGCAGAGGCAATCCCTATAAATTGTAGAGGTCCTGCTTTGTTCCTGGACTTTGAACAGCAAGGCCCGGATCCCATGGCTATGTGCTAGTCAGGGACAGAGATAATGCCAATAGGGAACAAGGAGTGTTAGGTTGCTGGTTAAGAGGCTAATTCAGGCATGTCCACCCTCCCTTTTGCTGTTTTATGAAGGCTACCAGAGGAGAAAGGGAAAGACCTGGTGTCATTTCACACCTGTGGTTCTCACGCACTCCAAAAGTTGGCTTCTAAATAGTCACTCCCCACGAGTGCCTTGAGCTATAGCTGTAGACGGGTTAGCCCTGAAAAAAAAAGGAACGGTTTTGTATCTCAGGCATTAAAGCAGTATAAAGAAGCAGCGCTTCAGTGGCTCTTGAAGGCGGCCAAGGCTCATAGCAAGCGCTAAAGCCGAGGGCCTGAAGCAGGGGTTCCCAAACTTGGCAACTTGAAGACTTGTGGACTTTAACTCCCAGAATTCTCCAGCCAGGCTGGAGAATTCTGGGAGTTGAGGTCCACAAGTTTTCAAGTTGCCAAGTTTGAAGACCTCTGGCCTTGGGGCGTTAACGCGAGGCCCGGTGCTGAAGCGAAGCGCAACGGCCCCGTTCTAGTTCTATCCGAACTCCGGGTGCCGAGGCGGAGGGTCCTCCCGTGGTTTTCGCTCAAGTTCCGCGCAGGTGGAACTCCCCGCTCGTCCTGCAGAGCCAGCCACCAGCCTTAACGCTGCCCTGGGAGGAGGCGGAGTGGAGCAAAGTCCCCAACTCCTTGCCGAGTTTTCTCTCTCTCTCTCTCCCCTCCCCCTTTACGGCTGCACACACGCAACCCCGTCTTCGCCAAAACTCTCGGCGACGCCTGTTCAAAGGCTGAAAGCGCCACGGCGCTGTTCTCCTCCCCTCTCAGTAGAAAGCACCAAACAATAAGGAGTTGGGGGTGGACGAAAGAGCGAGCTGATGTTTTAATTAAAATTCTCAGGGCTGGGTGCGGGGGGGCGGGGAGGAGAAGAGAAGAGGTTTCTCTGCGAGGAAGGAAGGAAACCGGGAGGGTTGGAGGAACCGAGGCGCTTCTCTCAGAGCCGAGTTTCAGCTTTGCCGCTGCCTTTGCTACGCACAGAGAAGTTGAGCAAACAGGAAACGCGGTGGCTTGCACACACGGCAGCCGCTGCTCTGATTCATTGGGGCTTGAAGCTCGCCCGAAGGAGGACGGAGAGGAGGCGGAGGAGGAGGAAGGTGTTGGCTGCCTCCAGCCCCAGGGAGGAGAGCGGCTGGCCGTCTGCGTGTCGCCTAAAGCCTCCCCTTTGCCAGAGAGCACAGTCCCAGCTCGCCCGAGTGGTGCGATTCTTGCCCGCCTCACGCGCTCCGAGAGTGGAGGGACCCGCGCTCCGAGAGGGAACCGGCTGGCGCTTCGGTCCCCCTCTGAGCAGCGCCGCAGAGAGCGCTCTCTCCGCCCGCCCGCCGTGTGTCGTTGCTGGAGTTGATAAGAGAAAAAAGAGGCTGGAGCGACTTTTGTTTTTTCGTCATTCCCGCCGGACACCAGAGCCCGCCTTTTCTCCTTCTTGCTCGGGCATAGCAATATGAAGGAGCAGAACTCATGTGTGGGCACTGGGCATCCCCTCATGGCTGGGTATGGCAGGATGGACCCGCTGGAGCTTGCTGCTAGCCCCGTGAAACGCTTGCGAACTGAGTACTCCTTTCCCTATCTCTTCGCAGAGGAGGCCTACCAAAAACTGGCCAGCGAGACCCTGGAGGAGCTGGACTGGTGCCTGGACCAGCTGGAAACCTTGCAGACCAGGCACTCCGTCAGTGAAATGGCCTCGAATAAGGTAGGAAATACCTCCCCACCCCCCATGTTTCCATCTATCGACACACACACACATCCATCCCACCCCATCCCATCAGTTCTTCTGTGCCTTGCTTTGTTTTCCCCTCCAAACCAAGGAAAACGAAGTCTATCTTAGCTTTGGGAGAAGCCGGCAGTTTTTTGCTCAACAAGGTTTCTTTCTAGGCTTAAATTGTGTGTGCAACAGAATAGCGCTGCTCCGATATCTTGATCTGTTATCTAAGATGGATTCATCAGATCTCGATTTAAAAAAAAAAAGCTCCTTCGGTCAGCCATCCTCACAGCAATTATTGTCCACTTCTGCAGCTTCCCTTGTAAATGATGCATAAAATTGGGCTGAAAGTGGTTTCTTACCTCCTGGTAAAGTTTATCATTCCATATTTGCTTGGAAGCAAATTCAGTTGAAACTCCATAAAGAATTGATCCTAGGGAAGCACATATCAGAATGCAAAACTTTGCAACAATCCTAGCTGTATTAAACACTAGATTATGACACCAACTATGGATGAATTGGAGGGCAAACTTGAAAAGCAGTGCAGATTTGGAAACTGTCATTTTGTCCACTACAGCTTGTTCTGCAAAGTAAGAGAGAAAGAAGATCAGGAGGGGTGGGTGCTCAAAATAAATTATATTAAAATCTAAAGTTTGGTATGCTATTTAAAGGTTGTGCAAAAATTCTTTTCTATGTGCTGCCAATTTAAAAGCTAAAAGGACAAATGGCTGCATGGTTTCGCAACCTTTATATCTAAAAAGGCCATAGGTTTGTATTATAAATGTCAGTGTAACTTAGTAAGTAGAGGGGATATGATCATACTTTTTGTAAATCCCCTGTAAAAGAATAAAGCAAGAAAGACCATGTGTCCACTGGAGACACATTAGTATAAATTGAACATACATGTGTTTTAGATAGATGACAGATGAAATAAGTTGTTTCTGTAGCTTTTGCACTTGGAAAGGCAACAGTAAATGTGCTGATTAGAAACCACTGTTTCTAATTTAAGATGTTAAGCCAAAATAATCAATTTACAACTTATCATGATGTCCAACCATCCCAGGAAGACCTTTCTCTGCATGCCCACTCAGTACTCACAGAAAATACCCATCGCCACCTCTGTTTAGATGGCAACTTTCTGTTACATTAAAATGTTTTAGCATTTCAAGAGGTAGTGGTTGTCACCTGTTTTTCATTATTCTTCTGCTTGTGTTTTAGTTTATCTCTGTATGCCTGTTTGTCAGATCACATCTAATTAGAGGATCAAGCACTACTCTTTAATACTAAGAACTTAATGTAATATAGTCATGATAATTTCTCTCTGTACTTCTGGGCATTTAACTACTCCATTCTGTTAACTACAGTTGTATCAAATTCTTGCATGGCAAAACTTTCAGGATGCTTTGATTCTGCATTTACTTAGATCAATTGTATGATAGCAAATGTTGATTTTTCAGACAATATACATTTTTTTTACTGAGTCATCACAATTTGGTTAATGTTCCTCTATAACACATCTATTTTTGAGACGGCTTTTTATTTGCATTTATGACTTTACATTTTTAGGGGAACATTTATAATTTGCTTAAAAACAAAATTTGTGAAGTCTTGAATATCACTAATGTTAGCAGCAGAAAAATGATTATTTGCAAGTAAAAATGGAGTACAAATAGCACAACATTTGTGTATGCACACTAAGTGCAAGAATATGAACAACTGGTCTAATTTTAGTCGCCTCTGCCCTTTAGCCATTAGTAGTTGACCGTTACTCATATTTGTGTTACATCTCTTATAATGTAATAGGCTTAATTAAGTACTTAAGGATAGTAAGAAGGGTTTTTTTGTCGTATGTGGTAAGGTAAGAAAATATTCTAGGAACAATAAAAATACCATAAGTATAATACAACAAACTTTTATGGATAGCAGACTGCTTCTTTAGTTGGGGGACTAAAATTTTATCTAACATAATATTAGAGTGGCACTGGAATTATGATGGTAAATAGTATTTGAAGACTCTTCAATGGCGCTAAGTAAAAGAAACATTCCATAAAGGATCCACTTTTCCTGTCACTTCATAAATAGCACCATCCAGCCAAAGTTTCCCTTAAGAATACAATGAGCTGAGTTGCCATAGTCACTTTGAAGGTCAGATTGAATGATGCCATCCTTTACATCAGCAGTGAAAATTTACACTGCGGGCACACAATGGTTGGTTTTATCTTATTCCTTAAAATAAGAATGACTCTGTTTCAATTTCTTCATTAGTAATTAAATTCTGTGTGCCGTCTACCCTAGCTAGCAGTCCTATGTATACTAACTTTCAGCTATGTTTTACTTTACGTTGTACTGAGTTGTGTTTCAAGATTGTAGCCAGAAATTACCGTAGCTCAGGAAGCCTTTGCGTCAGTGCTGGTGACTGCAGAGTTTCTTTGACATTGTATAATCTAAGTAGATGTTCTTGGGCATGAACACTAATTTTTAAAATCGTTCGTCCTCTGAAAAACTGATTTCTGCCTTTTTTTTTAAAACGATCTCCTTGCTCAAAGGTTTCTGTTTTCTTTGTATACCAAAGAGTGCTGCCACAAAGTTTCTTTCCAAGATATATGGAGTAGATAAAGATGCTTGTTCCAAATAATCCTAAATAGGCGTTTTGTAATCCCAGGAACAATGCTGTACATGGTTTATTCACACTGTGTGACATAGTACATTGTCATAAATGCATATGTATTCACGCACATGTAAATCAGATACTTTGTGATACCTTTTAATCATCAAAGTAACAAGAGCGCTTTTGAGTTGTAAAACAAAGCCATGTAAATGCAATTAACATCTAAGTAGCTAACTAGAGTTATTTTGATAAATCATCCTTTCTGAGGAAATTATCTTCTAGCCTTAATTCTCAGTCTTGGCTGGCGTTTCACAGGTGGAGATTAGTTGAGTGTTTGACTAGCTCTAGGGCAGAAAAGCTTGCATAGGGGAGAGGATTGCTGTAATCTATTGACGTCAGTTTGTTAAGTATAAGCTGGGTTTCCTTCCAGCCTTTTAACCTACTTGCAGAAATCATGAAATAATAAATGCTTGTTTCTCCTTAGTTTTAAGCCAGCTGAGTCTGCCTAGCCATGCTATAGTGTTGATGTAATTTATTGGGTAGAGACCGTCAGTATTTAGCAATTTGCATGTGTAATGCCCAGGGCAATTTGAAATTCCCAGATGTACTGGTAAAGTAATAGTACTAACACATTAGGGGAACAATTATCATGCATATCCATACATTCCTTCCTTTAACATTGAAAAACGATATGCCTATAAAAATATTCATATCTCACAATGAAGAATTGTGCTATAGTTGCAAGGAAGACATTGTATGTACAGGCAATCCTCAACTTACGACCACAATTGAGTCCCAAATTTTTTGTTGCTAAGTGAGACATTTGTTAGGTGAATTTTGCCCCATTTTATAACCTTTCTTGCAGCAGTTATTAAGTGAATCACTGCAGTTGTTAAGCTTTTTTAAGTGAGTTTGGCTTCTCCATTGACTTTGCTTGTCAGAATTTTGATCATGTGACAATGGTCATAAGTCACTTTCTTCAGTGCTGTTGTAAATTTGAACGGTCACAAAACGAACTGTTGTAAATCAAGGACTGCCTGTACTCCTAGAAACAATAAATATTTGATAAAATTAGAACTTCTTTGACACTGTTTTTTAAGCTTTATTACTCCTCTTGGTATATCTGATATTCCACAAAAGCAAGATTTAATTAGTGCAGTACACTTACTTTAAAACCATTAGGCAATCATGCTTAGCCGTCTTTTTTGATAATTTAACTATAAATGAGAAAAATCTTGCAAATTCATATGTTTATAAACATATAAGGTAGTCCTCAACCTATCTCCAATTTAGGATCGGAATTTCTGTCACATGTCACTGTGGTTGTAACTTGAGTCGAACCCAATTTTATCATTTTTAGGCCTATCTGCAACTATTAAGTAAGCCCCGCAGTCATAAATGTGAACCCATTCTTCGGAATGGGCACTTTTTTCATTGAAATGGGCAAAAAGGTCACAAATTGCAATCAAATTACTACAGGACATTGCAACCGATCATAAATGCAAGTCAGTTGCCAAATGCCTGAATTGCAATCATGTGACCACAGAGGTTGTGCAGTAGTCATAAGGGCAAGGACCAGAGTTATTTCAGCAATATTGTAACTTTGAACTTTTTGTTTTAAAAAAGTCCGTAAGTCAGAGATTCACATTTGGCTTCTTCTTAGCAGAACACACCTGTTGTATCACTTTAGTATATTAATAGACTAATAACATACAGATTTTTAGTATATCTGTCATTCTCAAGGCAGAAATATATGGGGAAGGTGGGGGGGGGGCTAAATGTCAACTGCCTTCATCCTACTAGACTCTTCTGTCCCATAGTTCTCTTCTTTATCCGAATTTAAGTACTAACTATATATATACCCTAGTAAAATTCTCTTTGCCACTGTATGCTGGCAATGAGATTACTTAACAGGATTTAAGAGATTCAGATTGTTCATTTCAAGAAGTAATATTCTGTATACCCATAAGTAATTGAGGGGAGATGGGGAAAATTATAGAGGAACTGGTAGACATCAACTTCTGATAATGTCATAGTCAGATCCATGTTTCAGGCATGTGAAAAGGAGTTCTTGTCCATATCTGCATTGGCAAGAATCGGAGCTAGAGGCAGTTTATATGAAAATATTATTTTGGTTAAGGGTTTTCCCCTCAAAGATTTTAACTACTGCTTTTTCATTGGAAAGGAAGTTAAAGAGATGCACATATGCTAGGAGAAGAAGAAGAAATAATTCAACTCACATTCTTCTCTGTTCCTCTGTACACAAATACACACACACACACACACACACACACACACACACAATGTTTAACTAACTCAGTAAAAGACATAATAACTATTTGTGCACTTGGGTTTTAACCTTGATTAGCTGTGTGTGTATATCTTAGCATAATGTGCAAAGTACATATTCCATGTTGTTATTGAATATATTGCACAGACTCAGAAACTCAGTTAATTCAAGAATCACATTAAATATATTATACAAATCTATCCCCATGTTGTATCTGAACACTGCTAGGCTGAAATTGCATATATATATATACACAATGACATAGTGACCAATTTCCACGGACCAAGTAATGTTTGCACGTGCCACAATTCAAGCAATTTCACAGATCATTTATTACAATCCTTAAACACTATGATGTATTTTTCCATTGTTATAATAGATTAAACTGTTCCAATTAGAGAGGAAATATAATGTCACATATGATTAAAATGATTTTCTTAATCTGATTTCTTATATAACAACCATTGCATAAAATAAAATCATGAAAAAATGTATTTATTGGTTTAATAAATGTTGGTCCAGTGGCAAAGCAGATTGATGCTCTCTGCTGTTGACCATTTAAAATAAAAAAAGTAATAGTGCAGCCCATAACATCTGCAGCTGATTATATGACTGTGCTCTTATATAATGTCTAGTAATTCAATCACTCTTGCTTTTTTATTGGTTACATATTAATGGATTGGGGGGGGGGTGCCATTCTTGGGCGAAAAAGCCAATAGTAATGAGATATATTTACATTTTTTTTAAAAAAAAAGATATTTCTGAGTATTATAAATTGGACACTGCTGAGACATATCATTGATCCATTCAGGCGAGGATCAATGACTAACTCAGATTGGCATGGATTTTTTTCAAGAATTCCCAATTTAAGAATGCATTTTTCTTCCATCTTTGATCTTAGAATATATTCTTCCCAGTTGATGTTCTTCAGAAGCATTATGCCTTAGATTCTCAATTATAAGAGTTGACATCTGACAGAACATGAGGAACTTCTACCTGACAGTTGTCTCGATTTTTTTTCATCCAGATATTCAAATATCAAAGTGCTTTTGGGGATTTTGAATAATTTGCTTCTGTTTAACAATTTGACTCTACCTTGATCACAAAAAGTGGGATAGGAAATTCATTTCTTCATGAGACTGGATTATACTTCTGGAACTGTTTCTGCCTCTTTTTGTGGCGTATGATTTGGCTCATTGTTCATAGTACACTGTATTGGTAGAGTTAATTACCTATGGGTGAAATTAACTTGAATAAATGGAGCATGGTTAGATCCTAGCCTAGACATTGCCTTATGGATAACGTATCTATAGCTTGCAGGAAGGAATAAAACAAAGTAGTAAAGACAAATATTTATTCATGTGTACACAAAAATTATATTTAACATGTCTCCTTCTACACACCTTTTCTTTTTTATGCTTTGGCATGAGATACAAGAATGTTTAGTCTTTGTTCTACAATGCAGGAGAAGGAGTGTCTACTTGCTTTAGGTACTGCCGGAGTACACAACAGCCTTTTTCTCAGGTAACCATGGAGATGAGTCTAGGTGGGATGGCTAGGTATTGTTCTCCCTTGTAGGAAGGATTTGTGGAAACAAGGATAGAGTAGTAAAGAAACATGTTACAAACTTTTCCTGTGTAAGAGCTTATTTAATTTTTAGACACTTCCATACAGTTTAACTATTGAACAATGATCCTGGCAAACAGATAGTTGCTGATGTTGAGGATCCATTACCTCAGTAGTGCAATAGAGTTTATAGAGAGAAGAAAACAGATAGTAATAGCAGTAGCTTGTGTATCAGAGCCCATTTGATTTGAGCTAGAACTGACTTGTAGGAGTAGGAAGTGGAAACATTTGGCTCCCTGGAAATAAAAAATGTTCTTAATATCATTCACTTGCAAGGATATTCCAATCATTCCTATAAGCAGTATCACAAGGGTACTACAAGACAGCTATACATAAATCTATGAATCAGTCATACATATGGTAAACCTTTCAGGGATTTTTGGCATTCCTATATGCCGTCATGAATTGCTTTTACAAGATAAAATCCCCAGGTCAAGCTTGATTCCTGATGACTTCCATATCATTTCTTATAATTTTATTGGCAACAATACAAAAATTAGTTGCTGTTGACTTCTTTCATACTGTTTAAAGTTCTCACTATAGCTTGGTTTATTATTGGTTTTTGCATAGATCTAATCATAAAAGCAAATCTGCTTTTCTGCCATTAATCTGCTGAGTTCACATCATTTTATCTCATCTCTGCTTCCACATCCACGAGCAAAAAGTCACGTATCTTTTTTTCTATGTAGTCATATGCTTGACATGGTAGCAAAAATGCATTTTGTAATTTTTTGGTTATTGGTGACTAAACTGAAAAAAAAGTTTCGCCTCATTTCTGCTCAACTTTGACTAATTAAGTACATACATAATGAAGAAAATTCATGGAATCTAATGTTCCAGTAGGGCTACAGTCTTAATCACACTTGAAAGGACTGAAGCCCAATTTATGTTGTTGTTAGTTGTGAAGTTTTGTCTGACCCCATCGTGACCTTATGGATAACGTTCCTCCAGGCCTTCCTGTCCTCTACCATTCTCTGGAGTCCATTTAAGCTTACACGTACTGCTTCGGTGACTCCATTCAGCCACCTCATTCTAGTCCATAAATCAAAGTCACAGGACATGATCTACTAAAATGTGTTAAAAGTAAGCATTCTGTGTTTGTTTCTAAGCATATTTGAGTAGGATGGCACATTCTATATAGAGGAAATTTGTTTTGGATCTGGTGCATGTATACACCCTATAGGATTGGAAACTGACCCTAACAAGTTTATCACAATGCAAGGATGAGGAATGGGGGTAAATTAAGGGAACAATTTTTCTGAATATTCACTTTCCTTAACTTGTTTGCTGTATTAATGTATCTACTCTGTCCTTAATCAACTCTAGTGTATAATATTTCATTCTTCCCACCTCGTATTTACTGAAAAGAATATTTTCCCCCAAATAATTGGTAATAAAATGGTAAGGTTCTTTCAGATTGGAAGATAGCCAATTGCAATGAAGAATATTAATGATCCAATTCTTTACTTAAAATTAGTCCCACTAACTGGGATAGTAAGAGAATTGATGCTTTTGAATTTTAGTGTTAGAGAAGATTTCTGAGGATACGATGGTTAGTGAAGAAAACAAACATAGAACATACCAATGCAAAATTCTCAATTGAGGAAAAAATAACGAGATCAAATTATCACATTTTAGTCACATTATTCAAATCCCTTAAGAATTTCATAATTCTGAAAAAGGTGGAAGGACAACAAAGGCCAACCAGCAGCAAGGTGAATAGACTCATTTACACCAACATTAGGAAGCCTGAAGAGTGAGGCCTAGAGATCAGCATCACCTAGAATGCCTGTTTGCTTGGTGAGAGATAACACCAATGGTTCTTTCAGATTTGCTGAAAATATAATAATTCAGTCATACATTTTTCCTGTCAAATATATTTTAGAGAATAACAATATTTCAAGGTTAATTTTCTTTTAAGTTAAATATGGCAATTTATTTCCTAGAGAATGGATGAAGTCGTAGGAAAGCATAAATTAACAAGCAAAATAATTCTCTCCCCTCCCACCCCATCCCTGGGAATGAGGCAGAGTTATGGCATCATAAATCTCGTGCTCTTTTTTAAAATCACTTTTAAGCAAACTTCATATTTTTGAAATTATTAGAATGTAAACTACACGGTGCTCCTATTATTAGAATATAAACCACGATTGATTCAAATGTAAACTCTATATCATGCCAAATAGAATAGTATTGGAAGGGACCTTGGAGGTCTTCTAGTCCAACCCCTTGCTTAGGCAGGAAACCCTATACCACTTCAGACAAATGGTTATCCAACATCATCTTAAAAACTTCCAGTGTCAGATCATTCACAACTTCTGGAGGCAAGTTGTTCCACTGGTTAATTGTTCTAACTATCAGGAAATTTCTCCTTAGTTCTAGGTTGCTTCTCTCCTTGATTAGTTTCCACCCACTGCTTCTTAGGTGGAAGCCCTCAGGTGCCTTGGAGAATAGCTTGACTCCCTCTTCTTTGTGGCAGCCCCTGAGATATCGGAACACTGCTTTCATGTTACCCCTAGTCCTTCTTTTCATTAAACTAGACATACCCAGTTCCTGCAACCATTCTTTATATGTTTTAGTCTCCAGAATTACACTAGAAACAACTTGAGTAAATTATTCTGCATCTTTCTCAAATATTGTTGTGATTGCATAGGTATGCTTAACTCTAGAACAAGGCAAGGGTGTCAAACTTGATTTCACTGAGCGCCACATCAGGGTTGTGTTTGACCTCGGGTAGCCGGGTATGTGTGGCCGGATCTTGTGTCCTCAGGACATTGCAACCGTCATAATTGTGAGTCAGCTGCCAAGTATCTGAAATTCGATCACAGGACCATCAGGATGGTGGAACGGTTGTAAGTATGAAAAATGGTCATAACTCCCTTTTTAGTGCTGTTGTAACTTGGAACGGTCATTAAACGAAGTGTTGTAAGTTGAAGACTACCTGTATATTCTATGGATTTGAATGGGCTAACAGTGCAGACCTATATGTCTTTATAGAAATAAGTCCAGTTGAACTCAGTGATACTTAGGATGTACCTAGAATGGATTGAATAACTTCCTAAGTGCTATTGATTAAATACTTTCTGTAGGTGTTCTTTTTTCTTGTCCTTCATGGATTTTTTTTTATAAACCTGGTTGAAAAATACAGGAGAGTTATTGACAGAAAGCAGTGTCTGGGCCTCTTGCAAAATTCTGTTCCTATTAAATGGCTTGCAGTCAAGACAAGGATAGGATTGTAAATTTAAGCATACAATGCAAATTTGTTTTTTTAAAAAATAAAAATAATAAAACAGGAATATCAGGATTCAGATGCCTTATATGTGAAGCTACATTTTTCTCCGTCTGTTAGTAATTAGGATAAAAGTGGAATCTGCTTCTCTCTGCCCTCAGCTTAAGTCTGGGAATATTGTTGTATTTTTCTCTGAAGTGTTTATGTTTACAGGATTCAAATTTCCTTCGGTAGTAACCTCCAGCATAGTGCAGTGTTCTCCTTGTATAAATCACATTTGTTTCTGAAAAGTGTGTCCAAGTATGAGAAAGAAAGCTTCCTTTCTGAATTGTGATTTTCTGCTTATTCTTATGATGGTGCTGACAGATCTGTGAATGTCTGCAAACCAGCAACCCTGATCAATACGAACATGGGCAGTGATGTAACAACCTCTGTTCCTCAAATAATTTACATAGTTGGAGTTCTCTGGAAACTGGGAAAGCCGTTGTTAGGGTTATCTATAAATCTATAGTGACTGGGCCCAAATAATGTGAGCTAAGTCTTGTCTCAAGTGAACAAGTGAGGTCATTTGGCAAGGTGGCTTGATGTTGCATTAGTTGGTTGACTTTGTTTGCGGATAAACACTCCACCTTGACATAACTTCCTTCTGGCTTATGTCTTCCATATCCCTTGGGGTACATTCCCATCAAGTCCGCAAGAGAAGCAAAACAGATTCTTGTGCTCCAGACAGAAGAAAAGCAATGCATTCCAAAGTTTAAAATCCAATATCCACAAAAGAATGAGTAATAAAACTGCACACCAAGCTGCTGTTCCAAGACTGGAATGACAGCAAGCGATGTTAAAATACATCGAGGTCAATCAGCTTGGCTACTCATAACCATCCTTTTACCAGAGGTATTTAAACTTTCCCTTACTACTAACAAAAGGCAACTCCTGGCAAAACCCCAGGTACTACAACCGCTCAACAATTCTTAAAATTGCCATTCTATGCAGAGTTGTAAAGAGCATGCTCAAATTCCTCAGCATCTCTCTCCTCTGCTGCATGCTGATCACTTCAGTGGCTGCTGCGGGCTCTCATTACTGACAAATCGCATGCCGTGCTGATGCAGGCACCATAATAGGAAGCACCTAGGCCTGTCATAAACAGGTCTGAGGGAAAAAAGTGCAGGTCTGACGTATGGCGTGGCCATAGCAACAAGAAGAGATGAGGTTGAGGTTTCCATTTTGGAGTATAGGCAAGCTAGTATAGCTCTCTTTAAGGAGCTAGAAAGTACCTGAAAAAAGCTGTGTCCATGTGCATATCAGCAAAAATTTGCTTGACTGCTTCAGATCCAACATAATTGAATGCAACTTTTAGGGGGCATTTAAATGATTCATTTGAACTGATTTCTTTCTCCTTCAGTTACAACATAAAGTTTTGTTGGAGAATGATAGTACAATTACTCCTACAAAATACTTTTATGATTACTCAGAGCCTATATGTCTTTTGGAGGCTTAGTCATTAAAACAGAAAGGATATAAATTTTGAATAAGATGACTGTGAGCTCCTTGCAGCATGAAATATGGCCAAAGTTTTTTGCACCTGAATTTTGGATCCAGGTAAGATTCCAATGAATGTTTAATAATGATTGCTGTCCTGTCCTTTTTTTTTCTTTGATAGTTAAATTAGTACATTTATTTTTTTAAGTTTAGAAAAAAAGAATTGTTAAGGTATTGGGTTAAATAGCTGCTTATTAGAAGCACTTTATAAACATATGATGCTACAAAGGTTCTGTTGGAGTGTATAGAATAATTCACCTTGATGCATGTGGCAAGAACATTTGAGACTGAATTTAGTAAATCCTTATTTTTCCACTATTTTATTTTACACCATTAAAATAGTACTAAGAATTGAAAATGTACAGTATACTGTTCCCTCTCAGAACTGCGTGATACTGAAGCAGGATTATATTTTAGCATTTTCTTTTTCCCTCCTTTCTTGCTTTCTTAATTATACTTGCTTACAGATCTTATCGAAACATTAGCTGAAGGAGCAATGAAATTATTCTAAAATTAATGCAATAAAAAGTTAAAAAATAACAGTAAAGTAAAAGATTGCATGTTTGATCTTAAGATTAGATTTCAAATTTTGAAGAATATTTTTGAAAAAGAAGAAAACTAATGGTTGTAACACAATAGTTAAATGTCTTTCTTTTTTTTAATGCATTCTCTCACATGTGAAAAATAAATATTAAAGTATTTAACCGTTTAATCGGTTTGGAAAATTAAACTGAAATAAAAATGTGACAAAAGTAGGATCTTTGTTTAAGAAAGAACTGTTTTCATAATCCATTTCTTTCTGCACGTTTCTGACACTAATCTTAAAATCCAGACATAGAATTTTAAAAAAAATATTAATGTAATGTTAGAATTTGTCTTTTTGCCAGTAACACAGCTGCAATAATAAATAAATAAAAACTGCTGGTAGACAAAATAAAACCCTACCTGCCTGCTTGTAGTTTCTTCCTTTGGATGTTTTATAGGAATATGTAGCTGTAAAGAAACCCCCTTAATGCAAATGTGGGTGTGTCTTGCCTTGCTGTGCACTTAATTGAGTTGGCTATATTTTTAGTTTCTGGTTGCTTGAATATATTTGAATGGCAATAGTGGTGATGAGATTTTGTTGTCACTTTTTCATGTAGACTCAGTGGAATGTTTTCTTGGAAATTGTAGACTCAATGTGCTTCATGTTATTTATTCTGTATAGTATATGCAGTCAAAAGGAAGTTGATTTTAGGATTGACTTAAAGTTTTTGACTCCTTTTAAATTAAACTGGAATCATAAAGATCTCAAAACAATGCTATCAACATAAAGTGGCCTTTATGCCTGGAGCAAAGCATGCAACTTAGGATGGTGGCAAAATGGGCAAGAGAGAAAATTCCCTTCCAAAAAGAAACTTGTAATACCAATTCTCAGATTGGAGCTCTTAGCCTTGGGCTCACTTTTAGATTAGGCAAGCCATGTCTGTCTTCCCAATGATGGGAAGGAAGAGAAATCATGATTGCAAGGGACATGGGGGAAGATTGAATTGGGGGTTTATAACCTTGGGAAAGATACTTTCATATCAGTATTGAGAAACTGTTGTTTCAATTGTGTCTCATTTCCAAGCTATTTTTTTAAAAAGTCTGAAATAATTTCACATTTCCCAGAATGTTGTGATTCTTTCATCTGGCTTCTGTTCTCTTGTCCAGGAATACTGCTCTGAAAGGAACATTGCTTATAATGCTGTTGTAAATGTCATCACAGGCAGGCCTTTCTACAATTATGAACATTTTGGATGGAGAGAAGGAAATCTTGGAAGTATTAGTTTGCCAAAAACATTGATCTTTGATTGCCTGACTATAATTGTACAATCATCTTTTTGATCAAAGAAAGAAAACAAATATTTGCCCATTTTGTAGTTATGATACATTTGACTCAGCCACAATTATATTTCCAAGAGTTCCACAGATTCAGTCAGCTACTGGAAACTCAGTTGTCGTACCTACTACTAAAGTGCAAACTCTTTTTTTTCCACAACAAACCACTGAGAAGCCAAGACTATGAACAAGTTAATAGAACTGTCTTTACCTCTCATTCTTATTATATGTATAAACAACAAGAGCATTCTTAGTCATTAAAATCTCTCTGTTTTTTTGGGGGGGAGTAAGTCAGATAAACTTATGAGTACTAGTGATTTGATCCTCCACCACTTACATATTGCTGCTGGAGAAAGATCTGATTTCTCAGTATCTAGAGGTGGAAATGGAGACACAGAACCGCTTATGCCAAGGGCAAAGATTAAAGGTTCTGATTAGAAATAAAACACATAAAAGAGTGAACCTCTCCAGAAAATACTTTAGGTCTTGTATTGGGAATTAACAAAAAAGACTACATGGTCTGCAAAATAATGCAGAATTGATAGGAGGTTGCTGAAGAAGGCAGGTTAGGATGCACATTGCTTTTCTTTAAATTGTATATTCAAGATTGCTAAACATATTTGCAGTTGTAGAAGTCAACATTTGGGCAAAGGCAGTTTAGTAGAGTAGAGAAGAAGCAATTGTAGATCTTTTTCTGATTCAGAGCTGCTTTTTCTGTTTCCTTTTTTGAAAAACAAATATTCACTTTATCTTCAACCATTCACATGCAATGTTTAGCTGTGAATATTTAAGAAGTCTTTTTTCCTTTGTCATGAAGTTGCAGTCCAATGCATATTAAATTGGAATTAGCCTACCTAGAATTTGTTTCTAAATAAAACCTACATTTTACTTGGACATTGTATCTTTCATGTTCCACATAACTCTCAACTGAACTTTGGGTAGGTAGGTAGGTAGGTAGGTAGGTAGGTAGGTAGGTAGAGTGACTTTTCTGATTTCACATTTAAACTTTTCCTTGGATGTAGCTTTAGTGTTCCAGATGAAATTAGCACATGCCTACTTGGTCATTTACTAGTAATTTTAGGTTTTATGTAAGCCACATTATGTCATGTTTATTTACTGATATTAAAGATTTATTTCCTTCCTTCCAAAGTATATTTGTTGGTTAAATATCCTTATTTCAAAGGCTGAAGGAAGAGGGGGGGAAGTAAACAGTGGGATCAAAAGTACAGAAGGTCCATCTGCATGTGATACTTTGGTGCAAACCTCAAATGTATTCCAGACAAGTTCTCTCTGATAATTCTTTATCATAGCAGCATCTATCTAACTTTGCTATGCTAAAGTTGACATCTGTCCCTTGTTTCACTTAAGATGTAAATGAATAGAATTTACATTCTACTTTAGCAATTTGATGCCGAAGTGTTCTTTGAAATTTTTATTTATTTATTAGATTGATACCTTTTACTTGTACAGTTCAGTGTTGCATACATAATACTCCCACCTCCTGTTTTCCCCATAAAAATAATACTATGAAATGTGCTGGGTTGAGAGTGCAAAGTCTGGTGTAAAACTGGAGAAAAGTCAACTGTTGTATTATGTGCATAAGGGAAGACTGGAACTCATTTCCCAACCAAAGTCATTAACCACTATTCTAAACTGTCCCTCTCTTCTTTAAAAAATGCTACTGCTTTTATTGATGAAAAGTGGTTTTTAGCCCAGCATCAGGATTTGGGGGTAATTAAAAATTTGTCATCGATTTTAATTATCCAAAATAGCTCTAAAGAGCTTTCTCTTTTAATTTAATTTAATTTATCGTTTATTAAATTTTAAGAATGTCAACCAATATTTTACAAAGGCTAGTTTTCTTCAAATAGTCTCTACAAGCAAGGGAAGACATATATCATATTAGAAGCAGAACAGAGAAACAAGACTGTAGCCATTGTTTCCTGATAGGAAATAGAAAATGAATTTGATGTGGCTTTACAGTGTAGTAGTCTTACTGTTGCTGATAAACAACTTTTCTGATAGGGGAGAAAGGTAGATTGCCTAGTGGAGTAATACGGTCATGAATGAAGACACTTGTAAATAGGTCTAGGACCATGATGGTGAAACTATGACACGTATGCCTGAAGTGGCACTTGGAACCATGTTGCCTGGCATGCACACCATTGCCCATTCATCTTCCGGGTTTTTGGCATGCATTCGTGCACGACAATCAGCTGGCCTTTGTGCATGTGGCAGTGCCGAAAACTGGAAGAGCTGGTCTTCGGTTTTCTGGCGTGAGCATGCACGTCGAGCAGCTGATTGTTGCGTATACATGCATGCCAGAAACCAGAAGACAAGCTGGCTGGTGCACATGATGCGCTGGAAACTGGATGTTCATTTTTTTTGGCACGTGCTCCCTGAGCACCTCCTCTTCTGGCTTGCGAGCCCGACGAGCGCATGCATGTGCTCCCTTTTTGGCACTTGGGGCTGAAAAGGTTAGCCATCACTGGACTATGGCCAACTTGCTGTGGCCAATTTGCTATGCTCAAATCACCAAAGCCAATTTTCGGTGGGACAACTCACCATGGGACAAGAATTACACTAATATCAAAGAAATGGTGGAATAGAATAGCAATAGCACTTAAGACTTATATACCACTTCACAGTGCTTTACAGCCCTCTCTAAGCGGTTTACAGAGTCAGCATATTGCCCCCAACAATCTGGATCCTCATTTTACCAACCTCAGAAGGATGGAAGGCTGAGTCAACCTTAAATTCAACAAGTTTTCCCATTCCTCTTGTGAATAAAGTATCATTGTCTAATATAGTTACTAGATCACTGATAATATTTAACTTCTAAATTTTAAGTAACATTGAATTATATTTCTCTTCTACTGCCATACCATCATGAAGAAGACCTCTGTGTGTGTGTGTGTGTGTGTTGTATTTGTGCTGATAAATAGCTCCCTCCCATATTTGGGCATACCAGGGGTTGTAACACAAATACATATATATGGTGCTATATATATATGTATGTATGTATGTATGTATGTATGTATGTATGTATGTATGTCTTTGGTTGTTCGGGTTTTCTCCCGCGTAGAATTGGAAGTATCTTCACGACGTTTCGATGAAGTCTCATTCATCATCTTCAGGCTGGTGCTTCCGGCTTGGTGCTTCTGGCTTGGTGCTTCCAGGAGCAATGTGAGATCTCAGCCGGTTCCTCCTTTTAACTGCCAGTGGGGGTTTGTGCTGATTGGGTGGGAGCTTGGCTGCATTCTGATTGGGTGGAGGTGTATTCTGATTGGTAGGGGGCTTGGCTGTGTTCTGATTGGATGGGAGTTTGGCTGTGCTCTGATTGGATGGGGCGTGTTCTGTTTGGGTGGGGGCCTGGTTGTGCTTGTGTTAGTCTGAGTTGCAGAGGGATTTGAGCTGGTGAGCTGCTTTACTGTTGTTTGGCTTCGCGTTTGTGGTCGTGCCACATCTCCGTGGTGGGCATCAGTTTGCTTAATGTATGGATCTGAGGGGTTTAAAGTGGCTAATAATGCAGCTGTGGTCTGGCTTCTGGTTTGTGGTCCGGCTTCTGGTTTGTGGTCATTATCGGTGTGGGTTTGGGCTTGATTTTTGCGTGGATGTGTGATAGTGACATCCTGTGTGGTTTTCGTGAGTGTGGGTCTGGTATCATTCTTTGTGTTAGGGACTCGTTTGTCAGTGAGGGCGGGTTTCCAAATGGCTGGTAGGCGGGAGGTATCATCTCGTTTATTCATGCTGTGTGGTCGTTTTTCTATCTCAATAGCTTCTCTGATCAGAACTGCAAGTGTCACTACAGTGGTGCCCTTTATATATATATAAAGGGCACCACTGTAGTGACACTTGCAGTTCCCCAGGTCAGTTTTTCTATTGTTTGACCTTTGAATTAACTTGCATTATGTACAATGTATATACAGTGCAATAACAAAACAACAAATACTTAAAGACTTTGAGTGGAAAATCATTAGATCAGTATGAAATCACCATCTGCAGAGATAAGGCTGTCTTCCATTTCTTAATGCTTGGGTAGTACTCCATTTATGTGCCCATACCAGGTGTGTGTGTGTGTGTGTGTGTGTGTGTGTGTGTGTGTGTTGAGAGAGAGAGAGAGAGAAAGGAAGAGGAAGGAAGAGGAAGGAAGGGGGAGAGAGAAAAAGAGGGAGACAAAGAAAAAAGAAAGACAGAGAAAGGAAGGGAGAGAGAGAGAGAGAAAGAGAGAGACAAAGAAAGAAAGAGTAAGAGAGAAAAAGAGAGAAATAGAAAAAAGGAAACAAAGAGAAAAAAAGAGGGAGAGAGAGATGCAAGAAAGAAAGAGAACTTATGACCTCAATTGAGCCCAAACTCTTGCTAAGTAAGAGTATTATGTGAGTTTCACCACATTTTATAAGTTGGCCATGACCACCTGGTCACATGACCACCAAACCTCGGCCACAAAAATAGGCCACACCCACAGAACCTGTAGTAAAATAGTTTGAAACCCATCCCTGCATTGATAGATTGATGGGTAGCCATAACAATTTGAGCATTCTAGTCCAGCTGAAGTTTGCAATTGGATTTACTTTTCTACAAGAATTATGTCATTTGGACTAGCTAAGTAATTATCCTAGCAGCCTAAACATCCTAAGTACAAGAGTGCTTTTGAATGCTCAACTCTTTTTTATATGCATATCCCAGTAATCCTTACAAAACTAAGTGGTTTTCAATTTGTGATGAAATCTGTTTTTTTGTTTTGCTTTTTCCACTGTGGTCTTTTGGAAGTTGCTGAATGTCACAATTGGCAAAGCTGGCAGAGGTTGCTGGCAGCTCTGAGTTGTGTTCTGTTTCATAAATAATATTTCTCTTAACTTCAGAGTCCAAAGGTAAATAGTTAAAAAGACAAACCTCTCATCCTAAATCAGTGGATAGAATTATCTGAACTAAATACAGCTCTTTGGTGGTCAATAATTCTAACTCCTAATTTTTTTCAGCTGAAGTCATGAAGCAGCCACCTTTATGAAGCTTAGTAGAGTCTGGAAGTGGCCACTTTTATACTGGCGACCACCCAGGAATTCTGTATATTGAACCTTGAGTTTTCCTGTTATCGTAGAGACAGCAGCCAGGCTGGGTTTGCTCCGTCCATTAACCAATCGGACTGAGTCTACACTTATGATGGCACTGGCCCTTGTGGCTTCTCTCCAGTTTCAGACTCAGTCCAACCTGGACTGGCTGTGAGAATTGATCTCTCCTCCAAATTATTTAATTATATCTTTAATTGGTGAATTTTTCCAAAAAAAAATTGTTGTTCCTTTAAATTGGTTCCTTAAATAATCCTTTATTCTACAAATTGGAGGGAAATTCGAAACTGATCTCTGGCTGCCTCTCAGCCGTCTGATTGCCTGCGGCCACGAGTTCGCTCAGGAAGCCTGCCTTGCAATCAGATCGGCCAGCTCACGAGCTATGGCTCCATGGCTTGACAGAAGCTTACTTTCACATCCCCATCTTCATAAACCACCAAAAATATCTCTGCTTCTCCTATTGGGGGGGGGAGGCACTTCCAGTACCGAGCTCTTCCGTTCGGTCTATCCTCTCCCCCCAGGATATTCACAAAGGTACTGGCAGCATTAGCCGCCCACATCAGGTCATCCCCAGTTTGGATTCTCTGTTACCTGGACGACATCCTCTTCTTGTCCAGGTCTCTGGTTCAGGCAGAAAGAGATCTCGCCCTCACCATTCACACCTTGAGAAATCACGGGTTCGGGGTGAATCTCAAAAAGAGACACCTCGTTCCCAGCACTCGCCTTCTCCACCTCGGGGTCTTGATAGACACCATGGCGAAGAGCGTGTTCCTATCCAACGACCGCATTCTCAGTCTGAGGGAACTTGTCAGGAAGGTGCTACGTCTACGCAAGGCATCCCTTCTTCTTCTCTCCCATGTCTTGGGCAAGATGGTATCCTGCTTCAGGATTGTCCCGTAGGCCAGGTTTCACGGCAGGAGCCTTCAATGGTTCATGCTTCCACATCAAAAGGCCAACAGGAGCAGCTCTCCTCTCAGGGTCCCCCTTCCCAGACAGGTAATTACACTCTCTCAAATGGTGGCAGTCCCCGGCGATTTTGCAAGGGACCTTGTTCAGAGAGCTGTGCCATCTCACATTTACGACGGACGCAAGTCTGACAGGATGGGAGGCACACATGCAAGACCTAGTGGCTCAGGGTCAGTGGTCCCTCGAAGAGAGACAAAACAGCATAAATTGGCTAAAATTGCGGGCGGTTGGCCTTGCCCTCAGACACTTCCACCACAGAGTTCAGGCCCGTCACGGACAATACCATGACCAAGGCACACATAAACAGACAGGGGGGAACTCGTTCCTGGTCCCTAATGCAGGAATCCAACCTGTTGTGCCAGTGGGCGGAATCTCACCTGTCATCTCTCGGGGCAGAACACATCTCAGGGGTCTCCAACGTCCAAGCAGACTGGCTGAGCTGGACAACGATAGATCAGGAGGAGTGGACCATCCAGCCAAGCCTCTTCCATCGACTGACACTACGGTTCGGTCTCCCAGTCCAAGACCTGTTTGCGACGGCAGACATCAACCAGGTACCCAGGTATTGCTCGAGGTTCACAGACTCCATGGCAAAAGGAGTAGATGCTCTCAGATACCAGTGGCCCAGATGTCTCCTGTACCCATTTCCTCCCCTTCCCCTCATTCAGAAGGTAATTGAAAAAATGCTGGAGCAGGAGGCAGAATTGTTGCTACTAGTGCCGAATTGGCCATGCCGACCTTGGTATGCCAACCTAGTGACTCTGTCAATCTCCACCCCATGGCACATCCCACGGTCTCTCCTGTCTCTTCACCAAGGGTCAATTTGGCGGTTGAGCAGCAAGCCTTAACAGCCAATAACATCTCCCTCGACGTCATTGCTACCATTCAGGCATCACACAGATGCTCTACTAACTGCATTTATGATGCCACGTGGCGGACGTTTGCTCTGTGGTGTTCCAACCAGACTGTTGACCCACTTAGGGCATCCATTCCGCAGATATTGGACTTCCTGAAGAGGGGGCTTGATCAGGGACTTGCCCCAAACACGCTACGCTGACAGGTGGCCGCTTTGGGCCTCTGTTCTGGGTGTCCTGGGATCCGAACATCTACCTTCTCACCCCTTGATCCAGAGATTTCTCTGTGGAGCGTCCAACCTGCGTCCCTCTGCCATACATAGATATCTGACTTGGGACTTGCCTCGTGTCCTAGAGGCTTTGACTTCCACGTTCTTTGAACCTGTGAGATCCACTTCTTTGAAACTATTGTCCTTTAAAACGCTGTAACCTCAGCCAGATGTATTTCTGATTTGGCTGCTCTTTCAGTCAGGCATGACTTGTGCGTGTTCCATCCAGACCGAGTTGTCTTAAGACTGGACCCGACATTCATATCGAAGGTCAATAGCTGTTTCCACTGAGGTCAGGAGTTGACTGTACCTGATTTCTGTTCGTCTCCCCATCACGAGAGAGAGTGCAAGTGGCATACTCTTGACCTACGTTGTGCCCTCAAGATCTACATCGACCGTACTGCCTCGTTCCGCCATTCGAAAGCTCTCTTCATCTCCTTTCGCCAGGCCTCCTTGGGTACCAAGGCTTCATCGTCTAGTCTGAGGCACTGCATAAGAGCCTATATTAAACTGTCT
Source organism: Natrix helvetica (assembly GCF_964273705.1). NCBI lineage: Eukaryota > Metazoa > Chordata > Lepidosauria > Squamata > Natricidae > Natrix > Natrix helvetica. Next base: position 29,040,567 of record NC_138552.1, on the reverse strand, counting down.
TATGAACTTCAATCCATACAGGTCTCTACAAACATTACAGCTCACTCTACATGCAGTGTTGCGACATCTGCGGCTTGGTCCACTCAAGCCACCTTGGAAGAAGTCTGCCGGGTGGCCACCTGGGCATCTCTCACAGTCTTCATACGTCATTACAAATTGGACAAGTACGCGGCAGCTGACGCAGCTTTTGGGCGCAGGGTGTTACAATAAGTGCTTGTGCCCTAACGGACCTTTTTTACAATTTCCCACCTAGTGGACAGCCCAGTCTTTGATACGTCCCAGTCTGGCTGCTGTCTCTACGATAACAGGAAAATGGACATTGGTTCTTACCTGATATGCTCATTTTCTGGTAGAGTAGAGACAGCAGCCAGCCCCGCCCTGGTATGGGTCAAGCGAAGGAATTTCTTGTGCGGAGGAGAGAGATACAGTGACTATGGACTTTCATTTTTTGCTCACAATTCTCACTTGAGTCTACAGTTTTCCTTCATCTGAAACTGGGGAGGAGCCACAAGGGCCTGATGACATCTTAAGTGTAGACTCAGTCCGATTGGTTAATGGACGGAGCATACCCAGTCTGGCTGCTGTCTCGTCTCTACCAGAAAATGAGTGTATCAGGTAAGAACCAACGCCCATTCTACAGTAGACAAAAGGCATGATATAAATGTAATTGATAGAATGGTATGCTATCTATGTTCAAATATCTCTGCTGCCCTTGCCCTATTTAGTGAAAGAGATCATTACAAGTAGTCAGACCTCTTTGCTATTGTCTTGGATACTCTGGGTCATCTAGCTAGCTAGTGTTAGTTAGATAGCTCCATAGTAGCTGTACTTCAGAATTAGTAGGTGAAAGAATGTTGGATTGGTGTAAAATGGAGTGGAGAACACCATATCTACAATCTCTTGGTTTGTGGTAATATACTCAAACTACCCAGTACAAATGAATATGGTCGTTGGCATGCAGAAATACAATCCTTTGTATCACTATCAACTTTCAAGTTCAAAACATAACTACCCATAATGAAAAGATTAACCTGTATGTAACCAAAACCACATAGATTGATTTAAAATTTAATTATGAATTGTTAAGGCTACTTTTGGCTGCCGATACAAGAGACTTATTTGTAGCTCAAGGTTGAAATGAGGGCTTCTTGGTGCTCTCTGTGCTTGGTTGTTTTCTTGCATATGTTTCATTACCCAAACTAGTGCTAACACTGGTGATGTTACCTAGTTGCGGTAATGAAACATCTGCAAGAAAACAACCAAACTTAGAGAGCATGAGGCGACCCCTTTATCTTGGGCTAATTCAATGTATAGTACTATATTAATCCAGGATTAAATTGTTCTTGACAGGAATAGTAATACCGTTCATTTAACCTTTTTAGTATGGAAGAAAATTGTCACACTTAAATAATACTCGAAGCTTGTATGAACAAGTCAAAAGGAACTATCTTGCAATGTGCCTTTGAAATACTGATATCTAGTCAGAAGTGATATATAGGCTTTTGCAATGGTATCTGCATGTTAGGGCTCTACTGAGTTTGTTTGCGTTTGTATTGGTTCTGTTACTTAGCACTCTATGAAGTAGTGGCTAAAAAAGAAAGTGACACCAAAAGAATTTAGCAGCATGCTTTTACAAATTAGGGGAGTAACACAGGATGGGTGGGAATACTGAAATTTGACAGCAAGTTCAGTTCTAAATTGTGTCCCAGACAAAAATGTTTTTTTATATTAAAATGGGTTTAGTTTAATTAATTTATATGTAAGGTAGACTAAAAGCAATTTAAGCCAAATGCCATTGATCACAGGACAAACTAAGCAGGTCTAACTTTGGGTTCATATGAGGATAGGAAGCTATCAGTTGGAATTGTGTATAGTGCTGTGATTTATTTTCCAGGAGATGTTTCAGGACAGGAAAGCAGAATCTATGGTGCTATATTTGGGATACTGCATCTTTTGGAGATTGAATCTATAACCGCAATGGCAAACCTACGGCATGCATGCCAGAGGGGACACACAGAGCCCTCTCTGTGGGCACCTGCACCCTTGGCTCAGCTCAGTCAGCTGGTCATCGGGTTTGCAAATGGGTGCATGCGCACTGGCCAGCGGGTTTCCGAGGTGCAGATGCACAGTAGCCAGCTGGTTGTCAGGTTTCTGGCTCTCTAGCGTGCATACATCAGAGGTAGTATTCAGCAGGTTCTGACCAGTTCTGGAGAACCAGTAGCGGAAATTTTGAGTAGTTCGGAGAATTGGTAAAAACCACCTCTGACTGGGCCCGCCCCCATCTATTCTCTGCCTCCTGAGTCCCAGCTGATCGAGAGGGAATGGGGATTTTGCAGTGTCCTTCCCTGGACTGGGGAGGGAATGGAGACTTTACAGTATCCTTCCCTGGAGTGGGGTGGGAATAGAGATTTTACAGTAATAATAATAATAATAATAATAATAATAATAATAATAATAATAATAATAATAATAATAATAATAATAATAATAATAATAATAAAATATTTATTTCTTAGCCGCACCCTCTCCCGAAGGACTCGGGGCGGCGTACAACAAAACATAGGAAATAAATATATAGACAAACATACATATAACAAAAACATATACCAGGACGTATACAAGGAGGAGGTGAACTGATAGATAAAAACAAGTAAAAACACAATGTTTAAAAACCCCTAAATAAATTGAATGCAATTAAAATACCCCAAATAAAAAACCCGTCAGGAGCGATATAGTTGGATCAAAGTTGAGCCAGGCCAGCAACTTGAAATAGGTGGGTCTTGAGCTTTACACGAAAGGAGCGGAGGTCAGAGGTATTCCTAATATCCGGGGGGAGGTCATTCCACAGGGCTGGGCCCGCCACAGAGAAGGCTCTACTCCTAGGCGCCGCCCCCCGGCACTGCCTGGTGGACGGCACCTGGAGGAGACCCTCTCTGTGCGAGCGGATTGGTCGCAGGGATGTATGGGGCAGAATACGATCCCAGTATCCTTCCCCTTGCCATGCCCGCCAAACCATGGCCACCAAGCTACGCCCACAGAACCAATAATAAAAAAAATTGAATCTCACCACTGGCACACATGCGCACCTTCTGGTTTGGGCACTCTGTGCCTAAAGGTTTGCCATCATTGCGATCTATAGTCTGCCATGCCTGGCTACCTATGAGTCCTTTATAAGTAACTTTGATCACATGGTGGAAGAAGATTGGATAGGAGTATAATTAATAACTAAAAGAAGATCACATATTACTATTTTAATTATGAATACTACATATTGATGTTCAGCTAATCACCAGAACAAGAATTTAGTAATACCAAAATATTTTCAACCTCACATAAATGCAAACTTGTACTTATACCAAACAACTAATATTATGAAGCTATTATCTTTGACAAATACACATTACAATTATATGTTATCACAAAATATAACACATGTCATGAGGTTTTTTTTAAACAAGATTATTATTAATAGGAAAATTAACTCAAGAATATAAATAACGTATTTACACACAAGCATTTACAAAAAAAGGAAAAACCAATGCTTGTAATACTACAGCAGATCAAGAAAGAATATAGGCAGTTTGACAAATAAGAATAAGGGTGATGATGAACAGTCTATAGAATATACTCATACAAGATAAAATTTAAATGTCATGGTTATACTTCTGCTTGTGCAAAGGGACCAATGAATAGGTTCAAAAGGTTATAAGGAAACAGATTTAGGTTACTGTACTGATGTATTTCAGAGGAATTTCCGTTGAAAAGACCATTTCCTAGTTCAGTTTTTGGAAATTCACAGAGGGTTGTCTTCTGCAATAATTCCTCAGTTTTGAGGCACAGTTTAATTATTTCTAGAGTAGAGGAATCTAGACTAATGGTTCCCTATATGGAAACATGCAACAAAAGCAAGGATAGGAAACTAATAATAAAAATAGCAAATATGGAACTGAGAGAGAATACAATGAAATAGTCCCACTTCTGAAATCTTAATTAACACAAAGTAATGACTATGGTTGAGTGGCAAGGAAGTATTTACCAGTATCTCTTCATTAGATTTGTATCTAAAGACTATTCTGTATGTAAGTTGTTGACTATCCAATGAAGTGGAGTTCATTATTGAATAAAGCTGGGTTGGTTCTTAGCGTAAATAAGAAGCAGGTAAGCCACTGAGGTAAAAGCCAAGAATGGACAATGCTCCTCTTCTCAATCCATCAATTTCTGCTAATATCAATATACAGAAAGATACCCAGCTGCAAGATCTCCTGTAACAGTATGTTGAAAAGTCTTTGGGAAACAATCCAAAAAGGTGCTGCCTAGAAAACAATCACATGGTGTCTTACTTAATGACTGCTTTGTTCAACAACTGAGATTCCCATCCCAATTGTCATAATTTGAAGATTAGCTGTACTTACATTTCTCCCATTGAAATCAATATGACATTGTCACCTGGCATCCAAATGCACTGAGACATTTGCACTTTGTACCATATTTCTGAAGATAACGTATTTAGGTTATCTGTCGTGCATCAGAGTGAAACGTTCAGGTCATTCTTAAATACTTTTCATGTGACTTTCATTGCTGCTTAGAAAAATGAATTAAAATGTAATTTTAAAGCTCATTCTTGCCATTTCCATAGTAGTGTCATTGTTGCTTATCTGTCTACATATTTTATAAATTGCATTTGAAGCTGTTAGCATTCTCCCTTCAAGGCCTAATGACACTCATTCCATACATGTTACTTCATCATTTGTTTTTGTTCACATACTTTACTGCTTAAGTACAAACTCTATCAGCAATTCTCAATGTTGACCCTAAATGCCCTGGCCTTAGGAAGTTACTCTTCACATTTCTTGTTTCCTATGTTTTTAAACTTAACTAACCTTATCCTGTCTTTCCGTATATTTGTGTTACTTTGACATCCTTTCGGGGAAGTATGTTTGCATAGACTTGTAGTCCTTCTATTTTGTTGCAATAGAGTAATACTTGGTTAATAAAATTACATACTGGTAGAATACCACAAAGAGATCTGAAGCAGGTTGGATAAAGCATCTTTTTTAAAAAAAAAAAGCTATGTAACAGACTTCTGCATATAGAGAGGATGTTCTAGCCTTCAACTTTAACCTCTGTATCAAATGTATTCCAGAAGCTGTCTGTTTATCTTCTGTTAGAGAAATGGAATATTATAAAGAAGGAAACACTTATAGAGGCAAAATTTATACATGCCCTTGATACTTATTAATTGAATATTTCAAAGGGCATTGAAGTCTGTCACCCAAACATTGGCCAGAAATAGACCTGCTTAATTTGAACATGATTGCAGTCTCGTGGTCTATAGGATTTGTGTTGGGCTTTTCATTTTTACATATCTTAATATATTTGTTTATTAATTATGTTTGTATACTACAAGGACTTCAGCAGAAGTCCTGATGGCTTATAACCTTTAAAACATCCATGATACAAAAATAAAATTAAAACTTCTACAGCAGTAAAACTTCAGTTAAATTTTAACATAATTCTTAAATCTATCCAGTTCATAGCAAGTAATATTAATATTCACTCATGGCAAAATTAATCTAGAAGAGCTCTCTCTTTACCGGCTTTAAGAAAAATATAAATAAGAATAAACTCTTAAGATGAGATAAGATTGCTTCAAAGAGCCAGGGCCATAACATTGGGGGGCGGTGGGGGGGAGTTGAAAATTAGAACTAGCTCCTGTTTAGACAAAAAACTTCACTTTTGCTTTTCAGTGCTCATATTATCATGATTTGGTGGAGTACTGGGTTGGATTTAAATTATGTAAATTTAATCTTTGTTTTTGTTGAGTCTAGATAGTCAAAGTTGAAATCCAAAAGATCAGGGAAAGTTTCTTCCCTCTTTCTCCTTGCTTCTATATGTAAGAACATGTCAATTAAGAGACTTTTTTGGTTTTTAATTCTGATTGGTCATTTAGACCACAAAGTAGACCACAAAGAGACATGTTGCTCTGCAACCAAACTTTCCTTATTTAATGCAAACTTTATTAAGATGAACATCAAAATTCAGTGGAGGATTTGTAATCAGTATAGATGGAAATATAACTGTTATAAAATGTGCACTCTAATTATGTGACAATTTCATTGTGGCAGAAAATGTATAAGAAACACAGCTCTAAAAGCAAGTGATAGACAAATATAATATTGTGCGGTATGGCCCTCTTGTGGTATCATTTGAGTTATTTTTTTTCCTTCTACCAGTGTTTCGAAATGACCGTAAGGTTTTGAGCCAAGGCGACCACATTAGCAATAATGGGCTAAATTCATTTCCTGCTCTTGATTATGCAGTCTTTTTATTCCTCTTTTATTTTTTAAAATAACATTTTTGTTATATCTTTATGAATTCATTTACAAAGCTTGGATAAGTTTCATTGCATTATATTTTCTTGCTATACATGAACTTTTGGTTGTATGTGTACATTATTTATACCTTATGATAAACGAATGCTGAGAAAGATAAAGACATTTGGATAGCCATTTTGCAGGATGCAGACCTGTAAATGTAGTCCTGTTTTTGTATCCACATATTGGCAATATTAAGAATTCCTGGGAAGGCTGTGTAGAAAGGATTGATATTTTCAAACGCAACTTAGGAGTTTATCCCACATACCAAACTATGAGGAGGACCATAGTTTTGTTGTCACATTACAATATTCCTTGATTGTTTACGTCTGTGTTTTCTAGATTAATTGTTCTAAGCCAGTGGATCTCAACCTTCCTAATGCCGTGACCCTTTAATACAGTTCCTCATGTTGTGGTGACCCCCAACCATAAAATTATTTTATGTTTTCTGTATTTTTTCAAAAATATGTGTTTTCCGATGATCTTAGGCAATCCCTGTGAAAGGGTTATTCGACCCCCCCAAAGGGGTCCCAACCCACAGGTTGAGAACCGCTGTTCTAAGCAGACACAGCTTACTCCTTAGAGGAAAATTAGATAACTGTTTTCTTATAGTATTCATAAGATCTAAGAAATGTATTATGCATACATTCATAAGATCTAAGAAATGTACAGTATAAAGAATGTAAACAATTCTTTCTGTTTAGGAGTGAGTTTCCGTAAACTCATCATTTGAAGTACAGTCTTAGAGGAATCAATACAGGATATTAAAGTTTGGCAAAACTAGATTCATCCAGATTAGAACTGGAGTTGGCCATTCAGCCTGACTTTATGTGCTTAGTTACTGGAGTTGAAGGGAAAAGTTTGAAATCAAGAAATTTTGCTTTGCTAACCATCTTTCCAATGTTGAATTAATCCAGAGATTTCCACATGCTAGTTCCCTCTTTTTCAAATACATTTTTGAATCTTGTTCTTACTCAGTCAATCCAGCAAATCTAAGCTACAGCCATAGTTCAAATATAGATTTTACATTTTTATATTCCCCCCCTAGTTCACGCTTTAAAAATGCTTTAGAAATGACAGATGCTTCTTTAATCTATTCTGTTCTGTTCTGCCTTTTGTTAGCTGAAATTATCTGATTTGGATATTAATTAACAACAGATGGAATCGCACATCTTCCAAGTTCAGAGTTATTGGAGACGGATGCTTTGTTTAAAGCATATTTTAAAAAACAATAATATGAGCTATTGGCTACAAGTTAATTCCCTGCACTCACAGCTTACAGCATTAAAACAAAAGAGATTGGTGGTATATAAAGACTTAAACCATTGATTTGCACATATTCTTATTTTTAATCTATTTTTATTTTATTCAAAAAAGTTAAAATAGAAACACCAAAAAATTTGTAAAGAAACAAAGAGAACAAATAAAACAAGACATTAAAAAAGAAAAAGTGCATTATAAAAAGGACTAACATATTAACTGGATGCTGTGTGATATATTGCAAGAGTATTAGTTTCCCATATCGTGCAAAACAGACCCAAAGAATTTTAAACTATTAAACTACTAATTTTATTAGCAAGTCAATGTCATCTGCATACTATATTAATAACAAAATAGTTCATAGGAAGAACAATAATAAAAAAAGACAAGATTGAAATCCTAAAACCCTCTGTTAACAAACCCTCTGAAATTGTAATCAACATGTAGAAAATTTATCACAGCTTCTTAGCTATCCCAAATCATTTCGAAAGTTAACACTGAGATTGGTCCTGGATCAGTGATGGGAATCAGCCAGTCCGCACCTATTCAGGAGAACCGGTTGTTAACTTTCTAAGCAGTTTGGAGAACCGGTTGTTGGAAGAAATCTCATTTTGTTTTTTTCCATTTTACATAGCTAATCCTGTAAGGAAGGCAGAAAGGAAACATTCTGGTGTTGTTTCTAGCCTAATCTTTATTTCACTGCTTACAGAAATTGCCTCTCCAGTTAACCCTTATTACATTGTAACAGCTAAGACAAAGCACCCATTGACATGAGTGACATTGAGTTGGCCACACCCACCCAATCACATGACCACCGAGCCCCACCTACCCAGTTGGTCATTAGGGCAGAGAACCGGTTGTTAAATTATTTGAATCCCACCACTGTCTTGGATCAAATATCCACATTTGTTGTTTCTTAATAACATCTCTTTATCAATTGTTGACTAAACAACAAGATGAAATTATTTCCCAGTTAAATGTGATAAATCTATTCCTCAGTCTGCTTCAATCCACTTTAAAGGACCAATTATCACTTATCCCTTCAGACGGTTTTCTGCTGTTATGTAACGTGAACTATAGATGTGAACTTCAGGGAGGTGTATAGAGTCGACTCTTTTATTTCTGGGTCCATATTTCTTCCCAGTGAATATAATGCTGGCCACATTTCTTTTGTGGGTTTAATTTATTTAGAGTCGTGTGCCTCTGAATATTTTCCACAGCCCTTATGAGTTCATCAAACTTTTTAAAAAAAATTTCAACTAAGAATTTTATGTTGCCAAACAGTCTTTTCAAGGGTCAGCCTCTTTTCCTTCTCTGTATTCTGATATGTTGTTATAGTAGATAAAGCAGAATAAAAACAAAGACAAAGGAGCAGGAAATATATTTTCTGGATATTTCGATCCAAAATGAAAAGAAGGGTTACGAAAAATAAATTCCAAACTTTTTGCAAATTGATAAAGTACAAAATCCCTGTAGTTAATGTCCAATAAAAATTTAAATCAAGTAAAAACACTTTCACTATCTAAGGACATGCCTTTGGAAAAGCAAGTTATTCAAAACGTAATATAAATCAAAAGGAAAAGGAAAAAAAAACAGTGTCCAGCAAGTGGTTAAAATAAATCAACATTAGCTAACCATCAACTTTTAAAGTTAAAAAGCAAAACAGGATTTAAAAACTGAAGTTAAAAGCATGCTTAAAAAAACAAACTGCCAAGACGAAGATCTATGCCCAGTGGCCTTCGGACCACTTCCAAAGGGACCTGGAATCTTCAACACTCCCCTTCCCAGGTGGGAGCACAGTCATCCAAAAACTATCTTGGGTCATTCCCAAGTGTTCCCATTCAAATCCAGGGAGCCGCACTGCCAAAGAACCAGTTTTGGAAGCAAAACCGGCAGATTGTCGGCCAGACAGAAAAATTCCTCTGTGGTTCAGCATCCATCATGGGGAAGAGTCCAATAATTGCATATATTGTTGTGAATTATAGAGTCTTTAAGTAAATGCAAATTTGTATTATGTTTAGTGTAAAGGACAAACACTGTAACTCGTTTAGAATTAAGATTAAGAATTTATTAAATCAAAATATTTTCTTAACAGTTTTAGATTTTATAATATCACATTTCTGTTTTGTGCACGAGTAAACAATGAAAAAGTTTTTTGTTAGTTATTCAGGAGTACCTTTTAAGCAATACTTAATTCACCTTAGAAAGAATCATCAAAATGAAGTATGTCTGCTTTTCTTAAGTCATCTGAAATACCTGTTTTTGAATTCACGAAGGAAGATATTTCTCAAGTCATTAAAAACAATGCAATTTACCAAAAGTAAATATTTCATCATAATTCAAACACTCAAATACTGTTTTTTTTAAATCATTTAAAAGTTATCCAAACATATAAATAAGCCCATCTCCATGTAAAGGAGGCGATGGGCTTATTTATCTGCTTGGATAACTTTTCAAAATTTGTGCAAAAGGCTATTTGAATATCCAATCTATTGCATTTATAAAGGGTGGAATAAATATACTTTTTAACAAAATGTTTTTTTTTTCAAACTTCAAGAAAAGCCTTAATTTTTTGCAAGATATGAAAATGAAATGAAATAAAGCATTTTGTTAAGCAATCTGCAGTTTAGCAACTTGTTTAAAATGTTTAGAGATACTATGCTAGTATCACTAGAGGGCACCGAGTGCAAAAGAATGAAATGGGTATTGTGTCTTGTAACTAAGCTATTCCAAAATCTGATATCTAACTGAAAATGTCGAAGTTGTGCATTAGGAAAAGAGGAAAAATCTAGTGAATTATTGGCTTTTAAGTTAAGCAGTATCAGTAAAGCAACATTATTCATACAATTAAGAATTCCCGATCTCTCTATCTATCTATCTGTCACAATTTAAATTTGATAAATCAGCAGTTCTTTTATTTTTATACCCAGTTTTATAATGTTGATTCTTTGATTGCAGATATACCTTAAAATCAAGATGCTTAATAATCTCCACCAGAAATAATGAATACTGTTAAATCAATGAAAATACAGATGATCCTCATTTAACAATCACTCACAAAAATTAGAAAGGGGATAGAAATGAGAGAGAGGGATGCTAATGAAATACACATTTCATATAATAAGGTGAAGTAGTAGTAATAGGGGATAATAGAATTTGAACAATGGTAGTATTGAGAATGTTTGAACAATATGGTGATAGGCATAAAAATAACATTGAAATGTTGAATAACTAGACAATGGAAGACTATAACAACATAAATATGTGTATTACTGTTAGAACTATATAAATTTGTTAAATACAAAAAATATGATTATTAGTATTTTATTTGTAGTTAAAGAAGTGACATTTAGAATATGGTGATTGGCATAAGAATAACATATTAAAATATTGAATAATGAAATAATGTAAGGTTATAATTTAACAAAATATGTATACTACTATCAAAACCATATAAGATTGTTCAATTGTAGTAAATATGAGGAATATTACTTTATTTGTACTAAAATGTAAGATACTCAGGTGCCATACTGTTCACACACTAATATGTTAGTAAAAAAAAAAACTTGGAGGAAAAAAATCACTCATTCAGTGACCATTAAAGCTTGCAATGATGCTGAATGAGTTATGATAGATCCTCAATGTTCTGACCCTTGCAGCATCTCCATAGTCACATGATTGTATTGTGAACACTTGACAACTTGCCTGGATTTTCAACTATCACAGTGTCCCACAGTCACATAATCAAGATTTGCAACCTTCCTTGCCTACTTCCCACAAGCAGTCAGTGGAGAAGCTGGCAGAAAGTTGGAAATACATGAGCTCCTTGCTTAACAGTAGTAAGCGGGGATTGCGGGCAATTTCTATCACTAAATAGCAGTCATGTAATGTCATGCTTTATAGCTGCATTGCTTATCAAAGGAAATCCCAGGCTCATTTACGGTTGTTAAGTTAGGAGTACCTGTATGCAAAGCTTTTGATTCTGATGTTTTCTTGAAGATTGGTACAGCTAGTCCCCAGTTTAAGAATGAGTTCTATCACAAGGTCTGTCCTTAAATTGCATAAGCCAGAATAGTGTTATTATATAATACTGTAAGATAAGATAACCTTTATTGTCATTTTTGACTGTCCCACATTAAAAATGAAATTCTATATAAGTAGTATTGTGTAATGAGCTTGAACCATTGTGTATTTAACTTGAATCACTATATATTTAACACAAACTTTGCTTCAATAGGTTCCATTCTTAACTAGGGGTTATCCTTAAACCAGAACATTCGTAACCCAATGACTTGAAATATATGTTATTTACTGACTTTAATGTTATAGAAGGTTTATAGTGATGCTTTTTTCTATAAAGTTTTTTCTATTTCCTTAAATGCTGCTTTTATATCCATAACTTTGAAGTTTTGGGCAGTAATTTTGGTTGGAAGACTTCAAACCATATTATTTTTAATAGCTCATCCTACATCGGTTGTTCTTTTCAAAGATAAGCTTGAAAATCCTGCTCCTCTAAGATACTGTATGTTAAATCAGAGATCTTGAAATTTTACTGCTCAATAAACTTTTTCTTTATATGTTATTGTGAATGTAGCTCTACTTCTTTTGTTGATGTCTATGGAGATTCTTAGTCATCCAGCTCATGGTTGTCCCAAAGGTGCTTTTTTCAAAAGGGAAATAGACTTTCTAATTTTTCTTTGAAAACATTTTGCTTCTCATCCAGAAAGCTGCTTTTGTTGATGAATCAGATACACATTTTTAAAAGTGGGTCACACTTAGCTATAAAAAAAGAATGTTCTACTTTTAAGAGTTATAACATCAAATTCATTTTGTGGACTTAGAAGAAGTCTACAAAATTATAAATATTTGAATAAACACATAAAGTAGGTTCTAGGAACACACAGTTATGTAAAGAAGCTTCAAGATACAATTTCATGCTACTTAACATCCTTAAGATATATGGTATTTACATATATTTTTAATTTCAAAATCTGCTTTTAAAGCAGTCATACTTTAAAATATAATTATGATTATATGTATTTACATTTGCATACCAATACGTTGTTGGCTTGTGAAAGTCTTAATTTTTAAAGAAATACATTTCAGCTACATTTTCAGTGAATGCAGTGATGATTTCCCAGATTAGAAGCCTACACAGTAAAGTGAAAATAAGATACCTAGTTCAGAAATGTGAATATTTCATGTCAAGAAAAAATGTATTTCAGCAACCTGCTGAGTACATACTTAGAGGTAATTTGACTTTGATTCCGTATCCTGGAATACCTCTTTTGAAAAGTGTTGAGGAACAACTTATCACTGCTGGTAGCAATCCTTTGTTCACAGCTGCTTTTATTTTCTGATCCTAATCACTGCGACACATGACTGCTCCAAGAAGGAGGTGGTATCCACATGCAACCTTAGTCTAATAGATGCTGTAACCAAGTGGTCTTCCTCTTCTCAAAGAATCCCACACCTGCCTGTTGTTTGAATTTAGTTTCACAAGACAAGAGTGATTCAACTGCTAAGTTAAGGTGAAATTATATAAAATAACAATACTATTATTGTTATGATTTTTGAGTCAGTCAAAAATCATAACAATCTGTCCCTACATGGACAGATATACAGCTGTGTCTGCTTTTGACTTTCTTACTGCCACTTGGCTCTTTTGTTTTGTTTTGAGGGGTGCTGTTAGTATTAGCCCAGAAAATGTTGGTTATTGTGTAGATTAGAACAGTAATATATCATAGCAAATAAGTGGTTACAATAATAAATAACAGATGGAACATATTTTGACTTAAGAGTAGGCCTTTAGAATTATTATTTTCTCCCTAAGTATAATTAACAATTGTCTTATTTCTGTATCAGGAAAACCCCATTTGAGGAATGATGTTATAGAGATGGATGGAAAGCAAAGGTCCTATTTATCAGGTTGAAATTGTTTTAACACTTGAGGGTTTTAAGCTTCAACTTGTCATTATATTATTTACCAATATTCATTTTCTTTTCACTATTGAATCGCTTCTCCTCTAAATAATGGTTGTCTATCTGGTCCTTGTAGGGACACGGTGGCTCAGTGGCTAAGACACTGACCTCGTCGATCAGAAAGGTCAGCAGCTGACCTTGTCGATCAGAAAGGTCAGCAGTTCCGCGGTTCGAATCCCTAGCACTGCATAATGGAGTGAGCTCCCGTTACTTGTCCCAGCTTCTGCCAACCTAGCAGTTCAAAAGCATGTAAAAATGCAAGTAGAAAAATAGGAACCACCTTTGGTGGGAAGGTAACACTGTTCCATGCGCCTTTGGCGTTTAGTCATGCTGGCCACGTGACCACAGAGATGTCTTTGGACAGCGCTGGCTTTTCTACTTTGAAATGGAGATGAGCACTGCCCCCTAGAGTTGGGAATGACTAGCACATATGTGCAAGGGTAACCTTTACCTTTATCTGGTCTTTACTTGTTTTGAGTTTTCCTATTTTATTTTCCTGAGGATTTATCTGTGGAATTCTTTCTGCATGATGCTGATATATAGATATATGCCTACAGTGAGCTGATGTAGCAGAATTCTGCGTAACAAAACATTTCACTAGTGAATGTTGTTAGTCAGTAGGAACAGCCCAATAAGCCCATAGCTGAGCACAGTCTGTCCACTTCATTGAATCTTGTGTGTGCACAGCCTCTCTTGAAATGAATAAAGAATGAATGTGCTACAGCAGCATTCCCTGATTGACCTCATTAATTCAGAACAAATCAGCAAGTAGTATAATGAATAGCATGGCTCAGTTATGTGGTTTCAAACGTTTTCCCTACTAAATTAAAATATTTGTGGCTCATTACAAATTCTCAGTTCAACCAAAAATATCAATCCTTTTTAAAAAGTTGTATATTTTAAAAAGAAAAAAATAAGCCCTCCCCAGATAATAAGCCCAGTTGGGTTTTTGAGCGCATGCACTAAAATAAGCCCTCCCAAAAATATTGCAACACGGTAGCAACCATGAGGTGATCACACTCCTGCACCTCAAAAACAATAAGACCTTCCCGAAAATAAGGCCAAGTGCTTATTTTGGGGTCAAGAGAAAATGAGAGCCTGTCTTATTTTGGGGGCAACACGGTATTGGCCAAGATCTGGGTAGCACCAACTTTAGGGCATACTACTGATTCACTTCCTTGACTTCCTATTTGTAATATGGAGGTGGTTAGTTTACTTTAAACAGTGCTGAAGTAATATTGATTTTTTTTATTGTACTGTAAAAAAAATTCCTCTGTATATAATTTAATCTAGAAAGAAATGTATTTTACCCTATCTTTTTATATTGAAAATTCACAGTGGAAATTAAAAAAAAATCATTCTTCATATTTGATAGAAGTTAGATTAATATTCCATTCAATGAAGTAGAATCAATTTCCTATGAATTGTGTTACTTTAGGTGTCAGGAAATATCTGTTGCCTTTGCTTTTGAATACTAAAATGATTTGGTATTGTTATGTTTTGTTAGGACCCCTGAAGGGTAAGGAAGTTACAATGATGCGTCTTTTTTTGTTGACTGCAGATGTGCATACCATACACTAAGCAGCTGAACAAAGTACTATTCTTTTCATCTGATTTATGCCATATATAAACTTAAATGCTACTAGGCAGATCGAAAGCTTTTTGTATTGAAGTAATAATAAATGCTTTGCAATAATGTTATCAGAATGAGATGTAATTGAATTGCTGAATGTAGAGATTTAAAACTTCGCATGCACATTGTATGTGTGGTTGAAAAATGTGCGTGTGTGTGTGTTTGTCTTTGTGTGTATTTTTAATGATAGAAAGTTAAAGAATTTAACCCAAGTGATATTTAGGCTGAGCAAAACAACCTGCTACGCTTATTTGACCGAGTTCACTTAGCTTCTCTCTCTGAGCCAATATAATGTTACTGGCACACACAAAAAGTTAAGCTAATTAATCATGTCTGCTTTGAAATAAATGCTGCGGGGAAGCCATTATTAAATGGCATTTAGCAGAAAGGAGAACTACCTTCTTCCCAAGAGATTCTGCCATGAAGACCAATCAGAAACTAGCACACACATGTCACGGCTTTCTCTGCTGCTTTTATGTATTTTTGGCTAGCACCGGATTGGCCGTTCTCTGAATTTTATGGGAGGGTTTACTTGACACTGGTTGTAGCTTCCCTGCAGATCCTTATTTGGAAGGCTATTGAGAGAACAAGTCTTTTCCAGCAGCTGAGCATCTTGATATACATAATCATCAAGTCGTGCTGTTCTGGAAATATGCAGATCTCTGTCTGCCCTTCAGATTTCTGTTCAGCTTGTGCAATATGTCTTTCAAGTCAGATTCTTAAATTTTGCAGCACTTTGGAATTTTGCAAATGGGTCCAAAATAATCAAAGATCTCCTAACTGGAACACCAGTTAAACGATCTCTTTTATACCTAATTGCAGGAAATTTATAAATCAGCAGAACTGAGAATCAAAATTCAGTTCAAAGGATTCAGTGTACTTTCCCCCCCTGTATCTCACTAATAACAGAGGACCGAAAATTCTGCTTTAATTTGGTAATACTAAAAGCATCAAAAATGCCCGAAGCAAATTATTTACTGTCAGTATCTTGGGGATACATAAAGGTAGGAATTTAAGAACTTTATAAATCTTGTTTGTTTGCATGCAGTGTTTGCTTGAACATTGTTTTTTTTGTATTATAGCTTGAGGCCTTACTGATATGTTAAAGTAACTTTAAAATATGTAATTAAAAACAATGAACTCCCTCTAACATTCACTTATGTTCAAAGGTACCTATAATAGAGCTGCGCAGTCCTGAGAATAGAGCATATTCTCAGCAGCTATAGGATCACTGCTTTTTAATACTGTATTTTGGGGGAATCCTTGCTTTGTTGTACATTTTTCATTCCCCAAGGAGAAGGTCATTAAAGAGCATATAAGCAATAAGGGCTAAATGTGTAATTTCATGTTACTTTCTTAATACGCATAAATTGCAATGATTATGCCTCTATTTATTTATTTTTTGCTTTCTGTCTATGACACACATCTCAAAATTGATTAAAGCCATTCTAAAATAGTGAATGTTTGGAAATGTTAGAAGGTTGATGCCAACCTTAACTTGTTGAGAATTAATTTATAAAGCTTCAACTAAAAAAATGGCTTGAGTTGTTCCTTTATATTGACCTGAATACATACCATCGTATATATTGTGATAGGCAGTGCTAATCTAAGAAAGAACCATGAAGTTATCAGAAAATCTCCTGTTATGTATGTTCTAGATGCTCAAGCTATCAAGGAACAATATGCCCTTTTTCTAAATATGTGATCACTTAGTCAAATAAAGATGAATAACCTGACTAAGCAAGGATGGTATAATAGGTTAACGTTTTCCCTTTTGTGTATAGAGCTTATCCCTAAAAATGTGCTGTGTAAAGAAATCAGTAGTAGCCTAGAGGAGAACTACACTGTGTACAATCTATGTTGGAAGACTTTGGATAGGGAAACCCTGTCTTCTTTTAAAGTCACTGTGTGGCCTCAGAGAAACCACTGTAGTAGGTGAAGCCCTATGTGCATCTGGTTTGGATCCTAGAGTGCATTGGAATTAAGAGCAACTGATCCCAAGCAATCTTTCTGAAAATATGATCACTAACTGTGATAACACCCCAATATGCTGGCTTAAAGCAGCATTTTAATTATGTGAACATTTATTGGATCATTTACTAATGCTGAGTTTCTAACATAACTATTTAATAAATACAAGTGAGCACAATAAAAGCCTTAATAACTGAGGCTTGATAGTTTAGACTTTCAAATATAGTAAGGTCTTTTTGTTGTTGGCAGCAATACATTTCATTAAAGAAATTATATTTTATGCTTTTCTTTGCTGTATTACCATTAATGTTATGAGTTTTGTGAGGAAGAATTATTTCTCACTGCAGATCAAGTTGAACAATTAATATTTTTTATGTCCAGTTTCATGTAAAATCTATATTTTAATTTAATTCTACCCTGCAAAATGTTCAACTTTATTTCTTACGATTAACTCAAATAATTATATAGCATATTATCTTTTTTAGTTGGGTTTCAAAGGACTGTAATATTTCTTAGACCATCTACATATTCCTATCATTTTTCATTTTCACATATATCTCTGAATGACTGGCCACTACAAACATTAAGGGATTTGGATTTGAAGAATGTATATCCTAAATTGGTAATGCTGAAAAATATATAAGCAATCCATAGCTTCTGCATGTGTTAAGACTCATTGAAGTTAAAATGAAGTAGGAATCTAAACTCTGATTCTATACATGCTAATTAAGGGGGGGGGGAAATATCCTCCTAATTATGAATACTGGGGCTTTATTACTAATATTCTGTATTATGCTGTTCAGTTCTTTACAGGATTGAAAGAATTAGGTAGGAAGTATTGGATTGGATCTACATGACATAGAATTCATCACATGGTGACCCACTTAACTTACAACTGTAATTCTGAGGTCAATTATTATCACAAATTGAGGACATGTATATATATGAGTTATTTTTAGAACGCAAATGGAGAGGTAGCCTGATGTAGTGGTTATGGCACCAGGCTAGATCTCGGGAGGTAGTGAGTTCTAGTTCTGCCTTAGATACAAAGCCAAGTTGGTGAACCTGGGTCAATTGCACTCTCTTGGCCTTGGGGAGGAGACACTGACAAACTTCTAAATCGACTTCTAAATCTTGCTAAGAAAACTACACGAATTAGGCTGGTCTGTCACCAGGAGGTTTATGTGTCAAACACACACACACACACACACACAAATAAAAATTATACCTGCCCCAAATATTATCTTTATAAAAGATAATATTTATTAAAAATTAGACATTTTTAATGCTCCCTAAATATTCTGGATTTTGTAATCCAGACTTTTGGCTATTAGCCTAGGTCTGATGTAAACTGTAATCCAAATCACTTGGACAGAACCTGTTTGTATATACTTGTCCCATATACTATTGAGCAAGCAATCCTATTCATTCAGAGATTTATCATACAAAATAGGAATGGAACATGTGAGAAGCAGTATGAAGAAAACTCATAAAAGCACATGTATAAATGGGCTGAAGGAAAAGTGTAAATAGACTTTAAACATGTATTCTAATCTATCCTCACTCCAGTTAGGTTTTCAATATAAAATATAAGGACACAGATAACTAACTGATGTATAAATGAGGAAAGCAACACTTTGCAGATATCCTACACTAGATTATTTTCAAACAAGATTTTACTTAGTAACATATATTGTCCATACACTGAGAGCAGATGGGGAGAAGAAACAGTATATGTGAAAAAACACTACTGACAGAGCAGTGGTGGGTTTCAAATTTTTTAGAACCCCTTCTGTAGGTGTGGCCTGCTTTGTGGGAGTGGCTTGCTGGCCATATGACCGGGTGGGAGTGGCTTGCAGGCCATGTGACCGAGTGGGAGTGGCTTGCCAGCCATGTGATTTGGTGGAGGTGGCCAACTTCTAAAATGTGGTGAAACTCACTTAACAACGCTCTTGCTTAGCAACCAGAATGTTGGCTCAGAAACTCTGACATTGAAGTGTGCAAGTCTTAAAGCTGTCACGTTACAAGACCCTTGCACCCCGAACCCTTTAGGAAAAAAAAAACCAGGGATGTTCAAACTTGACAGCCTTAAGACTTTAAGGTTTAGATAGGACTCTTAAAGGCGGGCAGGACGATTGGTGAGCCAGCCAACCAGTGAGCAGCGAGTGAGGCAAGCGTGGTGCGGACAGGTGGGGGGAGGAAGCTGGAACCGGTTCTAAATGGCAGGGTAGATTTGTGGAACCTCTTCTATAGAAGAGGTTAGAACTGTCAGGAACCCACCCTTGCGACAGAGCAGGCTGTACATTCACAACCTGATGGCTGCAAAAATCATGTAGCTGTAAGTCAAATAGTATAAACAATTTATTTCTAAATAGCTAGCTTTTCTGAATATGGAAGGCTTAAGTAAATTGTAAAATGTACCTTTTCTTAGCATAAGGAAGAATCACAATCTAAATTATTCCTCCCCACCCCCACACCAAGAAACTCTAATCCTGTATTCTTCCAGACTTTTCTAACCAGGTCACTTCCATAAGTAATGGATGAAAACTCCTAATTCCCAGCCCCCGTATGGAAAAATTATGACACGTTTATTTCAGCACTAGGGGAGACTTAAAGATAGCATTCCCTGGAGGCTCTGTCTTTGCTGGCTGTTGGGAATCATCCTTTCATGTGACTCATCAGGCCAGCCGTTCAAGTCACCAGAGACTGCCGAATGGCCATTTCTTATATCACGAAACAAATGGTGGCAGCTCTTCGATCTCTCTGCTTTCTGCAATGTATTTGTAGGCCTTGAATTCTTAAAGCAAGAACAATCTTACAGTAAAAGAATGTTGCAGAAAATCCTGCAGTACTTTCATTGTTAAAACACAAGCTGCTTAATAAAACTTAAGTCCCAATCAGTACTGTCCTCCAAAGTTTATGAACCCCAGCTTGCAAAATTGAGGCCTGATTGTCTGCCACTAATGAAATTACGCAATTAGAAAACTGATGAAGCTATTGGAGGCCATGCTTTTTGATAATTGGAATGTCTTATTCCAGCCTTCCCAAGTGCCTGCAAGAGTCTTCATCATCAACTCATGCTCTTCAATCAGCAGATTGAGGATTGTGGACGTTAAGTGTAATCTGTCTACAGGTCATCAAATTGAGAAAGCCAGTTTCTCTATTTTTTACATGGTCCTCATAAGTTTTTTTTTAAACCTGTACATGTTTTGCTTTATAAATCGACCATATCCACAATAAAATCAGAATGCTTCGTTCCCAAAGCAGTTGGGTCACTAATTATGATTTTAAAATTTAGGTGTGTAAATTTAGATATACTTATGTTTATGTAACTAAGCAACAAGTAATTGAGTTACGGTTTACTCCTGCCTATAGAAATGTCTAATGTTGTTAGGTAATTTTAATTATTTCCACTGGAAGTAGATGGCTTGTTGACTTCACTTTAAAAAGTAGGAATTTAAGAAAATTGTTCTCTTTATTTCATGAGGACATGGGTGGAATATGTGTACATTATAAACCTTCAGTATACATTTTTAACTAGGACAAGAGCAATGAAATTGATCTCTACTCATATCCATAACCAATTTTTCAGTATCGCTTTATGTAAAATGATGCGTGGAATAATACATTTGGTGAAGCCTACTTGGACATTTTCCCTGAGAATCTGATTTTATTTCTCATTATGCGTTGAGCTAAGGTGGTAAATTGAATTGAAAATTTGAACATACCTATTAAAAAGGTTCTTAAACAATTCTTGTACCATATACTCATTTACTGGCCATTGACATACACTGTTTTGCTTCTCTTTACAGTTTAAAAGAATGCTCAATCGAGAGCTAACCCACTTATCTGAAATGAGCCGATCAGGCAATCAAGTCTCTGAATATATATCCAACACATTTTTAGGTAAGCATGATTATAAAACCTGGTATTCCTTGTTTTTTTCTTTTGTTTTCATTACCTACTGCAGGATATCATTATACAATAAAACAGGCATTATTTAATTAAAATACAACGTTTGCTTTTATTTTGCAATAAAAGTTGTTAAGAGTTGTGGCAAAGAGTTTACCAGATGGTCATTTGCTAACTGACTTAACGGTACATTATCCATAGGCTACATTAACCATAGGCCTTTGTCAAACCTTCCAAACTATTAGAAAGATCAGGTTAGGGACAGATTCTCATGGAATAAATCTATCTGGTTGCTGAAAGTCAACACCATTTGATGGTGCCTAATCATTATTTAATACATTGATAGAAAGTAAATAAGTGGTGTGATGTTAAAATAGCTGTATTTAAGGCAAGCTGCTTTTATAAATCTGGATAGAGAAATGTTAAGGCGTGTAAGTGGAAAGATAGTGGGAATAAGGTAGTCTCTTATGAGGAATGGCTGTTTCTTGAATAAAGCAAAAATGGCTGTACATATGAATGTGCTTCTGCCCATTTTACTATTGGAAAGTGAAAGTGCGGTATTTCATAAAAATAAATGTAATGGAAACAAGATACTTACAAACTATATTTACTTATTTTATTTATTTATTGGAATTTGTCAAACAAAAACGAGAACAAGAATCTATAGGTGAAACTCAAAAAATCAGAATATCGTGCAAAAGTTCATTTATTTCAATAATGCAACTTAAAAGGTGAAATTAATATATGAGATAGACTCATTGCATGCAAAGCAAGATAATTCAAGCCGTGATTTGTCATAATTGTGATGATTATGGCTTACAGCTCATGAAAACCCCAAATCTACCATCTCAGAAAATTAGAATATTACATGCAATCAATAAAACAAGGATTGTACATAGAACAATATCGGACCTTTGAAAAGTATAAGCATGCATATGTACTCAGTACTTGGTTTGGGCCCCTTTTGCAGCAATTACTGCCTCAATGCGGCATGGCATGGAAACTATCAGCCTGTGGCACAGCTAAGGTGTTATGGAAGACCAGGATGCTTCAATAGCGGCCTTCAGCTCTTCTGCATTGTTCGGTCTCATGTCTCTCATCTTTCTCTTGGCAATGCCCCATAGATTCCATGAAAGCTCATGAAAACCCCAAATTCACAATCTCAGAACATTAAAATATTGTGAAAAGGTGCAATATTCTAGGCTCAAAGTGTCCCACTCTAATCAGCTAATTAAGCCATAACACATGCAAAGGGTTCCTGAGCCTTTAAATGGTCTCTCAGTCTGGTTCAGTAGGAATCACAATCATGGGAAAGACTGCTAACCTGACAGTTGTGCAGAAAACCATCATTGACACCCTCCATAAGGAGGGAAAACCTCAAAAGGAAATTTGCAAAAGAAGTTGGATGTTCCCAAAGTGCTGTATCAAAGCACATTAATAGAAAATTATGTGGAAGGGGAAAGTGTGGAAGAAAAAGGTGCACAAGCAGCAGGGATGACCACAGCCTGGAGAGGATTGTCAGGAAAAGGCCATTCAAGTGTTGGGGACTTTCACAAGGAGTGGACTAAGGCTGGAGTCAGTGCATCAAGAGCCATCACATACACACGGATCCTGGATACGGGCTTCAAATGTCGTATTCCTCTTGTCAAGCCGCTTCTGAACAACAAACAACATCAGAAGCATCTTACCTGAGCTAAAGAAAAACAGACCTGGCCTGTTGCTCAGTGGTCCAAAGTCCTCTTTTCTGATGAGAGCAACTTTTGCATCTCATTTGGAAACCAAGGACCCAGAGTGTGGAGGAAGAATGGAGAGGCACACACTACAAGATCCTTGAAGTCCAGTATGAAGCTTCCACAGTCTGTGTTGATTTGGGGAGCCATGTCATCTGCTGGTGTTGGTCCACTGTGCTTCATTAAGTCCAGGGTCAACACAGCTGTCTACCAGGAGATTTTGGAGCACTTCATGCTTCCTTCTGCAGACGAGCTTTATGGGGTTGCTGACTTCATTTTCCAGCAGGACCTGGCACCTGCCCACACTGCCAAAGCACCAAAATCTGGTTCAATGACCGTGGGATTACTGTGCTTGATTGGCCAGCAAACTCGTCTGACCTGAACCCCATAGAGAATCTATGGGGCATTGCCAAGAGAAAGATGAGAGACATGAGACCGAACAATGCAGAAGAGCTGAAGGCCGCTATTGAAGCATCCTGGTCTTCCATAACACCTTAGCTGTGCCACAGGCTGATAGTTTCCATGCCATGCCGCATTGAGGCAGTAATTGCTGCAAAAGGGGCCCAAACCAAGTACTGAGTACATATGCATGCTTATACTTTTCAAAGGTCCGATATTGTTCTATGTACAATCCTTGTTTTATTGATTGCATGTAATATTCTAATTTTCTGAGATGGTAGATTTGGGGTTTTCATGAGCTGTAAGCCATAATCATCACAATTATGACAAATCATGGCTTGAATTATCTTGCTTTGCATGTAATTAGTCTATCTCATATATTAGTTTCACCTTTTAAGTTGCATTACAGAAATAAATGAACTTTTGCACAATATTCTAATTTTTCGAGTTTCACCTGTATATATATTTATAAAAGCGAAATACAACTCATGCATCATCACGAAATCTCCAGAACTGTAAAACCTACAAACTTGAAATTTGGCATGTATGTTCCTCTTGGCTTCTAGGTGCTCACTAAGGAAGGGTTTTTTGAAATGACCTTCAGATCATTAGTATTTCATATAGAGTAATTAACACGCTCTGATGCTAAGGAGTTCTACTCCCCCTCCCCACCTGAAAAGAACTCTGTTCCAACTGCCAGTTGCCTCACATTCCGTTACCTCAGTTCAAATTGGCCGACATTCCACTCCTTCACTCAGGAGCGGCTTGGGACTCCTTACAGTACTAAACATCGGTACCTCACCAAAATGTCTATACCTTCCACCTATGGAACTGCTTCCAGACTCAAGGCAGCGGGAGAGATATGTGGTTCAATCACCGACCATCACTCAGCCAATTTCTCCTGCATAACCCGATCATATGGGTTTTGTAGTGAAGCACGGGTATTCCAACTAGTAAGAGAATAAAAATATAATGATAGGGGCGATAAGCATGTTAATGTACTCTACTGACCCCTATATGACTATATATTTAGTAAATTAATAAGATATGAAAAATAAATGGATATTGAAATGAAGATTGAGTACCAAAGTGAATGAACATACAATAAAGTATATTAAGATGGTTTCATAATACTGAGAGAATGTGTGAGGATAGAATCGCAAAACAAATGAAGAAAAAGTGAACAGATGGTAAGATGAAGACTGGAAAAGCCATGGTTGAAAGGAGTTAGAGAGAGAGAAGTGAAATGTTTAAAGGGGAAAAAAAAGACAACTAAGGAAATGATATATGGATATGCTGTGATAGAAAGATATGAAGTGAATCTATGAATGGTGTAAATATTCTAAATGCCTATCTAAATATTCTAATTGGATCCGGTCAGCAAAGACATCTGCCTATCAAGAATATAGTTGTGATACAGATTTGTGCTGTTGGTCAAATAGCATTTTTATATTGTTTATCAGAGTTTTCTAGCTGATGGTTCATTTTAAGATGTAGGGCTTTTGTGTTTAACATAACCTTAGCAACATTGACATTTAAAATAAAAACCCAATTTTGGTAACAAGCAGCAACTATAATTCACTAATTCCCTGTGCGCTCATGAGCCATCTGGGTATGATTCTGAACATGTGTTGGTTCAGAATGTTCTTGGCAGAAATAAGACAAGAATGAGACTCACCTAAGTTATTTAGCAAAGTATACACCAGGGAATTTATTAAGTTTGACTTCTGTTTGTGCAGCATCAACAGCAAGCAAAATTGGTTGCATGTAAGGTCCTGCCTCATAGCAATATATTTTTTTCTTTGCTTTGCAATCTAAATAGTCTAACATTACTGCTGTGCTGACTTAAAGATGCATGGTAAAGCAGAGTCCATATTCAAATTGCTTGCTGTTTGAAATATTCATTTAACTAAAGAAAAATTGAAGTGGAATTTGGAAAATAGAGGAATAATCTAAAGTTTTATTTGTATGTATTTTTATTGCGTAGTATGATTTTTTTAAAAAAAGAAAATGTGCAGTAGGACAGACTCAGATGACAATCGGGCACTTGCGCCCCTTCTACTCCCTCCTTGGCCTTCTCCCATCATCAGTTGACAATCAAACAGAAGTGTTGGAGGCAAGAAGGAGGAGGGAAGAGATGACTGCCTGGGAGAAATAGAACCCAGAAACTAAAAAAGATAATTTGCATGTCTCAGTTCCCTCTGCCATATTCTATGTGATAATTTCTGAAGAATCCCTCAACTGTCAGTAAGTGACTGGGGAACTTACCAAATAATAGATAAATAAATTGATGAAAATTGTTTTCTATACTTTGCTTTTCATTAGTAAATGAAAGTAGGGTTGCTTTTCATTAGTAAAAAATATTGGAAACAATTAATTATTAAGCAGTAAAATATTCAGTAATAAGTATTTGTAGATTGGTAACAAAATGAAGCAGAAGTATCCAGGATCTTATTGCAGACTAGAATTCTTCTCACAAAAAACTGGTGATGGCCTCCATCAAAATTATATAACACAACATCCATGACATTATTGTGTTAAAGGATTATAAGAACCGTTAATCAATTCTAGGGCATGAGCATTGACACAATAAGTTTATCAAGTCGTGCACTATTGCCAAGGTTGCCACTTCTCAGTTCAATCTCAATGCTTCCAGACAATAATTTGTTGCCAATATATGTGGGCCAACCAACAATATGTGATGGAGAATAATGCATGATGGAGATGCCAGCATTGACTAGAACTTGTCCTCTTGATGCTTTAAGTTTCTCTTTCTTGTGAGTCAGATCCAAAATAAACACAAATTTTGAAAATCCACCCCTTTCATTATTCAGAGGATTAGATAGAAAATTCAATTTTGTGACCTTTGGCAAGAAAAATTACTAAGCAATTTCCAGGAAAAAAATGGAAATGGACTTACCTATATAAATGAATACCTAGAAGAACTTCCTCTTTATGACTCTTTTTGTGTGCTTCCTACAGACACCTGGTTAGCCATTATGGGTCACACTATGAAACTAAAAGACTTTTGATGGGCTCCAGCAGGACTTTTTAAAAAAAATGAATGAGAAAACATCTGCATGCAAGATGGTAGTGATGAAGCAATCCTTCATATATGGTACTGAAGAAATGTGAAGAATAATACCACAACCCACCTATTTTCTTGATAAAATCTTATAAAAGTTTTATAAAAGACTTTTCCCTTCAGTTATTAATAAAGAAGGCTTAAAACCTTGTACAAAGTTACTGTTAAGGCTGCTGAATCTGAACAATTCTGGATCGTGTTTTATTGCTTTTAAAAAAATTATTGGTAGAAATAGATTACTTTCTTTTGAGTAGAGCACAATAGGACCCATTAAATAATTGCATAATTATATCTCTGGGAATGAAATTGTTTGAGATAAGGAGATGTAACATTTGCTCAGCAGTCACATGAGGAGACCCAAACTCATTGGTAACCTCACACTGCAATGAACAAGGACATTCAATTTTACAGCTAATAAAATTGTTGGATGGGCAGGCACAAAAACAGCCAGGGAAGTGATTGAAGTCTGGGAAACCGGCCCCTCTTCAGTCAACAGAAATGACTTTCCTTGCCATCTTCCTATTAACAAAGTCAGAAAGACTGCTGGCCTGACAGTTGTGCAGAAAACCATCATTGACACCCTCCATAAGGAAGGAAAGCCTCAAAAGATAATTGCAAAAGAAGTTGGATGTTCCAAAGTACTGCATCAAAGCACATTAATAGAAAGTTATGTGGAAGGGAAAAGTGTGGAAGAAAAAGGTGCACAAGCAGCAGGGATGACCACAGCCTGGAGAGGATTGTCAGGAAAAGGCCATTCAAAAGTGTTGGGGACCTTCAGAAGGAGTGGACTGAGGCTGGAGTCAGTGTATCAAGAGCCACCACACACACACGGATCCTGGACATGGGCTTCAAATGTCATATTCCTCTTGTCAAGCCGCTCCTGAACATCAAACAATGTCAGAAGCATCTTACCTGGGATAATGAAAAACAGACCTGGTCTGTTGCTCACTGGTCCAAAGTCCTCTTTTCTGATGAGAGCAACTTTTGCATCTCATTTGGAAACCAAGGACCCAGAGTATGGAGGAAGAATGAAGAGGCATACACTGCAAGATGCTTGAAGTCCAGTGTGAAGTTTCCACAGTCTGTGTTGATTTGGGGAGCCATGTCATCTTCTGGTGTTGGTCCACTGTGCTTCATTAAGTCCAGGGTCAATGCAGCCATCTACCAGGGGATTTTGGAGCACTTCATGCTTCCTTCCGCAGACGAGCTTTATGGAGATTCTGACTTCATTTTCCAGCAGGACCTGGCACCTGCCCACACTGCCAAAAGCACCAAAACCTGGTTCCATGACTGTGGGATTACTGTGCTTGATTGGCCAGCAAACTCGCCTGACCTGAACCCCATAGAAAATCTATGGGGCACTGCCAAGAGAAAGATGAGAGACATGAGACCGAACAATGCAGAAGAGCTGAAGGCCGCTATTGAAGCATCCTGGTCTTCCATAACACCTCACCAGTGCTGACTGCTTCCATGCCATGCTGCATTGAGGCAGTTCTAAAACAGCCAGGAAAGTGATCGAAGCTTGGGAAACCAGCCCCTCTTCAGTCAACAGAAGTGCTGATTTACCACCAGCCTACCAAGTACTTAGAAGGCGAGGGCTGGGCAGCACAAACAAATGACAGCTAATGACTTAAAAGGAAGCCATTAAAACATCCACAATCAGCATCTAATAAGCCACTTACAACAGGTGCCATAAATACTACACACAGAACAGCACACATACTGCTAGAGAGAAGTTCCCTACAGATGGGCTCCAGCATGAGTCTGAAAACTCGTGCTTTTGACCGACCCAGTTTGGATCCTAAAACACTATTCTGGGACACATATATTCACCTTCATTCGTAAGATTTGCTCACTTTGAATGAAACCTTAGGAAATCCCTTGGAATTCCATGACCCCTCTAATATTTCCTTCCACTTGAATGCATCTGACATCTTGCTTTAGAGCCCTTTTTTTGATGGTTCTAAACTTTGTTCATATGACTGAAGTTATAAACATCAAAGCATACATATGAGTAAAGCCTTTTTGTAACCAACTGATACACTTTCTACAGTATGTAAAGAAGGATGTGTTGTGTTTGTTTTGAAAATTAAAAATATTTTTTTTTAAAAAAAAGCATACATATGAGTCATTATTTTTCAGCTGCTGTTGGTTTGTGTCAGTTCATATCCTTTTCCCCCCTCCTCTGTTTTGTTTAATTGGTGATCAGTAAAGGAATAGGAGAGGACTGATTGCCTCTGGCTGAAAATTGGTGACATTTTCACTTGTCTGTAGCAATCGGATCAGAATTTTCTGCTTTTTCCAGTAAATGCTAGCCTAACCTAAAAGATTAAAGAAAAGATCTGGGCCAATATATACATGTAACAATAGATGCCATGTTTGCACCAAAACAAAATTGCAAAAAGAAAAAAATCTTTGCAGGAAAAATAATTTCTTTTGAAACTTAAAAGTGTATTCCCAAAATATAAGATAGAGTAAGTAAGGTGATGCCCTTATTCCCTCGAGTATTTCCTAATGCTCTTTGCTATATCGGAGCAGAAGCATTTCAGTGCTTTCAGTTTGGAGCAACATTTCTACTTCTTATTTAAAATCTGAAAAATTAGATTGCTAAAATCTAAAATACAAAAGATTAAAGAAAAGATCTGTGCCAATACATACACATGGCAATAGATTTTCCCCCATTTCTAAACTGAAATATGTATGCAGAATTAAATATTTTGTACATGCATCATCTTTTTTTTCTTTCTTAGCATTAATTTAGAGGAAAGGGAGAAAAAAGAGTCTCCAAATAAAAATAGTATTTCTTCACGTGGTTTTACAGTTTGACAACATCGAGAATATGATACAATATTATTGGGGGGGGGGGGGAGAATAAGAATTTGAGAAAGAATTGTTTGGAGTTCTTTTTTCTGCATTTAGCAATGAACCTTTTATGTGAGGGAAAATTAACATTGATTCCTTATATAATATAAGCAGTTTTGCTTCCATATTGATAATCTTACAAAACCACCATTGATTTGAGTTGAAGGTCTTAAACAGATTTCAGACTTCTGGCCAGATTTAATTTCTCTGCCTAATTTGCATGAGAGGAACTTTGAGAGGGAACCTGAATTACCATGATACCCTCCCATGTCTAGAAAATATAAACTGGTGTTGACTGTCAGGAATTTATAGGAATAATAGTACAACACATATGAGAACATTGGATTGGAGGAGAACAATCTACTGTCAGGAATAGCAATATTATGTTTGTTGCCATCAATTGTGGCAGTGGGGAAGTTTTTATGTTTACCTCTACTGTGGAGATTAAGAGCTAGAATAGTGATCCTGATCTTGATTTTCTGTTCAGTATGAGTCTGCAAAAAATCTTATGTCACGGGATGAGAGCATGCCTTTGTTCACCTGGGATCAACCTAGGACAGCGATGGCGAACCTTTTTTGGCTCGTGTGCCACAAGTGGGGGGAGCACAGGGGGGTTGTGTGTGGGCGTGCCGCACCCATAATGCAATGCGTAATCCCCCCTGTGCGCATGCGTGCACTACAGGTGCTCCCCCCATTTTACATGCATGCGCGCTGGCCAGCTGACAGGGCAGCGCCTTGCGTGCCCTGACAAATGGCACGCGTGCCATAGGTTCGCCATCACTGACCTAGGATGAGGTCATTAACTCACCGGGAATTAATAAGCATTACTCACATTGCATCCTTTGAAGTTAATGTTTGAATGTGTGCATTATATCTGCTCAAAAGGAAGGCTTATCAAAAACATTGTCTTTACAGCTTTACAGCTAATTGCTATTAATTATTTGAACTGAAACTACAATATATTTAAACATTTGGGAAGGAAAAAATAAATCAAGTTCAGGAACAGGTTTGAAATTGGCTTGCTTAAACAGGCTAGAGTTAAAACCAGGTTTCGATGAAACAAATTATGGTTAGTTGAAAACAAGACAATGATTGTGATCTTTCTTGCAGCATGTTCATAGCAACAATTAGAATTATTCCAGCTTGATACAGTTTTTGAAATTATTATCTATCTCAGAACTTTGGCTTTTAAATAAATATGATATTGTAGCACCTTTATTATTTATTTTCATTTGTTCATTCATAAAACACAGGCCAACTTTTTATGCTCAATCATCTATTATTTCCTAATTTTGTCAATGTAATTGGAGTAAACCTTGTCCTAGTTATGCTCAATGCATAATTGGTTTACTTGGCCTCATTTTCTGCAGTGTTCCCAAACTAGCGGCAAACAGAGAAGCATCTGTTGACAGATATTGAAAATCTGTGATTTGCGAGATAAATTGTGAGCCAAATATTCTTGAATTAATATTTGTAAAAATAACTACCTTCTTCATCAACTGATAATTATCACTGCACTTTAGAGACAATCTTGTGATAGGTTATATTTGAGACACGGAAAATACTGAGATGAGATGATTAGGGGACTGGAGACTAAAACATATGAAGAACGGTTGCAGGAACTAGGTATGTCTAACTTAAGAGAAAGAAGGACTAGGGGAGACATGATAGCAGTGTTCCAATATCTCAGGGGTTGCCACAAAGAAGAGGGAGTCAAGCTATTCTCCAAGGCACCTGTGGACAGAACAAGAAGCAATGGGTGGAAACTAATCAAGGAGAGAAGCAACTTAGAACTGAGGAGAAATTTCCTGACAGTTAGAACAATTAATCAGTGGAACAGCTTGCCTCCAGAAGTTGTGAATGCCCCAACACTGGAAGTCTTTAAGAAGATGTTGGATAGCCATTTGTCTGAAACGGTATAGGGTTTCCTGCCTAGGCAGGGGGTTGGACTAGAAGACCTCCAAGGTCCCTTCCAACTCTACTATTGTATTGTATTGTATCTCTACTCAAACTACAATAATGGGGTAACAACATCACTCAAGATTTAGGAACGCATAAAATAATAGGATCAAATATCTAATACATATACAATATTCAAGCTTTTTTATATCAACATCATTAGATTTTGTAGCTGTATGTAATATCAGTGTTGCTACACTACTGAGAGAGTAAATGACCAGTGTTAGATTGCTTAAATCTATTACTAAAGTGGTCCTGAACATAGATTTCCATGCAGTTATTTATTATTTACTTGTATGCCGCCTTTGTTAGTTTTTGCAAATAACTCATGATGGCAAACATGTCCAATGTGCCTTCCTCCTCCTATTGTTGCCACAACAACCTTGTGAAGTGAATTGGGCAGAAAGAGAGAGTGACGGGCCCCAAATTATCACCTAGCTGTTTTTCACAGCTAAGGTGGAACTAGAAAAAGAACAAGCTAATAGGTCTGATGGTGATTTGTTGTGTTCACGTGCATCTTTCTTATTTCAAAATTATTTTGAAATACTTTTTTTTTAAAAAAAGCTATGCTGCAGATAATGTTACTTCTTGCAAGGTAGCTGCAATTTACAAATAGATTATAGATTTTTTTTCCCTCTTCTTTAAAAGACAAGCAGCATGAAGTGGAAATCCCATCTCCAACACAGAAAGAAAAAGAGAAAAAGAAACGACCTATGTCTCAAATCAGTGGAGTAAAAAAATTGATGCACAGTTCCAGCTTAACAAATTCTAGTATCCCCAAATTTGGAGTCAAAACAGATCAAGAAGATATTCTATCCAAGGTAAGAGCAATGCTGATTTCCAGCCGATTCAGTATCTGTAACTCAGATCCAAATACAGTCACAAAATTACATTCACAAATATTTACATATATCCGTATGTCTATATGAATGTATATGTCACATGTGTAAAATCTCACACACCGATTTGTGAGAAAATAAAGATTCGGATTCTTTTTTTTTTTTCGCTAGCACATTGTGCATCAGAACTGTGTAACTGCAGAAGTCAAATGGATTTGTTTAAAAATAAGATCACCTATAGAATTTAACAAAAATTCTAGATGCCATGTTTACACTAAAAGAAAATTGCAAAAAAAAAAATCTTTGGAGGAAAAATAGTTTCTTTTGAAACTTATAAATGTATTCTCAAAACATAAGAGAGTAAGGTGGTGTCCTTATTCCCCAGAGTATTTCCTAATGCTCTTTGCTATATCAGAGCAGAGCAGTACTGAAGCATTTTAGGGTATTCAGTTTGGAGCAACATTTCTACTTCTTATTTAAAATCTTAAAAATTAGATTGCTAAGATCTGAAATACAACGAAATCAAGAGCAGATGTTTTGTACAAAGTCTATTGCAAAGCCAGGGTAAGAGTTTCTGTTTTTTGTTTGGTTTTATATCAGGAGCTAGAAGATGTAAATAAATGGGGCCTCCAAGTGTTTAAAATAGCCGAATTATCTGGGAACCGACCTTTGACAGTCGTCATGTATACAATCTTTCAGGTATGTTTAAGGGGGAAACAACTTTTTTCCCTTTTCTTTTCCAGAGGACTTTACCTATTCTGAATAAATAATTACTTTTTCTCTCTGTAACTGCAGGAACGGGATTTGCTAAAAACGTTTAAGATTCCACCAGACATGTTAATAACCTACTTGATGACACTGGAGGATCATTATCATGCAGATGTGGCATATCACAACAATATACATGCTGCTGATGTTGTACAATCAACACATGTGCTTCTGTCAACCCCAGCTTTGGAGGTAAGTCCACAACATCTGGGTGAAATTGAAAAAAAACCTACTTGTGAAACATACTGTCATGTCTCGCAATACACCAAGGTGGCTTGCCAAATGATTAGATACTGAGAAAATAAGTTTCATTTAAAGATATCAACATTTGAAACTTTATTATAAAAACATTTTATAAATTGGACTTCAATCTTTTTCCCCTCCAGAAAAAATAACAAACACAGTGGTGTTTGTACTAGTAGAGATCCAAGCAAAAAAAGGGGAGAGGACCAGTGCAATTCTGTTTCATTTAGAACATTTTCTCCATTAGTCATTCTTCTCTGTTCCATTATCTTATTCCGCAATATTTCCTCTTTCTTTCTTTTAGGCTGTTTTCACAGACTTGGAGATTCTAGCTGCTATTTTTGCCAGTGCAATACATGATGTTGACCATCCCGGGGTTTCAAACCAATTTCTTATCAACACAAGTAAGTTAGTTTATTTCTGACTGTACTGATTGCCTATATACTTGAGATTCTTTGAACAAGCAACAAAGATGGTTTTGGATATGTAGACTTCTGCATACATCATATGGTCAGTCATCAAAAGCATATTTCTAGTCCAGTGTCCCTTCGTCACAATGAGAATTTGAAGAATGGGTTTTCCTGTTCACTCACTCATTTGGATATTCAAGGTCTTTCCATTCTTACTTGTCTATGGGCTTCACGCAACTGGGAAATCTAAGGCAGCTTTCTTCTGATAGATTGTTGGAGGTCTCTGAATGCTACTTATTCCTCTAGGTCAGAATTCCTCAGACAGCTTTGCTTCAATTCTGGGAGTTGAAGTCCACAAGTCTTAAAGTGGCCAAGATTGAAGACTCCTGCCTTAGGTCAATGCTTCTCAACTTTGGTAACTAATATATGTATGGTGACTGTGGAATTCTGGGAGTTGAAGCCCACAAATCTTGCTGAGCTTGAAAATCACTGCTCTGTATTTTTCCTGGGTTTTCTGGCCCATTTGGAATATCTATACTATTAAAACTCTTGTTGTCATGACCTTTACCTAGGTGAAGTAGTGGATCATAGAGAAGTATCTCAAATGGGCTAACTTACATAATGCATCCAAAATCAGGATCAGTATTTCCGAAGAGAACAAAATTAGGGGAAGTTGTGGCTGCTTCACTACTGCTATGCTGCTGGGCTGCTACAGCAGTCATATGATCTTCTTGTTCAAATTCTGCTACAGTTTCCCAGTCAGTCTTGCAATCCATCATTTCCTCCCCCACCGACTAGCAAGAAATTGATTCATTGTGTGGCTCTCAAGGAAACAAGTGCCTGAAGAAAGACCTGGATATTTTTATTGCTTTATGTGCTCCCTGAGGAGGCTCACAACATGTACATGCATCTATATCCCATTCAGGAGAATGGGCAACTATGTATGTATATCCATAGTGGTCTATTCATCTATAGTTGTTCACAAATTTGTGAAGTAGGTGGGAAAGTCATCAAGTGAGCTGCTATACCTGCAGGTGGAGTAGAAAACTGGCTCTCTCTGGTGTCAGACTAATATATTAGCTACTATGTACCCCAGTCCTTGCCCTTCCTATTTTCAACTGCTTCTTACTATGAAATTGAGTGTAGCCTGGTCTCTCCTTTGACCACTGGAGTGCAGGTAGATCAATCCTGCCCTAACCTTCAAGAGGTCACATGATCCCATTTTTAAACTGTTCTGAGGTAACAATGGCAATCTACAATATTGTAAAATAAATGAATCTCATCAACGTAATTATGCAAGTTGGAAATAGAGGGGGAAACGTTACGGTGAAGAGATGACACCAAACATCACTGCAACGTGTCAAGGGGTGCAAGAGATAAAGAAACAGAGAATGAAAGGGCTGTATTTCTGCAGAGCCACAAGGAAAATTACAGAATGAGGAGACAAGAAAAGACAGAGGAGAAAAACAAAGATCAATTTTGAATGTGTGGCAGACATTAATTAGTGCAAGAGTCCCTCAATGTGACTACATCTGCCTTCAACATCAACATTTCAGCAGAGAAAGAAGAGCAAGGCAAAATGCACAACTTGCACAGTGTAACATTTCTACTGATTTGGTACCATGGCCAAAGTCTGCCCTCACTCTCATAAATTCCTATTCCCTGGAAAAACCACCATTTTCTGCATTATGCAGTTCCCTTCATATTGCAGGATAGGCAATTTGCAACCTCTGCCTAATGAACTTCTCATTTTATATAGCAATGGGACACCTATTGCAAACAGGTTAAGGAAGAACATCAGATAATACAACAGCCTTGGACTTCTTTTCTCCTCCCCCATCCATCTCAGGACTGCACAGTCTCTTCCTCAGGGCCTCTTTCTGGAAAAGGTCTGTGTCACCAAAACTCTCCCAAAAATGTTTCTTCATATGCAAATTCTATCACAGAGCTAATGCTGCTCAGTTTCCCACAGAACTTCTTGATTCAAGTGAACTCTCTGGATTGCTATCTCATAAACTGGAATTGAAGGTCATCATTTTAATGAGGTTGATAAAAATAGGATCACCAACATGATTTGCCAACATCCGATGATGGATATGGCACAAGAAGATGATTTTAATGAGGAAGTTGGATCTTTCAAAGCTTTGCAAAAGGAATGCATACAATAGGAATAATTTCACAGGAATCTCACTAGAAAATACAAACTTTGGTACATTCAAAAGTGACATTGACATGATTCCAAGAATTTGCAGTCAATTTATCAGAAGGTGAAGTTGTCCCTCTTCAGCACACACAGTTCCCAATTGCAGTCATGCTTTCCTCTCCTATATATAAAGCAGAAGGACAAATCATGGAGAAGGTGCTGATTAATCTGGAGAAACCAGCATTCCA
Source organism: Natrix helvetica (assembly GCF_964273705.1). Taxonomy (NCBI): domain Eukaryota; kingdom Metazoa; phylum Chordata; class Lepidosauria; order Squamata; family Natricidae; genus Natrix; species Natrix helvetica. The sequence continues at coordinate 29,004,749 of NC_138552.1, read as the reverse complement.
GCATGGTCAGCTGTATGTCACTTTAAGCCAAGGAAAAAGAAATATAAACCACTATTCTTAAAGAATGGCAGATCAATCACAAATATTGTTATCTAAAACAGGGGTCCCCAACCGCAAAATGCAAATGACCAGCTGTCTGCAAGGAATATAAATTGTTCCATTCTCCACCATCCAGTCAGAGGTGAAGAAGCTTCTTGGATGAGAAGTGAAATGTTTTCAAAGAAAAATCAGAAAATCCAGTTGCCTCTTGAAGAAGCACCTTTGGGACAACCATGACCTGGATGAATGAGAATCTCCGTAGCTACGTTAGTGGAATGTTAATATTCAGTACATTTAAGTCAACAAACTACAGACATATGATTAAGGAATTGTACCATACAGAGGGAGGGATGAAGGAGATCTCTGTTCCACTTGCCACTGATAGCTTCCAAGTCTTTTGGAAAATTCCATTATTTGATTACAAAATTATTGAGCATTTGTGCAATAGAAGGGAAGCGTTTGCTGAAACATTTGTTCATGATCAGCCCTAATTTGTTCTTATTTTGTTGCCCTTGTAATTTTCAAACCATTTCTAAAAACTGAACAGAGAATTGGAATTGGAGGAAAGTCTGTTGTCAGATTTGATTTGCAATTAGCCATAGTGGTTTTTTTTTTCCTAATGTAGTTGTATGTTTTGGATGCCATAATAATGTTAAAACCCAAAATATATAACTTCTATAAAAACAAAAACGCGATTTTTATTAACAGTGCTGTCTTTGGACTTTCTTGCAGACTCTGAACTTGCCTTGATGTATAATGATTCATCAGTCCTAGAAAACCATCATCTAGCTGTTGGCTTCAAATTATTGCAGGAGGAGAATTGTGACATTTTCCAGAACTTGACAAAAAAGCAGAAGCAATCATTAAGGAAGATGGTCATTGACATTGTGAGTTGTTTTTATTTATCCATTATTTTTTTATTTATGATTTTTAATGTATTCCATTTTTAAATATGCATTTCATCATAAACTTGATATTACTTTCATTGTTTTGCTCTTATATAGCTCAAATGAAAAATGATATACCAGATTTTTTTTGGGGGGGGGGGAGATAGTTTGAAATGGGTCTTATATCTGATTTATAAAAGTTATGCTTCCATAAGATCTACTGATTGAGATATTTTCACGGACTGTCTCTTTAATTCCCTTACCAAGATGTAATAGCTTTTAAAACAAAAGCAATTATTGTGACCTTTATCTTTTGTTTCTCCTCCAAGGTCCTTGCCACAGATATGTCTAAGCATATGAATCTATTGGCTGATTTGAAAACAATGGTTGAAACCAAGAAAGTGACTAGCTCTGGAGTTCTACTTCTTGATAACTATTCAGACAGGATTCAGGTAAGATACTCTGCATTTTAAACTAATTGTATTCTTTCTTCACCTCATTACATTCAGATAACCAGTGTGTCTCAACTTTTTGGACTGACTACCGTCCCTTTTGTCAAAACATTTTCCCGGTTATGGCTGCTTATGGGGCATTCTTCCTTGATGAGGTGCCTCATCTTATAGCGGTACTTTGCTCTTCCTTGACTGTTCATTTAGTGACACTAATCTACACTAACTAATGATTAATCAGTTTGTTCTGCTAAGCACAGCTTTTTCAGCTTGCAGAACAAGTTATAAGTGTTATAAGTGAAGTAGTGCAGACTACCTGCTTACTCATACCTATTAGTAAAGGTACAGAAATGCTTTTTTTTTTTCAGTCAGAGCCTAAATATAAACTGTCAAGATTAAGTGCAATCCATTATGTCCCCACTGTGTTTTGTTGTTCAAATGTCAACACTATCATTACACAAATGCATATATACACAAGTAGGAGTGTCTAAAGTTTCAATCCGTTGCTTTGGTTGGGTAGTTAATTGGATGGTTTTGTTTGCTGAAATGTTTCTTAATCCACAAAGTTCTACTTAGGAGTGAAGGGATGGAATTACTTTAAATGTACCTGCATGCTATCAAAATTTTAAAATTAATTTTCATTCTTAAACCATTTTTAACATTTCCATATGAAGCAGTACCCAACGCTGAAGTTTGGCTTTCAAAATTTCATTCAAATGCTCATGCAGCCTGCAGGCCAGACCTAATTTAGACTATTCTGTCAGTGTCTGAATTTTTTTTTTCTGCTCTTGAGGGTGGCTAACAGGCTTGATTAATTCCCACATATCTTCATAACTGATCAGTCTTGCACTTACAACATTTTTGGCCTTTTAATATAGGCAAAGCTATAGATGTGAGATAATTGGTAGCTATTAATGCCAGTGTGAAAAACGCACGGCATATCATCCTCCTGGTGTTCAGAATAAACCTTGCACTCCATGTATTTTCAAGATTTCTGTTTTCTCACCCACTAAATGTGCAAATGGAAAAAGAGTAGAATAACACCACAAGTTTTCTCAATATTTTTTTTACTGTTTAATTTAGGTTCTACAAAATATGGTACACTGTGCAGATCTAAGCAATCCAACAAAGCCACTCCAGTTATATCGGCAATGGACAGATAGAATAATGGAAGAGTTCTTTCGTCAGGGAGATCGAGAAAGAGAAAGAGGCATGGAAATAAGTCCCATGTGTGATAAACACAATGCATCTGTAGAAAAATCACAGGTAATCATTTAATTGAAAGATGAAACATCAATGTAGTTGATTTAGAGCAGGGGTGTCAAACTCATGTGATCACAGTGGCATCACGTGATGTATTGGGGCTTTCTGATTCTACAGGAAGACAAGAACTATGTTACATTGAAAAGGCTATCCTAATTGAATCTTGGAAGACTGATTGGACTTTACTTTTCCTCTTATATCTCAGTGAATCAGAGTCTCCCTGAGTTTGTTCCCAATGCTATCTCATTCCCCTTGATTTAAGGAATATTTCTTTGCTTGTAACCTATTGTTTATTTCCCTCAAGGTCCTCTTTACACAAATGGTTGATATAATACCAAAAAAAAAGCCTACAAAATTATGAAAGATTAATTTGAAGTTTTCATTTAAGAACACAAATAATATAGAAAAGAACTAAATAAAAAAGATAGCTTCTTATGAAGTTAATTTTAATACATAATGTGATAAACCTAATTCCTTCTTTCTTTAGAATAACATCTCCTCTTAATTCTACATTGTAACAGGTGGGCTTTATAGACTACATTGTTCATCCTCTTTGGGAGACCTGGGCAGACCTTGTCCACCCAGATGCCCAAGACATCTTAGATACATTGGAGGACAATCGTGAATGGTACCAGAGCACAATCCCTCAGAGTCCTTCTCCTGCATCGGATGACCAAGAGGAAGGTAGACAAGGACAAACTGAAAAATTTCAGTTTGAACTAACATTGGAAGAAGATGGAGAATCAGACACAGAGAAGGACAGTGGAAGTCAAGTGGAAGAAGATACCAGCTGCAGTGACTCCAAGACTCTTTGCACCCAAGACTCAGAGTCTACAGAAATTCCACTTGATGAGCAAGTGGGAGAAGAGGTGGTAGAGGAGGAGGAAGAGGAGAATCAGTCAGAACCTTGTGTGCTAGAAGAACGGTCTCCTGATACGTAACAGTGCATAGCTCTCTCTATACTCTCTCCTTTTCTGTTTTTAAAAGCTGAAAATGGTTTCCAAAGTGCATATCATATGGCACAACCATGATCATGCCTCACTGTCATCTGCCAGAGTTGTTTGTTGATCAAAAACTTAGTTCAGCACTCAGGATTAGTGTGACCAGAATTGTTCATCTCCATGGCACCAGAGAATGAAGGAAAACATCTGCAAAGAACAGTTGAATGAAGAGTTCAGCTTGGCTGATTTGATGAGAGACTGACAGCACTCACAGCTGTTTTTCACAACGAGTAAAGGCTGGTCCAAAGCTAATGTGAGTGTGTGTGTGAGATTATATGTTTGTTTTGTATTAGGTTTTAATTTCATGAGGAGGCAATTAATACCATACCTTTAATGATTAACACCAGAATCTAAAGAAAGTGACCAGCAAATGAATCAAGTTGTCTAGTGGGAAAACAAATGCACTCAAATATGGGGATACAACATGAATCAGTAGGAAGATGAAGCTGTGGAAATCACATACTTTTCTAATTTCAAGTCTTCCTGACACATGACTGAAAAAGGTGTAGCTCAATGGTTGCACTGAAGTCTGCATTTTGTATCATATGTAAAACAGAAATCTTTTTGTAGAGTTTACTTTTATTATTAAATGTGTTGGGTTATTATATTTAAAAGAATGCAACACCCTCCGAATTTCATCTGCCAGTGGCTTTTTCTTCCTCCCTCTTCTCCTATCCCCAAAAAAGAGTAACTTGCAAGTTTTCAGTACATGTATATGCTACACTGGATAAATTGAATTTTATATTTGTTTGCACTTAGATTTTTCATAGCAATTCCTTCAACTGTTATAAAATAGCTTTTGTTTTATAGACCAATGATACGTATATGATGCTCTGTTAATTCTCTCTCACCCACCCACCTACCCAGTCTCCTATTGTAGGAAAACACTTTGTTTTCTATCTTTTTTTCTTTGTAAATGTCCAAAAAGCAGCAATATATTATCTGCTATGAGCTCTTTGATCTCACAGATAGCTTAGTCCTGCAGATCCAAGGTTTATGGTTGTGGGTTAATTCCCCTCAACCAAACCAATTATTTTTGAAATCTAGTGGAACACTAGAGTAGCAGTTCCCCAACATTTGGGTTGCAACAATTGAGGGGTGGCAGGAATGTGGACCATTAGGATTCAATCTTCCTATAGTAGATGCATTGGGGTTCAGAAGGTTGAAATGAACGACAATAGTGCATAGAAACTTGAGAATGCTCCAAAACAAACATTGGATACTCATAAGTATGAATAAATTTAGATCTGAGGTTTTCAGATCTATGGCCAGTATAAGGGTGACTTTCCTATTATATACACAAATGTTTTATTTGTTAACTGAATATTTCCTTTTCCACAAGGCAGTTTGTTGGCATGAACAATAACCTTGTAGGAGTCTTTTGCCCCAATGACTTACTAAGACCAACAAATAAATACTTTGGTTGGGGCCATGTGGGCAACTGTTATTGCACAGTACTTCAGATTGTATTTGTGCAAACAAATCAGGAATAAACTTGTTTCTAAGGGATTTTTTTTTCCTGTCAAAAACTTTTTGAGAGGGTTTGTGCTATTATGGGAAGTGCACTACTCTACAAAACTGATAGGTTGTTAAGGAGTGGGGGGGGGGAGTATTGCAGAGCAAAGTGTAGACTGCCATCCTTTGTAGAATTACATGCCATTATGGCTGTTAATTAAAATGGGATTTGCGTATCTAATTTTAAATTTGGCTGTAGCTGTAGCATACAGCTATACTTATGTGTGGGAAATCTATGCACAGTAGCAGACATCAATGCAGATTGATGTCTGTGAGGTTTGAAATGGGCCATCCTCACCTGACCTGTGCTGCCTTTCTCTTGCCAGATTGCATTAGTAGGCACCTATTCATGCTGCTTTATCAACATGGTACATTTCCTTGACCACATAGATCCTCTATCTTTGGTCTACATTTGCATAAAACAGCTCCTCACGGTATGCAAAAGCTTTGCACAGAGCTATTGTAATCCCAGTATTGAAGCAACTTGGTTGGACTGGGTTTGAATCTTGAGTCTTCGTTTTGCTGCAATGAAAACAGAAATAGGATTGGATTGGATGGAGCCTAAATTAATAAGGCTTTAGTCCCATTGTAATCAATGGAACTATTCCTTCATTTATTTAGAATTAAGACTTGTTTTATATATCAAGCTCTTACGGTAAGCACTGAATAATGAGGATTTTTGAAAAATGTTTTAATGTGTTGACTCTTTCTTAGTTCTTAATGCCTTTTGTTAAAAAAATACCAGCTAGGGAAATGAATGGAAGAATATCATCAAATTGCTGTTAGCATGAATTCATGGCCTCTCCTTCACTACTTCGACATTTGTACAGTCCCCAAGAGTGCCTGGAATTTTAATGAAAAAAAAAGCAATATAAATTCCAAAAATCTAAATGGACATAGAAGGGTATTTTTTTCTGCACTAATAGTTTAATCAATAAAGAAGAGTGCTCTCTGGCTTGAGCCAGCAAGTTCGGAGGAAAGAACTGTTAAATACATAAATATCTTTGCTTTTTAACAAGATTTCCCAAATGTTAATTTCAAGGAGGTTTCATTCATTGCTGGATCTTGTTAGAGCGCACACTGTAAGATTAAACTTTCAAAGAAAATGGAGACTGCATTGTGTAAAAATACACCCATACACATGGACAATCAAATGACAGGAAGCGTAATAATTTTTAGAGCCAGGGATTGAATGCACTGTACAATCTTTTCTGTTTTGTTTTTTATTTTATTTTGCCTGAAGTGTGTGATAGCACACACATGGCTGAAAATATATATATTAAAAGGTGACTTTACATGTGCTCTCTCTTTTTGCCACAAGTAAAATGCAAAACATTGGTACAGTTTTGAAAAGGAGGGTGGGAGAATGGGGAAAAGGTGAGAGGAATATGAGTTTGCATTTATACTTTAGCTTGCAAGTTACTGTTCTTGGTAATGTTGTGTCTGTTCCTTTTGATTTCTGATTTCATGTCATTGTTTCAAAAAAAATGTGATCAGATAATATAGGTAGAACAAATCACATTCAAAAGCTTTTTAAAAAAAAGAACTTGAGAATGAAATGAATTTTACAACATTGTCATTTATTTTACAATGCATTTATTTATTTTTTATTTGTGCCATGCATATTTTTTTCTCACCAAATGACCTTACTTGTAATAAGTCTTGTTTGTCTCTGTTTACAGCTATGTATTTATTGTAATGTATATAATGTAATGTTAATTGTAAATTATAAGTTCTTATTATAACATCATCTTGCTGGGATGGTGTTGCTATATTTGGAAACTCTTGGTGAGAGAATTAATATTGTGTATACATACTCCCCTTGTACATTTTCCAACCTCGTGTAATATATCCTATATCACCTTAGAGCTTGTTTATGGAAGAGTTGAGAAAAATGATAAAATACATAGATATATAAATTAAAAGCTGCAGGTCTTTGGTCCCAGGGCTGTGCCTTAACTTTAAACAAAATTTTCTTCTGTTTTGCTGCATTTGGAAAAAAGGTCGTAGCAAACATGGGCTGGGCGTATCTCCAATATGCTTTTTTAAATAAAGGGACTTCAGTTGTGTCCCATCTAGGAATGTTCTCTTTTCCACTCTCCAGGATCCACTGAAGCTGAGTTTTGGGGAGAAGGTGTTTTTTTTTAAGGGTAGGATGGCAAGAGACTGTGCAGCTGAAACTGCCATCTTGACTCTTTGAGACACCATGTGGATGCCCCTGCTGGCATCTGACCTCCTTTTGAATAAATGCCTTCTCTCTAATGCAGGGGTGTCCAAACTTGGGAACTTTAAGACTTGTGGACTTCAACTCCTAGAATTCCCCAGCCAGCATGGCTGGCTGGGGAATTCTGGAACTTGAAGTCCACAAGTCTTAAAGTTCCCAAGTTTGGACACCCCTGCTCTAATGGAATATACATTCCCCTTCAAAGCATTTCTTGAGGGATTCTTCACCTTTCTTAGAAAAAGTAAAGGAAAAACAAATGCTACCAACACTTAAACAACAAGAATGAGCACTAATCAATGGCAGCTACTGCTCTGAAGCCCCACTGAAACAAGGCAGTCACTTTCTGTCCATACCAAGGCAATTCATATTGGCAGATTATTTAATACAGTGGCTCTCCAGATTAGACCTGTCTTGATATTGCACTGTAAAACACGACCTATTCCCTCCAATAAGCTTTCAGGCAGCCGAAGCTTGCTTCTGTATGAATGGATGTGCAGAAGACTGTCTGTAGCTTTTCTACATCCTTGAAACACTACCGTTAGTTTTAGACCAGTGTTTCCCAACCTTGGCAATGGCTGGACTTCAACTCCTAGAATTCCCCAGCCAGCAAATGCTGGCTGTGGAATTCTGGGAGTTGAAGTCCAGACTTCTTCAAGTTACCAAGGTTGGGAAACACTGTTTTAGACAAAATCAACAATGGCTGAAATATGTCTCGCTGCTGCTCTTGGACATGAAGCTTCGTAGTTCAGATACCTCATCTCCATTCCACCCACGCCCAGCCCATGTAGCATGTGAAAGGAGAGATTCTTTTTCAAGAAAAACAGAGCCGCCTCCTTGACACAAACTGTAGATTTTAGCAGCCCTGGCCCAAAGGAATACGATTGCTTTTGTTTTACACAATATAAAAGGGACACTATTACAACAGAATTCCTGGACAATATTTTCGTTGTTTTCAGTTGGTTTTGTTTCCTTTGGGTATGTCTTTAGAGTGACAGAGTATGCGAACATTGCAAATAATTCAATGGTTTCTTAGCCTCTCTTACAGCCTATGGAATAGTACTGTATGTCAGATACCTTCATATGAAATTTTTATATGCAATGGAAATAAAAGCATGGGTTGATTCTGCCTAGGTAATTTCATTTGACTGGTTTTTTTTTTTTGCATGTCAATTTATATTAACACAATTATTGTCCCATAAATGAAAAGGTTGGTCTAAAACACAAGGTGAAAAGAGGAATGGGAGTTGGGTGATGTTATGCTTGGATGTATAAACAATTGTGCAGGGAACTCATTTGAAATAGGACCAAAAAGAGTTAAATCCAACCTCCTCTTACTAAGTGAAAGAAACCTGCTACAGAGCAAAAATTTAAAAATAATCTTGGATAGCCAACAAATGTTTTCTATGTTACCTTATCATTATGAATCTGGAACAGGTTTCAAGAAATGTATGGGAGTGGTAAATTAGCTGTCATACAGTTGCCCTACAGTCTGTGTAACTCTGAATCTATCCCATTATTTCTAAGGTACCTATACATAAATCTGGAGATCACTTCCGGTTCCTGCTGGCGACCGATGTGCTCTCCGCCGCTCGTCTCCTCGGTTGGCTCCGTAAGGAGCACAGGGGGCCTTGGAGGGGTCCCCTGCCGAAGGGCAGCTCGCTGAAACCCCCTGGAATCAGCGGCAGCCGGTGGGGGTGTTTTCAGCCTCGCCTAGGAGCCGGGGAGCGGGGGGGGGGTGTTGGGACAGCTTCGGGCCGTCCGCCCTTTTGCCGAATGGGCTCCGGGAGGAAGGAGGTTATCCAAGGAAGAGCGGCTGAATGCTGGTGGTGGGGGACCCGCCATGATCTCCTCAATTGTCATTAAAGGACAAGCAGCAGGCTACTGTAAGTTCGTGTTCTTATTTAGAGGGGGGTGTTTCTTCTCTTTACACCCCCCCCCCCGGATTAAGCGGCATTTGAACTATCTCTCTCTATATTGGAATGGAGAGAGAACAAAGGCTGACTCGTCTCTTGAACTAACTATGTGAGAAAGATCACTATTTCAATTGCAAGAGATGATTGCTGAGCTGTCTTTTTAAAAAAAAATCTTATGGAAATCTCCGTTCTTCTCCCTGTGAAAGAAGGAGCTAAGTGGCTCCCTTCCGTCCTTTGTCTTTGCACTTACAAATGAAGTCTGCCTTTTGAAACTACCTTCGAAAAAAAAAAACCTGGTATTGTCTTATTACCATCTCTGAGGGAGACCGAGACCTCTCCTGTTACATGGTCTACCTGGACTTTGATTATTTGACTTTCCCCTTTCTGCTGTGCCTCGGTGTCTTGGAACGGTGAAGGAGAATTAACTCTTCGCTTTTGGATCTGCCTGCCTCCTTGGACTGGCACAGCTGCGCAATCCACCAACGCCATTTTCTTATATACATCTCTGAACTTAGACAAATGGGGCCTAAGAAACCACCAAAGGGCAAGTCATTTTCGGCTCCTCCGTCTGCCACCTCCAGTCCAAGCATGCAGCAAACGAAAAGTACCTCATCGTTACAACAAGAAGGGTCTGGAGAGAGCCCGAAAGAGCTATCTGTTACCCAAATGTTTCAAGAAATTATGAGGGGTCAAAAAGAGGTGACAGGTCTTAAAGATGAACTCAGAGGTGTTCAACATCATATTTCAGAAAACAAACAGAGAATTATGGTGTTGGAGGAGGAGACGGCTGGGCTAGGGGAGGAGGTTAAAGCAGTCTGGAAGGGAAATGTAGAATTGGAAAACTTCATGGCAAAAATAGAATTTGAAAGAATGTCCTTTTTTCTCAGATTGCAGAACCTACCAGAGACAGAAAATGAAGATCTTAAGGATATTATGAGTACAATCTTAGCAGAATATATTAAGAGAGACAAAGAACAGTTGTGGTGGGACCTGGACCTGGTTTATAGGATTAATTCAGCATATGCTAGAAGTCATAATGTTCCAAGGGAGGTACATGCTTGGGGCCCAAAGGGAGGGACCACTAAAATATAAAGATGAAGAAATCACCATTCTTAAGCAGATTCCGAAAAGAAAAAAGGAGGAAGTATTCCTCTTTATCAAAGAAATTATACAATAAAGGAGTTTGGTTTAGATGGTTATTACCAGAGGGAATGTTGATCTTTTGGGAGGGAAATAGGATTAGAATTAATACAGTGCAGGAGGCTGAAGCCTTCATTAAAAAACATTTCTCTCTCCTAGAGGACAAACACAGGCAAGGTAGTGAAAAGGGTAGCAAGGTACAAGATATGAAGGAAGGGAGGGCTGTAGCTCCACCTGGGGACAGGGAGGAAGGAGCAATATCAAAAAGGCTCAGGTCACAAAAATAAAAGTATTTGAAATATCTGTAATTGTTGATATACTAGAAAGTGACAAAGGAAAAATGATTGAACACATGGTTGATACAATATAGAATAAGATTCTGTTCTTTGCTTATCTTTTATATCTTGCTTTTAATATTGTAAAAATTGTGAGATTTGGAGGGATTTCTACCACTAGCGTGGGACCTGCCATATTTTTCTATGCACCCCTCTACCTTTTTCCATAAATGTTTAAAAACCAATAAAATTCTTTAAAAAAAGTACATTGATCTAGAATTAGAGAATAGATAAATAGATAGATAGATAGATGATAGATAGATGATAGATAGATAGATAGATAGATGATAGATGATAGATAGATAGATAGATAGATAATAGATAGATAGATGTTTGCGCACATAGGGCAGACAAGGATGTCTAGCTGAGTTTTATTTGTTCTTCAAAGGAAGGCCTGATTAGTACTTGAATGGGAGACCATCATGTTATGCCAAACAACATTGGGAAGTTGAAAATCATTGTGGAAAAAAGTGGCAACAAACCATTTCCATATTATTGCCAAGAAAAACCTACACAGACATGAAACAGCCAACAAGATTGAAGCGTGAATCAGAGAAGACTCCATTTTACCCTATTGCAACACAAATTATTGTGCTGAAATCAAGAGAAAAAAATGCACCGGGGAACCCATCTAGGTTTTCTTTCTATAAATCTTGTTTGTAAGAACAGAGGCTTGTTTTAAACTTTAATTGTGGTTTGGAAAATTTGACAGATGGAGGGTGGTCTGCTTCAGTGGTGGGTTTCAAATTTTTTTAGAATCTCTTCTGTAGGTATGGCCTTTGTGGGAGTGGCCTGCCAGCCATGTGACCGGTGGGCGTGGCCAACTTGTAAAATGTGGTGAAACTCACTTAACAACGCTCTTGCTTAGCAACCAAAGTGTTGTCTCAGAAACTCTGGCATTGAAGTGTGCAAGTCTTAAAGCTGTCACGTTACATGACCCTTGCACCCCAAACCCTTTAGAAAACAAAAACCTAGGGATGTTTAAACTTGACAGCCTTAAGACTTTAAGGTTTAGTTAGGACTCTTAAAGGCCGGCGGGACGATTGGTGAGCCAGCCAATCAGTGAGCGGCGAGTGAGGCAAGCGTGGTGCGGACAGGTTGAGGGAGGAAGCTGGAACTGGTTCAAAACGGCACAGTAGATTTGTGGAACCTCTTCTATAGAACAGGTTAGAACTGGCAGGAACTCACCCCTGGTCTGCTTGTACCTTCTGTGATAAGGCATCCCTTTTGAACAATTGCCTTCCCATCTACAGATGTATTGGGGCATTTCAAGAGGCTGCTTTTAATTGTTAGGCTGTTGCAAAGCTTAATTTCTGTAGGGGTTGTGTGCATACGTCTGTGGGTGAGAGAAAGAAAGAGTGAAAAATGAGAGATGTGCGAGAGTGAGAGAATGAGGTGAATATATGACAGAATAGGGTGTGTATATTTGGGGAACGATCAAGGATATAATATTGATATGTGAGAAAGAAAGTGCTGGGGGGAAAAGAAAAGAAAAAAAGTTTCAGGAAAAAGTGGAGCATGAGAGAGAATCCTGACAGAAGCGAGTTTATAGAATATATTAGGAAAGGAACCATGGATTATGTCCTCATTGAAGTGCCAGCTGTCATTGGATCTATCCTTGCACTCTGCATGCAAATCCACACATGTGCCTTGGGTGGAAAATGTTTTCCCAGCAATTATACTATTGTCTGGTCACTGCTATGTAACAATTCTTAAGAAATGAGGTTAGTTTTGTTGCTCCTGCAATGAAAATGACTCTGGAAACTGCTTAGAAAATTAACAGGCTACAACATGCCAGAGAAGTGTATGAAGGTAGATGAATGGGACTTCAATGGAAAGAAGACATGAAATGTGTATGAGAAAAGAATTTATTAAGTGTTACAAAATTGCTGAGAGAACGCTATTAAGAAAATGTGTGCAGCAAAAAATAGAATTGCAAAATGTGATTAAGAACAAGGAACAAGGAAGAATAAAAGAGAAAACATTACATGGTTTTGATTGAAATATATGACATTTTTGGAAATGAATGAAGGCACCTAAACAAAGAATCACCAGCAGAAGATTTTGCGACTTAGATCAAAGTGATATAATTATTTGGGTTGAAACAGGAAGTGAGAGAATGCTGCAAATTTGACTTCAGAGCTATGTATGAGAAAGAGATCAAAAAGCAGTATGGAAGGGAATGCTATAAATATTAATGTTCAAAAGAAAAATAGATGAAAAAAAATAATGCTTCCAGAATGTTGAAAAATGGAAAGGTAGGTGTAGAAATGTCACTGGAAAAAGCATTAAAATCTGAAAATGGTTTGCTTATAGCTGTGTTGGTGAGCTTTTTTGGCACCGAGTGCCAAAAGAGGAGCACATGTGCAGGCATGGGGGAGTGCCAGAACCGGGAAGAGCAATTTCCCGGTCACACATGCACATGCCGAGAATCTGAGCGGCTGGTTTCCAGTGTGCGCAGGTGCACTGATCACCTGGACTTCCGGCTTCTGGTGAGCATGCACATGCAAAGCCCAGCTGGTCAGCATGCATGTGCATGCCGGAAATGGGAAACTCAGCTTCCGGGTGAACACATGTGCACCAGGCAGCTGCTTTTCTGGGTTCCGGCGCTCCTGTGCACATGACTAGCTGGCCAGAGCACATGGGTGTCCCGGAACCCAGAAGAGCAACAGGATATGGCTGGCATGCCCGGAGAGATGGCTCTGCGTGCCACTTCCAGCATGCATGCCATAGGTTTGCTACCACTGGCTTATAGAATGACTTTGCAACTGTTTACTGTGTATAAAGTCTGTGCTTTATTAGAAAACTGTTGTCCCTGTACATAAGAAAGGAGATCAAATTGATTGTTGTGAGGAGGGAGGGGGAAGAGATTTGCATCAACAGGGGGATAGAATCAAGATCACGTGAAGTGTTAATACCACTTTATAATGCCTTGGTAAGGCCACACTTGGAATACTGCATTCAGTTTTGGTTGCCACGATGTAAAAAAGATGTGGAGACTCCAGAAAGAGTGCAGAGAAGAGCAACAAAGATGATTAGGGGACTGGAGACTAAAACATATGAAGAATGGTTGCAGGAACTGGGTATGTCCAGTTTAATGATAAAGAAGGACCAGGGGAGACATGATAGCAGTGTTCCAATATCTCAGGGGTTGCCACAAAGAAGACGGAATCAAACTATTTTCCAAGGCACCTGAGGGTATAACAAGAAGCAATGGGTGGAAACTAATCAAGGAGAGAAGCAACTTAGAACTGAGGAGAAATTTCCTGAGAATTAGAACAATTAATCAGTGGAACAGCTTGCCTCCAGAAGTTGTGAATGCCCCAACACTGGAAGTCTTTAAGAAGATGTTGGATAGCCATTTGTCTGAAACGGTATAGGGTTTCCTGCCTAGGCAGGGGGTTGGACTAGAAGACCTCCAAGGTCCCTTCCAACTCTGCTATTGTATTGTATTGTATTGTATTTTTTTTTAACTTTTGCAGAATTATGATTGAAAACATACAAAGGATGACAATGAGAAAAATTTGGGAAGTGCAATATGATTTTATGCCAGACAGGATAGAAAAAGTTGCTTTTTAGCTGATCATTGAGAAATACATATTTGAAAAAAGAAAGTGAACGTGAATGCTGGTAAGCCTTGACTTATGACCACAACTGTAATTTTTGTTGCTAAGTAAGAAAATTATTAAGTGAGATGCACCCTATTTTATGACCGTTTTGGCCATGGTTGTAAGCAAATCACTGCAGATGTTAAGTGAGTCGTTGTTAAGCGAATCTGGATTTACCCATTGACTTCCCTTGTCAGAAGCAACCAGGGGAGGTTGCTAATAGCAATCGTGACCCCAGGATGCTGCAACCATCAGACAGGCGAGTTGTCAAGCAATCAAATTTTGATCATGTAACTGTGGGGCTGCTCCAATGGTTGTAAGTGCAAGGATCAGCTGTAAGTCTGGTGTAAACCTGGTGTAACTTAAATGTCAGACATTTTGGTGCTTGAGAATGGTATCAAGAGGAGCAATGATGCAAATTGGATGGGATTGGTCTTTTCATTCTTTTTTTTTTCTTAAGAAAAAGGGAGGATTGAAGAGATTTTTTGTTATTAGTTGCGAAGTCATGTCCGACCCATTGCGATCCCATGGACAACGTTTCTCCGGGCCTTCCTGTCCTCTACCATCCTCTGCAGTCCATTTAAGCTCACACCTACTGCTTCAGTGACTCCATCCAGCCACCTCATTCTCTGTCGTCCCCGTCTTCTTTTGCCTTCAATCTTTCCCAGCATTAGGCTCTTCTCCAGTGAGTCCTTCCTTCTCATTAAGTGGCCAAAGTATTTTGAATTACTAGTTTTTGTGCGCTGTAATTACTGACTCAAAATTGTCACCAGTTTTAGCTAAAATAATGATGATCAGAAGAGGCCCCAAGAAAACTAACAATCCAAAATAAAACTTAAGGCTTCAGATCCCTCAGTAAGAAATAAAGTATAGCTTGGTGCACCTGGAAGTCAACAGATTAGAGAAGGCTGCTTTGGATCCATGCACACAGCAAACATCAAGCCACATGGCTTTAGGTGATTCCAAGGGAAAAGGAGTGTCAAAAAAAAAAAAAAAACCTCAAGAAGACAGCTGTGATTACATGCCATCTTGACTTTGATTCTTATTGTAGATGCCCCTGGGTGATACCTTCTTGGAAATTTATGCTGAGTTCCATAATCCAAGTTGACAAAAAATAAGAATAAATAATAAATAAATAAATAGAAAGGACAGATGATTAAATTATGCACAGTAGCAGCATGACTCTTTTTCTAACCCTCTCCTGCACTTTCCAGATACAGCTCCTATCAGACTTGCTGGCTGGAAAAATAGCATCTAACACATCCAGACAGAAGTTGATTGGGAAAGACTAGGCTAGAGTGGGACTAAAACATCTTTTAAAAAAAGAATAGGAAAATGTGGCAGAGGAGAAGGGACTTGCACTGGTCTGATAAGGATCTATACTGCCGACAAAATAGAACAACCAGTGGGTAAGAGTAAAATTTAACTACTATTCAACTATTCTCTTAACAAACCTCCTCCTCCTCCTCCTCCTCCTCCTCCTCCTCCTCCTCCTCCTCCTCCTCCTCCTCCTCCTCCTCCTCCTCCTCCTCCTCCTCCTCCTCCTTCTTCTTCCTTCTCCTCCTCCTCCTGCTGTATTCCTGCAAGTGCACGGTCCACTTTTTGGATCATTGAACACCACTTTGCATGGTTAGCTGCATCTCTACGGTGGTGGCCCATGGTTCACATATCTTTGTTGATGGTATCTTGCCATCTCTGTTTTGGGCACCCCCAAGGTTGCTGCCCATTGACTTCTAGTTGTTAGGTAGACATGGCAATGGTGCAAGGTGATGCTCTCTGGACATATCCATTCTAGCGGAGTTGGCCTTCTCTCACCTTCTCTATAATTGATGCCACATTAAATTGTTGCTGAATGGTATCATTTGTGATGGTCAAAAAGGGAGATGCCCAATATCCAACAGAACATTCACATTTCCATGGCATGGAGAGAGATTTCGGTCCCTATTGTTGCTGCCCAGCATTCAATGCCATACAGTGCAATAGGGCAGATGGTTGTCTTGTAAATCTTAGATTTAAGATGGGTTGGCATTTGTCTCTCACATAACACACCAGTGAGACCTTGCCATTGATGTCACCATTGCCTTGGAGGTAGGATCCCAGATACCGAAAAATGTCCACCTTCTTTAGGTTTTCTCCATTGATTTGAAGTGTTAGAAATCTACATTGGATATCATTTGGCACTTTCTCTCAAAGGATAACTTAGTTTGGATCGATGATCAAAGCACCCATTTTTCAAAGATTAGTTTTTCTGTATGTGGAGAAGTTTTCTGGATTGTGTTCCTCTTTGTTATTCAATTCATTTGGAAGCTCACATTTAAAGGTTAATTCTTCTTTCTTCAAAGAAGAATGTAGGAGGAATCATGGTTTGCTAAGAAATATGAAAGCTTTTTCCAAAATGCCAAAGCATATCCTAGCTGAAAGGCTCTATTTTTATAAACAGATTGATTTTAAACCAAAGCTCAAATGCATTCCATTGCATTATCTTCACACGTGCTAGCAGGATGAGAAAAATAGGAAAACGAAGGAGGTTGCCCAGTTAGAACCAGTACCTTGGCAGACACTTGCCAGCTTCCCTTTCATAGCTTTAGCCTTTGTTTTTGGTTTTTTTCCTCTTGCAAGGGACTTAGAAATCATTCAATGTGAGAGAAAGACATCAGTGCACTTTGATCATTCTGTTACAATATGCAGTGCTGTTAATTCTGTTGTCATTCCACATCAGCGTCATATTGAGCTGTTTTTATTCCTGGTTGAAAGAAGAACTGGCAGAGGTGCATTCTATCCATGTACCTTCCTTCACAATGCAGGAGAAATGTTCAGCTTCTTATGAAAAGGAAGCAATACTACAACAATCAAATGAAATGGAGCCAAGAATTAGGTTTCCTCTCTTCTTTCCAAATTCTGCCATTCAATAAAAATGAAGGAGGTGCACCTTGGTATGTTAAGGAGGATTCCACTTAAGCTTTTATAAGGGAGTCTTTTTGTGAAAAAGCCAGTTTGGATTTTCTGAATGAACATTCAGGATGGTTCCAAATACAGCTATAGGCACATTTCTCTTCTTCTCTCCTTCTTTTTTTTCAATGGGCTATAAAATACAAGCCAACTTCATAAATACTTTCTTGCGCTCTGGCCATTCTACTTCCTGTTTCTGTGGACGACGGACATGCTGTCCACCGCTCACCATCCCGGTGGGCCCCCCTGATCAAGGGGGGCACAAGATGCCTTGTAGGGGCCTCTTGCCAAGGGTGCGGCTTGCTGGAGCCCCCTGGAGCAGCGGCGGCTGCAGGGGGGCTGCCTGCTTTGCCCTAGGCACTGGGAGGCTTTTGGGGGGGGGGTGCTTGCCAAGCACGCTTTCATCCGGAGGAGATCGGAAGAAAATGCTTACTTGAAGGCAACAGCAGAAATGCAGTGAGGAGGGACCCCCCCCCCGGGTCTTTTTTTTACTCTCTTTGAACAACTTAATAAATGAGGACTAGCAGTATCCTTAAGACTCTTTGATCTTTACGAAGTGTTAAGATTGGAGAGGGTGGCTTTTTCTCCCCCCCCTTCTCGGAAAAGCAGCTTTACACAATCTCTCTCACAGAGAGAGAATTGGGAAAAAAAAACCTTTGATATTCACTTCTTTCAAGCAATGGGCTAACTGTCAGGGGAAAAAAACGCCTGATATCTGAGATCAATGGATCGGGCTGATTCCCTTCCGCATATCTTTTGAGATATTAAGAAAATAAATAAAAGTCTTTGACAAGTATTCTAATTAACAAACAAACTTTAATAAAAGTAAATAAAAGTAAAATAAACTAATTGTTACATTTTGATAATGAAAGCTCCGTCTGCCAGCTCTGCTTGGCAGCCGGACAAAGAAGAAAGGAATTTTGGAATGTGTAACGCATGCGCAATAAATCACTTTCAGATAAGAACTTTTATGACCTGCGCAATAACTCTTTCTTAGTTTAACTCTTGAGTGTCAATTCATTCAGTTCAGGCCTAGCAAACTTTTTAACATCGTGACACCCCTTCTTTTGCTAGTCTGGGCTGACGTCATCAAATCATCAATTAAGGCACATCTTCTTTCGCAGATACTCGTGTTGATTTGCGGCAAGTGGTTTGTTAAGCATGTCTGCGATCTGATCATGTGTAGAAACATATTGCAATTTAACAAAACCTTGCTTAACTAATTGCTTTGTGTTTTGATAACGAATGTCAATGTGTCTGGACCTAGAACCTGTAAAATGTGACTCAGAAATATAAACCACAGATACATTATCTTCCATCACGGTGATTGGTCGAATCGGACGTGTCCAGATATCTGTGATCAAAGCATCAAACCACGTTAGAGAATTACAAGCATCTGAAACACAAGCATATTCAGCTTCAGTAGATGAACATGAAACAAAACTCTGTTTTCTCACTTGCCAGTAAACAGGACAACCATTTAGGAACATCATGTAACCAGAAGTGCTTTTGCGTGACTTCTTGTCGCTCGCCCAGTCGGAATCAGCAAAACAAATCAACTTTGGTTGATCAGCGTGTGTTGGTTCTAGCAATAACTTCATGTGTTTAGTGTGTTTTAGGTATTTCAATAACTTCTTAATGCATGACCAATGAAATTGTGTTGCCTTACCTACGTGTCGTGATAAAAGATTAACACTAAGTGGAATGTCAGGTCTGGTCCAACTACTAATGTATAATAGTGAACCAATGACTGAACGATAAAGTGTTTGATCCTCGAACTCAGGACTTGGTTCATGTGTTAAGTTGTGAAAATCTGTTTGCATGGATGTCTTTGTTGTGCTAGCATCTTTCATGTTGCAATGATGTAGAATGTGGTCAATTTTCTCTTCTTGTGAAAGACTAAACCCCTTCTGTGTCTTTTCAATTTGAACACCTAAATAAGTGCTAATGTGTCCTAAAGATTTTAGTGTGAAGTATCTCTGCAAACTTTTAGCAAAAATCTCACTCATTTTCTTATTTGGACCAATATAAACAATATCATCAACATAAACAAGAATTATCTCATATGCATTGTTAGATCTTTTTGTGAACACGCATTCATCAGTTTCGGACTTAATAAAGCCCATTGAATTTAGTTTGTCAGTAAGACATAAATACCACATTAAACCTGACTGTTTCAGACCATAAAGACTTTTGTTCAGGAACCAGGTATCCCCTTCTTGCTTTCGGAATCCTGGAGGGCTTCTCACGTAGATCTCTTCATCTAGGTCTGCATGTAGATAAGCTGTGTCCACATCAAATTGAAAAACTTCTAAACCAAGAATAGTTGCAGTGGTTAAGGCAATTTTTACACTTTCAGTTCTGACTGTTGGTGAGTAAGTGTTTGTGTAGTCCTCAGGATAACGTTGAGCGAAACCCTGAGCTACAAGTCTGGCTTTGTATAAAGACTCACCATTTGGTTTCTTCTTGATTCTGTAGACCCATCGGGTGCCAATGACTTTCTTGTTTGCTGGAGGTTTTGCAGGTGTGAATACATTAAGTTTCTTTAAACTGTCCATTTCATCCTGCATTGCATCATACCACTTGTCTTGTTCTGAATCAGAAAGCTGTTTGATTTGTGTGAATGTCTCTGGAGGAAGAGTAACGTTGCAAATCAAAGGTACTGGTGTTTTTGTCAGTTGCCATGAATAACGTTGTGGAGGGATTCCTTTTGTGGCCCTCTTGGAGCGTCTAGGAGCAACAGACCAGTCTTCTTCTTCTTCTTCATCATTATCCTCGTCCTCACGTTCGTCGCTAGCATCAGCATCCGCGGCTTGCGAAGACGGAACATCAGTTTGTGAAGAACTGGTAGAAGGAATATCTGCCTGCGAATTGCCATCAGGCTGCGTGGCATCTGGAACACCATCTCTAGGAAAATAAACTTCAGGATCATTGGAATGAATCCTGGACCAGTCAATGTCTTCCTCAAAATTAGCAGATTGTGAAATGACAATCACATGTTTAGTATCAATGAATTTGTACCATTTTGAATTATCATCAATACCCATAAATCTTAGTCTCTTTGCTACTATACCTCCCTTTCTTCTTTGACTTAAGGGAGTGTTCACCATAGCATATGAACCAAAAATATGGAGGTTCTTGAGATCGGGCTTGTAGCCATACAGCATGTAGAAAGGAGTTTGATTGATTACACTGCTCCAAGTACGGTTGACAATGTAATTTGCATATTTGATTGCTTCACCCCAGTATGCGTTACTGAGATTGGCATCTTCTAGAAGACAATGCATCATGGTTTGTAGAACCCCTTGTCTTCTTTCTACGACTCCGTTATGAGCCGGTGTATATGGAGCAGATGTCTGATGAAGAATTCCATTCTTACGCATCCAGTCCTGGAAACGCTGAGACATGAATTCTGCACCACGGTCACTCTGGATTCTGGCGATGCAAACTTGGTATTGTGTAGAAACAAACGCTGCAAAGTCTTTAAAGATCTGAAAGGTCTCAGATTTCTGTCTCATAGGATATACAAATCCATATCTAGAATGATTATCTACAATTGTTAAAAAATACTTTCTGCCACCAAGTGTTGGTGGGAAAGGACCCACTATGTCAGTGTGTACCAAATCAAAAATGCGTGTTGACAGGCGTGTAGCGTGTTTGGGAATTGCAGCCGCCTTGGATTTAGCCTTTTTGCAAACTGCACAATCCAAAAACACCTTACACCCCTTTAGATCCAAACCTTTTGCGAACTCCGGCATCTTTCTAAGAACACGGAAACTGGCATGTCCCAATCTTCTGAGCCACTTGTGAATACACCTGGAATGCAAGGGTTTACCAGTTAGTGAATTCTCAACATTAACAGTTTCATGAGAACCCTCAGGCTTGCTTTGAGCAACCTGTTTCTGTTTTCTTTGTTTGTTGGCTTTAGGAGCCTTTGGAACAGTAACATTTTCTCTCTCTGGGACAACTCTCTCTGGGTTCGCGTTGTGCCTTTTTGGAGTTTGCATACTTGCCTGTGCTTGCCCTTTAGGCTTTGGCTTTAAGTAATAAACACCACCAATCAGCATGGTTTCAGCAACAATATCTCCATCTTTAACTAAGTAACTTGCTTTTTCGA
Organism: Natrix helvetica; assembly: GCF_964273705.1. Classification (NCBI taxonomy): domain Eukaryota; kingdom Metazoa; phylum Chordata; class Lepidosauria; order Squamata; family Natricidae; genus Natrix; species Natrix helvetica. The sequence continues at coordinate 28,983,309 of NC_138552.1, read as the reverse complement.
GGTGGTGAACCTGGAACTTTAACTCTCTAGACAAGTGACTTTGACTAAGCAAATTACTGGTTGCTGAAGGTATGTAATAAACATCAGGGATGTGTGTATCGAGCTCTTCAATGTAAACAGTTCCTTTTCCCATGACCTTGCAAGTGTGGTTGGTGAAGGAATACAGTTCTCGATACTCGGGCTCTGGTTCGCCCATCTCTGTGAAAAGTTCCCTTCTGTGGGTAACGTGCACAGCTGCTCCACTATCTAAAGTCCACAAAAGACGTCTGTCGAACTTTGGATCAGGTTGTGGAACGTTGGTTATGGCCAGTGTCACAAGTGGAGCTTGTGAATCACGCCTTGGACCACGACGGCCTTGTCTTCCGCCTCTACCTCTGCTTCTGGAATCTGTTCCTCTGGGCTGGTACGTGGCGGGAGCTGGAACTCGTTGGGGACAATCCCGGGTGTCATGTCCCACACGGTTGCAGGTGTAGCATTTTGGCATCCTTGGAGCGTAGCCTCTTCCTCGGAAGGGACGTCTGGCTGGAGCCTTTGATGCTGGAGGTCGTTGCAGATGTGGTGTAGCTAACCTGATAGCTTCGTCTTCCACTAAAAGTCTGCAAACGTGGTTAACTGTGCGTTGAGCAATAGGCACGTAGTTAATCTTTGCAACAGCATCTTTCCATTCATAATTCAATGAGTTAATGATGATGCTAATCATTTGGATATCATCGATTACATGGCCATTTTGTCTCAATTCACTCATCATTCTTTTCAGTTTGGTCAAATGTCCACCAATTCGTTCACCAGGTTTCAACTTCAAACCATGGAACTCAGACATGAGCAAACATGAAGATTCAATTGAAACGGGCCTGTAGCAATCTTCCAAAATAGCCCAAATTTCTTGGGCAGTTGCATCAGGTGGAAAGATACCTTGGATCTCAATTTCCATTGACATGAGCAAAGTCGTAATTACTCTGTTTTCAAGGTCTCTCATTGCAGGTGTCCAGGGTTGAGGAGGAGGATTAAAAACCATGGAGTGTGTTCCTTCTCTTCGAAGCAAGAGCGCAATTTCACTGACCCAGGCTTTATAATTCTCTCCTGACTCCTTTAATTTGGACTCACCAGTCAAGGGGGTGACTGTGAATACCTGCTGAGGAATGTGCATTGGAACAATTTGTTGATCTGGTTGCAAAGCTGGTTGTTGAACCAGGGGATGCTGGGGTTGCATCATTGGCCTTTGCGTGGCAACATCAAATTGGCTTCCTCGAATTCGCCTTTGACTTTGCCTTTTTCCATCTAGGGAGGATTCGGCACCACCAGGTGTTGAAGACTTAACCTTTGGAGGCAAAGTTTTGGCTTCTAAAGGACTCATAGGTAAATCTCTAGAGCTTTGATGAAACTGAATCATCTTTTGCTCTAATAATTTTTCTCCGCCAGCAGATGGCAGTGCAGCTTCACTTCTTGGCTGCAGCCCTCTATACATGGCCGGAAGTTCAATGGGCTCAAAGGGATCACGTGACCTCGGTGACGTGTACATATCTCTTTGTTCTGATTGACCTAAGAACTTCTCTGTGGGGTGTGTCTTAGGCTGTTGTTTTGAAGAAAAGATGGTGTCCTCAGACATTTTGGGAGTGGGGGAGCTCCTCCTACTTCTCTTCATTTCGTTAAAGCATTCTCTCGCCTCCCTAGTATATTTTTCAAAAAGCTTTAATTGATATAGATAGCTTTGCATTTCTTCCTCATCATCTGGGAAGATTTCATAAACTTTGCTTTCTGCGTGGGAGGATTTTTTCTCTGCCGGCAGTTGCCGTTTAGACTTTTGCCGTTCATTAATTGTATCTTGATAATCTGCGAGGGTCTGGGAATGGAGTGGCTCTGGCAGAGTGGGAAGTTTTGGCTTGGCCCCCAAAAATTCATAATCTCCTGGAGATATTTTAGAAGGAGGAACCACTGACCTCGTTTCGTGGATGTCGCGTCCTGTAGCTCCTTCCCCCACATCTGGCTCGGCACCTGAAGGAATTTGTTGTTCCTCTGTGTCTGAGGGAATGGATTCTTTGTCAGAAGAAGCTGATCCGTCTGTGCTTGCCCCATCTTTCTTTTTCTTTTTTTTCATTTTCTCCGACATTGCTAATTAGGCTTAGTCGGTTATCTTTAGATAGCATGAAGGGAAAATACAGCCATAAATTGTAGCCATCTCAGCTGGTATCATTTGACCAACCTCTGCATACCAAGTTGTCAGGGAAAAAAAACAACGCCTGATATCTGAGATCAATGGATCGGGCTGATTCCCTTCCGCATATCTTTTGAGATATTAAGAAAATAAATAAAAGTCTTCGACAAGTATTCTAATTAACAAACAAACTTTAATAAAAGTAAATAAAAGTAAAATAAACTAATTGTTACATTTTGATAATGAAAGCTCCGTCTGCCAGCTCTGCTTGGCAGCCGGACAAAGAAGAAAGGAATTTTGGAATGTGTAACGCATGCGCAATAAATCACTTTCAGATAAGAACTTTTATGACCTGCGCAATAACTCTTTCTTAGTTTAACTCTTGAGTGTCAATTCATTCAGTTCAGGCCTAGCAAACTTTTTAACATCGTGACACCCCTTCTTTTGCTAGTCTGGGCTGACGTCATCAAATCATCAATTAAGGCACATCTTCTTTCGCAGATACTCATGTTGATTTGCGGCAAGTGGTTTGTTAAGCATGTCTGCGATCTGATCATGTGTAGAAACATATTGCAATTTAACAAAACCTTGCTTAACTAATTATGTTAAAAAGTTTGCTAGGCCTGAACTGAATGAATTGACACTAACGACCTTCTTTAACAATTGCAGAAGAAAGAAAGTGAGTTGACCTTAAAAGCTACGAATGGAAACTTTCTAAATGACTCCGATCCCTGGGGAAGGCTGAGCCAAAATGGCATTTCTTACCACGTTTATGTCGTTGTTACAAATGAACTGCCGTCTCTGAAAAACTTTTTGGGCTGGAATTATAAAACCTGGGTGAACCCTAAAGGAATCTCTTTATACAACCCTCCCTTGGATTGGGAAAAATTGACTATAACCAGAGGGGAGCCGTATTGAAGATCGATATCCCACACTGGACTCTGCCTGTCTCTTGGTCCCGTCCGGTGGCGCACCCCTACTGACGCCATCTTTTTTGCCTAGAACTATAACTTTTCCTGAACTTTGAAATGCCTCCAAAAAAGCCTCCACCCAAACCAGCTTCGGCTCCATCTTCTGCTGTTTCAAGCCCGGTTCCCCCGCAAACGCAACTAACTTCGTTTTTGCAACCAAAAGCCTCAGAGGGGGAACAGCCGTCTCAAGACACGTTCCACCAAATGTTTCAGACAATCTTAAAGGGACAGGACAAAATAAAAAAGCAGCTGTCGGACTTAAAGGAAGAACTCAGACAGAATCAACAACAGACTGTACAAAATAGTCAAAAAATAAATGCTTTGGAGGAGAATGCTGTGGGGGTGGGAGAAGAGATGAAGGCTTTACAAAAAAAATATTGGGTTTGAGAGCTACATGGAAAAAATGGAATTTGAAAGGATGTCCTTTTTTCTTAGGTTTCAAAATATACCTGAAACAGAGGGTGAAGACGTAAGAGAGACTATGATAACAATGTTAGCAGATTATATTAAAAGAGATAGGCAACAACTAGGGTGGAATATTGACCTGATATATAGAATTAATTCAGCATATGCCAGAATACACAATGTCCCAAGGGAGGTTCATGTTAAATTTTTCAGAAAAACCACAAGAGATGAGATTCTAGGAGTTCAAAGGGGGGAACCTTTAAGATATAAGGACAAAGAAATAACCATTTTGAAACAGATACCAAAAAGAATAAGAGATAAGAGGAAGAAATTCTTCTTATAACCAAAAAGCTATATGAAAAAAATATCTGGTTCCGGTGGTTAATTCCAGAAGGCCTGTTGATTTTTTGGGAGGGGGCCAGAGTGAGAATTAACACAGTGGTGGAGGCAGAAGCCTTCATGGAAAAACATAAGGACCTCCTAGGTGAAACAAGAGATGGCACACAAGACACGAAGGGGGGAGGAGCCTTGGCTCAGCCAACAGACAGGGGAGAGGAGACAGTAATGAAACTTAGGTCACAGAAATGAATTAAAAACATATTGCAATTGCTAATATAATGAAATTGTTGTGTGGGGGGGTGTTCTACAGTATATATATTCATCATATCCTTGGTGGTGTATCTCTGTGATTCAGTAATGAACTTACTTGTTCAGAGGCCATTAGACTGAGGTAACATGAGTGCTGGAAACATCTGAAACAAACCAACAGAAAGTATATCTTGCTGGGTGTTTGATACTGTCTACCAAATGAGTTAGAAGGGACAGATATATCAGGAAACCAAGGCTTTAAAAAACTTTGAAAGAGTATTAGGGGACATTTCAATCACTTGGAATTGATCACATTTCAATCAATTGGAAGACTTCTGCCAAATACATAATGTCAGATATATTTTTCACTTATGCTGGTCATATTTGTTCTCTATCAAAAGATTTAAGATAGGTATTAGAACTACTTTGGATTTGGAATTTATGGAAGATGTTAAATTGATAGAAACTTTTACAAGTGGCTTTTAGGAAATAAACTGAGATAAATAGTAAGGAAGATGCCACAGAAGTGATGTCCCGGTGTTTGGAGGCCGTCGGGGTCTGGATGGGGGACAACAGACTCAAACTCAACCCCTCCAAGACCGAGTGGCTGTGGTTGCCGGCACCTCGGTTCAGCCAGCTGACTCCATCGCTGGCCATAGGGGGCGAACAGTTGTCCCCTGTGGAGCGGGCGCGCAATTTGGGTGTCCTCCTTGATGCCCGGCTGTCAATGGAGGACCATGTGACAGCCGTGGCAAGGGGGGCATTCCACCAGGTTCGCCTGGTGCGCCAATTGCGCCCCCTACTGGACCGGAGTGCCCTGCGCACGGTCACTCATGCGCTGGTGACGTCTCGCCTGGACTACTGCAATGCTCTCTACATGGGGCTTCCCTTGGGACGCATCCGGAGACTGCAGCTGGTTCAGAACGCAGCCGCGCGGGTTATTATGGGAAGCACTCGTTACTCCCACGTAACACCTCTCCTGCGCGAGCTGCACTGGCTACCTGTGGCCTTTCGGGTGCGTTTCAAGGTATTGATTACCATCTTTAAAGCGCTCCATGGCAGAGGACCTAGTTATCTGCAGGATCGCATCCTACCACACACGTCCCTGCGACCTATCCGCTCACACAGGGAGGGGCTCCTCCTGGTGCCGTCTGCCAGGCAATGCCAGCGGGCGACACCTAGGAGTAGATCCTTCTCTGTGATGGGCCCAACCCTCTGGAACGACCTCCCCCCAGACATTCGAACCACCACCGACCTCCGCTCCTTCCGGCAAAAGTTAAAGACTCACCTATTTCAATCAGCTGGCCTGGCACCGTCTTAGTTTTACCTCCGGGATTTATTTATTTTAATTGGGTTTTAAGGGGTTTATAGGCTTTTAACGTATTATATTTATTATTCGATTACAGTCTCATAACCTCCTTCACCAGTATTAATTTAATTGTTTATGTATGTATTTTAGAATGTATTTTAGTGACTGTACACCGCCCCGAGTCCTTTCCGGGAGAGGGGGCGGTCTATAAGTGTGAATAATAAAAAAATAAAAAGAAAACCTTAGAAATAAATGTATTGTGGATGACTGAGACTTCTAAAAATGAAAATTAAGCACAGTCTCAAACAATACTTGTGAAGAAGAAAACTAGGGGTCATCTAAAGAAGCCCTTGTGGCCCCATAGGCAGCTTGCAAAGGGGCTGAAACTAAAGAAGGAATGATGATTGGAAATGTAGTTCCGGTCTTTCCTGATTAGTATGATGTTCCCCACATGCCATGTTTCCCTGAAAATAAGGCCTGGTCTTTTTTTTTCCCACTCCAAAACAAGCACTAGGCAGTTGTCAGGGCATGGATGGTTTGCCTGTGGAGGCCCTGAGGTAAGCCGGTGCAGGGCACATGGGGCAACTTCACCCCTCCACCTGCCTCACCTTACCTTATATATATCAATGGCACTGCAAACAACCAAACGGAATGGACAGATGGCTGCGCAATCATGCTAGGGCCTATTTTTGGGATAGGGCTTATTTTTGGGGAAACAGAGTAGTAGCTGTTTGTGCTTTTTCCTTACTGCAAAGCAAAGTCACAAAATCACAAAGGGGGGGCACAGTACTGGCTGAAGTACTCAGTTTTAAACTAAGCCATTAGCCAGCTGGAAGAAAGGAAGGGCATGCTGGCCAAATTAAGAAGATCCTTGGTAGCTAGAAGGTGAAGTGATGATGTTATTTTAGTTGCTGATGTTATATAAAAGGTTTGCTGTTTTTAATGAACTGGAAGCCTTCTAGAACCTTCTGATGAGAGGCAATAAATAAATAATGAATAAATGAAATATTTTGGGACTAAAGTTTTATTCTACCAAAAGAAGAAGAAGAAAAATAGCCCTGAGCAACTGATGCAGGAATAATAGTTCAGGATGTTTATCTCTTCCAAGGCCAGTTTTGATTATACTTTAGGTTATCTAGAGACATCCCCAATGCAAACCATTATATTTAATTCCACCTAAGCACAGGGCACTGCCTTGCGCTTTCTTCCAACAAATCACAAGGTTTAAATTGCAAGGTAAAAGCACAAGCAGCGGGGGTGGGAGGAACTGTGCTATCACTGGGGTGAATCATGTTCCCCTGCTTTGTGTTGTCTTCAAGTGAGCCATAGTTGGGACTCATTAATAACTGATCCACAGGGGAAATGGTGTGATGTGTCCTCATTGTCTTTGGTGACAAAGACAGGCAATGAAAGTTTTTATAACTATTTTGCAACCTACACGGTGCAAGCAGTTCTGAAAGGGAGATGCACATTTTGCGGGAGACAAAAATAACATTAAGGAAATAATCCCCTTGTGTTTTTCTTAATGATCCTTGGAACAGCAAAGAAAACAGTGCTGTTAGCCAAGGTGAAATGAATGCGTTTAAGGCTGACATGGAGAAAAATGTGGGAGGGAGCCAAGTAAAGAACAAGGACCAAAATCTAACTTGGCTGAGAGCTACTATTGGTTCTGCACCATCACATTCATGAGTTTTTCCACAGAGTTCAGTTTAATTGCCTGTCAACTCCAAAGGGAATTGGCAAAGGGACTTGGTAGTCACAGGAGTGTGAAAATCTGAATGGACCAAATTAGTGGCTCAACCAATGTAATGGCCCAATGCTTCAAAGCTCTGAATGACCACTTGACAGCAGCAAAGAGATACAGAGGATGTTTTGCTGCCATCTGTTTTAGTTATCCCTCCTTATGTGAAGCTATCTCAGACTATGTGACGTATGCATAAACTTATTCCATCATGTGAGGAATATGGGAATTCAATGCAGTGTTCTGCACATTGGATTAAAATGGAATTCCATTTGCTTTTTAATAACTATCTACCGTCTGATTTTTATTTCCTTCTGTGGAGCAAGGGCCCAAAATACTCAGCATAAGCAAGGAAACAGATACCAGAAAGTATGGCATAAATCAATAAATATCATCTTCACAAAATACACAGAATTGGATGCAAACTTATCAATGCTTAGGAGAAGTTTATTGAAGACACTGGTTTTCTTGTACTAATACCTAGAAGACACGGTTCAAGAGAATATTCAAGCTGATGTAGGTTGCAAAATATTCCCTATGGATTGAAACCAAGATAGCAAGAACAGAATTAAAAAGTAGAATGATTATCAACACAGTAAACATGTTAGATACCAGCACTGAAGATTAAAGTGGTTATAAGTGCTGGACAAACAAAAATATTTTTAGTAGATCAACAACAATGTATACACAATGTATAAATGAGGCTAAGAACCACTAATCAAGGTGTGAAGCTTCTGTGGCTCCTGTGTTCACACACCTTGAAATATGCCCGCCGAACAAATATGTGTAGGACTTCACTGCAGAGTAACTAGATTATGCAAACCAAACATTTGCCATACAGGCTTCATGTTTCATGCCATGTTCTTTCCATGCTTTATTTCAGATATAAAAGTATGCCTATGTAGTGTAAATCGGTAAAGATTTTACAATAGAAGTGTTACAACACAAAACAAAACTTAGAGCCACATGCTTTATTAGGTGGGAACGCTGATAGATGCATCAGTAGAGCATCAGCCTGAGTATAGTCTCAGATTTCTCCCAGAAATTGTTATATGGGGTATGGTTTTAGCTCCAAAGTATGTTAAACATTTTAGAAAAGCCGAGATTTTTATTTTGTCACAGTCATTCTTCTCTTATCATTCTCTCTGTCTGTCTGTCTGTCTGTCTGTCTGTCTGTCTGTCTGTCTGTCTGTCTCTCTCTCTCTCTCTCTGTGTCTTTCTGTCTCTGTTTATATATATATATATATATATATATATATATATATATATATACATATACATATATATATATATATATATATATATATATATATATATATATATATATATATATATATATATATATATATATATATATCTGTGTCTTTCTGTCTCTGTCTCTCTGTGTCTTTCTGTCTCTGTCTGTCTGTCTGTCTGTCTGTCTGTCTGTCTGTATCTTTCTGTCTCCGTCTTTCTGTCTCTCTGTGTCTCTCTGTCTTCCTTTCTCTCTGTGTGTGTGTCTTTCTGTCTCTCTCTCTCTGTGTCTTTGTCTCTCTGTGTCTTTCTGTCTCTGTCTCTGTCTCTCTCTCTCTGTCTGTCTGTATCTTTCTGTCTCTGTCTCTCTGTCTCTCTGTCTCTCTGTGTCTCTCTGTCTTCCTTTCTCTGTGTGTGTGTGTCTTTCTGTCTCTCTCTGTGTGTGTCTTTCTGTCTCTCTGTGTGTCTTTCTGTCTCTGTCTGTCTATCTGTCTGTCTGTCTGTCTGTCTGTATCTTTCTGTCTCTGTCTTTCTGTCTCTCTGTGTCTCTCTGTCTTCCTTTCTCTCTGTGTGTGTGTCTTTCTGTCTCTCTCTGTGTGTGTCTTTCTGTCTCTCTCTGTGTCTTTCTGTCTCTGTTTATATATATATATATATATATATATATATATATATATATATATATATATATATATATATATATATATATATATATATATATATATATATCTGTGTCTTTCTGTCTCTGTCTCTCTGTGTCTTTCTGTCTCTGTCTCTCTGTGTCTTTCTGTGTCTTTCTGTCTCTGTCTGTCTGTCTGTCTGTATCTTTCTGTCTCTGTCTTTCTGTCTCTCTGTGTCTCTCTGTCTTCCTTTCTGTGTGTGTGTCTTTCTGTCTCTCTCTCTGTGTGTCTTTCTGTCTCTCTCTGTGTCTTTCTGTCTCTGTCTCTGTCTCTCTCTCTCTGTCTGTCTGTATCTTTCTGTCTCTGTCTCTCTGTCTCTCTGTCTCTCTGTCTCTCTGTGTCTCTCTGTCTTCCTTTCTCTCTGTGTGTGTGTCTTTCTGTCTCTCTCTGTGTGTGTCTTTCTGTCTCTCTGTGTGTCTTTCTGTCTCTGTCTGTCTATCTGTCTGTCTGTCTGTCTGTATCTTTCTGTCTCTGTCTTTCTGTCTCTGTCTCTCTGTCTCTCTGTGTCTCTCTGTGTTCCTTTCTCTCTGTGTGTGTGTCTTTCTGTCTCTGTCTCTCTGTGTCTTTCTGTCTCTGTTTCTCTCTCTGTCTTTCTGTCTTTCTGTCTCTGTCTTTCTCTCTGTGTCTCTCTCTGTCTTCCTGCCTGCCTGCCTGCCTGTGTGTGTGTGTGTGTCTTTCTGTCTCTGTCTCTCTGTGTCTTTCTGTCTCTGTTTCTCTCTCTGTCTTTCTGTCTTTCTGTCTCTGTCTTTCTCTCTGTGTCTCTCTCTGTCTTCCTGCCTGCCTGCCTGTGTGTGTGTGTGTGTGTCTTTCTCTCTCTCTCTCTCTGTCTTTCTGTCTCTGTCTGTCTGTCCCTGTCTCTCTTTTTCTTCCTGCCTGTGTGTGTGTGTGTCTTTCTGTCTCTCTGTGTGTGTCTTTCTGTCTCTGTCTCTCTGTCCCTGTCTCTCTCTGTCTTCCTCTGTGTGTGTGTGTGTGTCTTTCTGTCTCTCTGTGTCTTTCTGTCTCTCTGTGTGTGACTTTCTGTCTCTGTCTGTCTGTCTCTGTCTTTCTGTCTCTGTCTCTCTGTGTCTCTCTGTCTTCCCATCTCTCTCTCTCTCTGTGTGTGT